>NC_080549.1:18141707-18741707 GCF_028640845.1 Ahaetulla prasina | reverse complement strand
TTGTAGCTTATTTCTGTCCGGTTCCAAGTAAGTTACCCATTGCAAACAGAACTCCGAGGCAAGTTGGTTCCTCAAGGAATAAGTTTATTCAGAGAGATCATCTTGGCACAAACAGGTGGAAAGCCAGTTCTGAAGGTTCCTGCACTTTCCACCACACTAAAAGTATAAGTTTCCTGTTTTCTCAAAACAACAAATCACATTGTCCATCTGGATACTAGCTGGTTGCTTGGCAACTTCTCTCCTCCTCCTCCTCTAGCTGGCCAGACATTGGAATGTCTCTAACTCATAAGAGAACTATATTGTTTTGGCTACAAAACCCTATCTATCTCTACTCTCCAATTCCAGACTGTGTCAACCTGAAGCCATGTGAGAAGAAACCCTGATAGAAACAGAAGCCCCAAAGAAAAGGAAACGGACCTAGCCAGGTCAACTTCAGGCTTGACAATTTCATGTTTTTTTCAAATCAAAGCATGAAATTGTTGTGGCTCGCCAGTGGATCTGGGAGCAGATTTGCACAGTGAGGAGGCTGGGGAGAAACATGGGACAGTCCTGGAGTCTGGGGAAGGCTCTGATGAGGGTTCTGTGTTGGAGGCAGAGAGGGGGCCAGGGCCCTATGCCAATTATCAGCTTTTGGAGTCAAGACATCAGTGAGGCAGACAAACAGCTGGAGCCTGTTCCCAGTGTGCACATGCGCAGAGTTTCTAGATGAAGGGAACAGCTAAGGAACAAGGGTCAACTCAGGAGTAAGGCCACAGGTGGATGATGGATTTATTCCCAGAGGGAATAAAAGAGGAGCAAAAGGGGAATGGAGTTTGCAGGAGACAATTAGTTCATTACTGCATTCTTGCGAAGTATTGTGGGCATCTGAAAGATATCGACCTGGTCGCTCTCCAAGCCTGATGAAGGTTGGTAATTGTGAACTATCTTGAAAGACTGTGGGAGAGGGAAGACGTTGCTGGAGAGGAATTTACTGTAAATTAAATAAAAGGGGTTTTCTTGGGATGAGGACTTGGCTTCATGCTGCTGGGGAAGCCTAAGTCAGAACAGAAATAAGAAAAATAAGAAAAAACAACAACATTAAACTGCTGAAAAAGTTAAACTGTTTCTCCTAATAGGAAAAGGGAAACAATCAAGACAACATGTCTCATCTTTTTTATTTCACTAATGATGGTGATCTATTTTTTAAATTATTCTGTAAAACAAAACAACATCCTTCCCAGCTGAATAGTTCCTAGTGACTGGAACGTAGCATCAGAGAGGGAAAAAAGAGAACGTGGTTTATAGATGGGGATGAAAGTCATTAAAATTGATTTCTTGATGAACAGCACTAGGGAAGCCTTCATCTAGATGTTTTATCAATTTTCAATTACTTAGTTCCTTCAAGACACTTTCATGTTCTATTCCGAAACACCATGTTTCCCAAAAAATAATTCATAAAATAAATCAAGCTCATTAGATGTAAGAGACTAGCAGCCAAAGGATGTGAAAAGCAACAACTAGAACAGGTTGTTGTATACTTAGAATACTATATCCAGTTTTGATCGCCATATCATAAAAAAGATGTAGAGAACTCTGGAAAGAGTGTAGAGATGACAACAAAGATGACTAAGGGGTGGAAGGCTAAAAAGATATGAAGAAAGTTGCAGGAACTGGATTTGTCTAGTGCAGGGGTCTGCAAACTTGGCTCTTTTAAGACTTGTGGACTTCAACTCCCAGAGTTCCTCAGCCAGCAAACTCTGGGAGTTGAAGTCCACAAGTCTTAAAAGAGCCAAGTTTGTAGACCCCTGGTCTAGTGAAAAGAAAGTCTAGGGGACACATGATAGCAGTGTTTCAATGCAAGAAGAGAGGCTCAACCTATTCTCCAAAGTACCAGAAGACAAGACAAGAAACAATGGGTGGAAACTAATCAAAGGGAGAAGCAATGTAGAACCAAGGAGAAATTTCCTAACAGTGAGAACAATTAATTAGTGGAATGACTTGCCTTCAGAAGCTGTGTATGCTCCATCACTGGAGACTTTTAAGAAGAGACTGGACAGCCACTTGTCTGGAATGGGTATAGGATCTCCTGCTTGAGCAGAAGGCTGGACTAGAAAACCTCCATGGTGCCTTACGACTCTGTTATTCTGTTACTGTCCTTTTGACTCAGAGGAAATGATTTATTAAGAACAGAAACATTCTGTTCTCATAGCAGAATTTACTTGGTTGAGGAAACTGCACTTCCTCAAACAAAATCTTTGAACTCTCATAGTTAACTCGGTCCTATTTGCTCTTTCATAGCCTACAGATCAAGCGTGAAAGTTACATTGTTGTTTCACACACCCAGGTCTGTTCCTGAAAACTTTGGAAAAAGTAATTAAAGGATGCTATATATATATATTGACAGATTCAAATTAGATTTCTGAAAAAGTGAAGTAGGAGTGCTAAGAACATTTTTCTTTTCTGCATTGACACTTGAATTGAAATAAGATTTTCATTCATTCATTCATTCATGCATGCCTTCAATTTGTATGGCCACCCATCTCAGAAGTGACACTGGGCAGCGATCAATCATAAAATAAATTAAAAATCCATTTCCATCATAATGCAAAAAAATAAAATAAAATTAGAAAATGTTTTATAGCATTCATAAATGATATGGGGAGTTCTCCGTGCAATTTTGATATTTCTCCTTGGTCCTAGTTGGATAAATGGTGTAATTACAATCAATTCTATAGTTCCAGATTCTAAATACATTCAGAAATAGCCAAGGTACAAGAAGTTACCTTATTGTCCTTCTATTATACGGTAGTCCGATTTGAGGGTTATTAAAGCTTGTATCGAAGGCATGGCTCCTGCATTCTGATTCTGTAAGGTAAAGATAAAGGTTCCCCTTGCACATGCATGCTAGTCGTTGCCAACTCTAGGGGGCGGTGCTCATCTCCGTTTCAAAGCTGAAGAGCCAGCGCTGTCCAAAGACGTCTCCATGGTGATGTGGTCGGCATGACTCAACACCAAAGGCGCACGGAACGCTGTTACCTTCCCACCAAAGGTGGTCCCTATTTTTCTACTTGCATTTTTTACCTGCTTTCGAACTGCTAGGTTGGCAGAAGCTGGGACAAGTCATGGGAGCTCACCCCATTATGCAGCACTAGGGATTCAAACCGCCGAGCTGCCGACCTTTCGATCGACAAGCTCAACGTCCTAGCCCCTGAGCCACCGCATCCCTATTTCTGATTCTGTACAGAGGCCCAAATTTCACACATTATAGTAAAAAGGTTACTGGAATGAAGGGAAGCCATGCTGCCAACATCTCTATAGGTATCTTCACCCTTATATTTAGGCAGCACACATTTTCCCAGTCAAGGACAAAATTGAAATTTCATGCAATTTCCATTTAATTGTAGTTAATGTAATTAGCATGATTACTCTCCAGCTATGAGTTTGACAATTCCATCCCTCAGATTTTTTAAAAAATTGGCAATTGGATAGCCACAACTGGAAGTTTTTTGGATGCTTCTTTACCAGGTTTTTCAGGGACCCTATGTAGCCATGAGAGTGATGCATTTACATAAATGCTAAGGTTTGAAACAGGTTGACGAACACATGTTATTTAACAATCTTAAACATTTTCTCAAAGTGGAGAATTCTACTAAGATTGATGTTCCAACTTGTCAAGAGTCTTGTAGCGAAATGTGGATACAACTCTGCAGGCCTTAATATGACAGTTCTACCCAAGTGAATTCTGGAAGTTGTAGTCATAACATATCTGGGGATAACTAGTAGGGGAGTATTGGAGATCTACCAAAGGGATTTGATTCAGTCTTCAGTTATCCACGTATGGATCTTGAAATGATATCAAGCATACATTTATCTCAATGAAGTTGGCATTCCGACAAGACAAAATAATTAAAGAGACATTACTGTAAACTGATGTTGGCCTGTAGTCTTTGCAGTCAACAGGAGAGTTGATGCTTGATGAACAATCCAATTAAAACTAGCAACAAAAGAACTAAAATGTCAGCCAAATTGCTTTTTAATAGTCAATGCAAACATCACAATACATAAACAGGAAATCTCTATAGAATTCTAAAGCTTCATGGTGAAACAATTGTAGAAATAAATAATAATTACAATACCCTGGGAATTCTTTTAATAGATTCATGTTCATTATAAATATTTTCTTGGCTAATTTTTTTTTTTTTTAAACCGGAATGCTTCCCTGGGCATCTTGTTTATGCATTTGTTATCCCATTTGTGTTTGATATTGAATAGAAGAAACATCTAATATTTAATTGTATTTTTTTTTAAAGATTTATTAGTTTGTTTCACTAATAGAAACTGCTTCAAGACTGTCAGGTTTTTATGGCATGGTTACAAGTCATACTTGAATGGATCCCCAGGGTTATATGTCCTGGTGTGTGTGTTTGTGTCTTTGTTTAATTCTTGTATACCACTCAGACACTTTAAATGGGCGACCATATAAATAATAAAAAAGGAATGAAATACTTACATATATCCCCGTCAAAAACTGTAAGTCAACACCTAAGTGCTTAATTCAACAATCTCCCAGTAACTGGCAAGCAAGCTTATCATACAATTATCATCAGCAGCCATTTCTGTATTTAGGGCTGACCAGTAACAATAACAGAGTTGGAAGGGACCTTGGAGGTCATCTAGTCCAACCCCCTGCTCATGCAAGAGACCTGTACTTGGGATTTGAACCGCTGAACTGCCGACCTTTCTGATCGACTAGCTCAGTGTCTGCCTCCAGTCTTGTAAAGTAGGCAGTCTGATAACCCCCTCTGTAAAATATTTCGCAGGTAGTTGCTAGAGTAAAGAAATTCTCATCCAGATCTAAGAGTTTCAGCTTTTTTAAAAAACCGGAATGCTTCCCTGGGCATCTTGTTTATGCATTTGTTATCCCATTTGTGTTTGATATTGAATAGAAGAAACATCTAATATTTAATTGTATTTTTTTTTAAAGATTTATTAGTTTGTTTCACTAATAGAAACTGCTTCAAGACTGTCAGGTTTTTATGGCATGGTTACAAGTCATACTTGAATGGATCCCCAGGGTTATATGTCTTGGTGTGTGTGTTTGTGTCTTTGTTTAATTCTTGTATACCACTCAGACACTTTAAATGGGCGACCATATAAATAATAAAAAAGGAATGAAATACTTACATATATCGCCATCAAAAACTGTAAGTCAACACCTAAGTGCTTAATTCAACAATCTCCCAGTAACTGGCAAGCAAGCTTATCATACAATTATCATCAGCAGCCATTTCTGTATTTAGGGCTGACCAGTAACAATAACAGAGTTGGAAGGGACCTTGGAGGTCATCTAGTCCAACCCCCTGCTCATGCAAGAGATCTGTACTTGGGATTTGAACCGCTGAACTGCCGACCTTTCTGATCGACTAGCTCAGTGTCTGCCTCCAGTCTTGTAAAGTAGGCAGTCTGACAACCCCCTCTGTAAAATATTTCGCAGGTAGTTGCTAGAGTAAAGAAATTCTCATCCAGATCTAAGAGTTTCAGCTTTTTTAAAAAAATAATAATAATAATAATAATACATGGCTTTCTTTGAAACTCTCCTTTAGTCTCCTTTAGAAATAGGTCATCAGAAATACCCACTGTCTGTCTGAGGATAAGCTATGCTAACATGGTAAACAAACTCTGATGTCTAAGTCAGTACATCTGTAAGGGCGGAATAAAAAAAAAAGTAAAGCTATAGAATTTATTTACTAAAGCATATCCAACATCGAAATTTAAACTTTAAACCATAATCTTTGACCACATATAAGCAATTGTGCAGCAAGAGGATTCTCAGTCTTAGATGATTATTTTTGATATAATTTAAATCTCATATAAATTCCTACAAATCTAAATCTTGAAGGAAGGCAATTACAAACAAACAAACAACTCCACCTGGATGTGTCCATTTGATCACCAGGGATTGAGCTTACTTTGAAGGATATTTTATACTTACAAAGTGATTTTCTGGGACTTCCCAACAAGATTACACTTTGTTCTTCACCCCTTGAAGGCAAATTAAGGGGGCTTTCTAAAGGGGATGGTTTTTAGCTTAAATTGACCCATCTTACCTAGATGAACTACTCAGGTATCTTTCGGGTGATTCCCCAAGGAAAGATTCCCCAGCCTGAGGTAGAGATGCATATACTGTATGGTTCAATATGTACTTCAATCTATCAGAACAGAGCTGGAAGGAACCTTGGAGGTCTTCTAGTCCAACCCCCACCCCCCACCCCCGCTGAAGCAGGAGATCCTGTACCATTTCACTTCTTAAAAGTGTTGGAGCACCCACAATTTCTGGTGGCAAGCTGTTCCACTGGTTAATTGTTCCCACTGTTAGGAAGTTTCTCCCCTAATTCCAGGTTGCTTCTCTCCTTGATTAGTTTCCATCTATTGAATCTTTTCCTCCCTTCAGGGGCTTTGGAGAATAGCTTGACTCCCTCTTCTTTGTGGCAACCCAGGGGTGAAATGAGACCAGTTCGCACCGGTTCAGGCAAACTGGTAGTGATAATAACTATTATATCACTGAATAATTATTCAGGTGAACCGGTAGTAAAAAAAGAAAGCTACCGGTTTGGGTGAACCAGTAGTTTAAAAAAGCTACCAGTAATACTGCTTTCTAGTGAAGCTAAATCGCAGGGCACAGATGTTTCCCTCCCCTCCCCCCCCCCGCTGTTCTACTTACCTTTCCAAGCCTCCTTTTTCTGTGTGAAGTGTGCTTTTGGCACACATTGCGCATGCATGCACAGCATGCTTTTGGTGTGCACTGTGCATGTGTATACAGTGTGCTTTTGGCACAGACTGCACATGCTTGCACAGCGTGCTTTTGGTGCGCACTGTGCAGGCGTGGGCAGTGAACCAGTGGCAATCCACTGTTGCAGCCCCACAAATATTGGAACAATACCATCATGTCACCCCTAGTCCTTCTTTTCTCTAGACTAAAGGTAAAGGTAAAGGTTCCCTTCACACATACGTGCTAGTCATTCCCAACTCTAGGGGGCGGTGCTCATCTCCGTTTCAAAGCCGAAGAGCCAGCGCTGTCCGAAGATGTCTCCGTGGACATGTGGCCGGCAGGACTCAATGCCAAAGGCGCGCGGAACGCTGTTACCTTCCCACCAAAGGTGGTCCCTATTTTTCTACTTGCATTTTTTACGTGCTTTCGAACTGCTAGGTTGGCAGAAGCTGGGATAAGAAATGGGAGCTCACTCTGTTACGTGGCACTAGGGATTCAAACCACTGAACTGCCGACCTTTCGATCGACAAGCTCAGCATCTTACCCACTAAGCCACCGTGTCCCTTGTTTCTCTAGACTAGCCATACCCAATTTCTGCAACAGTTCTTCATATATTTTAGTCTCTAGGCCCTTAATCCTTTAAATTGCTCTTCTCTGCACTTTTTCCAAAGTCTCAACTTCTTTTTTGTTTTTTTATTTCCAAGGCATGTTTCTTGATTAGAGGAAGGTTTCTCATGTAAAAAAGACACGTTGCATCTCGAGATATTCAGTCCTCTAAAAATCTCTGCCATATTTTAGAACTGCTGTTATATTTGCTCTTAGGCATTTTGGCAAATGAAATAATAGAACTTGTCTAAGTGCACTAGATATTGCAAGAAATTTAAATGCAGTTCCAAGGCAGCAGAGTGCCCGGGGGAATGAGGAACAAGATTGGGAAGAATACTTATTGCATCTCAGATGACATCTAAAAATGAAATAAAAATTATCCGTATCTATATCTATTGACACAAAGATGTGAACATTGCAATTGTACCAGCCTGGGAGACCTCGGGAGATTTTTGAGCTACTTGTGTGAAGTTTCATGAAAATTTGGCTGTGTTTAAAAACTGGAACCAACTGTGAATAGAATAATAGCAATCATATTGATTGAGATAAGTTGAGCAGGCTCAAAAGTCTGCTTCTAAAAAAAAAACAGTCTTTGAGAAGAAAATAAGAATATTAGACTGACAGTGAACATTGAAACATATGTTACAGGTCCCAATATAATTTTAAATATAGCCATGACTTATTTTCTGCAGAATTTGCAGATGCCGTAACAGCACTGAACAATTTTTAAAGCTACTTGAGCTCCAATAACATTTTATTAAACTTTTACAATGAATATTAAACTCTGATTTGCAACAATATATTAACGTAATAGTGAGAGATCTAGTGTCCCTTTAAGACACATTAAATTCCTCATTCCTGAAAATGGTTATTGTTTTTCATTAGCCACAATGTTTTATATCACCTTACCCCTAGAAAGAATTTGTCTTTAATTATAAGTACAGTTTGTAAATTTACCTTGTTTTAGCAAACCAATTTCCTTTTCTCTTTTATCTCTCTCACACCCAATCTATAAAATGTTATTCTTTTGAAGACTGATTAAGATCTGTCTTAATTAGGCTATTTACATGCTCAGATGTTATTATTGGATTAGTTCTATGGAGAATTGCATATATTTAATGCCAAACATTTTTTGCTTGAATTCCTGGAATTTTGGTTTTGATGTCGGCATAAAGGTGAGGATGAGTACACTTGGAAAAACAGACGAAGTGACTCAATTTTCTTTCATCTGTTAAAGCGTTATGGATCTGTATCTCTGTATTTCTATCCTAAAATAATTTCTTGATAATATGTGAGGTGAGGCACGGATGAATCAGAGTAGTAGAAGAGTAGGGAAAATAGAATTTCTACAGAAAAGCTTGAAGCAATTAATAGTGTAATGGAGGCACTATGATTTCTGCAATCCACAGCTATCGTTAAACATGTATTGGAAATAGTTGAAGTTTGGTTCTTAAAAATAATAATAATATCCTGCTTAGAGGAGCAATTAAGATTTCTAACAATTGGTGTTATGAGTTCTGTCCTCCTTTTATTGTATAGGGAATACTTCAATAATAGATGGGAAACAGGTTCAATTTTTGTATCAGAACATATTCAATAATGATTTTCATAGGGGATGCTAATGTACTATATTTACCATTTCACTGATTTGGGCCAAGGTGAAGAGCCTTCTATCCGACATATGTAAAATGTTACAAACATATATTATTATGTTTTATATAAATATTTAACCTTTTTGGGTACTTTTGACTTGGATGACTGCGTCTTCATTTACATATTGCAATACATTTTGAGGAGAAACCCTTGCAGTTGGTGTGGCAAGATTTAGTACATTCCAATGACTCTCTGACACTATTTTTTATTATTATTATTATTTTGACTGATGAAGTTACTTGGATGAGTAACTTCTCAGAATAACAAAGTTTGTTCCAGTTGCCATGATTTAAACTTTTTGGTTATAAAAGCATCTAGAAATGGAACAGGAGAGAATAATTATTGGGCTATTATGGAGGTAGAGAATTCTGGATCTATTTGTTTAGATATCTAAGTTCCAGGTTCTCCGCTGAAGAGTTATATACTTTTCTCAAGAGTAAGACCAGGAAATGCTGTAGAAGAAGCCAAAACAAGATAGAGTGATAGATTCATATATATGTATATAATAAGATGAGATGTAACACTTAAAAGTAATAACTTATCATATATTGGATGGGTTGATTCTATCTGGAAGAAGCACTCCTGAACAATCAAGCCATATAGGACTTGATAGATTAAATCTAGAGCTCAGAAACCTGCTATACACCAAATCCAGATTCATAAATCCAGATTTATTCACCAAAAGAGAAATCATTGCATTTTACACTAGCTTCTTAATAAAGGCAGCCCCCCTTTTTTTTTGCATTTATATCCCGCCCTTCTTCGAAGACTCAGGGTGGTTTACACTATGTTAAGCAATAGTCTTCATCCATTTGTATATTATATACAAAGTCAACTTATTGCCCCCACCAATCTGGGTCCTCATTTTACCTACCTTATAAAGGATGGAAGGCTGAGTCAACCTTGGGCCTGGTGGGACTTGAACTTGCAGTAATTGCAAGCAGCTGCTGTTAAGGTTGTTCCTCTGTCTTGGTCCTATTAGATCTCTCAGCGGCTTTTGATACCATCGATCATGGTATCCTACTGCGCCGACTCGAGGGACTTGGAGTGAGGGGCACTGTTCATCGGTGGTTCTCCTCCTACCTCTCCGACCGGTCGCAGACGGTGTTGACGGGGGGACAGAGATCGACCCCAAGGCGCCTCTTATGTGGGGTGCCGCAAGGGTCGGTTCTCTCGCCTCTTCTGTTCAACATCTATATGAAGCCGCTGGGTGAGATCATCCGTGGTCTTGGGGTGAGTTGTCATCTATACGCTGATGATACTCAGCTCTATATTTCCACCTAACCACCCCAACGAGGCTGTTGAAGTGATGTCCCAGTGCCTGGAGGCCGTACGGGTCTGGATGGGGAGGAACAGACTCAGACTCAATCCCACCAAGACCGAGTGGCTGTGGATGCCGGCGGCCCGGTACAGTCAGCTAATTCCATCACTGACCATTGGGGGCGAACTATTGGCCCCCACGGAAAGGGCTCGTAATCTGGGCGTCCTCCTGGATGCACGGCTGTCTTTAGAAGATCATATGATGGCCGTCGCCAGGGAGCCTTTCATCAGGTTCGCCTGATACGCCAGTTACGCCTTTCTGGATCGGGCTTCCTTATGCACAGTCGCTCATGCCCTTGTTACATCCCGCCTGGACTACTGTAATGCTCTCTACATGGGGCTCCCTTGAAGTGTGCCCGGAGACTCCAACTGGTCCAGAATGCGGCTGCGGGTGATAGAAGGAGCACCTTTGGCTCCCATGTAACACCCTCCTGCGTAATCTGCACTGGCTCCCAGTGGTCTTCCGGGTTCACTTTAAGGTACTTGTCATCACCTTTAAAACGCTCCATGGCCTAGGGCCGGGATATTTACGGGACCGCCTACTGCCACCATTAGCCTCTCACCGACCAGTGCACTCTCACAGGGAGGGCCTCCTCTGGATACCGTCAGCTAAACAATGTCGGCTGTCGGCCTCTAGGGGGAGGGGCTTCTCTGTGGGGGCGCCTACCCACTGGAATGGGCTCCTCTGGGGCTTCGTCAACTCCCGATCTCAAGTCCTTCCGCCATGAGCTGAAGACGTTGCTGTTTCGAAGAGCAGGACTAGCCTGAATGTAGTTTTAAATTGGATTTTTAAAAAAGGGGGTTTAAATGAGGTTTTAAATTTGTATTTAAAAGTTAGAGCATCAATTGAATTTAACTATCTATTCTTTAGCTGTTTTTTATCTATTATATGTTTTCTGTTGTTTTTTGTCTGTGAACCGCCCTGAGTCTTTCGGGAGATGGGCGGTATACAAATATAATAAATAATAATAATAATAATAATAATAATAATAACAGACTGTCTCAGCAGTCTGAGCCACTCAAGGACCCTTGAGCCACAAAATGGTAGATTACATTGCAGCAGTGGTGAAATCTGAACCAATTTGCTAGCAGTTTGTTGGCTGGGCATGTGTGCATGCAGTGTACGCCAAAAGGAGGCATGGGGTAAGTAGAACAGCGCACGGGGGGGTGATCAGCTGTGGCACACAATCTTTTTTTTTTAACTTTTGAAAGCCTTTTTTTTTATTGAAAAAGTTTTAAAAAACAAAAACATTTTCCCCTCTTTTTTCCCCCCTCCCTCCCAGAAAACCCCCGCTTCCCGGGTCAATCACAAGGTATTGTTATACATAAACCAAACATAGAGTAAAATTTTCCCTTCTAATCCAATTAACCTCATCCAAATCTTTTCATCTCCCAACCCCCTCCCCATTACATAAAATAATACTTCCTAATTATTCAAAGGCAATCTGATATTTCTTAATCTGATATCTGTTTTGTAGATAATCAATCCATTTTTCCATTCAATTAAATATCTTTCCTGCGTATTGTCTTTTAAAAGCTGAGATTTTAGCCATCTCAGCCAAATTAATAACTTTCAATATCCATTCTTCTATTGTAGGTATCTCTTCTTCTTCCAGTATTGTCCAATCAACAGTCTTGCTGCTGTTATTAAATTCAGAATCAATTTAGTCTCAATCCCTGTACAATCCGTTATAATTCCCAAAAGGAAAAATTGCGGCAGGAACTTTATCTTCTTCTTCAGTACATTTTGAATAATCCACCAAATTCTTATCCAAAAGGCCTTAATTTTCTTGCAAGTCCACCAAATATGAAAATATGTAGCGTCATCACAACCACACCTCCAACATTTCGCTTGAATATCAGGATACATACATGATGATTTTTTGGGATCTAAGTGCCATCTATAAAACATCTTATAAAAATTTTCCCTTAAATTCTGTGCTTGTGTAAACTTAACATTTCTAACCCAGATTTTCTCCCATGTTTCCAACATTATTGGTTCCTGAATGAAAGCCTTTTTTTACAACCTATTTCAACCTTATTTCATGCTTATGCCTATAGATACTGTTGTGACAAATAAATAAAATAAAATAAAATAAATAAAGATAGATGACAGATCTTCAAATGGATTGTGAGGTTTTGTGACCACAATAGATTTGGTGAGTCTATATTAATATATTAGTCATACATTAATGATAGAAATGGGAAAATGAAGGTAATGTAGAATGCCAGGTTTTAAAGGGAACTGGGATACGTCAGGCATTATGTCTGTTTGTGGTTGAAAGTAGCAATGAGTAGGACCGAAATGTTCTGAAGCGAAGTCATGTGATAGTAGCATTCTGTCTGGCAAAGAAGACAATGCAATAAATTAAAAATAGCAGAACAAACGGGCTTCCTGAAAGGCTTTCAGCAGTACCTGGAAAAATAAATAATAGAGTGCTAAAGGATTCTGGAAAAAAAGAAGGTCACCCAACCCAATTGAAGCAACTATCAAAAACAAGGAAGTGGTTAAGAGATACAAATGATTGCAAGCATGGCTTCTGAAAAGCTGCACAAAAGTACCTACCGTTCCTGTCCTATTGTTTCCTTTCAATATATTGTTTGTTTGTTTTTATTATTTTGTCACAACACTATACACAAACATCGTCATAAATAAAAACAAGATATCATGAAAGAAATATATGTATATATAAGTAAAAACATGCAACAACTATGTTAATTTGATATAATGAAGGGAACAATAGGACAGGAACGGTAGTCACTTTGTGCTCTTATGCACGCCCCTTAGCTCTTATGCACGCCCCTTAACTCTTATGCACGCCCCATATATTATATATGTTCTTAGATATAATGTTATGACAAAATAAAAATAAAAAATGAGCCAGTTTCATTCCTTTCACTTCCTTTTTTTCCATTCTTTTTCTGCCTTTCTTGGTGCAGTTCCTCTTCCCCCCAATACCATTAAAATACTGTTGTTGCTGTTGTTTGCTTTTATGTATACTGCTGTTTTATATGGAAATGGTAGCTGAGAGTATGGAACTTCCTATAGAAGAAGGGAGGAGGAGGAGGAGGGTGGGGAGGAGGAAGGACAGAAAAAGGGAAGGAAAAGGACATGGAGGAGGAGGAGGAGGAGGAGGGAGGAGGAGAAATCCTACTCTTAGTAAACCAGATTAATTCATATTCTCTGAGTGTGGCTGAATCCAAAACCCAGTTCATATTTGGTGAATTGGTTTGAATCCAAGTGAGCTGTCAAATTGATTTGATTGGAAGAGTTGTTAAAAAGCGTATGTTGACATATGGAAAAGTCCACTGGAACTTCTAATCCATTCCACACTTTGCAATGATCTCATAAAACCACTTGATAGTTTGGGGATTCAATCTGGAGCATCACTTTTTTTATTTTTATTTGCATTTATATCCCGCCCTTCTCTGAAGACTCAGGGCGGCTTACACTATGTTAAGCAATAGTCTTCATCCATTTGTATATTATATACAAAGTCAACTTATTGCCCCCAACAATCTGGGTCCTCATTTTACCGACCTTATAAAGGATGGAAGGCTGAGTCAACCTTGGGCCTGGTGGGACTTGAACCTGCAGTAATTGCAAGCAGCTGTGTTAATAACAGACTGCCTTAGCAGTCTGAGCCACCAGAGGCCCTTTCTTTCACTTTCCTAGTGAAGCTTTGCGCATGCCTCATAGTTTGAAAGAAAGAAGAAGAAAAAAAAGTTCCAACCCAAAGTAGATCTTTAAAGGGAACAAATGAGCATGTCTCATGGAGCCTTGCATGTTAAATACAAAATGTCTAAGCTTCATCACTTTTTAATGCATTGCTTTAAATGTGCAATTTCAGCAGCAAACAATATAGTACTACAGGGCTGTCAAAAAATGATGGAACAGTTTGATTAGTTTCTCATTTTGGGGGTGGAGAAGATACAGTAATTTGTAATTTCTTCAAATGTGCTACGGAAATACTTCCATTTTAGCTTTTAGCCAAGCTTACAAATATGTTTGCCGTCAACTAATAGCAAGGCAAGTGCAGAAGACTTATTTATTGACAAAATGACTCTTTTTGAGACTGTATATTAATATATATTTGGAGATGGGTGAGTTCTGTTAGAGCCACTGTATCCTGTTTATGCTGTTGGATATAATCAGTGGTGGGATTAAAATAATTTAACAACTGGTTCTCTCCCCTAATGACCAGTTGGGTGGGCAAGGCCATGATGTGACAGGCAGCACTCAGCTTCCCTTCAGCCTCCTGCGAGTGAAAACAGGCCATGGGAGGGGAGGGGAGGGGAGTGCTGCACCCCCACGCCCCTTTTTGGGACTAGTAAGCCTTCCTGCACTTACCTGGCAGCCAAAGTAGGGGACTTGGGGACTCCTGGAAGGGGCAGGATGGGGCCAGCCAGAAATTAACTTCCAGTTTGCCTTAATCAGCCCCGAACTGGCTGAATCTCACCACTGGGATTGGTATGGTCTAGACTGAAATACAAGTAATCCTCAACTTACGACCACAACTGAGCCCAAAATTACTGTTGCGACCCAGTTTCTCTGAAAATAAGACATTCCCTGATAATAAATCCAATCGGGCTTTTGAGTGCATGTGCTAAAATAGCGCATGTGCCTCTGGTGGCTCAACAGACTAATGCAGTCTGTTATTAACACAGCTGCTTGCAATTACTGCAGGTTCTAGTCGCACCAGGCCCACGGTTGACTCAGCCTTCCATCCTTTATAAGGTAGGTAAAATGAGGACCCAGATTGTTGGGGGCAATAAGTTGACTTTGTATATAAATATACAAATAGGATGAAGACTATTGCTAACATAGTGTAAGCCGCCCTGAGTCTTCGGAGAAGGGCGAGATATAACTGCAAATAAAAAAAAAAGAAAAAGAAAAAAATATTTAATATTTAATATTCAAAAAATATTCAAAAATATTTAAACGCACGCACAGCCGGTCCCCGCCATTTCCTCTGGTTAGGGTTAGGGAGACAGAGCTGGAAATCGGGTAAGGTGGCAAGAGGATCCCTGTCTTGCTCCAGGCGCCCCAAAATAATAAGACCTCCCCGAAAATAAGGTCAAGCGCTTATTTTGGGGTTCAAAAAAATAAAAGACAGGGTCTTATTTTTGGGGAAACACCCTTATGAGAAAGCTAAGTGAATTTTTCCCATTTATTGCCTTTATTGCCAGAGCTGTTAAGTGAATCACTGCAGTTGGTAACACATTTGTTATGTGAATCTGTCTTCCCCATTGACTTTGCTTGTCAGACGGTTGCAGAAGGTGATCACATGATCCCAGGAGATTGCAATTTTCATAAATATGAGTCAGTTGCCAAGTGTCTGAATTTTGAATCACATAACCATGCGGATGCTGCAATGGTTATAAATGTGAAAAACAGTTACAAGTCACTTTTTTTCCCCGTAACTTCCAACGCTCACTAAACAAACTGTTGGAAATCAAGACTACCTATATCTTATGATTATGCTTATGATTATATTGTGAAATATTTTACGTTATTATCACGATACTACTCTTAACAAATAGGGTTGGCAAATAAATAGAATAGAATAGAATAGAATAGAATAGAATAGAATAGAATAGAATAGAATAGAATAGAATAGAATAGAATAGAATAGAATTTTTTATTGGCCAAGTGTGATTGGACACACAAGGAATTTGTCTTGGTGCATATGCTCTCAGTGTACATAAAAGAAAAGATACGTTCATCAAGGTACAACATTTACAACACAATTGATGATCAATATATCAATATAAATCATAAGGATTGCCAGCAACAAGTTATAGTCATACAGTCATAAGTGGAAGGAGATGGGTGATGGGAACTATGAAACGATTAATAGTAGTGCAGATTCAGTAAATAGTTTGACAGTGTTGAGGGAATTATTTGTTTAGCAGAGTGATGGCCTTCGGGGGGAAACTGTTCTTGTGTCTAGTTGTTCTGGTGTGCAGTGCTCTATAGCGTCGTTTTGAGGGTAGGAGTTGAAACAGTTTATGTCCAGGATGCAAGGGGTCTGTAAATATTTTCACGGCCCTCTTCTTGATTCGTGCAGTATACAGGTCCTCAATGGAAGGCAGGTTGGTAGCAATTATTTTTTCTTTTTATACGATAAATAAATACGATAAATAAAACAAAAAGATAAATAAGTAATTAAATCCTTAATTTTGAGTGAGATTGAGGTGTAAAGGAGGCTTCAGGGTTAGAAAACCCTACATTCCCATTAGAAAAATTTCACTTAGGACCTCATATGCTTTGAACTAATTTTTTTTCTCATTAACATTTTTATGCAGTTATAAGATACAGAATAGGAAAGAAAATAGGAAAACAATGGGGAGGAAGGGAGGAAGAGAAGAGAGGAAGGATTAGGAAAAAGAAAAAAAAAAGCATTGACTTCCAACTCCCTCTGTTGCAGTAAAATAGGGCATTCACATCAAACCACACTTTTTGCTTTTTAAAAGTAATACAAACTAGCCATTTCTATAAGGATCTATCAGTCTAATCGGTAAAACGCAAAATCAAAGTTTCATTCTCCTTCATATCAAACATGAAGTTCAGAAGCGGTCTCCATGTGGAAACAAAAGTACTTAATATTCTTTTCTTTCATGAAAAAGGGATGTGGTGGCTCAGTGGCTAAGACACCGAGCTTGTTGATCAAAAGATCGCCAGTTCAGCGGTTCGAATCCTGAGTGCCCCGTAACAGGATGAGCTCCCGTTATTTGTCCCAGCTTCTGCCAACCTAGCAGTTTGAAAGCACATAAAAAATGCAAGTAAAAAAAATAGGGACCACCTTTGGTGGGAAGGAAACAGCGTTTTGTACTCTTCTGGCGTTGAGTCATGCTGGCCACATGACCATGGAGACGTCTTTGGACAGCGCTGGCTCTCCGGCTTTGAAACTGAGATGAGCACTGCCCCCTAGAGTCGGGAACAACTAGCACATATGTGTGAAGGGAACCTTTACCTTTAATCAAAATAGTCAATTTTGCCATTTCCGCCAACTCCACCAGCTTCTGCAACCATTCGTCCATAATAGGAATCAAAGTATCCTTCCATGCTTTGAACTAATTTCTGAACTAATTTCTTTTTCATCACAAGCAACGAGCGGTAGGAAACTGGATTGTTCCCCAAAAACTGCAGGGACTAGTCACCTGAGTGGGCAGAATCTCGCATCCCTGTGAGGCATTCTTGTCATGACCTAGTTCTTCAGTTTTTTTATCAGTCAAAATGTATATTCAAAAGACTCAGTAAAGTGGGGAGTATTGGGCACTTGTGCCTAGTGGTGGCGAAATCTTTCTGCCTCTTATCTTAGTTTTCATGTTTGGGTCTTAAAAAGAGGATTTTAATTTTTCTTCTCCGATAGCTGGGGAAAGAATCCTGCTAATGCTTCCAGTTAATCTGATCTACCAGGTTCTGATTATACTGCTTATTATTATGCATTAATATTAATAGCTTCTCAAAGAACATCTTCCAAATTAATTTAGCATGAAAAAGATTTCCATTTCTGATACCCACTTTTTCTTTTTTTCCCATTCTCTTGGTCACTGATTCTGTCTCTCTCCTTCTCCCTCTCTTTCATTTTCAGAGAGAGGAAGAGACTGCACGTCAGTAAAACTGTTCATTCATTCAAGAATGCATTCATTCCTGAAAAAAGTTTCTTGAAAGGAAGGTGTTTGCTAGAGCTCAATAGTTTCTCCTGTTCTATCTTAATTTTAAAGATGTTGATGTTTGCAACATGAATGTTCCTTTCACAGCTTGATTTCCCCCTAAATTAAATTCAATGCTGGTGAAAGGAAGTGTTGGGTTGACTGAGTAGCAGCATACTCTCAGGTTATGACTGATCTGATAAAGCGTGGTGCTTAATGATGCTGGAATCTCAGCTGCAGAGGTTCAAGTCCTAGCATTGTGTAGCAGGGTGAGCTCCTGTCACTTGCCTCCGCTTCTGTCCACCTAACAGTTTGAAAGCGTGTTCTATGCAAGTAGATAGACAGTGCCACTTTGGTGGGGAGACGAGCTGGTACTCTGTGCAGGAAGTCAGATTCCTGATGGCTCTGAACATTCCTGATTGTGGGGTCCGCTTGTGAGGCAGCTGTAGGAAGGGAGGGGACCTTGGGTGACACTGCAGGAAGAGCCACTCGTCTTTCTCTCTGGTGCAAAGCCAGCTCACACTCTTGTGGCACACCTTGGGGAGTGCACAAGCATGTCCTATAACAGGGCTGGTACCTTGGAAAGCCAAACTACTATTCTGTAATAGCATTGTGGTCTCCTGATTACTGTAAGAACACCAAACAACAACAACAACAATAACAGCAACTGCAACAACTGATCTGTTGATCTGCAACAACTGATCCGTTAAATTCCTGGGAGTCCATCTCAGAGAATGCCTCACCTGGAAAAACAACACGATCCATGAAGGCTCAACAGAGATTCCATTTCCTTAGAGTCTTGCATAAAAACAGGGTGGAACAAAAACTGATGCCCTCCTTTAATAGAAAGCATCCTCACTTATTGCATCACAGTATGGCATGCTGGTCTGACAGCCGTGGATAGAAAAACATTACATAGGGTGGTGAGTACAGCACAAAACATCGTGGGCAGTCCCCTGATACCACTAGATGAGATCACTAGGGCTGGTTGCCTTAGAAGAGTGAGAAAAATCCTCAGGGACGACTCTCACCCTGGTCATCACTTCTTTACCCTCCTACCATCGGGAAGGAGATATAGAAGCATAGCCAGGTGCACAAACAGGCTGAAGAACAGTTTCAGACTCCTGAATGAGAAATAACATCATAACTATATAGTATGCACTGCAGGGCCGGCGCAATGTGTAACATGTTCACTCTGGTGCAATAGGACTGGGTGTTTTGTTAATACGATTTATTGGGTTAGGGATTTTCTGTCTTCACTGTGAGTTATATTGTGTTGGGGGGGGGTGCACTGAGGGAGCTCAACCAATCTCATTGCACATATGCTGTGCACTGACAATAAAGATTTGAATTGAATTGAATTGAATCTGACGTTATTTCAAAACATAAACAATACCATAAAACCTTCAACAAACTTCACCATTCATTTGATTATTATGTTGTTCCTTGTGGTCTGCCATAAATTCAGATCCAAGCAAGATGCATTGTTCTCAGTAGGTCTTTTTGAACCTTTTAACTCCAAAGTATCTTTGGTTATGTCCATGAGGTCATGGCTCAATAGAAACGCTAAGCCAGGTGTGTCCAACCTGCCCTGGACAACTAGTAATGTGACCCCAGAAGATCGTAACAATTTAATAATATGTGATTCATACCCTTTAATACAGGGGTCTCCAACCTTGGTCCCTTTAAGACTTGTGGACTTCAACTCCCAGAGTACCTCAGCCAACAGAGCTGGCTGAGGAACTCTGGGAGTTGAAGTCCACAAGTTTTAAAGGGACCAAGGTTGGAGACCCCTGCTTTAATATAATATATGTTTTATATGTGGCCCAAGGCGATTCTTCTTCATTCATTGCAGCCAGGTGAGCCAAAAGCCTACACACCCATATGCTACTATGTTACTCCATCTACAAGGACTCTTAACAGACCTTCATTAATTTGATGCTAAGACATTTCTGGGTAGGGAACATGAATTTTGATTAAGGGTACATGTTTCAAAGAAGGACTCGAAAATGTGTCTTGCCACGTCACCCAATTTTGTGCTGCCATTATACAAAATATGCCGTACCATTCATTCAGTTTGGAGCTTCTTATAATATCATTTTTATTCTGTTTTATTTTGTGGTATCTGTTATTGATTATTTTTAGATCTTAATATACTTAACTATTTTTCTGTTGTAGAAAAAAATGGAAGAACTGGGCCAGAGTTCTACTACAGGTAGTCTTTGTTTAAAGACTAGTCGCCTAATGACGCATTTAAAGTTAAGGCTCCCCTGGGCTGATTAGGAACCAATTTCAAAGTTCTGACAACCGGACATGCACAGTTATGTGACTGTATTTTGGGCACTTGAAAAGGAGCTCATATTTATAGCTGTTTATAGCATCCGTGGGGGGAGCGAACTGGTAGTAAACCGGTTCAGATTTTACCACGTAATTGTTTATCTTGTTTTTGTTTGCCAGTTTCTGCCAGTTACTTTGAGATTCTAGAAAAAACACACCTGTTGTGTCTGCACCCCCCGAGCCGGGCCTGCTGCCAGAAAGTGACTTGGACAGTGAGGGGGAAGGGCCATCAGGACTTATCTCAGGAGCACCGGCTTCCCTCGCTCAGCTCCAGGAGCCAGAAGCAGGCCAGGTGGAGGAGGGAACAACAGAAGCAAGGGTGGGGCAGGCCTAGGAAGTGCTGAGTCATGGAGCCACATCCCACAGGATATAAAAGATAGCGAGAGCTGCTGTGTCTCTTTGTAACAGGCAAATCCACTGATTAAGAGCTGAAGTTTGTTTCTGAGTGACTCACCAGCGTCGTGGAAGATAACGGAGGCTCTTGGCAGACGCTGGCTATTCTGCTGCCAGAGCTGATAGTCCTGGCTAATTAAGCCATCACTCGGACGGAGGCGAGGGAGGACAGAACACCTGTTGTGGGAAACTTAAATGACCATGGTGTTCGCTTAACAATCATCACAAAAAAAGTCATAAAATCAGGTGTGGTCACTCACTTAATGGCCTCCATGACTTACCACTGTAATTCCAAGTTCAATTGTAATTGTAAATTTAAGGACTAGCTATATTACTTACCTTCTTGGGTCTTCCCTTAGTGCTGTAATAAGCTGATTATAGGGTTTCATAGGCATACATTTTGTGAGCATTTCAATGGCAATTGAATTGAGTTCACAGATTGTTTGAGACCCAGCTTGGTCTAGTGGTTAAGGCACCGGGCTAGAAACAGGGAGACTGTGAGTTCTAGTCCTGCCTTAGTCATGAAAGCCAGCTGAGTGACCTTGGGCCAATTCCTCTATCTCAGCCCAGCTCACCTCACAGGACTGTGGTCAAGGTTCCAACTAATGAACCCAAACAAATCAGAATTTTGAGACTTGAATCCACCTGAATCCACCTACTATATTGAGTACATTATATTGGCACAGATTAAAGGAAAGCCAACTCTAAATAATTCCTACGGTTTCAGTATAATTAAAAGAAGAAATAATCCCATCCCCAAGTGTCACAGGTCACATTGGCCAATTGGTGGGCTTTCCAGACACTCCTTCCCTGACCTTATCCTTCTCCATGGAAATGACCTTGGTTCTCATGAGAAAGTTCTTTGTTGTGTCTAACGAGGTATTCCAACCTCCTTCCCCACCCCCCTCTTGCCCATCTGCGTGGCAACTGAGGAACAGTAAAATGCCTTCTGCCAGGTTCGGTTTGAGGTTGACAAACTGTTGTTGTGGGGGAAATAGGAGAAAGGTATGTTGGATATGTTTGTCACCTTACCTTATTTGTAAAAAAGGTGGGATGCAAATAAAATATGGCATTTTTGATATATTGACTTAAATTTCTAGACAATGTTGCAATCCTATGGGGCCAAGACACTCTGTTCTTGGTTGCTTAAAAATAACGGAATAACAGAGAGGGAAGGTAACAGTAGTAGAGTTGGAAGGGACCTTGGAGATCATCTAGTCCAACCCCCTGCTCATGCAGGAAACCTGTACTAGGGATTCGAACCGCCGAACTGCCGACCTTTCTGATCGACAAGCTCAGTGTCTTAGGCACTGAGTCACCTAATCAGGCTATGAAGGGATCTTGGAGGTATCCTAGTACAACCCCCTGCTCAAGCAGGAAACCCTATACCATTTCATACAAATGGTTGTCCAGTCTCTTCTTAAAAACTTCCAGTGTTGGAGCATTCACAACTTCTGGTTAATTGTTCTCAATGTCAGGAAATTTCTCCTTAGTTCTAGGTTGCTTCTCTCCTTGATTAGCTCCCATCCATTGCTGGAAAATAATAATAATTTGGCCTCTTTGTTTTGTTTGCTTTCTCTCTGAATGCAGAAATGCCAGGAAGCCCACGCAGCCAGTTCACCTTCAGACCACTGCCGCCTCCGCCACCACCGCCCCATGCGTGCACCTGTAGCCGAAAGCCTCCTTCAACAGCCAACTCCCTCCAAGCCAGATCATTGACCACCCGCAGCCAGCCGAATCCAGCCGCCCCATCGCCCCCAAATACCCAGGACTCTGTGCATCTTCATAATAGCTGGGTTCTGAACAGTAACATACCACTGGAGACCAGGTAAAGCATTTCAAAATCTGTCCTTGAACGGGTCTGCAAGCTAAAAGTGGGCAGGAATCAAAGAAAGCAGAAACAACAAGGTAGAATAACAAAATAACAACATTGAAAGGGACATTGGAGGTCTTCTAGTCCTACCTCCTGCTCAAACAGGAGGCCCTGTACCATTTCTGACAAGTGGCTGTCTTGCTAGAAATTGTTTTTTTAAAATTTGCATTTATATCCCGCCCTTCTCCGAAGACTCAGGGCGGCTTACACTATGTCAAGCAATAGTCTTCATCCTATTTGTATATTTATATACAAAATCAACTTATTGCCCCCAACAATCTGGGTCCTCATTTTACCTACCTTATAAAGGATGGAAGGCTGAGTCAATTTGGGCCTGGTGGGACTAGAATCTGCAGTAATTGCAGGCAGCTGCTGTTAATAACAGACTGTCTTACCAGTCTGAGCCACAGAGGCCCTTTCAATTTTCTTGAAAGACTTCAGTGATGGAGCACCCATAACTTCTGAAGGAAAGCCATTCCACTAGCTAATTGTTCTCACTGTCAGAAAATATCTCCTTATTTTTAGGGCGAATCTCTCCTTGATCAGTTTCCATCCATTGTTTTTGTCTGACCTTTGGGTGCCTTGGAAAATAGCTTGACCTCCTCCTCTCTGTGGCAGCCCTTCAAATATTGGAAGACTGCTATCATGTCTCCCCTGGTCCTCCTCTTCACTAGACTAGCCATGCCCAGTTCCTGCAACCGTTCTTCATATGTTTTAGCCTCCAGTCCCCTAATCATCCTCGTCTGCACTCTTTCCAGAGTCTCAACATCTTTTAATAGTGTGATGACCAAAACTGGATGCAATAGTCTAGGTGTAGTCTTACTAAGGCTTTATTGAATGGTATTAGGACCTCACCTGACCTTGACTGAATTCTTCTGTTAATGAAATTTAGGATTGTGTTAGCTTTTTCATATGTTTTAGCTTCCAGTTCCCTAATTATCTTGGTTGCTCTTCTCTGCACATTTTCTGAAGTCTCAACATCTTTTTTCATTGTGTAGTGACTAACGCTGGATGTATTTATGGCCTTTTTCAGCATCCTGCTGCCACATTACTGCATTTTATGACAAATTTTGCCAAAAACCAGCATTGATTTCTGGTTTTTGGCAAAACTGTGCCAATAGTAAACCATTGGTTTGCCTAATGACCACAGTGTTCACTTAATGACTGTGGATTTGCTTAAGGACTCTAATGATTTACTTAATGGCCACTGTGAACATGGTCATAAAATTGGGCTAGTCATCTGTCCAACCCATTTTACAATGGTCAGAAGTTACAACCATGATGGACAGGATCCATTATGACCATAAGTCAAGGACTACTTAGAATTACAACCTTGTATTCCAATACTGTATATGTTCCCCACTTTCTTAGCCTTTCTGGGCAAGTTTCAAAAATATAATAGATGGTCATACAAACATGAAATGTAGACCATTGCAAACTAAAAAGAAGGGAATGGCTTCATGTTACAATATTCTGAAAATCTAGGTGATTATGTTTTTAACCACTTTCTGAGCTTCAAATGCTTCAGATCAATGGACGATTGGTTCCATGACCTGACCTACATACAGAAAGCAGAATTAATTGTTGATCTCAGACACATCTTTAGCTGTGGAATCAACCAAAGATGCCCCATTGATAGCTTAGTAGACCAGGAAAGTAGACCAGGAAAGTAATTCTTCTAATTAACTTAGCTAAAAGAAAGAGAAGGAATCAGTATTTGTATATGTTGTGTCTCAAATACAGCAATATGCTGTCAACCTCTTAATTGTGTCAGTTTTATTTTCTTCAAAAACCTTGATAAGAAAGCATGTGTAAACCCAGGTCAAAATTTTCCTTCTCTTTCCTTCTTCTATGCACTATAAAGAGTACTGTAAGCTTCTAATTTCCTTTTAAGCAGTTTACCAATCTCAAGAAGTGATGTTTTGTTAAACCAGTGTTAAAAGAGATCAGTCAGATATCCTGAATCTGCATTTACTTAAAAGCCACTACAAGAAACATTTGTGGAATGGTTTTATACCTTCAAAAATGAGTTGAAAGCTAATTGCAACTTGTACATTAGGGAAACGGTGCAGCTGTAAATGTAACATATGGATAAGCTTCTCTGAAGTGTTCAGCAATCCTGGCTTCAGAAGAATTATCCCAATGCTGCTTAAAATAGCAAAAAATCTGTCTCTTGGGTTTTGAAAAAGTAGACATAGTAACAGACAATGGACAACATCTTTGAGCATAGAATAGTTGTTGTTGTTAGTTGCAAAGTCATGTCCGACTCATCATGACCACATGGACAGCATTCCTCCAGGCCTTCCTATCCTCTACCATCCTCTGGAGTCCATTTAAGCTCACGCCGACTGCTTCAGTGACTCCATCCAGCCACCTCGTTCTCTGCCGTCCCCTTCTTCTTTTGCCCTCCATCGTTCCTAGTATTTGGCTCTTCTCCAGTGAGTCCTTCCTTCTCATTAGGTGGCCAAAGTATTTGAGTTTCCTCTTCAGGATCTGGCCTTCTAAAGGGCAGTCGGGGTTGATCTCCTCTAGGACTGACCAGTTTGATCGCCTTGCAGTCCAAGGGACTCGTAGGAGTCTTCTCCAGCACCAGAGTTCAAAGGCCTCAATTCTTTGGCGCTCAGCTTTCCTTGTGGTCCAACTTTCACAGCCATACATTACAACTGGGAAAACCATGGCCTTGATTATACGCACTTTTGTTGGCAGGGTGATGTCTCTGCTTTTTAGTATGCTGTCTAGATTTGCCATAGCTTTTCTCCCCAGGAGCAAGCATCTTTTAATTTCTTGGCATAGAATAGAATATAGAATAATAGAGTTGGAAGGGACCTTGGAGGTCTTCTAGTCCAATCCCCTGTTCAAGCAGGAGACCCTCTTTCATTTCAGATAAATGGTGGCTTCTTAAAAGCCTCCAGTGATGGAACACTCACAACTTTTGGAGGCAAGCTATTCCATTGGTTAATTGCGCTCACCATTAGGAAATTTCTCTTTGATTCTTAGATTAGTTCTCTCTTTGTTAAGTTTCTTTCCATTGCTTTCTTGTCTTGTCTTTTGGTGCTTTGGAAAATAGTTTTGACCCCCTCAGCTTTGTAGAGTCGTGATGTCACAGTGGTTGGATTGCAGTACTGCAGGCTACTTCTGCTGACTGCCGGCTGCCTGCAGTTCAGCACTTCTATACTCACCGGCTCAAGGTTGACTCAGCCTTCCATCCCTCCAAGGTCAGTAAAATGAGGACCCAGATTATTGAGGACAAGAGGCTGACTCTCTAAACTGCTTAGAGAAGGTTGTATAACACCATGAAGCGCTATATAAGTTTAAGTGCTAGTGCTAAGTGCTAGGAGCCTCTAAAACAGGGATGAGAGATGCAACTCAATATGCAGAGGAATATTAAAATAATGTCCTGTGAAGAGATTGGAGAGCCATTTATCTGCCATATAGGGCAGGAGTGAAATATAAAATTTGTTACTACCGATTCTGTGGGTGTGGCTTGGTGCGGGGTAATGTGACTGGGTGGGCATGGCCAACTGTTTTTTTTTTTTACTTTTAAAAGCATTTTTTCTAAAACCTCTTCAGCCAAAAATTGCTTTTAAAGAGATCAGGCTACTCAGCTGGGATTACACTACTAACCAGAGCATATAAAACATTTGCAGACCAATTCTTGAATACAGCTCGACTGTCTGGAACCCATACCACATTTCTGACATCAGTACAATTGAACGTGTCCAGAAATATTTTACAAGAAGAGTTCTCCACTCCTCTGAATACAACAAAATACCTTATGTCACCAGACTTGAAATCCTGGGTTTAGAAAATTTAGAACTATGCCGCCTTCGACATGACCTGAGTTTAACTCATAGAATCATCTATTACAATGTCCTTCCTGTCGAAGACTACTTCAGCTTCAATTGCAACAATACACGTGCACACAATAGAGTTAAACTTAAAGTAAACCGCTCCAATCTTGATTGTAGAAAATATGACTTCAGTAACAGAGTTATGGAATGTACTACCTGACTCTGTGATCTCTTCTCAAAATCCCCAAATCTTTAACCAAAGACTATCTACTACTATACCCCATTCCTAAGAGGTCCGTAAGGGGCGTGCATAAGAGCACTAACGTGCCTACCGTTCCTGTCCTATTGTTTCCTTTCATTATATCCAATTAATATAGTTATTACATACTCACTCATATATATGCTTATATATTGTATAATTGTTTCATGCTTATGCTTATATATACTGTGTGACTAAATAAATAAATAAATAAAAATTGCCAGAACTCTATAGAAGCATTTTTTACAGCCTCTTCAGCCAAAGAGGTTGTAGAAAAAATGCTTCTAAAGGGTTCTGACAATCCCAGCTGAGCCGCATGCTCATCAGAGGCTTTTTTTTTACTTTTAAAAGCATTTTTTCCACCAAAGAAAAAGTGCTTTTAAAAGTAAAAAAACCCCAAAACCCTCTGATGATCGCATGCCTCAGCTGGGCATGGGTGGGAGGTGGGGGGTGCAGGGATTTTTGCTACCTCTGCCATCGCTAACGGATCAGGCGATCCGGTCCGAACCGGGAGCATTTTACCCCTGATATAGGGTCTCCTGCTTGAGCAGGGGGTTGGACTATAAAACCTCTTAGATCCCTTCCAACTCCATTATTCTCTTATTTTGACATAAAGAGAAGGCAAAATTGTTTACAATCTATTGGTTGAAGGTTTTAAAAACATGAAAATAAAACTGTGAATATACAACGTTGTGATGATTCTGGTGTATTTATCAAAATATACCATCTCAAGAAGCAAAGATTGTAAACCCTGGTCTTCTCTTATCACCCATTAATTGACTTTTTAATTAGCATATTTGTTTGTTTGTTTATTAGATGCTCATCCAGTCTTTATTACCTTGTAAGTAATTCAAGGCAGCAAGCATGCATAAATCTCCTTCTGCCTCCTTTTACCCCCCACAACAACCTTGTAACATGAGTTGGGTTGGGAGAGTGTAACTCACCTAAACTTTCATGCTTAAGACTAGAACTCATGGTCTCCTGCTGATTGGCCCAACATTCCCCAGTCGGCTTTCATGCCAGAATGCAGGACTAGAATTCCCAATCTTCTGGTTTCTAGGCCAATATCCTAACCACTATAACAAGCTAGGTAGAACATCACAAACAAAGATAAAAAAAAATATGCAAATAAACTACCATCCTCAGCTTGCAAGCAGCCAGGTGTGAATAAAAGTTATTTCTAATGGTTCTCAGCGAATAGCTTGTTGGAGCTTTATCTCCTGCGCTAATGATGTTACTTAGTATGCTAGATTGATAAATATTCTTTATTACAGTCATTGATCAACCAATATTTAGTATGGCAATAAAGCATTTGCAAATCCCAAATCACTAATTTGGAGAATTCAACTATCAAACACATAATTTTAACTTTTTGGAGATATACATATTTTCTGTCTTTGCCTATATTATGACAATAACACCCATTTTTTTGTACGTTGAGTGACTTCATAGAAATATTATACAGTGGATGTTTTAATAGGCAGGTGCTTACCAAACATCAGTAAACTGAGTGAAATGTTGATGTTACTTCTTTTCATTTACAAAAGCACTCAAATAACAAACCACATAATGTCTGAATGCAAAGAGCTGTGATTTATTGCAACCATAGTAGCAGGGGACAACCAGCTCACAGAGGTTAGGACAACCGATGGGCAGTTACCATCTTACCCATAAAGGAGAATATTTGCAGGGTTGAAATTAGGAGTCCTTGAAGACATTTTGGCTTCTCATCCAAGAAGTTTCTTAAGAACTTAAGTCCAGCTGCCTTTTTTTGTGGGGGAAACACTTTTGAAGGATTCTTGGTGGTCTTTGAGCTTGGTTGTTTTCTTGCAGATGTTTCATTATCAAACAAGCTCAGAGACCACCGAGAATCCTTCAAACATGCTTTAGTTTGGTTTTTTTCCCCTCAAAAGGCAAACTGGACTTTTGTTTTTCCTTGAAGACACTTTTTTTTTTTATAAAAAGTTTTATTTTTACAATCATATCAAATAATTCATCCAATGTACAGTTATATACAATTAGTCGGGCTTGCCCAGTCACCACCCCCCTTTTTAACACTCTTCCCTCTTCTACCTTCTTCTACTTTCCAGACCTTCCTCTCCTTCTCTTATCTACATCCTCTCCTCCCTCCACCCTACACCTTCCTTCTCCTCTTCTACCCTCTTCCTTCCTCTTCTCCTCTTTCCTACCTCCTACTCTCTCTTTCTCCTCCCCACCGCTCTAAAATGGTAACTGGGCAGACCCGACCCTGCATTAATTATATTTATACATCTTCAATAATCCCTGTACATTAACCATCACTCCATCTCTACCAAACCCCCAATTCCCTCCCTTACCCCCACCCCCACCCCGACTTCCCAGAACAAAATGCAGGGTATCAAAACTAACAATCATAATCCAAAATAATTCCTAAATTATAATCTCTAGTCACACCACACTTAGTCACACTCTCAATTCCCCTCTCCTTCAAAAATATATCTAATACAAAATATTTCCTAAATTTACTCATATGCTATTCGATATTTTTTTATCTGATACTTATTTTGAATATAATCAATCCACATTTTCCATTCTAAAATATATTTTTCTAGTGTATAGTCTTTCAAGTAAGCGGAGATTTTTGCCATCTCTGCCAGATTTGATACTTTGAATGTCCATTCTTCAATTGTAGGTAATTCTTCTTTCTTCCAATACTGAGCAATCAAAAGTCTTGGGGCTGTTATTAAGTTCAAAATCAATTTAGTCTCTATAGCTGTACAGTCCATAATTATTCCTAGTAGAAAGAACTGGAGTAAACTTAATCTTCTTTTTCAAAATATTCTGCATGATCCACCATACTTTAATCCAAAATGCTTTAACTTTTTTACAAGTCCACCATATATGGTAATAAGTGGCATCTTCACAATCGCATCTCCAACATTTAGCCTGTACATTAGGATACATACATGACAACTTTTTGGGGTCTAAATGCCATCTATAAAACATCTTATAAAAATTTTCTCTCATATTTTGCGCTTGTGTAAATTTAACATTCCTCACCCAAATTCTTTCCCAAGTTTCCAACATTATTGGTTGCTGAAAATTTTGTGCCCACTTAATCATACAATCCTTAACTAGTTCGGACTCTGAGTCTATTTCTACTAATACATTATACAACCTCTTAATATGCTGTTGGCCTTGATCTCTCATTTGTTTTAACAAATTATCCTCAGTTTGCTTAACACCTATTTTTTGATCTAATTTCCATCTAGCTTGCAATTGTCCATATTGGAACCATGTATAACTTTTGTTTTTCCTTGAAGACACTTTGCTTCTCATCCAAGAAGCTTCTTCAGTTCTTAAGTCCAGTTTGCCTTTTTTTTTTAAAAAGCACCTTTGGGCAACCATGACCTGGATGATGGAGACTCTCCATAGACAAGGACCCCGTTAGTTACCATCTTGGCCCATCTTCTGTTCCTTCCTTAAGGAACGCAGCTTTTCTTTTATGTACACTGAGAGCATATGCACTAAGACAAATTCCTTGTGTGTCCAATCACACTTGGCCAATAAAAATTCTATTCTATTCTATTCTATTCTATTCTATTCTATTCTATTCTATTCTATTCTATTCTATTCTGTTTTACTTAACCTAATCATAAGGCTGGCCTTAAATTTAAGGTGGAACAGATGATTGCCTTCTTCATCACAAACACTACTTCACATCAGGCCTCTGAGGTGAATCAGACCAAGGGAGGCTGTTAGTTACCCAATAAATTTTAGGTTTTTTTTTTTGCAAAGATGAGATCGGCTTCCTTAAATCTAATCCAGGGGTCTGCAACCTTAAACACTCAAAAGAGCCATTTGGACCCATTTCCCACAGAAAACAAAAAAACACCAGGAGCCACAAAACCATTCCTGTGCCTGACTATTTCTTGAGCGGCCACAAAACTAGCACATGTAGTTGAATTAAACGTTCTGTTTTCTTCTGAAACTTTTCTTTTCTTGGATTTATCTATGGTTGGCCTACCGGGGGTTGAAAAGCTCAATGAATCGCATGCCAATGGGTGTCGCACATTGGTGGTTGTGACGCATATTTTGTGTGACAGGGAGCTGCAGTAGAGGGGTGAAAGAGCCACATGCGGCTCCATGCTGACCCCTGGTCTAATCCAATGTTGTAGAGCAAAAAACGGCATTATCCATTCCTTGATCATCTTCGTCGCCTTAAATAACCTATAATCTGTTTCCAGAGGCTGCCTCTATAGTTGCTTAGAGTGTGCGTGTGGGGTGGGTATGTGTGTTTGTTTTTTCTACTTGAGCATAAGCAGAGTCTCTCGTTTTTCTTCTAAAAATGATTTAATGAGATTTTCCATAACAATTGATCTGAAGACAGGTATTCCCCCCCACCCTTTGGATAGCTGCATGAATGAAAAGGAAGAGAAGGGAGGCTGGGGGCTGGGCAGTATCCTTACACCACCACACACATGGAATGGCAGCTGTTTTACTGTTTTAAATCTCTGTTGTGTAATATGCTGAAATCTATCTAATAGCTATAAGCTGGGTATTTTTGTATATATTTTTTTTAGGGTCTGTTTGGGTGATTTGTAATCTCAAAGAAGATTTAAAAGCATTTATTTCTGTCCCCCTCTTAATACAGAGGGGAGATAATTCCGAATGTACATGTTGTGTGCTCCTAGGGAACCAAATCTGATCTCAAAACTGATTGGTTACTGTTAGCTTTAGATATATTAAAATATTAAATATTTATTTAAAAAAAATAAATCAGGCCAGGGCTGTTTTTCTTCCAACTGGTTTCATTTGTTTTCATAATCACTTTAATATGTTCCTATTCCATCCTACAGTTCTGATGATATTCAGCACGGCTCATGATATCCACGATTATTGTTAAGGGTTTTCACATGGTTTTATCGGAACGTGTTACATTTTTTCAAGATCACATGTCTAAATAATTCCTGGACTAAATGGGTTATACTCTAAAATAGATCCGAGGAAGTAGCAGAAAAAGAGGGAATTGACACTAGGATAGGAAACAGAAAAAAAAAATATCTGCTATATATTAATCCTCTTTGTTAGGGCAGGAAAATATTGTATCTAGGACAGAATGTATGGTGAATGGTCCCTTTCCGGCTTTATAAATCTATGGATTTTAACCATCAGAGTGAATTTGCAGGTTGAACAGTGGTGGGTTTCAAAATTTTTTACTACTGGTTCTGTGGGTGTGGCTTGGTGGGTGTGGCTTGGTGAGCGTGGCAGGGGAAAGATACTATAAAATCTCGATTCCCTCCCCAATCCAGGGGAAGGTTATTGCAAAATCCCCATTTCCTCCCGATCAGCTGGGACTCGGGAGGCAGAGAATAGATGGGGGCGGGGCCAGCCAGAATTTTACTACTGGTTCTCTGAACTACTCAAAATTTCTGCTACCGGTTCTCCAGAACTGGTCAGAACCTGCTGAAACCCACCTCTGCCACAGAACCAGTAGTAAAAAAATCTAAATTCCACCACTGGAAGGAAGGAATATTAAATATGTTGGCTGCCTTGAATTATTTGTAAAAATAATAAAGGCGGGATACAAATTAAATAAGGTGAGGACTTCAGCTCCCTGATTATTCCAGAATTTGGAATTCTGGGGGCTGACAACTTAAAGTTGCCAAGTTAGGACAAATACAAGTCTAGAACTGGGTTTCCAGAGAAAACCCAAAACTGACTATTTATAGAAGTAAAGATTTGGATGGTGCCCTTTCCATTTATTGTATAAAAGCCTTGAAATTGATGCTTGGTTTAGCATTAGTGATGAAGCCAGATCCTTCATTGCTTCAAAGATAACTGGCTAGCTTAGGGGATGGAACATAAAAGGCATGATGCATAAGATTCTCTTTCAGTTCTTTCCTGCCCATCATTTAACATTAGTCGCCTGCAGTAATTGTTTCTCTTTGCTTAATCATAACACTGGCTTCGCTGGTTCCAACTCGGTCCAGGAAAAGCTGAGTATTAAAAAGGAATTTGGAAGACGGAAGCGAGATCTTCTTACGGAGGCATAAGAAAGGGGATTCTGAAAACCTCAGTTTGTTTCAGGATGGAGGAAAGCTTTATCTCACGGAAGATGGTTTTGAAGATAAGGGATATAAAGCCTTTTACAAGCTTTGAAATAGACAGGAAACCAATGCAAGGATTTAAAAAGGGGCACCAGGTGGTCAGGATAACAAGAGAAGGAAATCGTAGCATCGGAATAATCCTTAATAGCAAAGGTTTTTTTTAAAAAAAAAAGATGCAAGGGAAATGAAAAAAAAAAACGTTAGCAGAGCAGATTTAAAAACTGTAACATCATAGCATATAAATACAGGCAGGCAGCATTAATGAACAAATAAATGGAGAGCTTTTCTATCCTTTGAACATTTGGGATAATAAAATGTGTTTAAACTAATACCTAAAGGGCGATAGAAACTAGCCCATCTCTCCCCAGGTAGAAAGGCATAAACAAGGCCCCGCAACAAAAAAAATGCTCTAATTCAGCCATTATCCACCCTAACTTTGAAGACAATTAACATCCTGGAGCCCAGTCTTCCCTAACCTCTTCCAATCCTATTGACGATACCAAGAACATCTCATTCTTAAACACAATGTCACAACTGTTGTAAGGAGATAACAATTGTGACAAAAGAGCAGGGATAATGTTTTTAAAAATCTGTGTCAGGCAGTAAAGGATAAAGAAAAGGCTCATGTTCTTCTTGCCATCTTATACAGGTAATCCTCAACTTATGACCACAATTAAGCCCAAAATTTGTGTCGTTAAGTGAGACATTGGTTAAGTAAGTTTTGCCCAGTAGTGGTTTTCACTTACCTTCGCTACCAGTTTGGAACTTCGTTCGCATGTGGTGCTTCTGCACATGCACAGGGAGTTTGTGATGACATCCGGGCAGGTGGGCGGAGCCTTGCCGCTGATGCTAACAGTTCTCCCGAACCGGGGCGAACTGGTAGAAACCCACCCACTGATAGGGATGCTGCAAAGATCATAACTGTGGAAAACTGTCATAACTCACTTTTTTCAGTGCTGTTGTAACTTTGAGCGGTCACTAAATGAACCATTGTAAATTGTAATTGTATACATTTATTTCCACATGCTGGAGAACAAAGAACTCAGATTCTGTTGTCTCCATTCTCCTACGCATGTGTGGTTGACACATATAATTTGCTTTGTCCACTCTGGCTTTATAGGATCCTTATATAAGGATCTTTATAGGATCCTTAAACTATTAAGTGGAACATGCTTTCCATCCGTTGTCACTGATTGTCATTCCAGTTCCTTAGTTGCTAGCCAATTGCTGGGGAGAAACTTCTATAGAACAGTAGAACTTCTGTTCTGACCCAGCTCCCAAAACACGACAAACACAGGGCTCTCCAACCTTAGTCCTTTTAAGACTTGTGGACTTCAACTCCCAGAATCCCTCAGCCAGCAAAGGGGCCTCTGTGGCTCAGACTGCTAATGCAGTCTGTTATTAACAGCAGCTGCCTGCAATTACTGCAGGTTCTAGTCCCACCAGGCCCACTCAGCCTTCCATCCTTTATAAGGTAGGTAAAATGAGGACCCAGATTATTGGGGGCAATAAGTTGACTTTGTATATAAATATACAAATAGAATGAAGACTATTGTTAACATAGTGTAAGCCACCCTGAGTCTTCGGAGAAGGGCGGGATATAAATGCAAATTTAAAAAAAAAAGGTTGAAGACCCCTGCTCTGATGTGAACTCAAAAGATTCCTTTATTAGGAGCGCCAGCAGCCCCGGCAAAAAGTTTCTCTTGCAGGCTAACAAATCCATCCATCTGGGAAATTAATAGTTGTCTGCCACATCTATTCATCTCCACCCCCTGCCTTTTATTCTCAGAGCTAGGGTGGGGCTTCGCTAGCAGTGGTAGCTCTTCCTTTTCAAGGATCGGCCCATTGATTTCCACTGCTCTCCTCTCCTCTGCCTTCTGCACACCCATGCATCAGGCACTGGACCCAGCTGTTCCTTCTCTTCTCGTCAGCCACCTCCAGACCTGAGTGCTCTTGACTCTCCATATGAGGACTGACGGATAGCCCAGGCTCCACCTCTGTCTCTCTCTCTCTGCCAGCTCCATTCCCTCTTGCCCCTCCGAGCTCCCAGGTTGCCTTGATGCTGACCCTGACTCTCACGCTGCCTCCTCCTCCTCCTCCTCCTCCTCCTCCTCCTCCTCCTCCTCCTCCTCCTCCTCCTCCTCCTCCTCCTCCTCCTCGGCTTCTGGAGGGATCGGCGGCCAACAGGCCACAACCACTTCCTTCTGAATGAAAGAGCATTGAATTGTATTTTGAAGACTTGTGTAGATGTAGTGCTAAAACAGCCTTCAGAATTCTGACTTGCCAGTAATGGGCAAATGTGTCGATGCCACAGGAATGTCTGAACCAGTCAAGAATACCATTCCTGGTTTTGCTGTCGTGGTTTCAAATTATGCCCGTTGTACTTGAGGTGCTGAGCTAGGAGTTGGACAATCTGTATTGTGTCCCTGCCTTTGGCTGTGGAAGCCAACTGGATGACTTTGGGTCAGTCACAGCTTCTCAGTGCAAGGCAGAAGGCAGCAACAAACCACTTGCAAAAATGTTGTCATGAAAACTTCAGGAACTAGTTAGGACTAACTGAAAGCCATGCACACAAATGTGTGCATGCGCACACCCACACCCACATTAACCTACTACATTTTCTTAAAAAAAACATCAACATCCCCAACCTATCATATTCTTTAAGAGTCCTAATTCACTAGAGAAGTGGCACAAGGTAAGTGCAATAATTATATAAAACTATATATTTTATGCTTGACTGGGAATCATGTGTTGGATTTGATCTTCTCCAAAATCCATTGCTGCACCCGACTGATGGCCAGGATTGTGTGTATAAAATGAAACATCAAGTGATTTATTCCCTAGGGAAAATAAAACAACTTAGACAGTTGCAACACTCTCCTGAACTAGAAATTTTGAAGGTAATTATCAGGCAGATGTGACACTTCTCTTAATGAGTCATTACTTTCCTATTTTGAAATAAAAATGATGGCACTGCTTAATTTTGCAATGCTTTTGGCTCTGTATGTGCTATTCTGACATGCTTCTCATACGTGGCATTTTCTGTCTAATTAAACAATAACTCTAACCGCACTTGGGGCACATCACCTTTTTTAAAAGTCATGCTGAGACTTAGAAGCTCCATTTGACAGTCCTTGTATTGAGATTTTCATGGTGACCCTTTGGAAGAAGAAGACTGAAAATAGTTCAGAAATCTCTGCTATAAAGCAGAACCATTAAACCTGATCATTACCCCGTCAAGCTCATTTTTTTTTCAGTTGATAAATGTATTGGCCTTCCCTCTTAAGGAAGGGAAGCATGACTTAAGCATTCATGCTAGAGCAAGTTGTCATTTCAGTGGTTCATTCTATTTATCTATATGTCTTCTCTCTCTCCCCCTCCTTCCCTCTCTCCTTCCCTCCCTCCCTCCCTCCCTCCCTCCCTCCCTATCTATCTATCTATCTATCTATCTATCTATCTATCTATCTATCCATCTGTCTACATCCACCTATCTTTTATCTATCATCTGTCTACCTGGATCATCTCTCTGTATCATCTATCCATCCATCCATCCATCTATCTATCTATCTGTCTATCTATCTATCTATCTATCTATCTATCTATCTATCTATCTATCTATCTATCTATCTAGTTATCCATCTCCCTCTATCTCTGTGTGTTTGTCTGTCTATCATTTGTCTATTTCTTCTTCTTCTTCTTCTACTACTACTACTACTACTACTACTACTACTACTACTAATAATAATAATAATAATAATAATAATAATTATTTATTTATTTATTTGTCAACAAGAACAAGGAAACAAGTAACAGTATAGACATAGACATGGACACATGAAAGAATTGGCACAAATAAAAGGATATAAATAGGCAAAACATAGCCATAAACACATAGAATGATTACATATAATTGGGGACAGTAGGACAGGGACAGTAGGCATGCTGGTGTGCTTATGCACGCACCCTTATGGACCTCTTAAGAAACATGAAAGGTCCACGGTAGAAAGTTTAAGGTAAAAGGTATGGGGATTAGAGAGACTAACAACAGGATCAGGTAGAATGTTCCAGACATTTACTACTCTGTTGCAGAAGTCATATTTCCTACAATCAAGATTAGAGCAAATTATATTGAGTTTGAATCTATTGATAGCCCTTGTGTCATTACGGTTGAAATTAAAGTACTCATTTACAGGTAGGACATTTTGGTAAATAATCTTATGAACTAAGCATAGGTTGGAACGTAGATGGCATAGTTTGAGGCTATCCAGACCTAAAATTTCAAGCCTGGTGGTATAGGGAATTTTATTTCGAGCTTGAGTACTCTTCTAGTAAAATATCTCTAGACCCTCTCTAATGTATTGATGTCTGAAATACAGTGAGGGTTCCAGACAGGTGAGCAGTACTCAAGTATAGGTCTGGGAAAGGTTTTATATGCCCTAGTTTGAAGTACAGCATTACCAGAGAGAAAACTTCATAAAATAAGATTGACAACTCTTAATGCCTTTTTTGCAACGATGCTACAGTGAGCTCTGGGACTTAGATCTTTTGAAGTGAGTACTCCTAGGTCCTTGACAGAGTGTGGGCCAACTTTTAGATTGTTTCCAGCCAGCAAATATTTGATGTTCTTATTTCTATTGCCAATGTGCAGGACTGAGCATTTTTTAGCAGAGATTTGGAGTTGCCAATTGTTTGACCATTCAGATACATAGTTTAGGTCATTTTGAAGGGTAGTAGAGTTGTCTGTGTGTTGAATAGTTTAACATCATCGGCAAAGAGGACACAGCTGCTTATAATTTGATCACAAAGGTCATTGATATAAAGCAGAAAGAGTATTGGACCTAGAATGCTGCCTTTGGGAACACCGCTGTTAACAGGTGCAGGATTTGATAGGGCGCTGCCTATTTTGACCACTTGTTTCCTGTTTGACAGGAACACAGCTATCCCATTATGCAGGGGTCCAGAAATGCCATAAGATTTTAGTTTCAGAAGTAGTTGGTCGTGCAGTACTGAACAAAGGCTTTACAATAGTCTATGTAAATTGTGTCTATTGCTTTGCCCTACTATGAAGAGAAGGAGACTGTGGGGAGGCTAGGAAAGAAATAGAGAGGAGAGCAAAGAGACAAAAGAAACAGTCACTTGATAGCTTTAGCTCATAAACAGGAACTTGGTCCATGGGATGAGATCTTTCTGGGAAGAAAGATTTCAGATCAATCAAAGAGACTCCACCTGAACAAATTCATCATATATAAGAATTGGAAATTGTTCTTGCTGTTTCCAGGTTTTTGTATTTATTCCCCAGACTAGCATGAAAGATATTTCACTGATGGTGCTCGAGTTGTTATCAAAGTCATCATTTAGAAGGGCACAGGCTAGGCATAACACATATATTAAGTTCAAACATAATTTGCTAATACATAAAAGCTTAGAGTTGGCTAGAACTGAAAACGGGAGTTCAGAGAAAAATATGCTTAAAAAGTCCAACTGTTTCTGGTGTAATTATCTCTAAAGGAGGCAAAGGAAACTGTTGGTAAAATAATGCAGACAATTACCGAGATTTAAAACTGGAAATAAACAGTTTTCCATTGTCTCGTAAGGTAGGTAAGAGAAAAGGTAGACTATTATGTAGCACTGCTGTTTTCAATCAAATCCTTTCAAACTCGTATATCTAGACCGGATTTGACTTTTGAAAAAATTACCTCCATTTTGTTACAAGGAAAACAAATCAACTCCAGAGTTTTTTTAAGAGTCCTCCGTTATTCTTGTGCTACTTAGAAAATCCTTTTGCAAGAAAACTACAATGAGAAAACAAAAGGCATACTATTGACTGCAGTTTAATAGTAGCAACCATATCATTGCATTTTCATATACAAACTTATCAAACTGAAAATCGAAGAAGGAAAAATATTGTAAAAATAATATCTAAAACAAGCTAAGCTTTGGGTGAAGCCTTACTTACAAAGTCAACACAAAACACGGGGCTCCTATGGATTGTGGATTGTGAATTTTACAAGAAATATTCCAGTGATTTTAAATACTTATTGATTTGTTTGCATTGGCAAAAGACTCCTGCATCTGACATGGGCAACTTTATAAATCTAATAAATAAACATAGGTAAAAAATGTACCTATGTTGCTGTTACTTGCAAAGTCATATCCGACCCATCCTGACCCCATGGACAACTTTCCTCCAGGCGTTCCTGTCCTCTATCATCCCCCGGAGACCATTGAAGCTCACACCGACTGCTTCAGTGATTCCATCCAGCCACCTCCTTCTCTGTTGTCCCATTCTTCTTTTGACCTCAATGGTTCCCAGCATTCGGCTCTTCTCCAGTGAGTCCTTCCTTCTTATTAGGTAGCCAAAGTATTTCAGTTTCCTCTTCAGGATCTGGCCTTCTAAAGAGCAGTCAGGGTTGATCTCCTCTAGGACTGATGGGTTTGATCGCCTTGCAGTCCAAGGGACTCGCAGGAGTCTTCTCCAGCACCAGAGTTCAAAGGCCTTGTTTCTTTGGCGCTCAGCCTTTCTTATGGTCCAACTTTCACAGCCATACAGCTGAAAAAACCATCGCCTTGACTATATGCACTTTTGTTGGCAGGGTGATATCTCTGCTTTTTAGAATGCTGTCTAGATTTGCCATAGCTTTCCTCCCCAGGAGCAAGTGTCTTTTAATTTCTTGGTTGCAGTCCCCATCTGTGGTGATCTTGGAGCCCAGGAAAATAAAATCTGTCACTACCTCCATTTCTTCCCCATCTATTTGCCAGGAATTGAGAGGGCTGGGAGCCATGATCTTAGTTTTCTTAATACATCCACCCATATATACACAAAGGGAGAGGGAGGTCATTCTTTGTATGAAGATAATACATATTTAGTTATTTACTCTTTGTTGTTTACTTATAATCTTCTGTGGGAAAGTTTATTTGAAACCCTTTGGAATAAGTATAACTTTCAGGGTATGAAAAAGATCGTCATTTTGTTGGTTTTCATTTGTTTATAGATGCTTCTGTCCATTATTTCCTTGCATTCTCCACTTTTGGTGATAACGGACACAAAACTACCATTTCTGCTCTTAAAGGAAGAGTCTCGTTCAAGTCAGCCTTGACTCTTGGACATGCCCTATGCTACAAAAGTCCATTTAATAGCTTTCTTCTGATATGTTTTTTGATGTCCTAGTCCTAGAATTTTCTATGGCCTCCAATTCAGGTACTAAACCAGTTGGACTTCGTTTAACTCCTGAGCCAAGATAAGGTCAACCTGATGCCACCATCTTCTGAGGCTTATTCCCACTGTCAATCTCAGCCCAAGGAGATGAATAAGCGGACTGAAAATCTTTGAGATCACTTTTTTTTAATGAATTGCCAAATCACTTGTTCCCCTTACTGAGGCTTGCTTTCTGCTCCCTAACTTGGAAAATGTTATTTATAGCAATGGTGGAATTCATTTTTTTTTACTATCGGTTCTGTGGACGTGGCTTGATGGGCATGGCAGGGGAAGGATATTGCAAAATCTCCATTCCCTCCCCACTCCTGGGGGAAAGATATTGCAAAATCCCCATTCCCTCCCCACTCCTGGGGGAAGGATATTGCAAAATCCCCATTCCCACCTCACTCTGGGGCCAGCCAGAGGTGGTATTTGCCAGTTCTCAGAACTACTCAAAATTTCCACTACTAGTTCTCCAGAACCTGTCAGAACCTGCAGAATAGCACCCCTGATTTATACCTATTCTAGTCTCTGAGAAATAGTTGTTGCCAGTTGTCTGTCATCACAACAATGAGAAGTCCTGTAAAACCTGGAGTTACCATGATAACCATACCATGTTGATATGAATTAACTTACTTCTAGAGCCAAATAACTTTACTATTAGTCGCTTAATCATAAATAGCATTACTATCAGTTGCTGTTTATACTTATTTCTTTTGTAGATGTTTTAATCATAATTTTTGAATTGTAAACCACCCAGAGACACCTGTTTGAGTATATAGAAATTGATTGAATGAATGAATGAATGAAAATGCTGCAAGAGGAAAGCTGTTCTGCTCTCTCTCTCTCTCTCTCTCTCTCTCTCTCTCTCTCTCTCTCTCTCTATATATATATATATATATATATATATATATATATATATATATGAAATAAATATTAATAAATAAATAAATATTAATAAAATATTGCAGAATTCCATTGTATTTAATGTATTTAATGTATTTAATTTAACTAATCTTCTGATTAGTTAAAAGAGCTTTTGTGAAAATAAGAGACCATCTTATTTTTCTTTTAATACTGGCATATGTTGCCAGAGTAGTGTGTAAAATATGCCATAGCACAAACACTAAGAGCAATTAATTCACAAAAATAATGTTGAAGAATTAAATACATCTGTTCCATGCCCAGATTGTCATGCTCAAGAGTTTCCTGCTATATATTCCTACGAGTGTCATTTCCTGCTCCCTTCATAACAGAAAAACAGAATAATAGAGTTGGAAGGAACCTTTGAGGTCTTTTAGTCCAACCCCCTGCTCAGGAAACCCTGTACCATTTCAGACAAATGGTTATCCAACATCTTCTTAAAAATCTCCAGTGTTGGAGCATCCACAATTTCTGGAGGCAACTTGTTCCGTTGCTTAATTGTTCTGTCAGGAAATTTCTCCTTAGTCTAGGTTGCTTTTCTCCTTGGTTAGTTTTCTTCCAGTGCTTCTTGTCCTGCCCTCAGGTACTTTGGAGAATAGGTTGACACCCTCTTCTTTGTGGCAACCCCTTTGATATGGGAACACTGCTATCATGTCTCCCCTAGTCCTTCTTTTTGTTAAACTAGACATGCCCAATTCCAGCAACCATTCTTTATATGTTTTAGCCTCCAGTCCCCTAATCATCTTTGTTGCTCTTCTCTGCACTCTTTCTAGAGTCTCAACATCTTTTTTACATCCTGGCGACCAAAATTGGATGCAGTATTCCAAGTGTGGCCTTACCAAGGCATTATAAAGTGGTATTAAATGGTATTAAATCAATGATATTAAATATTTATAATATAAATTATAAAGTGGTATTAAATCATGTTGTCATGTTTATCAGAGATCTCTCATTGCAATAACTTGCAACAGGAAGAAAGAAGGAAAAATAGCAGGGGGAAAAAAACCACCCTTGTATTGGATTAGGGAACGCCAATCTTTTCATCATGGTGTGTTGCTTCTAAACACAGCCTGAAAAAAACACAAGTCAGGAAGTGGATTCATCTCCCTGTATTACAATCTCTGCACAAGAACTGGAGGTCGTCCATGACTATGTGTACCTCAGCTGAACCATCTCTGACACTCTCTCTTTAGATACCGAGCTGAATAAACGTATTGGTAAAGCAGCCACCACATTTTGCAGACTTACAAAGAGAGTGTGGCTTAATAAGAAGCTGACAGAACATACAAAGATCCAGGTCTATAGAGCCTGTGTCCTGAGCACACTCTTGTACTGCAGTGAGTCTTGGACTGTTCTGTCCCCCTCCGTCCGAATGATGGCTTAATTAGCCGGCACTATCAGCTCTGGCGGCAAAAGAGCCAGCGTCTGCCAAGAGCCCTCGTTATTTTCCATGACGCTGGTGAGTCACAAACTTCAGCTCTAGTCAATCAGTGGATTTGCCTGTTAGAAAGAGACACATCAGCTCTCGCTGCCTTTTATATCCTGTGGGGTGTGGCTCCATGACTCAGCACTTCCTAGGCCTCATTATTTCTTCCACCTGGCCTGCTTCTGGCTCCTGGAGCTGCCGGTGCTCCCGAGGGAAGCCGGTGCTCCCGAGGTAAGTCCTGACGGCCCTTCCCCCTCACTGTCCAAGTCACTTTCTGGCAGCAGGCCCAGCTCCAAGTCACTTCCGGGCATGGGGCCAGGTTCGGGGGCTAGAGTCACAACCTGGACCCTTTACGCACGGCAGGAGAAAAAGTTGAATACCTTTTATACGTGCTGTCTCCGATGTATTTTTGGCATCACCTGGCAGGACAAAAGTGCAAATAGCGCAGTCTTGGGACGTGCTGGAATTTCTAGCATGTATACGCTACTGAAACAGTGATGTCTATGCTGGCTTGGGCATGTCGTGAGAATGGCTGATGGTCGGATTCCGAAAGATCTCCTGTATGGAGAATTAGTGCAGGGAAGGCGCCTCAGAGGGAGACCACAGCTGCGATAAAAGGATATCTGCAAGAGGGACCTAAAAGTCCTGGGAATGGACATTAACAACTGAGAAACCTTGACCTCTGATCATTCAGCTTGGAGGCTAAAGACGCAGCATGACCTTCTTCAATTCGAAGAGACATTTTTTCGGCAGGCTGAGGCAAAGAGGCAGTCCTGGAACCAGTGAAATCTGGAGGCTGGGCAGGGGACAGAATGTATCTGCCCTCAGTGTGGAAGGGATTGCCACTCTCGAATTAGCCTTTTTAGTTATACTAGACGCTGTTTTAGGATCTTTCCAGAGCACGATACCATAGTCTTTTGAGACTGAAGGATGCCAATGCAATGTGTTGCTTCTGTATCTACCAATAGGTTATATTTGTAAACCCTGGAAAAAGAAGAAAAAAAAGGTTCTGTTGGATAAATTAGAACCTCTTCCCTTCCAGGCACTATTAAGAGGGAAAAAGTGTTGATTTTGTTATTCATTTTTGCTGCATTTGTAGACTGTATATTTAAGTGTTCCAAGCTATGCTTACGTATATAAACTCTTGAACTGCTATTTTCAGCATTTTTGTTCTTGTATAAAGATTGCCCCATTTTATCAAACAGATAGCAAAGGCATCATTGATGTGTTAAAATAGAGCTATCAACTCTGCACGTATTCATCCAGATTGGTAAAGGTTGGATTTATGAGACTATTGTTACTATCTAAGCACCACCATTTTACGGCACTAATACTCAAAAAATAAATAACATTGTCCTGGCAAAGGAATGCTAATATTCTAGTTGAACTAGCAATTTAAAGCAAATTGTAGCCAGCAGTTCCTTGTGAGGCCTAGCTTAATGACCATCTTGGCTTTTATAAAAATAATACATTTGCCACTTCTTATCATTCCATTCAAAATCTCTACTTTAAAAGGACAAATGGAACTGATTTCTGATTGACACACTACCTTAGTTTTTAAACTGCTTTTTTCTGTGCCTGAACTGTTGTTCAGTTCTGGATCATTCTGAAGGAATGTTGCAATTATTGTTCGTTAATGCGTGCACACCTGAGTGGCAAATACATTTAGAATTTTATGACTTCTTAAAAAAACGCAACCTCCGATTAATATGTTTGAATGGTATGTGACTGGCAGCAATCTACTCTGGATATTTGTTAGTGGAAGAATAGGTATCCATGTTTTGAAAAAAACGGGAAATAAAATTAAATCGTCATCTTTTCTCCAAAAAATTGTTAAGACAATTCTCGGAATGGGGAAAAAAGCCCAAACAAAATTTACCATATTTTCCTTCTTTTTCCACATTTGTTGCTGGTGTTGTTTCCTTGAAAAGTGATTAAGGGATTTGCTGGCCTTTTTGCTTCAGAAATTCCTTCCATCAGATTTGAGAACAATCTTTTTTTTTTTTTTTTGGCCATTGTGCCAAGTATTCCTCCACTTACAACTTTTCATTTAGTGACCGTTTGAAGCAGGGGTGTGTTCTTCTTACCTTTACTACCGGTTTGCAATGGGGCCGCATGCGCAGAAGCTTCCTGATGATGTTCGGGTCAGTGGGCGGAGCCTCCCACCGATTTTACTACCGGTTCTTGCGAACCGGTCTGAACCGGGGGCAGCCCACCACTGGTTTGAAGTTACAGTGGCACCGAGAAAGTGACTTATGAACATTTTTCACACGATCATTGTATCATCCCCATGGTTGTATGATCAAAATTCAACATATTGGCAACTGGCTCACATTTATGAGGGTTAAAGTATCATATGATGGTAGCATGATCTTTTGTAACCTTCCAATGAGCAAAGTCAGTAGGGAAGCCAGAATAGAATAGAATTTTTTTATTGGCCAAGTGTTATTGGACACACAAGGAGTTTGTCTTGGTGCATATGCTCTCAGTGTACATAAAAGAAAAAAAATAAGTTCATTAAGAATCATAACGTACAACACTTAATGATAGTCATAGGGTACAAATAAGCAATCAGGAAACAATATCAATATAAATCGTAAGGATACAAGCAACAAAGTTACAGTCATAAGTGGAAGGAGATACGTGATGGGAATGATGAGAAGATTAATAGTAAGACTTAGTAAATCATTTGACAGTGTTGAGGGAATTATTTGTTTAGCAGAGTGATGGCATTTGGGAAAAAACTGTTCTTGTGTCTAGTTGTTCTGGTGTGCAGTGCTCTATAGTGTCGTTTTGAGGGTAGGAGTTGAAACAGTTTATGTCCAGGATATGAGGGATCTGCAAATATTTTCACAGCCCTCTTTTTGACTCATGCAGTATACAGATCCTCAATGGAAGGCAGGTTGGTAGCCATTGGTTTTTGTTTTTTTTTGCAGTTCTAATTATTCTCTGAAGTCTGTGTCTGTCTTGTTGGGTTGCAGAACCAAACCAGACAGTTATGGAGGTGCAGATGACAGACTCAATAATTTATCTGTAGAACTAGATCAGCAGCTCCTTGGGCAGTTTGAGCTTTCTGAATTCACTTAACAACCTACTAAATTAACAACTGCAGGGACTGACTTAACAAATATGGCAAGAAAGAAAGAAAGGGGGAATTTCAGAAATTCAGTTAATAGCTTATTTTCAAATTGCCCCCATTAAAAATCAGATCCCCACCCCACCCCATGAGGTGTGGGCCCCATGTTGGGAACCTTTCCTACACCATTTCTGACAGATGGCAGTCCAGTCTCTTGTTAAAAACTTCCAGTGATGAAGCTCTCAAACTTCCGAAGGCAACTTCTGTTCCATGGGTTGATTGCTCTCACTGTCAGAAAATTTCTCCTTATTTCTAGGTTGAATCTCTCCTTGTTCAGTTTACATCCATTATTCCTTATCTGGCCTTCAAGTGCCTTGGAAAATAGCTTGATGCCCTCCTCTCTGGGGCAGCCCCTCAAATATTGGAAGACTGCTATCATGTCTCCCCTGGTCCTTCTCTTCACTAGAATAGCCATGCCCAGTTCCTGCAACCGTTCTTCATATGTTTTAGCCTCCAACCCCCTAATCATGCTGGTTGCTCTTCTCTGCACTCTTTCCAGAGTCTCAACATCTTTTAATAATGTGATGACCAAAACTGGATGCAGTAGTCTAGGTGTGCTCTTACTAAGGCTTTATTGAATGGTATTAGTACCTCACCTGACCTTGATTGAATCCCTCTGTTAATGAAATTTAGGATTGTGTTGGCTTTTTTGGCTGTCACGGCACACTGTTGGCTCATATTTAATCAGTTGTCCACTAAGGCTCCTCTCACATTTACTGCTATTAAGCCTAGTTTCACCCAGTCTATAATGTATATTTACTTTTCTCTACGTTGAATTTCATTTCACCACATTAAGGAAGCCTAAATGAAACCTTTTGATCTAGGAATCGTTGATCAAAATTTTGCCTCACATATTCCTGTTGTGTTAAGGAAGTCACCAAAATTACAAGCACCTCATCAACCTGGCCAAACTGTAGTTAATTTAATTATGCTCTGTTAAATAAACCATAGTGTTTGGGTTATGGCTTACTGTGACTGTGGAACCCTGAATTTACGAACCTACAATGTCTATTTCAGTGCTACATTCTGAGAATTTCTGAGTGAATGCTTATCAAAGAAAATAACCAGTTCTCAATTTTTATTATATTTATAGTGCCTCAATTTTTAAATCCATTCTCATGAAGCCATCATTACAACAAATGCCCCATGGAATAAATGCTGTTTTATCAATAGGTTCACTTTTGTATAGTTTTATAAAGTTAACAGTATATGCATCTGTGTTATATACGTTAATATATAGAGCTGTATCCTACAAAAACTAAGTAACTATGCACAAAAGTATAGAATCACTCCCCCAGGAATAACCATTGTTAGTTAATATCTTTCTAAATAAATGTTTTAGGTTTGTAATATGGCACATCTAATGCTTCGAAATGTTGATATTTACTCTCCCCAAGAATGTGAGTTAGAGTATTCCAACAACTGTTATGTATTTTTGTAGTTTTTGAACTATCCTGTGAAATATAAGGGAATATATAAAATTAATAAAGTATAAGGCATAATGTGGCTGAAGTTCATAACTTTTAAGTCTCATTGATTGCAGTGGAACAGGTAAAAAGCAAAGGCTTGTGTTTTTCAGCACCTTGATATTTGCAGGTTTAAATTCTTTTTCATGGATTTTGAAAGAAAATTCATGTATTAAAATATGTAGATATTGGCATTTCAATACCCAGATTCACTCTTTTAGTGTGTAAATGGATGTGTTGGTTTCAAAACTGCAAAGGTAATTGTTAAATATATAGATTAAATCTTTATACAATATTAACTTCTTCACACACACACACACAAACACCCCTACTGGGTAAATAATTAATCAAATAGCAGCAGTTAATATTCTGTTACATATATTTCTCACACTTAAGTTCCCAGTAATTTCCTGTCTAAATTGTTGATGAAAACTTCCCCTTACTTTTATCAATGTTAGTAACATCTTGTGATCTCTCAGTAGCTAATGGTTTTATTTTTAATATTGCTTTAATTAACATTATCATCATTACATAATAACATTATTATTGTTTTGAGTTATTATCTCACAATAATTGAATCCAAGACAAAATCTAGTTAGCCCTGTCTTTAGGGCTATTCTAGATTTTAATACCTCTTTAGATACATCTTGATGTCAATATGTAAACAAGCCAGAAAACTTTGAATATAATGTATATATACTACTAAAACTCTTGTTTCTATCATTTTAACTAGGGAAAACAGCGCATAATAGGGCAACAATTTTTGAACCAAGGTATCTCAAGGTGGCTCAGGGCTAGGATATTGAGCTTGTCGATTGAAAGGTCGGCAGCTCAGCGGTTCGAAACCCTAGTGCTGCCGTGTAACGGGGTGAGCTCCCATTCCTTGTCCCAGCTTCTGCCAACCTAGCAGTTCGAAAGCAGATTAAAATGCAGGTAGAAAAATAGGGACCACCTTTGGTGGGAAGGGAACAGCATTCTGTGCACCTTTGGCATTTAGTCATGCCGGCCACATGACCACGGAGATGTCTTCAGACAGTGCTGGCTCTTCGGCTTTGAAACAGAGATGAGCACCTCCCCCTAGAGTCGGCAACGACTAGCATGTATGTGCGAGGGAATCTTTACCTTTACTTTATCTCAAATGGGCTAATTTACAGAATGCAAACAAAATCCAGTATCCATACACCAGAGGGAATAAAATTTGGGGAAATTACCATACATTTGATTAATGAATATAAAAAATAAATAAATAAAGTTGTAGCGGCTTCAGCTCTGCTGGGCTGCAGCTGCAGTTATCTGATGCTCACTTTGAATGTTCTGTGACATTTTCCCAGCCACTCTTGCAATCCCTTGCTCCCTCCATCCATCCATCCAGCAGCAGCCAGTTACCTGCTTGCTAGGAAGGGAAGGGAAATATCTTCATTATCTCCCAAGGTACTGTAAAGATAGTCAATGTTCTGCTTTATTTTATTTTTTTAAAGAAATAGTAATTATTATAAATTATAAAATAAGGTATGTGCTTCTAGACGTCCACAATATAGTTTCAGAGAAGAATGTTTAGAATAGAATTTCCTCCAGAATTTGGTGATTTCCAGATATGTGGGACTCCTTCAGAATTTAGCATTCATTATGCAATGATATTAAAAGGGATGTTGAAGCTGGCACTTGCTCGCATTCAAACTGTACTCCTGCAAATTGTCAACATGTGCTTATTGTGTATGCCTAGATGCATGCCCACAGATGCATATGCCTTGCATGTTCACAGATGCATATGCTCTCAAACTGATGTGATACTTCTTACAGCATATTGAGAATAAATCAGCATCTAAAAGCAAATTTACCATGAAGCACAGCTGGAGTACCACCATGGAGATTAAGAAGCAGTTGGCATTTCTTCTGGGTGAACTCCAAAACTGCCCTGAGGATTAGAACACATCTGCAGATATATTGAATGGATTGTGCAGAAAGATATGATGAAATGTTACATGCTGTATAAATAGAGCACTTAATATGTCCTCACTCTTTTGCTCTTTTGATCGGTGCTAATCTCTCGTACCATTAGTACGATGGTACCATTAGTACCATCTCGTACCGTCCTATCAAAGAAAACCAACAACCACCATCCTCTCTTTATAGGATTTGTAATTGTTATTAATTCATCATTGGAAATGATTTGCATTCATTGGATAAAGAGCATTCTGGAGTCTTGGTTTAGAGGCCAGTTAGCTTATGGCACTTGAAAGGGGCAGGACACCCATGATGCTCTTAGAGAAAGGATTACAGAAGAAATTAGAAATTGGCACCGTTTGATGTGATGTTCACTATTTGCATATGAGCTCTACCAGGGCTTGATTGGGGATGTAGTGGCTGAGTGGCTTAATGATGCTGGAAACAGCAGCCAGAAATGGTCTGCACTCCAGCAGTTTGAGCCCAGCTCTGCAAGATGGAGTGAGCGCCCGTCACTCGTTTCCTGGCTCCTGCCCACTCAGCAATTTAAAAGCATATTGGGAGTAGATAAATGGGTACCACTTCGATGGGAAAACCCTAGCTGCATTTGCATGTGCAAGAGAGCAGAAGCCAGCATTGGACCTGGCCAAGGCAAGGCAAGGCAAGGCAAGGCGAGACCGGCAGAGGAACTGAAAAGAGCCAGCAACCTGAGCACCACTAGTGGGGTAAAGCTGATGTAAAGCTAGTTTTAGGGAAGCAGTGGCTCAGGGGCTAGGACATTGAGCATGTCAATCGGAAGGTAGGTAGCTCAGCGGTTCGAATCCCTAGTGCTGCTGTGTAACGGGGTGAGCTCCTGTTACTTGTCCCAGCTTCTGCCAACCTAGTAGTTTCAAAAGCACGTAAAAATGTAAGTAGAAAAAATAGGACCACCTTTGGTGGGAAGGTAACAGTGTTCCGTGCGCCTTTGGCATTGAGTCATGCCGGCCACATGACCACGGAGACGTCTTCGGACAGCGCTGGCTCTTCGGCTTTGAAACAGAGATGAGCACCGCCCCCTAGAGTCGGCAACGACTAGCACGTATGTGCGAGGGTAACCTTTACCTTTACCTTAAAGCTAGTTTGCTCCCTGTGGTGCAGCAAGAATAGGCGTGTAAATGCCAAACAAAATGAACTAACAATTAGGTTGTCAGGACTGCACAGAAATCTGGCATTTGTAGATTTCCCTGTAGGCCATAGATTAAATAAATAAATAAAGGATTGCTAAAGTTTGATAAACAATTATTGTCTCTTGAAATTTGGAATTATTTTTCCATGGAGGAAATTGAGCTATCAAATATGAGGTTGCCCAGTGTTTTAAGACTGTTGATCACTGGCCAGAAGTTAACTCCAAGGATCTGTCTCTTCCTATGGATGCATCGGAAGTTTTATAAACTCTTAACACAACCTTATGAAAATTTATTGAATGAAAGAGTCTACGGAATGTGAAATATGCATTTGGCCTAATGCCAGTTAAACAGATTTCCCAAAATCTAATTTAAAAAGAAAAGAGTAAAATGCATACTCAGAGTACATAGGCTGCAGCTTATGTTTATTAAAAAATACATAATGAATCGGAAAAGATGTGTTTTATACTTTAAAAAATGCAATCAGAAACAGATTTCTCTGGTAGTAAGCTCTATTGAATGGAATTAAATTAACTATTAAGGAAACATGTCTAGGGATGTGCAGTTCATAATCCCATGCATTTTCTCTATGTGAAACCATTTGATCTGTGCAATGTATTTCCAGCACCATGGACAGCAAACTGGACCTAATGGCATCATCAGGTGATTAGATGCTGTGATTATGAACTTAAAATCTGCATATCCGATTTGCATAACAAAGTCACAACATTTGCATATTGATGTCGTTACACACATTTCATTGTTGGCCGGCTCTGCAAATTCCCCCTGGTATTTTTTCTGCCTTCCTCCATCTGCAAGTGAAACTGGTTTTTTCCAACTTAGCTCTTGGTCTTCTTTTATCTAGACATTTCCTGTTTAAGCATGGATCTGGATCTTCAGCCATCTTCAGTGCTGCCAGTCAGAACTATCCTCTGACTTCTAACACAGTTTACTCACCGCCTCCCAGACCGCTTCCTAGAACGACTTTTTCACGGCCGGCTTTTGCTTTCAACAAGCCTTATAGGTGTTGCAACTGGAAGTGCACCGCCTTGAGTGCTACCGCAATCACAGTCACACTGGCCCTGCTGCTTGCTTACGTTATTGGTAAGTCCTGTTTAGCTTTATTGCATCTCTCGTTCCCACTCCTGTTGATGAGATTTTGGAGGAAGAATTAGATGTTTAGCTCATTATTCAGAAGCAAATCTCATCAGCTGTGGTGGAGCAGTGGTTAGAGTGCGGTACTGCAGGCTACTTCTGCTGACTGCTGGCTGTCTGCAATTTGGCAGTTCAAATATCACCAGGCTCAAGGTTGACTCAGCCTTCCATCCTTCTGAGGTGGGTTTAATGAGGACCCAATTTTTTTTGGGGGGGGGGGACAATATGCTGACTCTAAACCGCTTAGAGAGGGACTGTAAAGCACTGTGAAGCGATATATAAATCTAAGTGCTATTGCTATTGATATTCAATAATGCAGTTGTGATGTTTTTCTTGCACTTATTGTTCCTTTTGCTTTAATGAGTGTTATTGAGCTGTTTGTGTACTGATATGCATGTTATGCCCATAATGGTATGTGGCTTTAGGAGACAGGTCAAAGAGATGGTCAGATAAAAGTCAATTTAATCCACATCAGAAATGTGGACAGAGGAAGAAGCTCAGACACCCTCCCTAGTTTCTTGTGATGTGTAGAGGATAAGGGAAAGATATATAGGTAGTCCTCAACTTACAACAGTTCATTTTATGACCGTTTGAATTTACAACAGCACTGAAAAAAGTGACTTATGACCATTTTTCACACTTATGACCGTGGCAGCATCCCCATGGCCATGTGATTTACATTTGGATGCTTGACAACTGGTTCATACTTATGACAGTTGCAGTGTCCTGGAGTCATGTGTGCAACCTTCTGATAAGCAAAGTCAATGGGAAATCCAGATTCACTTAACAACCGTGTTACTAATTTAACAACTTCAGTTATTCATTTAACAAATGCAGCAAGAAAAGTCATAAAATGGGGACAAAACAATAACATAAATGTTGGGCTGAATTGTGGTTGTAAGTTGAGGGCTACCTATACTTGCAGATTTGCAAGATTCATGTTAACTTTGTGAGATAGGCCAGAGAGGAGACTTAGCTTAATGGGCTAATTATAATTTGTGTAAAATTGTAAGATTATAATAACAGAATCTTGTAATTCAGAAAGTACATTTTCTCCCATCTCTTTTACAGGAAGATTCAGCATCTGTTTGATTATAACCAGTTTAACATTCAATGACCTGGTAGATTTATTTTATTTTATTTTTAAAGGATAGGGTCTACAACCAAGGACCAATCAGTAAAACAAATACAAGGGCAGGGAAAAGTGATGATCTAAACACATGTCAGATAAAATATAGGCTTATATGTTGCAATTAGCATTATTGTTCTTTCTTCATTTTATTGACTCAATTTCCACTGACTCCAAGAACCTTTGTAGGAAACAAAAGTTTACACTAACAAGTAAGCAAAATCAATCCAAAATGTAACTTCTCTTTATTCAGAGAGTACTTCGAGAGTTCAAAGAACATGTAATATCTACATATACTTTCAAGAGTCTTCTCTAACACCACAATTCAAAACAACCTCAATTGAAGGGGAGTTGAGAGTGAACATGCTTGTCTTGAATTATCATGTTGGAGAGGACTCCTGAGAGTCCCTTGGACCACAAGGAGATCCAATCTGTCATTCCTAAAGGGAATCAACCCTGGCTGTCCTTTGGAAGGTCAGATATTGAAGCAGAAGCTCAAATACTTTGGCCACCTAAGGAGGACTCCTTGGAGAAGACCTTGATGTTGGGGAAGATGGAAGGCAAAAGGAGAAGGGGATGGCAGAAGATGAGATGGTTAGATAGTGTCATCAGTGTCAGGTTTCCAACGGATGCCCTAATTAAATCATGAATCTCGAGCCAAGCTTCAAAAGAAATCCAGATATTTATTAGAAGCTTCATGTCCTCACGTTCCCAAATGAAGCCAGCTCTGCCCTATGTAATTTACGCTCCAATCATGACCCCATTTCCCCCCTCCCGCCCCCGGGGTGTGTCATCAATAACATTTGCCAATGGAGCAAATTTGCAGATTGTAGAAGTCACTCCCCTCGCTGCTGCAAGTAACCTTGGGATACAGCCTTGAGAGAGATAAGCATGGAATGTGCCTCTGTCTTTGGCTGCTGTGCCATTTCACCGGTTTCCCTCTCCCCCCCCTCCCCCAGCCTATGGAGAGCAGAGCAGACCAGGGATGCTTTGCAAGTTGACAATCAGCACAATGAACATGAATTCTGGCAAATAAAGGGAGACAGTGGAGGACAAGGGGGACAGGGGCTGACATGCTATGGTCCATGGGGTCATGAATAGTCAGATATGACTTAGCAAATTAGAACAACACTTTCTCGACAACCTTCATGAACAGATGGGGAGCTATAGAAGTCAATTCATTTACTTCTCAATCCTAAACATTTACCAAGAATGGTGGTGAGAATGTGAAAGGGAAGAGAGGGTTGAAGACCGTTCACTCATCTTCATTCCATGTGTTTAAAAAGGCCAAATGCACATTGATTGTCTGAAGAATAATCCATTCCCTGGATTGTTTTTAATGAGTAATCCTTCCATTGGATGCTACAAAATAGCCAGGGTATTTACAGGGCAAGATTCCAATTAAGGTCCAATTTACTAAAATACTTTGGGCATCATAAAGAAACTATGGCCAACTTTTTAATGGCCTTCAGAAATCTCTAGGTAGCAAAAGATTTTCTTGCAAAAAAAAAAAGGCAATACAGAACTTGGCAGACACCAAACAAGTGATTTTTGATTTTTTAAAAAGTCATTTTGATCTGCCAATTATTTCCTACGTGTTTCTCACTATTTTAATTAGGCTCCCATTGTAGCGATTATTAATAGCATCGGTATTATCTTTATCTTGGTTCGAATGCTTTAAAAGAAACTCGCCAAGATTTAGTCGTTTTTAATATTAAATCTTTTGCTTCCGCCATCCAGAGAACAAATCCTCATGAATACAACTTGAAGCATTACAGATGAAAGAGGGAGGATGAAAAGGGAGTTGTGCCGTGTGAGATATTTACTGTCACCCCACCAAAGCGTTTGTTTACCTAACTTTGATGCACTTAACATTGATCCATTACTGTGTTTCCTTAGACAGTTTTAGATTAGTCTTTCCTGAGGTTGATCTCAAAATCAGTTGATAGGTTTGGAAAATAAAAAAGGTGCTATTTTGTCTACGTGATGTGACGAGGCCATTTATTTTATTGTGTAATAGAATAGATAGAATAGAATTTTATTGGCCAAGTGTGATTGGACACACAAGGAATTTGTCTTGGTGCATATGCTCTCAGTGTACATAAAAGAAAAGATACCTTCATCAAGGTACAACACTTAAAACACTTAATGATAGTCATAGGGGACAAATTTAACACTTAATGATACACTTAATGATAGTCATAGGGAACAAATAAGCAATCAGGAAACAGTCAATATAAATCGTAAGGATATAAGCAACAAAGTTACAGTCATAAGTGGAAGGAGATGGGTGATGGGAACGATGAGAAGATTAACAGTAGTGCAGATTTAGTAAAATAGTTTGACAGTGTTGAGGGGATTATTTGTTTAGCAGAGTGATGGCGTTTGGGGAAAAACTGTCCTTGTGTCTAGTTGTTTTGGCGTGCAGTGCCCTATAGCGTCATTTTGAGGGTAGGAGTTGAAACAGATGATGTCCAGGATGTGAGGGATCTGTAAATATTTTCACAGCCCTCTTTTTGACTCGTGCAGCATCCAGGTCCTCCATGGAAGGCAGGTTGGTAGCCATTGTTTTTTCTGCAGTTCTAATTATTCTCTGAAGTCTGTGTCTGTTTTGTTGGGCTGTAGAACCAAACCAGACAGTTATAGAGGTGCAAATTTATATCTTGTTCTGATTGAACAGATTGATAGAGGAGGGAATGTCACATAAACTAAGCAATGAAAGCAGAAGAAATAGCTATATAGCAAATTGTCCCTGGAAAGTACCTGAAGCTGGGTGGAAAAAAGAATCATCACTATTTTAATTCATTCTTTAGAAATTAATAGTGACAATAAAACTAAAGAAGGTTATTTTCAGGTACAAAAAGAGGATTTATTGCTTGCACCTAGACACAAGAATCTAATCAGCTGATAAGCAACACTAAATGGGTACTAGATAAGGGTCAATTGAATTCAAGGGGGACTGGACTTGGATTGCTTGCAGCAATGTAATGATTCTTTTTTTATTATTTACATTTATATCCCGCCCTTCTCCGAAGACTCAGGGCGGCTTACAGTGTGTAAGGCAATAGTCTCATTCTATTTGTATATTTACAAAGTCAACTTATTGCCCCCCCCCAACAATCTGGGTCCTCATTTTACCTACCTTATAAAGGATGGAAGGCTGAGTCAACCTTGGGCCTGCTGGGACTTGAACCTGCAGTAATTGCAGGCTGCTGTGTTTTAATAACAGGCTATCTTACAGCCTGAGCCACCACGGCCCCTAGGCCAGATGCCCTCTTGACTCCTTCCGTCAGGATCTCCCTCTTCTAAACTGAAGTGCTGCTCATTGCAAGATAACAGGTAGCAGCCATGGAGAAGGAGGGCACATCAGGATCATGCAGATAGGGTTTGTTCCAGCTGAAAATCTTTTCAGTTCTATTTACATTGTCAAAGTTGCCTCCATTGTTTCCCCCTCTTGATTGCAAGTTTGTGGGTGATGTTCATTGAGAAGGTACAGCAGAGGAAAATAGCGAAACCTCCCATAATATTGTTATTCTCATAAAAGAAAGCATTTGTCCTCTTCCCTCAAATCCAGACAGGCTCTTAAAAGTATTTATGAAGCTTCAAGTGTCAGAATTAGGAGGGGAAAAAAACACACGCAAGGGATGTCTGCATATATTTTACAAATGGTTCTTTTGTTCAATTGGATTGCAAGGATGAATAGAAGGCTAGATCGTTAAGCCTTGGCATTCGCAGAGTGGAATATTTTTTCTTTTGTTAGGCAGAGCGAAAGCCAAAGTTGTATATAAGTGATTAAAGTCAAATATTTAAGGATCAGTCAGAATGTGGTGTATAATCCCTACATATCCTTACATATAATTTAGTCCATTTGAATCTCATAACCGAGGATGGATTTCTTCAGCTGAAACCAAATTTTTTCCTCCAAACTCTTCATAAAAGCACTGAAGGGGAAAAAAAAACCATTTGACATCTTCACAGGCTTTCTTGCTCTGTTTGGTTAACATCTAGTTTGATTAGAATGTTTGATCTAATCTGACGTTACTTCTCTATAGTTAAATCCTTTTCATCTGTCTGCCTTGTAGCCGAAAGGAATTTATCTCTTTTGTGGAAATCTTTTAAATGATTTCACTCTCCGAATTTAACACCATCTTAAAAATCTGCCTTGGCAAAGAACAGCAATGCCTAGCTAGAGAAGGGAAATGCCATCTTACTAAAGCTTTTGGCTAATCAAATACATCTGAACCAGTTGATCAGTTGATCTTGAATGACTGATCAGTTGTGTGCATCAACATGCCTGATGTACATTAGCATAATAAAAGTTTGAAAAATCAAAGTAGAGTTTCCTTTTCTCACTTCTTTTGTGCACTACCAATGGCACTTTTCCTGAGATGGTACTTCTGTGGATTCTAATTGTAAATATTAGTATGAAAAAAATCATATTAGAGCTGAAAACTTTTTCTTCTGTTGACAGCTGGAAGCTCTCTTAACATTTTTCACTTTGAAGTCATAACGAACAGGGTTGTAATACAAAATGGCAAGGATTGGGATTTTGGGGAGAGATACTTTTATATTATTCCATAGTATTCTTATTTGTTTATTATTAAATTTATACGCCACCCATCCTATATCATTATTATTATGCATTTTTATTTACTTATTATTAAACTTATATGCCACCCATCTTGTTATTTGGGGTGACTCTAGATGTACGTTTGTGGCTTATGGTACAGGTTTTTAATATTTCCAAGCAGAAAATTATGGCAAAAATGTTCAACAGCTGTAGTTAGAGAGGGTTCAGAAGAACTCCTACCCATGAAATAGGACAGTCAGTGTCGTCTAGTAGTAAAGCTGCTGGACTAGGAGTTGGGAGACCTGAGTTCTAGTATTCTCTTGTTGGAAGAAATATCCATCTGGGTTCAGTTCCAAGTGGGGATAAAGACACTGGAAACATGGAGGCTGCTTGGAAAGATGGTTTAATGGTGGTCAGGATCACATGGCTTGAGTTCCTGAACAGAAAAAGGGATGAGATCCTATGCTGGACTCCCTGGCTTTATGCTTTCTCTGAGATTTGAACTTCCCGGGGCACGAGAAGAGTATCCTGATTGATTGTCAGACCCCAGGGGGTGGGGGTCTTAGCTAGCCTTGCTGGCTGATGTAATCTTCCCAGGTGTCATGTGGTGAGTTTCTGTTGCTAGATGGGTCCTATTGTGTTGCAGATGATGGTCCCATTGGTGGGGAGAATGAGTTTCTACCTCTGACCCATTGACAAAGGTGGGGGGAGTCAGGAAGCTGCTTTGTCTTTAAAACATGTTTCTCCATTTCTCATCCAGGGAAATATAATATTCTGCCTTTCAAATATTTTCTAAAATATTTCATTCTTCTAGGAATTGGGAGACCTGAGTTCTAGTATTCTCTCAACCATGGAAGATCCCTGGATGGCTTTGGGTCAGACACCCCTGTCAGGTGTAAGAAATCAGGAACCAGGTTGTTCAAATGACTACAAGTTTATTCCATGCTACTGTATCTCTAAACAAGAATCTGAGCTATTACTAAATTGGTGGTAGATAAGAATCAACATTCATGGAATTCATGGAGGGCTGGATTTAGAACTCTTGTTGGTATGAGGGGACTCAAGACTGATGATACACTTGACTCCTCCATTGGCTCAACCTGGTTACCTCCTACAACCTTCTCTCAGTCCAAGAACCAGTATGATGTCATGTTGAAGATACTAGAATAGGAATGGAGAGATCCTGGTTCTAGGCCCCACTTAGCTATGGAGGCTTCATGATGGACTTCTCTCTCAATCCAGTATTCCTCTAGAAGGGAAAATTCAGGAAAATAGCAATAGGGACTTGTCTGTAGGCTGCTTTGAGTTCTATATGGAAAGGTGAGATACACATTTAATAAATAAAGAAGGCAGCAATTCTTTAATACTGTGGAACAGTTGCGATGGAATCCATGGAAATCGATTTCAGAACAAAGCAGCGTAGTTCTGTCCAATCAGATTTAAGGATCAGGAAAGAGAGAGAAAGAAAATAACTGCTAGTCATTAAATCCCCTTAAGTATATATCATTAATATTCATCCCTTGTACTCCCCTCTCTCTCCCTCCCTCCCTCTCTCTCCCCTTCTCTCCCTCCCACCTTTCTCCTCCTCCTTTCTTTCCATTTGAACTTTTAGGACCTCATCCTAATTTGACATTTTCCAATTATATTTCCTAAAGTTATAGGAAATTTAACTTTAGATTGACCAAACCAATCCATGAAAACAAAACAACACCCACCCACCAAAAAAAAAAAAATCCTCAACCCAGATTTGTAAGCACTTCATTCTGGTTGTGCTTCCTTTATTCACCTGAAGGAGAAGCCATCTGGGGTTGATAAATATATATTGTAGAGGCTGTTATTATTCAATTCAGCGTCCACCACAGGGAGTCCCTTGTGTTTCAGCCAAGCGTTATATTTTGTTCTCTGCCAAAGTTTTCAAAGTAGAAGTTGACAGGCTGTGCCGACACAGAAGGTAGATAAGAATAAATTCAATTTCATCATTGGCTTTGTAGCAGATGGTGGGTTAATCCAGTTTATGAAATGTAATCTGAAAAATCATGCAAACATCCCATTCAAAACTAAAATCCTTTTCAACCAACCCTTTCCCCAAGTATATCACTCACAATGTAAGAGAAATAACCTATTATTTGGACAAGATAAGGGAGGGGAATGATTAAAATAGAGAGAATGCCAGGTAGCACCACTTTTCTTAAATTGTCAAGCTGTAGTGCTGTCAATTCCAACTGCATTTCTCTATCATGTTAAATGCTACACAAACTAAAATAACAGGTGGCGTGGAAATAGAATTTTGCAGCATCTAGTTTCATTATTTCGGTAGTGAAGAAATTAATAAAGGAGACTTGGGTCTGTTTTTGGGGGGGGGGCGTTGTTTGCTTTTTTGCATTTAGCCAATGTGCCAGTCTTCACAATTTTGGTGGGCTTTTCAATTGTTATTTTTTTTTTTTTTTATTCAAAAAGTTTTTATTAGTCAAAAAAAAGGTTTATACAAATACATATCAGGTATGGTAAATTTTCATTTTTCTTATCTAAAATAAGAATTTTACTCAAATTTTTTAACACATACAACAGCCATATGGCAAGCAGGTAACACGAAGTAGCTAAGTTTACAAATTTTAAATACGTAATAAAGAAGGGTCAAGAATAAACAGAATATCGTACTAAAGAGAATAAGGAAAACCAACACAATCCCAAATATCTTTATCACTTCCTAGTTTTGGATCTCAGAACTCTGGGTTCAGCCTGACCCAACTCCAGGGCCGCAACAGCGGCAGCCGCTCCGCCCCATGATCTATAACCTCCCTTCTTCAATTCCTGGGTCATCTGATTCCAGGAGGCTTTGTGTTCCTCCACATAGGCCGTAGCCTCCGCAATTGTACTGATTTTTTCGTAATGCCCTCCCGGAAAATCATCAATCCTCTGGCATCAGCCATCTGAAGCCCACTCCTTCTGGTACAATTTGCTTGACAAAAATAATATTTCTTTCTTTTTCACGCACCTGTCTGGGAATCTGCCTCAGAATGGCTATCTCCTGCCCCTGTAAATCAGTGCCCCACTCCTATGTTTTCTAAGAATTTCATCTCTCGCCTCTTCTCACAAATTTGACATGAACCTCTCTGGGAACTGCATGCGTGCGTGCATATTGCGAATTAACTCTATAAACTCGATCCACATCCCAATTCATGAAATCAACACCTCTCCCAAGAAATTCTCCCAACAATTTAGTCACAACATCTCTCAAGTCTTCTTGGTCCACTTCTTCCAAATTTTGAAACCTAAGGAAATAAGACATTTTATCCATCTGTAGTCCAAGCACAGCATTGCCTGTCGCCTCCTCTCTTTTCTGCACTGCCCGCATCTCACCCTCCAAACCTTCCACTTTCTGCTTGTTTTCTGCTGAAACTTGTTGAGTATCCTTTAAATCCTTTTGGATAGTCACAATTTCTGCTCTTATTTCATCCAATTTCTTGTCCATATTAGATAACTTTTCCAAAATTCTCCATCTCTCCAGCAGTTGGTCTCTGACCTTTGCCATTAAGGAAAAAAAAAATACAAAATCCTCAGGCAGGCACAGTATCCTTGTAATTTCCTCCGGATCCACCAGGGGCACTCACAGGAGCAACGAGTCCAGAGTACAGTTAGTCAACCAGGAAGTCAAGGGAAGTGATGTCATCAAAATTCTCATAGTGAAGGCGGAAGCTGGACGCCACCACTGTTCCCCAGAAGGAGGGGGCCTCAAACCTTCCCTCCTAAATTTCTCCATCACCTCTTCTCCAGAGCTCCACAAAACCGTAATCTTCTTATTTTAAGTTCTCCTCTCTCCAGAATAACTCGTGCTCCTTCCAACCGCAGGGGAGAAAACCCCCGCACCGGAGCACTCCACCACGCCACCGATATTCCCTTCCTTCTCCTCCTCAATTCTTCTCCGCTCCTGTTCACCACCAGGCTGCTGCAGTTATAATCCAATGCCCGGTGTCACCGGGCACAGCGCCCAGGCGACGACCAAAATAATGGCGCGCCTGTGGCCTCCAAACCCCGCCAAGCCTAGGACGCGCCAGCATCGGGTCCCCACAGTCCTGTATGTCGGCTGGGAGACCCTGGCGAGCCGTCTGCGGCAGGTGTCCTTTCGAACACCTGGCCCCTGAGGGCCCCGGCGGCGGCCGGATTCGGGCGCTGGAGGCAGGAGAAGCCTTCCAGACGTCCGTTGCCGCTGGACACCGGAAGTCGTCTCCCACAATTTTGGTGGGCTTTAATGCTGTGGTGAAATCCAATTTTTTTTTTACTACTGGTTCTGTGGGCATGGCTTGGTGGCCGTGGCAGGGAAGGATACTGCAAAATCTCCATTCCCACCCCACTCCAGGGGAAGGATACTGCAAAATCTCCATTCCCACCCTACTCCTGGGGGAAGGATACTGCAAAATCCCCATTCCCTCCCCACTCCTGAGGGAAGGATACTGCAAAATCTCCATTCCAACCCCACTCTAGGGCCAGCTAGAGATGGTATTTGCTGGTTCTCCAAACTATTAAAAAATTCCGCTACCGGTTCTCCGAACTACTCAAAATTTCCCCTACCGTTTCTCCAGAACCTGCTGGATTTCACCCCTACTTTAGTGGTTCAGATTAAGAATATTAGATGTGTGACCTTCCCAAAATTGCTAATCCATAATTTCCAGCAATTTCATCTAGTTTAGTCAGCAATGACATTGCTATAGAGTGTCCTTCGCCAGCAGTTTTCAACCTGTGCTTCAGAATAGCAATAGGATTTAGACTTACATACCACTCTAAGATTTTTACAGCCCTCTCTCGAGTAGTTTACAATGTCAGCATATTGTCCCCAACAACAGTGAGTCCTGCAGGTGTCTTAGATCACTCCTGGTAGGGTCAGCCACATCCCATAGTTTTAATCTTGTGGGGAGACATGACTTTTTAAAATTCTTTCCTGAATCTCGTGCTATTTGCTTTTCTGAGGTAATTTTCTAATTCAACAAAGACAGTTTTTCTCACTCTCTAGATGAGACTGGACTGCAAATCTTAGAATTCCCTGTAACTGTCCACCTCCACTTCTAGTATAGTGTGATATTATAATTGTAGACCTCTGTATGACATAAATTATTACTCTCATTTTTTCTAAACGTAAACAAACTCACATGTCACAATCTGTCCAAGGTTAATTGGGAGACTATGAGCGGGAAACTTTTTTTACTAAATCTGTTGTTTTCTCATCAGATCCATATGGTTCCACACCGTTGGTGTCCATTTCATTTCAGTGTAGCTATTCAGAAAGCCAAACTATAGGTAATATGTTAACACACAAGCTTTTGTTTTTGATAAACAGCTTTATTGTGTAATCAGATGCCCGTCAAAAAAGGCAAAGTGGGAAAAATGCCATCTTATCAGGGGAACAAACTATAAAGATGCTGAATAAAAACAGAAAGCGATTGCAATGGGAAACTGCACGAAGCAATAACAACCGAGAGCATGCAAGCTCTAAAATTCATCCAAGAAAGAAATGGTAGAGATAAGTAAGATGGTTTATTGAAAAGCTGAAGGCACCACAATCGCAAGAGCTGCTGGGTTAAAACAGCACTAAACGGCTGTGTAGAAATAACAACTAGCCATACCTAATGCAAAGAGGAAAAGGGAATAAGAAAGTAGTATGCCTGAGTCATCCTTTTTATACCTCAGCAGGACTGCTAAAAAATATTAATAGAAATAATGGCAACTGTTAAAGTCACGCTTGTGTTACTCAAAAAGTTGGATTTTTGATTAGCAAAGAACAGATCTGCTTTCTAAGGCAGAGCTGGGGGTATCTGTCTATTTCGGCCCACCTAGAAATACTGTAGCTTCTGGCGCCTGCCAGGCTCTATATGTATATTAAAATTGTGTGTGTATCACAATTTCTGATGGCTTTTAATATATTCCAATATTCCTATGCTGGAATTAGCTACGCAATCCCCAACCATTTGGAATAATTTGTGTTATAAATGTTGTACCTTGATGAACATATCTTTTCTTTTATGTACACTGAGAGCATATGCACCAAGACAAATTCCTTGTGTGTCCAATCACACTTGGCCAATAAAAAATTCTATTCTATTCTATTCTATTCTATTCTATTCTATTCTATTCTATTCTATTCTACTCTACTCTACTCTACTCTACTCTACTCTACTCTACTCTACTCTACTCTACTCTACTCTATTCTATTCTATTCTATTCTATTCTATTCTATTCTATTCTATTCTATTCTATTCTATTCTATTCTATTCTATTCTATTCTAAAAACCTTCAAAATTTCCGGAAACTAAAGGATAGAGCTACGTTTTTGTTATTTTCTGTTGTTCCTGTTGTTTAATGTTTGAATTGCCCAGAATTGCAGAGAGTTGTGATGTAGAATAAATTCACATACTCTTGTTTAATTTAAGTACTGCTATTACAATAAGCATTTTTTGTAAAAAAATATGCTTGGTTTGGCTCTTGAATTTTCCTTGGTAAAGCAAAGATAGACACATGAGCAATTAAATTGTTATATCCTCCTGAACCGCTTTCAGATTTCCAGGGTTGTCCTTTATTTTTATCCAAGAAAGTGTGTTTATTGTGTTCACCCTTCCCAGGCTGGAACCACAACTGGATGAGTTATCTCTACTTTATTGTAAGGCTTGTCAGGCATGCAAAATCAAGGCCACACATTAAATTCCAATTAAACTGATTTATTGCTCCTTCCTATGCACAGGACTCTAGTCAACTGACAGTCAGTACTATTTTTGGCTCTAGATAAGGGTTAATGGAATTCAAGAGGGGTTGGACTTAGATCGCTTCTGGGATCATAAATATTCCAGGCTGACTCCTCTCTTGATGCTGTTCCCAGGTTCTGCCATTCCTTTGTCAGGGTTCCAAGTAATTCATCTATAACTAATAAAACTCTGAGGCAGGTAGATTTCTCAAAGAATAGTTTCATTTGGACATCTCATATTGGCACAGGCTGGTGAAAACTGACTCTTGAGTGTTCTCGTGGTTTTCACCTAATTAAAAGTAAAAGTTTTTTTCCCTTCCCCAATCAGAAACATGGTCAGTAGTGGGTTTCACTTACTTTTGCTGCCAGTTCGCAAATGTGAGCATGCACAGGGTGTCTTTGATGACAACTGGTTAATGGAATTCAAGAGGGGTTGGACTTAGACCACTTGTGGGACCCTAAATATTCCAGGCTGATTCCCGTCTTGATGCTGTTCCCAGGTTCTGCCACTCCTTTGTCAGGGTTCCAAGTAATCCGCCGCTACAGGTTCGCCCAAACTGGGTAGAACCGGTAGAAACCCACCACTACACATGGACCAATCAAGGTGTCGTCCGGTAGTCAGGTAACTTCACTCTTCCTCTCTCCAACCACCAGTAGGAATGTCCTTGGTTCCCAGAAGAGAGTATTTTGTTTTGGCTACAAAACCCCAGCTATCTCTATCCCCCACTCCCTATCCCTCAGCTCCAGTGTGGTAACACTGATGCCTCCAAATGGTCTCGGTCAGGTCAGCTTCAGGGTTGAAACTCCTACTCTACAAAGCTACATAGTTTAGTTTAGTTTAGTTTATTTACATTTCTATACTGCCCTGCTCCGAAGACTCAGGGCGGTTTACAGCCAAGTTAAAAAGGCATATACAAAAATTAAAACACACTATTTCAATTTAAAAATCTGATACCATAGGCCGAATATTAAATAACAAGTAATAAAACCACCCATTAAAATTACCCTTAGGCCAACCCTGCTCGGTGAAAAAAAAGGCCTTGAGCTCGCGCTTAAAGGCCCGGAGGTTGGGAAGAAGGCGTAGCCCCAGAGGCAATTCATTCCATAGGGTAGGTGCCCCTACAGAGAAGGCTCTTCCCCTGGGGGCCGCCAGTCAACATTGTTTGGCTGACGGCACCTTGAGGAGACCCTCTCTGTGAGAGCGCACAGGTCGATGGGAGGCTATTGGCAGCAGTAGGCGGTCCCGTAAGTAACCTGGTCCCATGCCATGGAGCGCTTTAAAGGTGATTACCAACACCTTGAATTGCACCTGGAAGACCACTGGCAACCAGTGCAGCTTGCGCGGGAGAGGTGTTATATGGGAGCTCCGAGACGCTCCCTCTATCCCCCGCACAGCCGCATTCTGTACCAGTTGAAGTCTCCTGGTGCCCTTCAAGGGGAGCCCCATGAAGAGAGCATTGCAATAATCCAGGCGGGAAGTAACGAGGTCATGAGTGACCGTGCATAACGAGTCCCGGTCCAGGAAGGGACGCAGCTGGCGGATCAGGTGAACCTGATAAAAAGCTCCCCTGGAGACGGCCGTCAAGTGCTCTTCTAACGACAGCCGTGCATCCAGGAGAATGCCTAAGCTGCGAACCAACTCCCTGGGGGCCAGTGACTCGCCCCCCACAGTCAGCAATGGAACTAGCTGACTGTACTGGGATGCCGGCATCCACAGCCACTCCGTCTTGGATGGGTTGAGTTGAAGTCTGTTCATCCCCATCCAGACCCGGACAGCTTCAAGGCACCGGGACATCACATCGACGGCTTCGTTGGCTTGATTCGGGCTGGAGATGTACAGCTGAGTGTCATCAGTGTACAGCTGGCAACTCACCCCAAAAACACGGATGATCTCCTCCAGCGGCTTCATATAGATGTTAAACAGGAGGGGCGAGAGAACCGAACCCTGTGGCACCTCACACGTGAGGTGCCTTGCGGTCGATCTCTGCCCCCCCCGCCAACACCGTCTGCAAGCGGTCGGAGAGATAGGAGGAGAACCACCGAAAAATGGTGCCCCCACTCCCAGGCCCCCCAACCGCTGCAGCAAGATACCATGGTCGATGGTATCAAAAGTTGCTGACAGATCTAATAGGACCAGGATAGAGGAACAACCCCTATCCCGGGACCTCCAGAGATCATCAACCAACGCGACCAAAGCCGTCTCCGTGCTGTACCCAGGCCGGAAGCCAGACTGGCACGGGTCCAGATAGACAGTTTCATCCAGGTACCGAGGGAGCTGATGCACTACCACACTCTCAACAACCTTCACCACAAAAAGAAGGTTGGAGACCGGATGGTAGTTTGATAAAATAGCTGGATCCAGGGAGGGCTTCTTGAGGAGGGGTCTCACCACAGCCTCTTTCAAGGCTGTAGGGAAGACACCCTCCCTCAAAGAAGCGTTAACAATTCCCTGAAGCCAGCCTCGTGTAACCTATGTGGCCAGTACCAACCAGGAAGGACACGGGTCCAATAAACATGTGGTTGCATTCAGCCTCCTCAGTATCCTGTCGATGTCTTCGGGAGTCACAAAATCGAATTTCCCCCAAATAATATTCTCAAGAACTGCCTCCGCCATCCCGCCCGAATCCACCCAATCAGCGTCCAGCCCGTCCTGGATTTGAGCGATTTTATCGTGCAGATACATTCCAAACTCCTCAGCACGTCCTTGCAAGGGGTCCTCCCGAGCTCCCTGGAAAAGCAGGGAGCGGGTCACCCTAAACAAGGCGGCTGGGCGGTTATCTGCCGATGCGATAAGGGCAGAAAAGTATTCCCGCTTTGCCGTCCCTATCGCCACTAGGTAGGTCTGAACATGCGACCGTACTAGTGTTTGGTCAGATTCGGAATGGCTGGCCCTCCAGACGCTCTCCAGGCGTCTTTTCTGGCGCTTCATCTCTCTCAGCTCCTCAGAGAACCAAGGAGCTGGTCGAGAACGGCGCCGGGTCAGAGGCTGCAAAGGCACGACGCGGTCCAAAGCCCCTGCTGCCGCCGTTTCCCAGGCAGCAACACGTTCTTCGGTTGAGCCATGGGCTAGATTCTCAGGAATCGGCCCAAGCTCCATCAGGCGCCTGGGATGGAACCATCGATCCGGCTCCGGCTCCCTGCAGTTTGGGTTTGCAGTTCCAAAGTCGAGACGAAGGAGCAAATGATCTGACCATGACAGGGGTGTAATAACCAAATCTTCCAATTCCAGATAATTCAGCCACTGTCCGGAGATGAAAATCAAGTCCAGCGTGTTTCCCCCGATGTGAGTGGGGCCATTCACTAACTGGGTCAGGTCCAAGGCTCTCATGAAAGCCATGAACTCCCGGGCTGTCACCGATGTTTCGCCCACTGACGGCAAGTTGAAATCCCCCATGACCATAAGTCTGGGGGAGTCAACTGCCGCCTCGGCTATCACATCGAGCAGCTCGGGAAGGGCTGCTGTCACGTGGCAGGGAGCCACGTGATCAGCAAGCCCACCTGCAACCCCTGGCCCCACTGCACAAGGAGAGACTCACAGCCGGCTATCTGCGGGACAGTGACCTCCCTCGGCTCTAGACTCTCGTTTATAATAACCACCCCCGCCCACCCCTACCTTGTACCCTCGGCTGATGGAATGCTCGGAAACCCGATGGGCACATTTCTACCAGCTGGACCCCCCCTTCCGTGCCCAGCAGGTCTCCGTAATGCCCATCAGGTCCGCGCCCCCCTCTTGAATAAGATCTGAAATGAGGGGGGCTTTATTGATCATGGACCTGGCATTGCACAACATCAGCCAAAGGTCAAGGCTCTGAGGATTCCAGCCACCCAGGGAACGGGAGAAGACAGAGGGTCCGGAGTGCGCAATCGCTTGTAAACAGCGAGGGTGTACTCCCCTAACAAGATACGGCCCCTCGCTTCCGCCATACCTGCCCCTCCCACTAACCGTGCCGAATGAATAATCCTCATGGCCTCGGGTACCAGCCTCCTCCCTCAACGTTACCTCCGAACCTACCTTTAACTTGCGAGCTCTTGCAGGGTAAAACAGAATCCTGAAAATCTGAAGTCACGAACTCCCATCTCCATTCTTAGCTGCTTGATCCATGAGGGCAGATCCTTCCTAAATATCTTTCTCTGACTATTAAGAGACTGTGGGGGCTCCTACCTCTCTTATCTGATGGTTTCCTAGGCAGCATCTCTGTCTTCAAGGTTATCCATGCGTTCTATTACACTGTCATCTCTCATACAGCAATGCAAAATGCTGGGCTGGAGCATCATTCCGGCTTTCTAATTTTATGGCAAACAGCCTTTGCAGAATTGTGATGCTTCAGACCAGGAGACATTTGCATCCATTTCCTTTCTGCTTAGCAATTCTGGGGAAATTGTTTGTGCAAATTGCTTCTTCCTCTCTGCTTCCTATTTATCTAGAAGACTGCCATGGGAATATTTAGAGAGGGAGCAGCCAGTCTCTTGGGAATTAGCAGTCATGGATTGGTAACTTTGTCACATGTCCATGTATTTGAAATAATGCAAAATTAATAACTGAAAATATTGAAGCCATCAGTGTTCAAGCACTGTGTTAATATGCAAGGTTTTTGTCTGCATGCCTTTTAAAAAAAGGCTCCCTAATCCTGTATTAATTCTGAATATTTTATTCTCCAGAATTGCATATAGTCCCCCAGAGTAGTTCACCACTTTTTTTTTTAACAAGCCCAAAAAGAAAATAAATAAATAAATATATGTGGAATAATTGAGTAAATTCACTTTGGTTTAATTGCATTTAAATCAAATATATTTATTTACATGTTGGATTTACGCCCTGCCCAATAAGTACCTATTTCACCTCATGACACTAATGATGATTAGTGCAGCGCAGCCTGCACTGGCTGCTGGTAGCCTTCCGGGTGCAATTCAAGGTGCTGGTTATCACCTTTAAAGCGCTCCATGGCTTAGGACCGGGCTATTTACAAGACCGCCTTCTGCCACCGATAGCAGGGTGGGCCTTCTCAGGGTGCCGTCGACCAAACAATGTCAGTTGGCGGCCCCCAGGGGGAGAGCCTTCTCTGTGGCGGCACCGGCCCTTTGGAATGAGCTGCCTCCTGGGTTGCGCCAACTCCCCGACCTCCGGACCTTCAAATGTGAACTTAAGACTTTATTATTTCATCGAGCGGGACTGGCCTAAGCGTAATTTTAAATTGAAATTTTAAATGGGTTTTATGTCGGTCTATGACAGTTTTAGTTTTGATTCGGCCTATTAAATATTTGTTTAATTAACAAATATTTGTTTTTAATTCTGTTTTAAACTTGCTGTTTGTATTTTGTCTTTTTAAATATGGCTGTAAACCGCCCTGAGTCCATTATTTATGTAATAATGATAATTACATAAATAACTGGGCAGCAGTTAATTCTACATATTGTAAAGTTGCATTAGCAGAATCTTGCAAGTCTGAAGTACATCTCCCCTTCCCGCTCAGCTTTACAGCTCAAGAAACTCAGGAGAGTCCTTTCTGAAATGTTTTTCCTGCAGGCTCAGGTGCCTCTTATCCAACTGTTCTTGTGTCTCTGGCTTTTTTCCATATCGCTCAAGATCATTTCCATGTACCATTACATAAATCATCTTTTTTCTGGATTTTACATTTCATAGGCAGAGTAGGAAAATAAAAATGGCTGGGAGTTGGAAGCTCATGCTTTTGTTGGAAGAAATATCCATCTGGTTCAGTTCCAAGCCGGGAGAAAGGCACTGGAGGCTAATTGAAAAGATGTGTTGCAAGAACATATATTCTATTGGCTGTTGTGAGACTTCCATGGGTCCATGTACAAATCCTAGGAATTTGTCTGAGCTACGTTTGATTGAAGTTTGGGCTGATGCAATGAAGGCTTGTGTTGGGCAATTCCTATTGTGGCTGAGGGCTAATCGTACCTTTTGTTAGTTTTGGAAGGCTATTTTCTTTTTTGCTTCTTAACTGCCACATATTTTAGCCGGGGAAGTTGGGAGGGGGTTGCTGTTGGAGCGGTAGAAAGTTAGTCATAACAACATTCCGTATTCAGTGTCTGATGGAGCGTCTGATGGAGACTGCCTGAAGATTGTATCCAATTGAGTGTGAAGAGTTGATTGGACAATGTGATGAACTTGTGGGTATGGGGCAGGGCTGTGAACTGTCAACTGGGTGTGGAAAACCTGGAAGCTTTCAGATTCGGGTTTTCCCAGCTGGGCCACATGACATCTCTAATAAATTGGAACTTTGAGGAACCTCAAACCTCAGAGCTTTATTTTGTTGGGGGTGTTCCTTGGAACCCTGACACTTTTATAGGATCTTGAGTGAGGGTATTTGCTTATGAAAAGAGCTAGCTATCTCTTTATCTCTTAAGTGTTAACATCTGCTGAGGGCTATTAAGAAAGGTGGGGGCAGCTTCCAAGAGCATATTTTTCCATTTCTCATCCAAGGAAATATAATATTCTGCCTTTTTAATATTTCCTAAAATATTTCATTCTTCTAGGAGAGGGGTGGGCGCTAACATTCTATACTTTGTTCTTAAAATGTGTTTGCATATCAGGAGTTAAGACACACATGTAAATCTCCAATTAAGCTGGTTTATTGCTAATCCTACTTACGCACAGGATTCTTCTCAACAAATGGTTAGAACCTGCTTGAAGTTAGATAAGGCTCAATGGAATTCAAGGGGGTTTGGACTTAGTTCGCTTGTGCCTATGTAGGGATTCTAGGATGATCCCTGTTTGAACTCCACCCTCAAGTTCTGCCACTCCTTCTCCTACATTGCATGACTTATTTAAAAAGGCAAAAGATAAACTAAAGTGGTAGGAACAACCTCACTACTCATTCTGGAAGGTATGTGGGGGGGAGCATTATGACTATTTAAATCAAGTATGGCAACTGCATCTTCTTTGGTTAGCACCACCCCTATATCAACAATTTAATTATATCACTCACCATTCACATTGTGAATTCCAACTATCGCCTACAGCTCCAAAAACCTACACATTTTAAAAACACAGCAGTGCTTAATCTTTCTACTAGTCGTGGGGTTTGACAAAAATCACTTTGCTATTCCCTTGCCTGGCTGTTTATTGAAACAATTTATTATCCCTTCTTCTGGGTCGCTACCCAGAGTCCAGCAATGGGTGACCATATAAATTGCATAAATAAAGTGCAATAAAATAAATAAGCCTGAATTTGAGCTATGAATATGGGTCTAGAACAGGGGTGTCAAACTCGATTTCATTGAAGGCCGCTTCAGGGTTGTGTTTGACAGGGTGAACGTGGCCAGGGTGGGCGTGGCCAGTTTAACGTCACTCATGTCGGAGGTGTCTGCAGTGGCTGAAGCACTCTGTCAGTGAAAAAGGACTCCCAAGTTCCGTTTTCAGCTGTGATGGCCTCCTGCAACCTTCTGCAATGAAAACAGAACTTGGGACGGCCACATGTGGCCCTCCTGAGCTTTGTTTTTGCTGGCAGAGGCACAGTAGGCCAGTCCTTCACTGTTTCCAGGGCAGTCTTGTGGGCCAGATCTAAGCACCCCGTGGGCCAGATCCAAGCACCCCGTGGGCCAGATCCGGTCCCCGGGCCTTGAGTTTGACACCCCTGGTCTAGAATATAAGGTGAAAGAAATTTATATCATAGTTAAGCACCTGCCAAAGCTTCTTCAGTGCAACTTATACCCAGCTGGCTCCTATTCACTGAGGAAATGTAGTTATGGATGTACCAATATTGGCACAAAAGAGGATGGCACCTGGAAAGTTAAAAAATAATGGGAATAATTTTCATAAACATACACTCTCAGTGACTCAGCATGGTGAGAAAATGGCTCGTCTCCTTTTTACGTTTCTCCATTCTTAACAGTAGATTCCAAGATTCTCCTCTGGGCGGCTTCTCTAGGTCTATGTTCACACATTATATTAAACCATGGATTCTTTAATTAGGAATTATTGTATTTGTTATTATTGTGTCCTTGGATAGATCTGTGCAAAATTTGTGATTTGTCTAGCAGAATAATTGATTTTGTGCTCCGTGTTAGGCCCACACTAGATAGAACCCATCTTCTGTGCAGGAGAAGCGCTAGATTTTAATAATGCAAAATTCGGGAACAATGTGTCTCTTTTCATTTTTACTTTCCCGTGCAGTCGTCTTCTCACAAAGCCCTTGCCCTTCGAATTGCAAGCATTCCCGCTTACTGCTGAATAAAATTCATCATCCAGCATTGGCTGAGCTCCAAATGAAAATGAGGAAACTAATTACACATTTAGTTTAAGGTGAAATTAGCATACTTAGAATTTCAATTTCTTATAAACAGAGGCATGGGATAATTGACTTCTTCAAAGCTTTCTACTATCTTATTCTGGGTGGGTAATGAAGGTAGGCATAAATTAATAAGCTGAATCTCTCTCTCTTTTTCTTTCTCTCTCTCTTTCTTTCTCTCTCTCTCTCTCTTCTCTCCCCCTCCCTCCTTCTTCTTTCTTTCTTTCTTTCTTTCTTTAACAGCAGTACATTTATGTGGCCTGACTTGGCAGTTACAACCAGTTGATGGGCAGCTTTATGAAAACGGACTAAGTAAAGGAAACAGACTTACAGAATCTGTGGATACAACATACGCTCCCATTGGAGGCAAAGTGTCAGATAAAACAGAAAGGAAAGGTATCTCTTTTTCTATCTTTTTTCATCAAACGTGTAAAATTATCATGGAAGATACACTGACATCACTGGAAAGGCCAGAAGTCTCAATGGTTTTGTGTAGTGAGGACATGCAATTAACCCAACTGATGTCTATGGAGATTCTCAGTCACAAAGGTCTTGGTTGTTCCAAAAGGTGCTTTTTCAAGAGGCAGCTGGACTTTCTGGTTTTTTCTTTGAAGACGTTTCACTTCTCATTCAAGAAGCTTCTTCAACTCTGACCGGATGGTGGGGAATGGAAGGATTTATATTCCTTGCAAATGACCAGCTGGTCATTTTAGAGAGCTTTTCTTTTAGAGAGCCTTGAGGCCACTTGGAGATTTAGCTTCTTGGATGAGAAGCGAAACGTCTTCAAAGAAAAACCAGAAAGTCCAGTTGCCTCTTGAAAAAGCACCTTTGGGATAACCCAATTGATGTGCATGTTGCCTGAGTTAACATTATTGATTTATTTATTAGGTTTGTATCCCATGTTTATTACTTTGAAATGTATTTGATTATTACTTTGCATGTAACTCAAGGTGGTGAACATACCTAATGTTCCTTCTTCCTCCTATTTTACACACAGCAGCAACCTTGTGAGGTGGGTTGGACTGAGTGAGTGAGACCATCTCCTGGCGATTGGTCCAAAGTCATCCAGTCAGCTTTCATACCTAGGATGGGACTTGAACGTGATTGACTCAAACCCATCTACATAACATAACATCAGAGTTGGAAGGGACCAAAAAAGTTAGCTTTTTTGTCCAAGGCAGGACTAGAACTCAACGTCGCCCAGTTTCTGGACTAGTGTCCTAACCACTCGGCCAACCTGACTCTCCTACTGTATTGTATATATTTTAAGGGTAGAACAATGTTAGTCTATTTTAACCAAAAATCAAGAACCTGGGTGAGTCTAACACATTTTAATAAAAGATGTCAGCTTTTCTGAGCTACAGCTCACTTCATCAGATGCATGATGTTTCAGAAGATTGGTTTCAACAAGTCCTACTACATTCCTTCTAATACAGGGGTCTCCAACCTTGGCAACTTTAAGCCTGGAGAGGAATTCTGGGAGTTGAAGTCCGCCAGGCTTAAAGTTGCCAAGGTTGGAGACGCCTGTTCTAATACATGACTTAACCGTTTCTCATTTCGGCATAGTGGTAAGAATGCCATTGCTGTCATTCTAAGGATTTTTGCATAGATCTGGAGGTTGGAAACAGATCAGATCAAGATGTGATCTCACGTTAGATGGCTTAAAACACATACAGCAACACCGATAAATTAATGAGGCAATTGTAGAATAGGAGAAACGAGGTGAGACAACATACGTGGGAATAGTACTGGTGCTTAATTCAGATTTGACTTACAATAATGGCCAAAATTGTGGAAACCGTTTGGGAAAAATGTATTTTTGAGGTTTGATGGCTAATAACACCACTTTTTTGTGTGTGTGTGTTTCAAGCTATCCTATTCCACTGCTGGAATGGCCTGGGAATAACCCAGACCTTCACCCAATTGTAAATCTACAGAGCCGACTAAAAAAACTTGTTACTCAGAAACGACCCAGCAATAAAACCCAGTTAATAGAAGCAATCATTCAATCTTGGTTTCATATTATAACAGCTGCAGAACTAAAAGACTTGGTTCACTCCATGGGAAGACGTTGTAAGGCTAAAGGTTGCCCAACTAAGTATTAACTGACATGGTGATAATTTTTGTATATCTTGTTTTTTTCTATGGTGATAATTTTTGTATATCTCATTTTTTTTTACGTGTTTCACTTTACTTCTTTATACTTTAAGTGCTATTCTAATAGCAAAGTTTTCGCATTACATTCTCGATTAAATTATCTTTCCATTGATATATAATTTTATGGTACTATTCAAAAAAAAAGTGGTGTTATTAGCTAGTTGTCGAAAATACACTTTTCCCAAAAGGTTTCCACAATTTTGGCCATTACTGTAAGCACATTTGGATTGAATCTCCTAACTGAATTGATTTTTTTTTCCAGTCAAATGAAAAAGTTGAATTGAATCAATTCATTCTGCGCCAGGTTGGTTCCCAAACTGTGTCTCCTCAGTACTACATCAAATACTTTAACCACTATATCTTACAGGTTTTCTAGACCAGTGTTGGACTGGGAACTAAACGCTCAGGATCTTTTTATCTCCTCCCAGCTCCCATCTCATTGGAGGAAATAAAATGTTGGTTCTGAAATTTCTTTTAAAGAAGAAATGTCTTAGAAGAAAGCCCTACCCCATCATGTGCCATTACAGAAAGCGAATGTGGTTCAGAACAGGAAATATACATAGTCTTCAACTTACAACCACCATGCACCCCAAATTTCTGTTGCTAAGTAAGACATTTGTTAAGTGAATTTGGCCCCATTTGGTGACTTTTCTTGCCACAGATGTTACGTGAATCATTGCAGTTGTTAGGTTAGTAACCCGGTTGTTAAGTGAATCTGGCTTCCCCATTGACTTTGCTTGTCAGAAGGTCTCAAAGGGGGATCACATGATACACACGACAACCGTCATAAATGTGAGTCAGCTGCCAAGCATTTGAATTTTGATCACATGACTGTAGGGATGCCGCAGTGGTCACAAGTGTGAAAAACGGTCATAAGTCACTTTTTCCAGTGCCATTGATAACTTCAAACGGTCATTAAATGAACTGTTGTAAGCCAAGGATTACCTATACATTTGCAGCTGGCATAGACTGGTTCATCGAAAACATTTTTGCCTTTCATTATACTGCAGCAAAATTTAAGAGTCAGTAAGGGATATTTCTGCCAAGAAGGAACATTTCTATAATGGGATTGTGTCACGTTAAAATTATATCTCCCAGTATAATTTGGCATATGAATCCACACATGTTTATTCATTTCCCTGAAGATTGGGTCCTTCTATTTTTGAAAAGTGACAAAGCAGCCAGCATCCCATTTAAAAGTTATCCACCTGGACCGATATTACATTCGCTTTAAACATATGGCTTGTATCTTTGACCTTAGAGTTCCTGCCCAATACCCAGACAGTATAATCAGTATGGTAACGAGACCGTGTCAGTATCAGGAAAAATGTTTTTAAACATCCTCTCGGCCTCTTGGGCATTGGCTTATAAACAGTTCCAGACAATATCTGAAATGTCTTGTCATCTTCCAGCTTTTCTTGTGGCTCAAATGAAATTCTCTGAAGAGAAACATCGAAGTAATTTCAGACAGTACTGGGGGGCGGGGGGAGAGAAACTGTTTACGAGCTGGTATTCTTAAAAATAAGCAACAGTCTAAAACAGATGGGCTTAGCCAATGCTCTTGGACTTTTAATTCAGCCACCTAAATGTATCTTACACAGCTTAGGTGGGAGAACTAATCTTTGCTCTCGGCAGTGGTGAAATGTAAAATTTGTTCCTACCGGTTCTGTGGGTGTGGCTTGGTGGTGGTGGGTAATGTGACTGGGTGGGCGTGGTCAATTTTTTTAAACTTTTAAAAGTATTTTTCTATAACCTCTTTGGCTGAAAAAAAAATGCTTTTAAAAGCCTCTGACGATCAGGCAACTCAGCTGGGATTTTCAGAGCCTTTTAAAATAATTTTTTCTACAACCTCTTCGACCGAAAATGTTTAAAGTAAAAAATGCTTTTAAAAGCCTCTGACGATCAGGCAACTCAGCTGGGATCACCAGAGCCTTTTAAAAGCATTTTTTACAACCTCTTCAGCTGAAGATGTTGTAGAAAAAATGCTTTTAAAAGGCTCTGATGATCCCAGCTGAGCCGGGTGATCATCAGAGACTTTTTTTTTAACTTTTAAAAGCATTTTTTCTATAACCTCTTTGGCCGAAAAAATGCTTTTAAAAGCCTCTGATGATCAGGCAACTCAGCTGGGATCGCCAGAGCTTTTTAAAAGCATTTTTCTACAACCTCTTCGGCCGAAGAGGTTGTAAAAAAAATGCTTTTAAAAGCGTCTGATGACCAGACAACTCAGCTGGGATTGCCGGAGCCTTTTAAAAGTATTTTTTACAACCTCTTCAGCTGAAGAGGTTGTAGAAAAAATGCTTTTAAAAAGCTCTGATGACCAGACAACTCAGCTGGGATTGCCGGAGCCTTTTAAAAGTATTTTTTACAACCTCTTCAGCTGAAGAGGTTGTAGAAAAAATGCTTTTAAAAAGCTCTGACGATCCCAGCTGAGCCGGGCAATCATCAGAGACTTTTTTTTAACTTTTAAAAGCATTTTTTCAGCCAAAGAAAAAATATTTTTAAAAGTAAAAAAAAAAAAAAAAACCTCTGATGATTGTGCGGCTCAGCTGGGCATGGGGGGACAGGGATTTTTGCTACCGGTTCTCTGAACCACTCCCCGCCATCGCTACTGGACCAGGCAATCCGGTCCAAACAGGGAGCATTTCACCCCTGCTCTCTGGTCATAAATAGTTTATCCTAAAGGAAATCCCCCTTGACTGCAGTTTGGAAGGACAAATTTTGAAACTTAAGCTCAAATACCTTGGCCACCAAATGAGAAGAAAGGACTCATTGGGGAAGACGGAAGGCAAAAGGAGAAGGGGACAGTAGAGGATGAGATGGTTAGATAGTATCAGTGACGCAGTGAATATGAATTTGAGGAAATCCCAGAAGATGGGAGGACAAAGGAGTCTGGCATGCTGTGGTCCATGGGGTTGTGAATTGTTGGACATGACTTACCAACTGGATAAGAACAATATAAATAGCTCCTTTCGTGGGGTCCTCGATGCTCTCTGAGCTTAGTTATTTTCTTACAGATATTTCATTACCCAGCTAGATAACATCATCAGTGCTAGAAAGGAGTGGAGTTTGCTCTCTGTTTATATACAAGTTCCTTCCTTCCACCACTTCCCACTTCTCTGCTACTTTAGCAGAAGCAACATTCCATAGAAAATGCCCTAAAACCAGGGGCGAAATGCTACCGGTTTGGATCAGTTCTCCCAAACTGGTAGTAAACTGAAGACACATCTTTTTATTCGCGCGGGGCTGTCTTAAATTGAATTTTATCAAATTTTTAAAATTCTTATTAATTAATTTTAAATGGGGTTTTTAGCTCACTGTATATTTTAATTTTCAGGCCAATTTTAAAATAAGTTTTTTAATTGCATTTTAAATTATATATTGTACTGTTTGTTTTATTTTTGCCTGTACACCGCCCTGAGTCCTTCGGGAGAAGGGCGGTATAGAAATCAAATAAATAAAATAAATAAATAAATAAATAAATAAAAATTACTCCCAAAGAATTAAAAAAAATGTTTCCCAAAATGTATCTTCTTTCCCTGTTCATTTACAATATTAATATTAATCAATATTAATAACAATATTAATCAGTGAACGTGTTCAGTTTCTTTCTCCCCTTTTTTCTTTGTTTCTTTGCTTGTTTTTTGTTTTATTTCAAAGGCTGATACCCCAGGACCAAGCTGGGTCAAGAATATGATGTGGAAGAAAGGAAGTTGTAAAGCTTAGAGATGTGTTGGTATGAGAAGCATGATAGAAATGTGTTAAATATATCAATAAAAAGGCATTTGTGGATCCCAGTGAATAAATTAACACCTATATAGTGCTAAAAGTTCTTCGTCCTTGTTTAATCTCTGTGGAGTAATGTCAGAAGTCAACGCTAGCTCAGCTGTGTTGTTGTGAAATGAGACTTTTGCCCAGGGAAGACTTTTCTGAAGCCAGTAGTGAAATATTCCTTTGCTAGATATAACAGATTCATATCCACTGTGCCCGCCAGTCTGTTGATCTATTTGTGTGGGGGAGTCGGGGGTGGAGGAGAAAGAGAGAGAGAGAAAGAAACTGGTTCATCTATGCAATACAGGATATTATCTTTGGTTCTCTCTGAGCTTGCAGATGTTTCTTTACTCAAACTATCTAGCACTGATGATGTTACCTAGTTGGGTAATGAAGCGTCTGCTAGAAAACAAGCAAGCTCAGAGAGCATCAGGGACCCCTCAGTTCTCCTCCACCTCTTCCTCCCCTTTTGCAAAGGACTTCCTCTTTGCAAACCCCACTCCCTTCTTGCACTGATGGTGTTACTTAGTTGGGTAATGAAACGTTTGCCAGAAAACAACCAAGCTCAGAGACACCTCATTTCAAACCTAAGCTTCAAATATTTCCTTTTAAGGGTCTTTTCTTTCCAATTGCTGACAATATTCAAAGCAGAAAAATGATGAGGTCCCGGCTGAGGGGAATGTAATTTTAAAAAATATTAGATTGTGCAGAAATGGATAGATTAACACTGGCTATTAAGGATAAAGAAGATATTGAATATTTTTTGATATGGGGCGTATTCTACCAATGGCTAGATAACAGAAATGGAAATTAGAAAGGAGGAGATATAAATGGAGGAAATGGCTTAGAGGAGAGTTGTTAAAGATGAGGAGGTTAAATGTTAAGTATTAATGTTATTATATTATTATATTGTTATATTATTAATATGATGGTGGTGACTTGTCACAATAAAGATGTATAAATGTGACTATTTAAACATAATTGTACCCAGAACACACATTATTTGATGAAAATTGAATGTTATATAAATAAAAAAATAAAACTTGACAATATTCACAACTATCCTTTAGGCCTGAGGTCCACAATCGTTGGGATGTGAGGTATTTGGAATCGGGCCACACAAGAAGCAGGCCAGTGTGAAGGCTCACGCAGCTCCATTCATACGAGCATCACCCAAAGGCCTCTCTTCTCTCCATGAGTGGAGCTGCATGTGCTTGCATGCGCACCGGTCTGCCACTTGTACAACCCAGGTCCCCTCTTTCCCTCCCGCAGCTGGGCTGCCAAGCCGCAAAGATTTGGGACCACCATTTTTAGGCTGAAAAGATTCCTCCAGCTACCTGAGGTTTCATATTATATGCCTCCAGTGCATTTTCCCTTTAAGAGGTAAACTTGTCTTGAATTGCAGGCTGCTCATTTTATGCCTTTTCAATGCCTTTGGAAAGCATGTTCTCTTCGTAACTTTTCATTTTTTTTTGTCCTTTTGTGTTTTTTTTGGAGATATAGTACTTCAGAAAGGACAGGCAATAGACACGGGAGAAATTGAAATTGGAGATCAGGTGATGCAGACGATCCCACCGGGCCTCTTTTGGCGGTTCCAGATCACGATCCATCATCCATTGTACTTGAAATTCAATGTCTCCCTGGCAAAAGATTCCCTGCTTGGGATCTACGGCAGACGCAATATTCCTCCCACTCACACCCAGGTATTGTCAATTGTGTCTAGCTTTTAAAAAGTTAGCTATTTCACCGTGCATTGTGCTCTCCAAAATAATACTGAGGTTGACTCTTAAATGGCTTTATTCAAGAACAACCTTGCTTTTCAGTGTCTTCTGAACTAATGGAGTCTTCTTTTTTTATTATTCTTTATTAACAATTGAGATTTTTTCTTCTTCTTCATTTTATGTAAGCATGCAAGGAGGAAAGAATTTTGCCAGAGCTATGAAACCCAGGAAACGTTTGAACTATAATTTTATTAAACAGTAGACAGCCGCTTGATTTTGAATTTCAATTCAGAGAGAGCTGGAAGGGACCTTGGAGGTCTTCTAGTCCAGCCCCCTGCTCAAGCAGGAGACCCATTTCAGATAGGCCCTTTTTAAAAGCCTCCAGTGATGAAGAACCCACAATTTCTGAAGGCAAGCCATTCCCCTGGCTAATCCTCTGTAGGGGGCGAGTCATTGGCCCCCATGGAAAGGGTTCGCAATCTAAGCGTCCTCCTGGATGTATGGCTGTCTTTAGAAGAGCATATGACGGCCGTCGCCAGGGGAGCTTTTTATCAGGTTCGCCTGTTACGCCAGTTGTGTCCCTTCCTAGACCGGGATTCCTTATGCACGGTCACTCATGCCCTCGTCACTTCCCGCCTGGACTACTGGAACGCTCTCTACATGGGGTTCCCCTTGAAGAGCACCCGGAGGCTCCAACTCCAAGAATGCGGCTGCGCGGGTAATAGAGGGAGCAACTCGAGGCTCCCATGTAACACCTCTCCTGCGCAAACTGCACTGGTTGCCGGTGGTCTTCTGGGTGCAATTCAAGGTTCTGGTTACCACCTTTAAAGCGCTCCATGGCATAGGACCGCCTGCTGCTACCAATTGCCTCCCATCAACCAGTGCGCTCCCATAGGGAGGGTCTTCTCAGGGTGCCGTTGGTCAGATAATGTCGACTGGCGACCCCCAGGGGGAGGGCCTTCTCTGTGGGGGCTCCTGCCCTCTGGAACGAGCTGCCTCCAGGGATACGTCAACTCCCTGACCTCCGGACCTTCCGATGCGAGCTAAAGACATTTTTGTTTCATCGCGCAGGGCTGGCCTAATAGTTTTAATGGGGGTTTTTAATAGAGTTTTTAGTTTTTTAGCCAAATTGAATTAGTTTTTTTAAAAAAATGTTTTTAATTTTTGTATTTGTGTTTTACTCGGCTGTAAACCGCCCTGAGTCCTTTGGGAGAAAGGCGGTATATAAATCAAAATAATAAATTAATTAATAAATAAATAAAATTGTCCTCAATATTAGGAAGTTTCTCCTTAATTCCACGTTGCTTCCCTCCTTAATTAGTTTCCAACCATTGTTTCTTGTTCTGCCTTCAGGTGCTTTGGAAAATAAGTCGACACCCTCTTCTTTGTGGCAGCCTCTCAAATACTGAAATACTGCTATCCTGTCACCCCCAATCCTTCTTTTCTCTAAATGTTTCTTTACACTTTAGAGAAAAGTCTAAAGAAAAATTATTTTTGCCCGCATATTTAGAATACCTTATGATAGTTATTACTACCTGCTGGGGTGAATTGCAGACAGTCCCAGAAATATCTACAACCTGAGTTTTCTTCATAGATAAACACATATAAACCTTCTCCAAAGCAGTGAATAATCCTCATTTAATTAACACCTTTTGACAGCCTTTTGAAAGAATATCTCATAGCACTAAAAAGAAAAAGAGATTTGCCTTTATTGTTTGTTTTTGTTAGAAATAAAGGATAAAGATTCACACCCGTCTTTAGATTTGAATTCTCTGAGAGAGGAATCTTTCTTCCCTGAATATCTGCATTTCTTTTTGTGTCTTCATAAATAAATAGTTTCCATTTTGTCCCCCAGCTGTTTCTCCAAGACAATATGCTCTTCTGCCTTTTGGACAGTATGTGTGCACAAGAAAAATCACTTGATGTAAATTGTTAATTGCCAATGCCTTTTTTCCTGAAAAAAAAATAGCCATGGAATGAGAACAGAGATCAGGGAACACTTTAAGAACATACAAGATTTCAGCAAGTTCCCCCAAAAATGTTTTTAAAAGGACACAGCTGGGTTTTTCATGTTTTGCTTCAATGTTAGCAAGTAAAAAAGGAGTCGAAGTTTCTGCCTGACTTAATCTGTCTATTTTTAGGAAATTAAACAAAAATTGGGGCACAACACAAATTGTCCTTGCTAAATCGTCTTCACTTTTCCCTTTATCCCAGCCCTACGGATGAAATGATAAGCAGTCTGGTGTTACATAAATGATGTGGAAATTTGGTCATGGATTGTTACGCAAACAATATTTGCCAGTTTGCGTCTGGCTGTTGACAGTGTCTGCTGCGTTTGCTGGACTACAGTTTTTCAAAGAGAAATGCAAAGTTTCCAGAATGCTCGTGAACCTAAAGCCTACAGCATGGACAGTCCAGAGCTTTTCTTCCTTCTAAGATAAGAGAGGAAATAAAATTGGTTTATCACCCCCCTGTATAAGGCCATATACAGGCAGTTTTTAGGGTTTTAACCCCTAATGTAGTGGTGGGATTCAAGTAATTTAACAACCGGTTCTCTGCCCTAATGACCAGCTGGGTGGGTGTGGCCATGGTGGGCGTGGCCAGGGGGTGTTACAGGCAGCACTCAGCTTCCTACACCCCCCGGGAGCAAAAACGGGCCATGTGGGGACACACTGCCCCCCCACATGTCCCATTTTGAGCCTAGTAGGCCTCCCTGCAGCCTCCTAGGAGCAAAGAAGGGCCACAGGGGAGGAGGCGTGTTGTGTCCCCCTCCCGCACCCTGTTTTGGATCTAATAGGTCTCTCTGAAGCCTCCTGGGAGCAAAAACAGGTTGCAGGGGGGCACCCCCCCATGCCCTCATTTTGGGCCTAGTTGTTCTGTTTCCCTTCCCCCAATACTCCCAGCAAAGAGTCCGTCAGAGGCCTTCCTTTTTTTTCCCTTTTATTTACATAGATACATGTCCTGGCCACGTCTACCCACGGGCCTGCCAAGTTTCTGGAGATAACGAGGAAATTATAGATAAGGCCAGAATTACTCACGAATATATTCTTCCCTCCATGAAATAGTTAGCTCGCGCCAAATTCATTGCTTTGTCCGAGACAAAAAACCAGGAAGTCCCGCCTCCTATTTATAGTCTCTGCAGATGTCACTGCATGACAATTATGACTTGGCTTTGTCCCAACTCTTCCGCTGCTGCGCACGTCGATCAAGCCTTCGTAATCTTGCGTCCCTCCAAAACTGTTCTTGGGCGTTGCCAAATCAGAAGAAGGCCGGGAGAATCAGGCCTTGCGGCCCTCCCTTTGAGTGGGTGCCAGGGAGGGAGAGGGCTCAAGAGAAACAGGGCTTGCCAGGTCTTCTCCCTCATTTTCTGAATCATCCGAGTCCAGGAGTCTGGGTCCAGGAACCTGGGTCACAACACTATCCCTCACCGCAGGGCCCTTCCCCCGGGGCTGACGATCGGGATGCGGTCGGGCTGGGTTCTGCTCATGGAAGGCCTGCACCAGGTCAGGGGCATGAACGTCGGAGGCATCTACCCAGGAGAAATCAGTCCCGTATCCCTTCCACGCGATCAAATATTGGAAACGACCCTTTAGCCAGCGAGAGTCTCGTACGCTGTGGACTTCGTATTCCTCCGACCCGTCCTCGGCGACAGTGACGGGTGCTGTTGGGCACCGAAGGGGACTCGGTGTGGCCTCAGGAACCAGAAGGGACCGGTGAAAAACGGGGTGGATCCGCATGGATCGTGGCAGGGTCAGTCGGTAGGCTACCGGGTTGATGACTGCCTCGACAGGGAACGGGCCGATGAATCGGTGGTCCAACTTCTTTACCGGACGGGAGGTGTTTGGTGGAGAGCCACACCCGGTCTCCAACTGCCAGCGGGGGCGTTGCCCATCGGGAGCGGTCAGCGGACCGTTTGTAGTCCTCCTTTGCCCGATTCAGCTGCTGACGTACCAACTGTTGGACCGCATGCAATTCCGTCAGGAAGGTCTGCGTTCGGGAACAGGAGAGTCCGGTGGTGCCAGAGGAAGAGCCGCGGATGGTACCCACATTGGCAAAGAACGGGGTCATCTGAGTAGAGGTGTGCTGAGAGTTGTTAAAAGCAAACTCCGCCAGAGACAGGTAGTCGGCCCAGTTGTCCTGTTGCTGGTTGATGAAGCAACGGAGATACTGTTCCAGTATACCGATGACCTTCTCTGTACCCCCGTCGGTCTCCGGATGGTGCGATGACGACAGACATACCTGCACCTCCAACGCGGAGCTGTGAACTGAACTCCGCGGTCCGAAACCACCCTGTCCGGTAGACCATGGAGGCGGAAGATGTGCTGCAGAAAGAGACGGGCCGTTTTTGCGGCTGTGGGCAGTCCGCGGCATGGGATGAAGTGTGCCATCTTGGTGAGCATGTCCACCACCACCAGCACCGTGGTGAACCCAGAGGACGGCGGCAGGTCTGTCAGGAAATCCATAGAGATCGCCCCCCAGGGTCTGTCGGGTGTCGGCAAGGGTTGGAGGAGCCCGGGGGGGGCCCCCGTGGCGGTCTTGGCTTGCCGGCACGGTACGCAGGATGTCACGGAGGCATGTATATCATGCCGCACTCGGGGCCACCAAAAGGTCCGTGTCACCAGGTGGAGGGTCTTGAAGAACCCAAAATGTCCTGCTGCAGGGTTGTCGTGGCACTGGGTCATGACGAGGGCTCGGAGTGGTCCTGTGGGTACATATAATCGCCCCCGAAACTTGAGTAAGTCCTCCTCCAAGGTCCAAGGAGACGTGGGGCCCACCTCCGCTCTCCTTTGCTGCGACCAGGCGTCCTGGCGCTGCGCCTCTTGCACCTGGGCCCGCAAGTCCACTGGCTCCCGTGCTGCGGCCAAGGCTTCTGCCGGCAGCACTGTCCGTGGAGGAAGGGGGTCCTTGGCGCAGAGGTACTCTGGCTTGCGGGACAGGGCATCCGCCCTCCGGTTGTGACCGCTGGGAATGTAGGTCACGCGGAAGTTGAACCGGGCAAAAAACAACGACCACCGGATCTGCCGCTGGTTTAACTTCCGAGCTGTGGTGAGGTGCTCGAGATTCCGATGGTCCGTTCGGACCTCCACCTGATGTCGGGCCCCCTCCAGATGGTGTCGCCAAGCCTCGAATGCAGCCTTGATAGCCAGCAACTCTTTTTCCCAGATAGTGTAGTTGCGCTCGGAAGGGTTGAGTTTCCGGGAGTAGTAAGCGCAGGGAAAAAGTGTGCCACCATTCGTCGGAGCCTGTAGCAGCACCGCTCCCAGAGCCACATTGGACGCGTCCGTTTCCACCACAAAAGGCCGGAGCGGGTCGGGATGCCTCAGGACGGGTTCCGTGGCGAAGGCTTTCTTGAGGGCTGTGGATGCTTCTTGCTGCGGGGACCCCACCGAATGCAACCTTCTTCCTGAGGAGCTGGGTAAGTGGAGCTGTCAGTGTGGCGAAGCCGGGATGAAGGTCCGGTAGTAGTTGGCGGCCCAGTAGGCGCTGAACATCCTTCACCCGACGAGGGGCTTCCCAGCTACACAAAGCTTCTACTTTACATGGGTCCATGGCTATGCCCTCGGGCGAGATGATATGCCCGAGGAATTCTATGGAAGTCCGGAAGAAGACGCATTTCTCCAGCCGCATTGAGTTGTTGCTCCATAGCGTTGCAGAACCAGACTGGCGTGTCGAAGGTGGCTTTCCTGGACCGGGAGTAAATCAGGATGTCGTCGAGGTAGATAACCACGAACCGATCCAACATGTCTCGGAACACGTCGTTCATGAAGTGCTGAAAACGGCGGGAGCATTGGTCAACCCAAATGGCATGACAGTGTATTCGTAGTGTCCGTATCGGTGCGAATGCCGTCTTCCATTCGTCTCCTTCTCGTATCCGCACCAGGTTGTAGGCCCCGGAGATCGAGCTTGGTGAAGATCGTGGCCTCCGCAACCTTTCCAGTAGCTCCGGGATGAGCGGCAGGGGTAGCGATTCCGCACCGTAATGGCGTTAGCCGGCGGTAATCACAGCATAGGCGCAAGTCCCTGTCTTCTTCTTCACAAAGAGGACCGGGGCCGAGAGGGACTTTGAAGGCGGATGAACCCTCGGGCCAGGTTTTTGTCCAGGAAGTCCCTGAGGCGGCCAACTCGGGCTCCGACATGGAATACAGGCGTCCCACAGGCAGTGGTGCGTTGGGCAGAAGGTCCACGGGCAATCGTGGGGCCGATGCGGGGTAGTCGGTCCGCCTCCTTCTCGCTGAACACGCCGGGCGAAGTCCGTCAGCTCAGGAGGCAAGGTGATGGCAGCGGTGGGGACGTTCTGGCCGGCACAGGTGTGGCGGATGTGATCGACGCACTGCAGACTCGGGAAAGAGATGGCGTTCGCGACCAGGCCACCTGAGGATCGTGGGTCCGAAGCCAGGCCAACCCAAGGACCAAGGGAAAATGAAGGTCCGCCGTGACATAAAACTGGATCGCCTCCTCATGGTCCCCAATAGCCAGGCGCAAAGGCTGGGTGGCGAATTTAATGGGGCGGACACCAGTTCTCGTCCATCAATTGTCTCTACCCGCATCGGAGGGTCCACGGAACCACGGGACCGCAAACTGGGTCACAAAGGCCTGGTCCATAAAGTTTGTTGTGGCCCTGAGTCCACCAGCGCATGCGCCTGGAGCCCGTCCGACTGGTTCCCCAACCATATCCGTGTGTCCAGAATCAGATGCCGAGGGGCCCAGAGTCTACTTCCGCAACGTCCAGTGGGGCTTAGTACGTGCCCGACCTAGGGTTTCCCGAGGTCGGGCCTGCTCCGCTTCGATTGGTCACGCTGTGATTCGGGACGGCGTCGTGCCCCACTTCGCTTTCTGGGGCAAGAAGCGGGCGGCCGGGCTCCCCACAGTACAGGCACAATCCCCTTGGCGCCCGGTTCCGCTCCTGGGCTGTTAGGCGAGGTCTGGCCGCCCCAACTCCATGGGCTCTTCCGCAGTGGTTACAAAACGTGGGGCGACCCTGGGTGCTGGTGGTGCAGGAAGTGGGGTGCAGATGTCGACGGAGGGTCCCGGGGTGCGACGGGACGGTCGCCGTTGCAGACGGGCATCGAGGCGGAGACAAAGGGCACCAAGTTGTCGAGGGTCCGCGGCGCCCACGCGGGCCAGCTCGTCTTGCAATTCCTCTGAGAGTCCCTCCTGAACGCGTCCACCAGCGCTGCATCATTCCAGTCAGAGTCCTGGCACAAAAGACGAAATTCGGCGATGTACTCCTGCAGGGGCGTTTCCTTGACGGAGTTCCTTAAGGCGCCTGGTTGCCGTCAGCATTGAACGGGGTCCTCATACATGGTGCGAGGTGCTGCCAAAACGCTGTTGGTCCGCCAGCAGGGGCTGTCCTGGAGCAAGAGGGCGTGGCCCATCGAGCAGCCGAGCCGGAAAGAAGGTTAATCACGAAGGCCACCTTAGCCCGGTCGTCTGGGAAATCCTCTGGCCTCATAGCCATGTAGAGCTGGCACTGTCCCAAGAAGGTCGGGAACATCTCAGGCTGCCCAGAAAACTTATCCGCACGGTTATCGGGCACTGCGGCGAGGAGGAGGAGTGGGAGGATGGGGGGGGGCTGCAGGCACATTCCTGGCAGCAAGTTGGCCTGCCAAGTGAGCCACTTGCTGCTGGAGCTGTTGATTAGCCGCGTGTAGCTGCTCTAACTGCTGCTGTACCTGCTGCTGATCCATCTTTGGTGGAAGATGTTTTAGTCAGGTCTTGGACAAAATGTTCTGTTTCCTTCCCCAATACTCCCAGCAAAGACTCCGTCAGAGGCCTTCCTTTTTTCCTTTTATTTACATAGATACATGTCCTGGCCACGTCTACCCACGGGCCTGCCAAGTTTCTGGAGATAACGAGGAAATTATAGATAAGGCCAGAATTACTCACGAATATATTCTTCCCTCCATGAAATAGTTAGCTCGCGCCAAATTCATTGCTTTGTCCGAGACAAAAAACCAGGAAGTCCCGCCTCCTATTTATAGTCTCTGCAGATGTCACTGCATGACAATTATGACTTGGCTTTGTCCCAACTCTTCCGCTGCTGCGCACGTCGATCAAGCCTTCGTAATCTTGCGTCCCTCCAAAACTGTTCTTGGGGCGTTGCCAAATCAGAAGAAGGCCCGGGAGAATCAGGCCGTGCCGGCCCCTCCCTTTGAGTGGGTGCCAGGGAGGGAGAGGGCTCAAGAGAAACAGGGCTTGCCAGGTCTTCTCCCTCATTTTCTGAATCATCCGAGTCCAGGAGTCTGGGTCCAGGAACCTGGGTCACAACACTAGTAGGCCTACCTAGTAGGCTTACCTGGGAGCCAAAACATTGTGCATGGGGACTCCTGGAAGGGGAGGGACCAGCCAGCAATTTAACTACCAGTTTGCCCAAACCAGCCCGAACCGGCTGAATGGGAATGGGAATTTTTGAACTGGACAGCAGGCATCAATGAGTTGGAAGCTGCCAAACCTTCATGACGCTTTGCAGGAAGAAGTGAGCAGAAGACCTGCAGGCCTTACGATTATTGGGCTGCTCTCCACTTCTCACTGAAGCTCTTTGAAGTACATAATAGATCTGGAAGGGACCTTGGAGATCTTCTAATCCAGCCTCCTGCTCCAACAGGAGAGCCTTTCAGACAAGTGATTCTCCAGGTTCTTCTTAAAAGCCTCCAGTGATGAAGCCCACAGGTTGCTTTTCCAGGAGCCTTTCCAATATGAGCTGCCGAGTATGTCCTGTACTTTTAGGATGCCCTTGTGCATCTGCTTCCTCCAGTTCCATCATCACCATCACTTCTTGTACCACCACCACCCGTAAGGTCTTGCCCAGTGGTGGGATTCAAGTAATTTAACAACCAGTTCTCTGCCCTAATGATTTCTTCCAACAACCAGTTTGCCAAACTGCTCAGAAAGTTAACAACCGGTTCTCCCGAAGTGGTGCGAACTGGCTGAATCCCACCACTGGTCCTGCCTCACCAGTCTTCTCAAGAAAGCAGAACTCTTGAAACAAAATCCATCTCAAAAGAAAACTTTTATTAGAAGATTGTGACAGCAAGAGATCTAGGCAGGAAGTAAGTTTTCCTGCTTGAAACGTTAGATTAAACTACTGCAGACAGAGCCCCTACCAAGGTCCAATACATCAATACATCATCAAGCCAATCCCAGTGAGTGAAGATGTTATGAGAAACTCAGGCCAGTAAGGTGATAGACTCCGGTCTATCTCCGGCAAGATAAGCCAGCTGCTCGAGGCATATTCCTTTCCTCCTCAAAAGGTCCTGAAAGTTGCAGTAAAGCAATACAAGAAATAAAAACAGAAACCCCATACAGAGACCCCTAAGCCTCCCCACTCCTAGCAGATTGACAGCGTCCTGATAGGAATCTATGGGACCTGACATAACATTTTCCAAGGTAGCCTCCACTCCTGCTTCAACTATCATCAGAACACACTGTGCCTTGTCAGTCGATTCCCTTCTCCATGGTCTGCAGACTATCCTCGCACTAACAGGAGAAAACAGGACTTTTCCACCTGTTTATTGACCACCCACCTTACCATAGGGTAACTATGGACGGCTTAACATATACAGTTAAAACATAAAAAGACATTACAGATTTACAGATTAACATAGTTGGAAGGGACCTTGTAGGTCATCTAGTCCAGGGGTCACCAACCTTTCGGACCTCAGGGTCCACTAAATTCATAATTTTAAATCCCACGGACTACTAATATGAATTTTTGAAAGAGATAAATAGTATTTAGTGCAATATAAAAATGCAAATAATTTTTCTGCAGACCATTAACATTTTCTCGTGGACCACCAGTGATCCATTGACTATCAGTTGGTGACTGCTGATTTAGTCCAACCCCCCAGCCAAGCAGGAGACCCTACAGCATTTCTGAAAAATGGCAGTCCAGTCTCTTTTTGAAAGCCTCCAGTGATGAAGCTCCCACAACATCTGAAGGCCAGCTGTTCCATTGGTTGATTGTTCTCACTGTCAGAAACGTTCTCCTTATTTCCAGGTTGAATCTCTCCTTGATCGGTTTCCATTCATTATTCCTTGTCTGGCCTTCGGGTGCTAGACACCCTCCTCTCTGTGTTAGCCTCTCAAATATTGGAATGCTGCAATCCTGTCTCCCCTGGTCCTTCTCTTCACTAGACTAGCCATGCCCAGTTCCTGCAACCATTGATCGTATGTTTTAGCCTCCAATCCCCTAATCATCTTGGTTGCTCTTCTCTGCAAGAGTCTCAACATCTTTTTTTATAGTGTGGTGACCAAAACTGGATGCAGTACTCTAGGGGTGGGCTTACTAAGACTTTATAGAGTGGTATTAGTACCTCACTTGATCTTGATTGTATTTCTCTGTTAGTGCGCCTTAGGATTGCATTGGCTTTTTTGGCTGCCGCTGCACATTGTTGACTCATATTTAATTGGTTGTCCACTAAGATTCCAAGATCCCTCTCACAGTTAAAACCACATTAAAACTAATGATAAATGAAGGCTGGTCATGAAGTATCCAGATTTTTATCACGTAACCATGGGAACACTGCAGCGGTCCAAATTTCAAGAATTGGTTGCAGCTACTCTTGGTTCAGCCCTGTCATAATTTTGAAAGGTCCCTGAATAAATGGTTCTAACCTGAGGACTACCTGTACAGTAAAATATCTAATGGTAGAACTGATACATAAAACAGAAATACAATGAGCAAAATGAGATCTAAAAATAAATGGGACCATAAGTCATAAAATAAAAATAGTCTTATTAAAAGCGACAAATAACTTAATACCTGAACAATTGATAGCGCGAAGGATTGTACAGATGGTAGCACAAAACTGGACAACTTGGGAGGATATTTTTGAGTTCGGATCTGAAAGAAGTAGAATAACAATAAGTAGAAATCACACCCCATGTTGGGAAACTTCTTCAAGACTGGATAAATGAATCTCTCTAGAATCCCTATGTAGAGAACAGAATATTAGAGTTAGAATAGAATAGAACAGAACAGATTTTTTTTATTGGCCAAGTGTGATTAGACACACAAGGAATTTGTCTTGGTGCATATGCTCTCAGTGTACATAAAAGAAAAAAATAAGTTCATTAAGAATCATAACGTACAACACTTAATGATAGTCATAGGGTACAAATAAGCAATCAGGAAACAATATCAATATAAATCGTAAGGATACAAGCAACAAAGTTACAGTCATAAGTGGAAGGAGATACGTGATGGGAATGATGAGAAGATTAATAGTAAGACTTAGTAAATCGTTTGACAGTGTTGAGGGAATTATTTGTTTAGCAGAGTGATGGCATTTGGGAAAAAACTGTTCTTGTGTCTAGTTGTTCTGGTGTGCAGTGCTCTATAGTGTCATTTTGAGGGTAGGAGTTGAAACAGTTTATGTCCAGGATGTGAGGGGTCTGTAAATATTTTCACAGCCCTCTTTTTGACTCGTGCAGTATACAGGTCCTCAATGGAAGGCAGGTTGGTAGCCATTGTTTTTTCTGCAGTTCTAATTATCCTCTGAAGTCTGTGTCTGTCTTGTTGGGTTGCAGAACCAAACCAGACAGTTATAGAGGTGCAGATGACAGACTCAATAATTCCTCTGTAGAACTGGATCAGCAGCTCCTTGGGCAGTTTGAGCTTTCTGAGTTGGCGCAGAAAGAACATTCTTTGTTGTGCTTTTTTGATGACTTTTTTGATGTTAGCTGTCCATTTTAGATCTTGCAATATGGTAGAACCTAGAAATTTGAAGGTCTCTACTGTTGATACTGTGTTGTCTAGTATTGTGAGAGGTGGAAGTATGGAAGGGTTTCTCCTAAAGTCTACCACCATTTCTATGGTTTTGAGTGTGTTCAGTTTCAGATTGTTCCGGTTGCACCATGAGGCTAGTTGTTCAACCTCCCGTCTGTATGCGGACTCATCATTGTCTCGAATGAGACCGATCACTGTTGTGTCATCTGCAAACTTCAGTAGTTTAACAGATGGATCGTTAGAGATGCAGTCATTGGTATACAGAGAGAAGAGAAGTGGGAAGAGCACACAGCCTTTGGGGGCCCCTGTGCTAATTGTACAGGTATCTGATGTGATTCTGCTTAGCTTCACCTGCTGCTTCCTGTTTCTTAGGAAGTTTATGATCCACTTACAAATCTGTTCAGGTACCTGTAGCTGGTTTAACTTTGTTAGAAGAGTGTCTGGAATGATGGTATTGAATGCTGAACTAAATTCTACAAAGAGGACCATTGCATAGGTCTTTGGAGATTCAAGATGTTGTAGGATATAGTGCAGAGCCGTATTAACAGCATCATCTGTTGATCTATTTGCTCGGTATGCCAATTGCAGGGGATCTAACCGAGGATCCGTGATAGTTTTCAAGTGGGGCAGCACTAGCCTTTCAAAGGTTTTCATGACTACAGATGTTATAGCAACTGGTCTGTAGTCATTCAGTTCCTTGAAGGTGGGCTTCTTCGGCACTGGGATGATAGTAGAGCGTTTGAAGCAAGAAGGAACAGAACATCTGTAGCGATTTATTGAAGATTTGGGTAAAGGTGGGGGTCAATTGGTCAGCATAGACTTTTAAGCAAGAAGGAGTTATCTTGCCTGGGCCTGGAGCTTTTCCTGGATTTTGTCTGTGAAATAGGTCCTGCACTTCCTTTTCTGTGATCACTAGGGGTTGTGAACCCAATGGGATGGGGTCAGTTTTAGGAGGCTTGGCTGTTGGTGGTGTGTCTGAGATGGGGGTTGTGGAGATAGGTGGCTGTAGTTTCCTTTCAAACCTGCAGTAAAACACGTTCAGGTCATCTGCCAGTTGTTGATTTCCTTCTGCCTGGGAAGGAGGTTTGCCAGAGCCGGTGATATTTTTAAGAGTTTTCCACATGTTTGCTGGTTCATTTGTTGAGAACTGATTCTTTAGCTTTTCATAGTAGCTTCTATTTGCTGCTCTGATCTCCCTTGTTAATACATTTTTGGCCTGATTGTACAGCATTTTATCACCTTTTCTGTAGTTAGAGTTAGATAAAAGAAGAGCTCTGGTGGTGCAGTGGTTAGAATGCAGAATTGCAGACTAACTCTGCCCACTTTCAGGAGTTCGGTCCTGATCAGCTCAAGGTTGACTCAGTCTTCCATCCTTCCAAGGTCAGTAAAATGATGACCAAGATTGGTGGGGACAATATGCTGACTCTGTAAATAGCTTTGAGATTAACAGAGTTGGATGGGACCTTGTAGGACATCTAGTACAACCCCCCAGCTCAAGCAGGAGACCCTACACCATTTCTGAAAAATGGCAATCCAGTCTTTTTTTGAAAGCTTCCAGTGATGAAGCTTCCGCAACTTCTAAAGGCAACTTCTGTTCCATGGGTTGGTTGCTCTGACTGTCAGAAAATTTCTCCTTATTGATGGCTGTAATGCACTGTGAAGGGGTATATACTGTAAGTCTTAAGCGCTAATGCTATGTTGATTGTAGAGCAAGAACCTTTACTGGTGACCGGCATGGAAGGTTTGTACTTTCTGGTGAAGGATAATGTTCTATGCCCAAATCTGCCAACTGATTAAAATACTTGTTCAAATACTTCCATGCTTCAATCAAAGTCACGTCATTAGTCTCTAATTCACAAAGCACTGAAACAGCCTCCTTTTAATGGTTGTGGAAGGAATCGGTGAACTTAAACTAAGTTTAGCTTGGGTTTTGGAACTAACTTTAAAGGGGCAATGCTTTGTCAAGGAGAAAAGGAATGGAATATAAATAAATAAAGGATTCCTCTGAGATGAAAGGCAATAAGAATTCATTTGATCATTTCTGTAATCTGTGCTGTTTCAGTTTGACTTTGTAAAACTAATGGATGGAAAACAGCTAATTAAACAGGAACCAAGACATTTTGAAGAATCTCACCAGGGGCCCAGAAATCTAATTTTAATGTCCATGCAAGAAACTGGTTTCATAGAATATATGGACCAAGGAGCCTGGCACATGGCATTTTACAATGATGGCAAGAAAGTGGAGCAAGTGCTTATGCTGACGACAGCAATTGGTAAGAGGTCATATTTTTTTTCTCATAGATTTGATGGAGGCAGTAGGGTCTCAGCACATCCGTGTGTTCCAGATATATATGTTCTGACCTAGGCGTCCTTAGAAAGCATGAAGCAAACTCTTAGTCCCACAAAACCACTTTTATTTATTTGACTGTAAATTACTTTCATTTACAGTCCACAAGGCTTGATAAACAGTCTATCAGGGGAGTGTTTATAAACACCCACCTTATCTCCCTTGGAATGATGCCAGAGAACTAATTGACACATGCAGGGCAAGGCCAAACTTAGCACAGAGTCAATCAGAACTTTCCCAGAGCTTTTAGTGACCAGATGAACTAATTGCTTCCTGCAAAAGCTCACGTCCCGTTTGCTTCTCTTTTATGAGTTACGGGAGGGGCCAGTCATCTCCAAGCCTTACTCCCAAGTCGACCCTGTTTTCTTGGCCTTGGCCCCCTCTCTGCCTCCAACTCAGAGCCCTCGTCCAAGCCTTTCCCAGACTCCAGGACTGGCCCACGTTCCTCCCCAACCTCCTCACTGTCCGAATCTGCTGCCAGCTCTGCTGGCCACTGGCGGGCCACAACAATGTGTGTGATCATTATTTCATCAGCTCCACATATTTGGGGTTTATTTGGTTGGGAAAGGCTCTGAATCAGTTTATATAAACAAGGTTAGCATGAATAATTACAATTGGCAGCATTTATACTTTGACTAAACCAGATTGTTTAAAAAAAACAAACATATTGAAATGGCTTAGCATGATTCTTCTTTTTCACAGAAGAAAGAGCCCACCTGCCATTCACAATTTGATTTTCTTTCCAGATTAGTTGGGAACATGAAATTCTGAAATGCAATTATACAGTAGAATGGGAACATTCAGATTTTTCTGGTGGTCTCAGTACCGTGGGGTTTAAGATTAATTTAAATAAGAATGCTCAGTTGCAAAGACAGCAGAATATGTTCAGATGAAATGTGAAGCTTCAATTCTCGATTATCTGCGCTGTCCATGAACAAGGATGCTTAAAATTTCAGGTGTATCTGAGAATCATGGCTTGTGGCTCCCAAGCCAAGCAGAATTCATTATCCAAGAAATCCTGGTTTATGATTCTGGCTTGTTAAAAGACCCCAATAGTGATGCATTCTCTACCTGAACCACTATAGTGAATCAAGTTGGCTTCCCAAACGTCTGGAGATTTGCAACTGATCATGGTAGTGATATCATTAGAAAGTGCACGGGTGGGTTTCATTGGCCTTTTGGAAAGGTGGGAGGGCTCAGTGAGGTAGATACTAGAACTTTGAAAGGCAAATTTCCAGTCTTCACCTCCTAAATTAGCCTGAAATTAGCCTGAAATTCATTGGTCTAAATCAGGGGTGTCAAACTCAAAGCCCGCAGGCTGAATCCGGCCCATGGGCTGCTTAAATCCGACCCGTGGGGCTGGCCTGGAAATATCAAAGGACCAGCCTGTGGTGCCTCTCCCAGCCAAAACGGGCTATGTGCAGCCCCGCGTGGCCCGTTTTTGGCCTTCCCAGCCTCCAGCAGCACTCTGCTGGCCAAAAGCAGGTTGTATGGGAGGCCTCCACAAAGCCCATTTTTGGCTGGCAGAGTGCTGCTAGAGGCTCGGGTAGCCGAAAACAGGCTGCGCAGGGGTCTCTGGAGGCCTCCGCATGGCCTGTTTTTGGCCAGCAGGGTGCTGCAGGAGGTGTCTGTCTTGTCTCCGCCACACTCACCCCTCCTGCCGGCTCATGGAAGAAAACTAGTGTTGTGGCTCCCGCCCCCAAACCTGGCCCCATGCCCGAAAGTGCCTTGGAGCCGGGCCTGCTGCCAGAAAGTGACTCAGAGCCAGGCCTGCTGCCAGAAAGTGATTTGGACAGTGAGGGAGAAGGGCCATCAGGATTACCTCGGAAGCACCGGCCTCCCTGGATCAGCTCCAGGAGCGAGAAGCAGGCCAAGTGAAAGAGATAACGAGGCCTCCTTCTCCTGACTCCTCCCCCCCCAGGCCACGCCTGCAGACCCAACTGACAGCAATCAGGCTTGGCTCAATCCCAGGTTTCGTAGGCAGGAGAGAAGGGAACAACAGAAACAGCAGAGGGGCAGGCCTAGGAAGTGCCTAGGAAGGGTCCTTGAGTGGTGCAGACTGCTAAACAGTCTGTTATTAACAACAGCTGCCTGCAATTATTGCAGGTTCAAGTCCCACCAGGCCCAAGGTTGACTCAGCCTTCCATCCTTTATAAGGTAGGTAAAATGAGGACCCAGATTGTTGGGGGCAATAAGTTGACTTTGTATATTATATACAAATAGGATGAAGACTATTGCTTAACATAGTGTAAGCCGCCCTGAGTCTTCGGAGAAGGGCGGGGTATAAATGTAAAAAAAAAAAAAAGTGCTGAGTCATGGAGCCACACCCCACAGGATATAAAAGGCAGCAAGAGCTGGTGTGTCTCTTTGTATCAGGCAAATCCACGGATTGACTAGAGCTGAAGTTTGTGACTCACCAGCGTCTTGGCAGTTATTGAGGGCTCTTGGCAGACGCTGATTCTTTTGCTGCCAGAGCTGATAAGAGCCGGCTAATTAAGCCATCGTTCGGACGGAGGCGAGGAGGACACAACAACTACAATGCTGATTCGGCCCTCTAAAAAATCCAGTTTGACACCCCTGGTCTAAATGACCCTTGGTCTAAATGAAAGGGGAGGATCTCCCTGAGGTCTTTGATGATCATACCGATCCATATTTTTAGGGGAAATGAAAAATTTTGCTTTGCTTTGTCGTTTTGCTTACAAGTTTCACCAGTGCCATGTCAGGGTAGTAGCAGCTACAGTAAGTCCCTGCAGGACTACTCAGCCTATGTTGCACAGAACAGCTCTGGATGCTTTGTCATCTCCCTTAACAGAAGGAACCAGATGAGAAAACATTACAGACACACACAAATTACAGACACAGCCCATTGGTGTACTCCATTGCAAATATGCAAATTCGGGCATGATTTATTTATTTTATCTGTCAAGCAAAATTACGAATTCAAACAAAGAAAATAAGAAAATCAAAATGTGACGGGCGATACACACACCAGGGCACTTATCCCTACCCCTTTAGGGACCTCTTAAATATAGAGTGAGGACCGAAGTTAGGATAGAATTAACACAGCAAAAGTTAATGGCTGAGACAACCAAGCCATTATACGCAGGGGTGGACTTCAAAACTTTTAGCAAGGGGTTCTCTGCCCAGTTGCTGGGTGGGCGTGACTATGGTGGGTGTGGTCTAGTCCAGCAAAGCTGGCTGGGGAATTCTGGGAGTTGAAGTCCTCCAGGCTTAAAGTTGCCAAGGTCGGAGACCCCTGGTCTAGTCGGCCTCCTGCACCACAGTGGGAAGGGCATATTTACCCTCCCTGTCTACAGAGGCTTTTTTCAAGCCTTTGGGAGGGCAAAAACTGCCTCCCCAGACTCCAGAGGCCCTCTGGAGGCCAGAAACGGGCCCATTTCCAGCCTTCCCAAACTTTTTTCACCCTCCCTGAGCCTCCGAGGCCCGTTTTTCACCCTCCCCGAGCCTCCGTGCGCCTCCTGCCCTTACCTGCATCCAAAATGGGCCATGTGGGGACTCCTGGGAGGGGAGGGGTGAGCAGGGGCAGCCAGGAGTGGGATTTGAGGGTTCTCTGAACTGCACAGAATCTTAGCTAGAGGTTCTCCCGAACCCCTGTGAACCCTGAGCAGCCCACCCCTGATTATATGTTGAGACAATATATTTACCCATTGTTGGAGAGATACCTTAATTCAGCATTCCCCAACCTTTCTGGGTTGGTCAGAGAGGGAAGAGGAGATTCCTGAGGGACAGGTGCCCGCTGCTTGCGTGAATCGGGCTGCATGCACCCACCACTCATGCAGCCTAGTTGCGAATAGGCCCCTGCCTGGTAGTGGATTGCAGCCCACAGGAATGCATTTATGCATGTGAACAGCCTTATTTGTGTGAGCAGGGCTACGAGCATGTGTGTCCCCCGCTCAGGCAAGTGAGATCGCAAGCTTTTGTGCCTGCCACTCTCCCACACACCTGCTTCTCACACACGTAGGGCTGCAAGCAGGTGAGCCTGTTGCTTGAGTGAGTCGGGCTGTGTGCACCCACCACTCATGCGGCCTAGTTGCGAATAAGCCATGGCTTGGTAGTGGGCTTCAGCCCACATGTTGGGGGACCCCTGCCTTAATTTACAATGGTTTGGAGTACTAGGAATTAATCATTGCCATCGCCTGCCAAATTATTGTGTGGTGTGCTATGCCTTGTTTGGGAAGGTAGCTTTCACACCCAGTATGTCAGGGTTCCAAGGAACACCCCCAACAAAATAAAGCTCTGAGGCTTAAGGTTCCTCAAAGTTTCAATTTATTAGAGATGTCATGTTGGCACAGCTGGGAAAACCCAAAACTGAAAGCTTCCAGGTTTTCCACACCCAGTTGACAGTTCACAGCCCTGCCCCACACCCAAAAGTTCATCACATTGTCCAATCAACCCTTCACACTCAATTGGATACAATCTTCAGGCAGTCTCCATCAGACGCAGGCAAAAGTCCTTGAATTTGGAATATTGTTATGACTAACTTTCTACCACTCCAACAACAACCCCCTCCCAACTTCCCCAGCTAAAATATGTGGCAGTTAAGAAGCAAAAAGAAAATTGCCTTCCAAAACTGACACAGTATGCATTTCTTTTTCTTTTTTCTTTTTTGGTCTTTCTGTGAACAGAAGTCATGGATGACTGTTCTACTAACTGCAATGGAAATGGAGAATGCATTTCTGGCCACTGCCACTGTTTCCCAGGATTCCTCGGTCCTGACTGCGCACGAGGTACGGCATTGAAACTGAACACAGTCATCCAAATATTCCTACATGTCTATGGAGATGCTCCATCATCCCTGAATAGAAATAGAATACCTCCTAATATAAGATTTGTTCTATTAAGAATTAGAATAGAGGTAGAAACTAAAAAGGGGGGAAATATTATTATGCATAATATTTTAAAATTAATATGTAGATGTAAAGATTAGAAGTTGGAAGATGATTTTATTATGTATACTTAAATAATATTACGATGACTATTAATATTGTGTATTAAAATATTTAATAATTAAATGATGAAGGATTATATATGTGGTGAAGCAAATACTAACATGTTAATAACTTTAATTTTAGTATCTATAATATTATTATAATTATCTGTGTACTCCCATTTCCCCAAAAATAAAACATCCCCTGATAATAAGCACAATCAGGATTTTGAACACATGCGCTAAAAGAAGCCCTCCCAGAAAATATTTAAATGAATGCGCAGCCGATCCCCGCCATTTCCTCCTCTTAAGGAGACAGAGCTAGAAATCAGGTAAGATGGCACAAGGAGCCCCTTCTTGCTCCATGCGCCCCAAAATAATAAGACCTCCTCAAAAATAAGGCCAAGTGCTTATTTCAGGGGTTCAAAAAAATACAAGACAGGATCTTATTTTGGGGGAAACACAGTATGATTAATGTAACTATCAATATTATTTTGTATCAAAACTAGCAATAGCCAGATGCCACACTGTTCATGTATTCAATACTTATGTACATTTAAAAATAATAGGCAGCTGGACTTCCTTGGTGGCTTATTTTATTTTTTTCCTTTGAAAACATTTCGCTTCTCTGTGAAAGTTAGAACTGCAGAAGCTTCTTGGAGGAAGACATGATCTGATGCAGATGATTGACGCCGAGTTGCATCTTCCTTCCACAGATTCCTGCCCAGTTTTGTGCAGTGGAAATGGGGAATACGAACAAGGTCACTGTGTTTGTCGCAATGGGTGGAAGGGAGCCGAATGTGATGTCCCAGAGGAGCAGTGCATCGACCCCACCTGCTTTGGTCATGGCACATGTATCATGGGGATCTGCATTTGCGTTCCAGGTTATAAAGGAGAGATATGCGAAGAAGGTTGGTCTCTTTTTGGTTCTTGGAAATCTACTTATAAAAGTGTCAAAAGGTTCAGTACTTAAAAAGTCATGGCACTGAGTGCCAAAAGAGGTGTGCAAAAGGCTTTCTCATGGGATATGTCAAGGTTCCAGAAAAACCTCTTCTGCAAAAAAAAAAACCTCAGAAGCCATTGTTTTTCAGAGTTCTTTACTAGCATGAGGAAACTAGCACACGATGAGTGAAATTCCAAAACTGAACTTCCGGATTCTTTTCCCAGTTATACAAACCCCAAGAGTCCCACCCCCCTGACCCCTTTGATGGTCACATGGTCCCACATTCTCCCAGTTCATTCGAATATCTTCTCGCCACTCTTCCTGCAGATGTGAACACCATCCGACCTTGACCGCTTGAAGAATGTTACCATACCCCTCAACCCCCCTTCTTCCCCTCAGGGGAAAAATGTGGCAGCGTCTGGAACCCTAAAGTCTAGTATGGTTTCCAGGCCTGACAGGATGTTCTACAGCGGGGGTGTCAAACTGAGGACCCAGATTGTTGGGGGGGGGCAATAAGTTGACTTTGTATATAATATACAAATGAATGAGACTATTGCCTTACACAATGTAAGCCGCCCTGAGTCTTCGGAGAAGGGCGGGATATAAATTCAAATTAAAAAAAAACTCAATTTCATTGAGGGCCGTATCAGGGTTGTGTTTGACTTTGGGGTGGGCGTGGCCAGACTGGGTGTGGCCAGCTCAACATCACTCATGTGGGGGGCATTTGTGGTGGCCCAAGCACTCTGCCAGCAAAAATGGGCTCTGGAGCTCCGTTTTCGGCTGTGACGGCCTCCCGCAACCCTCTGCCAGTGAAAACAGAGGTTGCAAGGGCCCCCTGCGGCCCTCCCATGCTCTGTTTTCACTGGCAGAGGCACCGCGGGCCAGTCCTTCACTGTTTCCAAGGTGACCCCACGGGCCAGATCTAAGCACCCCATGGGCCGAATCCGGCCCTCGGGCCTGTGAGTTCTACAGCTAGTCCTTGACCTACGACCACAATTGAGCCCCAAATTTAGGTTGCTCAGCGAGAATTTGTTAAGTGAGTCTTGCCCCATTTAATGACTTTTCCTGCCTCAGTGGTTAAGTGAATCACAGCACTTATTAAGTTAGTAACACTGTTGTTCCGCGAATCTGGCTTCCCCATTGATTTTGCTGATCAGAAAGTCACAAAAAGTAATCACGTGACCCCGGGACTCTGCAACCATCATAATTATGTGAAAGTATCTGAATTTTGATCACATGACTACGGGAATACTGCAATGGTCGTAAGTGTGAAAAGTGGTCATAAGTTGTCACTTTGAATGGCCACCAAATAAACTCTTGTAAGTCAAGGACGGCCTGTACCTCCCAAATGTGCTATTTTGAATGTGGAATGATTCCTGCTGGAAACTTCTTCCCCCTGATAAAATCCAGCATCCAGTTCAATTGTGACTTTTACTGCCTTCCTTTTTTTTCTTTTCTTGTTCTTAAAGGAAAGAAAATGAAACCCTCACTCCACTTACATAGGATACAAACAATGTTTGAAAAATGAATTGGCAGATTAAAATAAAAGCAATATTTGTTTATTTAATTTTATTTTATTTATGTATTAAATGTATCTGCTTTTCTATCTCACCCTGAGATGAATATAGCTAATATGGAGCCATTACTTATTTGGAATTAAACATGTTAATTCCGAAACTGTATGAGTGTTAAAATTCCTCTTGGTATGATTTCCAGCAATGGAGAAACTAATTTTCTAGCTGAAGAATTACTGTGGTTCTACTGATAACAAACATTTTACACAGATTAATCTGTTGGGTAAAATACATCAGCAATCTTAAAAGCTGTTGTAAATCTTAAAAGCTGTTGTAATTCCTTCAGTTCCACTCAACTGGGTGGGGTTGGTGAGAGTTAAGTTCCAAAATATCTTTCAATATCAGCTTAGGACTTCAATGCTATGAAAGTTCTGACTGAATGTCTGGACCCTGCTAAACACTGAAGAATAGAATAGAATAGAATAGAATAGAATAGAATAGAATAGAATAGAATAGAATAGAATAGAATAGAATAGAATAGAATAGAATAGAATTCATTGTCACTTTGAATGTACACTAATTGGCATACTTTAAAATGAAATTTAGTTGCTTACAGCTCTCAAAGGGTCACCACCTCCAATATACACTACATAAACACGACAAAATAAATAAATACAATATTATGTATATACAGAAGTTCTGGATCTTGCTAGCTCTCCTCCTTCGTTCCTTAGTTGTAACATCATTTGCTTTACAGTTTGACAATCTGAAGCTTCAAAGGAAGGGTGTGTTTGTCTTCAACCTTATCCTTCAAAATGTAAGGATACTTTTTATCTAGTACTACATGTATTAACCGCTGCCAGGATGGCCTTCGCTCAGTGTTGGAAACAGTCATGTACACCGGCAGAGAAATTTGTCATATAAAAGGTCACGAATTGTGCAGAAATGGACAAATTAACACTGAGTTTAAAAGATAAAGAGGCATCGATATTTTACAATGTATGGGAACAATGGTATAACTGGATAGAACATAGATAAATTAAAGATAGATAGTAAGTATAAGTCATAGATAAAATAAGAATGTAAATACACGCAATTTAGTTTTTGTAAATAATGCAAGAATTATTGTCACAAGAAAAACACCACAAATAGCTGTTGTTGAGTGATGTAATTTTTTTATGTTTTTAATGTAATAAAAGTTTAATAAAGTGTATTCAAAATATGTAAGGATACTTTTACTTGATTTCTGTTGGCTATTTCATGTCCTTGCTTCCCAATTTTATCTTCCAGAGGACTGCTTAGACCCTATGTGTTCTGGTCATGGAGTCTGTGTCCAAGGAGAATGCCACTGTTCCATGGGATGGGGTGGAGTCAACTGTGAAACATCACTTCCCATTTGTCAAGAACAATGTTCCGGCCATGGCACTTTTGTCCTGGAGACAGGACTGTGCAGTTGTGACCCAAAGTGGACAGGCTCTGACTGCTCATCCGGTAAGGTTTCTTGGCTCTGATCCATCTCAAATGCATTAAACAGTTTACTTTTGGATAAAGAAGAGTAAAAAGGTAAAAGTAAAGGTTCCCCTCACCCATATGTGCTAGTCGTTCCCGACTCTAGGGGGCAGTGCTCATCTCCCTTTCGAAGCCAAAGAGCCAGTGCTGTCAGAAGACGTCTCTGTGGTCATGTGGCTGGCATGACTCAATGCCAAAGGTGCACGGAACACTGTTATCTTCCCCTCAAAGGTGGTCCCTATTTTTCTACTTGCATTTTTTACCTGCTTTTGAACTGCTAGGTTGGCAGAAGCTGGGACCAGTAACGGGACCTCACCCCGTTACGTGGCGCTAGGGATTCGAACCGCCGAACTGCCAACCTTTTGATCGACAAGCTCAGCTTGTGTGTGTTGCTAACGTGGTCAGCTTTCAGGGAAGGTTTAATAGTCTGATTCTGGATGTCAAAAATAAAAGGAACTACAAAAGAAATTTACTTTCTCATCTGCACTAGCAAAATTTATCTGACTCTCTCAAAGTTCCTGAGATTGAAGATTTCCTTGGAATTCAAGTGGTTCCCACTCTGATGGTGTTTCAGAGGGCCTTAAAAACCTGACTCTTCTCCCAAACTATGAGCTCGAATGATTGTAGCCTCTGTTTGATGTATATGTGAGAAAGTGTTCTCTAATAGCTGATGTCTAGTACTAGCACTGATGCTATTACCTAGTTGGGTAATGAAACAACTAAGTTCTGAGAGCACCGAGGATCCTTCATTTCAACCCTGAGCTATAAATATTCTCTGTCATTGGTATATGTGAGTTTTACTCAATGATTTCGATCTGCTACCTGTTTTTTTTAGTGTTGTCTTGTAGGACCATGGCGGCTTGAGTGGTTGGGAGCAGAAGTAAAATGCTACCGGTTGGGCCGGTTCACCCGAACCGGTAGTAAAAAATGCTACCAGTTCGCCCAAACCTTTAGTAAAAAAATTCCTTAGAAAAGTAAAAAAAAAATGTTCTGACGATCGCGGGCACAGCTGATTGTCACAGCTGATCGTCGGAACTTTTTAAAAACTTTTTAAAGTTAAAAATGCTTTAAAAATTAAAAAAAAAAGTTGGCCACGCCCACCCAGTCATATGAACCACCCCCCCACCAAGCCATACCCACCAAGCCACGCCCACAGAACTGATAGGGAAAAATTTTGAATTTCACAACTGGTTGGGAGGCTGGGCAGGAGATTAGCAAACCCACCTTCGAGACCCAAGCATTGCCTTGGGGTGAGGTTGAGCTCTTGTCCTTCACTCCAGCTCCTGCTGGGGACATGAAATGGAACCCCAACTGGGTGTTCCCAGGGCAACAGTGATGTCAGCGACTAATCCTTTCAGCCCAGAAGCACCTCAGTGCTTCTGACACTGAATAGTAGTTCAAAATATTTTGCTTTGTATTGCAAGCTATCTAGATCAGTGGTCACCAACCAGCGATCCGTGGACCACTGGTGGTCCATGAGAAAATTTTGGTGGTCCACAGAAAAATTATTTGCATTTTTATATTGCACTAAATACTATTTATCTTTTTTTTAAAAAAAAAATCATATTAGTGGTCCGCGGGATTTAAAATTATGAATTTAGTGGTCCCTGAGGTCCGAAAGGTTGGTGATTCCTGATTTAGACTCCAGCTTGATTCAGGAGTTGGGTAGCACCTACTCTGAATGAATGGATGTAAAAATATAAAATGTTGTCTTTGGATGTAAATATAGTTTCAGTGTTGGCTCATTTTCACTGGGCAGGAAATAAAAGAAGGAAGAAGACAATCATATGAAGTCAGAATCTTTCATTTCCCCTGGGCAATTAAGCACATGTGCAAGATTGATAATCAGTATTGTTCTCCAAAACTTATTGATAGAAAAGCACATCCATACAACCTGACGTTCTATACCTATTGCAGTTAATGACATTGTAGATAACAAGAATGCAGATAGCATGGCAACCTAAAAGGGAATTGTTAGAGGACACAATTTTCTATCTCACTACAATAATGCATAAATTAACCAGCAATGATTAATGTTATGAATTTAATTTATATAAAAATGTATTTTAGCAAATGTTTTGGTGGGGAGAGATCCCTATGTATGGATTATAAAATATTTAGCATTAATTTTACTTTTCATATATTGCACAAGTCAGAAGTTATTAAGGGGAGAAATACCTTAGAGAACTGTGTTGGTTTAAGTAATTAAAATGAAGGATCCAAAGTGAATTCTTAATGCTTCTTAAATTAATGTAGGTTCAGTTGTCTCCTTTTGAGAAAAGGAACAGAACAAACCAAGCAAGAACTCTTCAGAATCAATATTTATCACGGTGATAAAAATTAATCAGCTTCCAGAATTCAAATATATACGTGAAATCATAATGGAACGGCAGTAGAACATTCTGTTTTTGTACTTTCATGTCTGAACTTAAGTTAACTTTGAGAAGGCTTCCTTTCTCTCTCTCTCTCTTGGAAAAGAAAAATATATCTATGCTAGTTTCATTTAAGTCATGCAGTGGAATAAATGCCTCTTGTGGATATATAGCTAATCCTCAATTTATGACCACAACAGAGCCCAAAATTTATGTTGTTAAGTGACACCTTTTATGACCTTTCTTGCCTCAGTTGTTAAGTGAATCATTGCAGTTCATAAATTAGTAACCCGGTTGTTAAGTGAATCTGGCTTCCCCTTTAACTTGCCTTGACAGAAGGTCACAAAAGTGGATCACACGACCTTTGGGCACAGCAACAGTCATAAGTACGAACCAGTTGCCAAGCATCTGAATTTTGATCCTTAGTGATCATGGGGAGGCCGCAAAGGTCGTAACTGTGAAAAACAGTCATAAGTCACTTTTTTTCAGTGCTGCTGTAACTTTGGACAGTCACTAAATGAACTGCTGTAAGTTGAGGGCTACCTGTTAGCAGTCTCATGGTGTGAAAGGGGAAGAGCAGCAACAGAAGAGATTTTATGTGTTTATTGGTTCTTATTATTTATTTGTTTGTTTGTTTGTTTGATTGATTTATTTGCTGCACATCTTGCCATGAAGCTTACCAGAGAGAGAGAGGGGGGGGGGAGGGAGGAAAGGAGGGAGAGAGAGAGAGAGAGATGGATGATGGATGGATGGATGGCTAGATATAGATATGGATGAATGGATGGATGGATGGAAGGATGGAAGGATGGATGGATGGATGGATAGATAGATAGATAGATAGATAGATGAGAGAGATGGATGGATGGATGGATGGATGGATGGAAGGATGGAAGGAAGGATGGATGGATGGATGGATGGATAGATAGATAGATAGATAGATAGATAGATAGATAGATAGATAGATAGATAGATAGATAGATAGATATGGATAGATGGATGGATAGATGGATGGATGGATGGATAGGTAGGTAGATAGATAGATAGATAGATAGATAGATAGATAGATAGATAGATAGATAGATAGATAGATAGATAGATAGATAGGAGTCACAGCATGTCTGAGTCATGCAATTTACAATTTTTTTCTCAGAATTGGGTCTTGTTTTAAATTTACAAGATTTGGTCCTTTAGGACCCCATCATTCCCTCAACCATGCCTGGTTCCATGGCCAAGGAACTGTAGCAGTCATGTCCCAGAGGTGCTTTTTTTCCCAAGAGCCAACTGGACTTCCTCTTTTTTCCTTGAAGATGTTTCACTTCTCATCCAAGAAGCTTCTTCAGCTCTGACTGGATGGTGGGGAAGTCAGAGCTGAAGAAGCTTCTTGGATGAGAAGCGAAACGTCTTTGAAAAAAACCCAGAAAGTCCAGTTGCCTCTTGAAAAAGCACCTTTTTTTGTTTTGTTTACATTTATACCCCGCCCTTCTCCGAAGACTCAGGGCGGCTTACAATGTATAAGGCAATAGTCTCATTCTATTTGTATATATATATATATATATTTTTTACAAAGTCAACTTATTGCCCCCCCAACAATCTGGGTCCTCATTTTACCTACCTCATAAAGGGTGGAAGGCTGAGTCAACCTTGGGCCGGGCTCGAACCTGCAGTAATTGCAGGCTTTGTGTTCTAATAACAGGCTTCTCTATTGCCTGAGCTATCCCGGTCCCTTTGGGACAACCATGACCTGCATGACTGAGAATCTCCATAGACATGTAGCAACCATTGTGTGGGTCCAGGTTACCTGAGGAACTGTCTTCTCCCAATGGAATTGGCCCACCCCACCTGCTATCAGTTTCTCTCCCCTCCCCCAATGTCTTTGAGGTCTATCTACCCACAGTGTGCTTTTGTTCCTACTATAAGCTCTAGAATGAAAATGGTTGCAGTTGCATTTCTTACTGGCAGGTGTCATTGAGGAAGGAATAATCAGGGAGCGGGGTTGCCAAATGTATAGGCAGTCCTCAACTTACAACCGGTCATTTCATGATGGTTCAAAGTTACAACGGCCTCGGAAAGGATGCTTTATGGCTTGTAAAGCACTGCCAGCCATTGTAAAAATGTGCTGTGCCCCCTTCCTATGGTCACACGAGCAATTTTCAGGAGCTTGGCAGCCAGATCACATTTACAGCTGGTTGCAGCATCCCACAGTCATGTGAATGCGAGTTGTGATGCTTTTTGCTGGTTTTCAGCAAAAAAAATGCTCATATGGGAGAAGAGTGTTGCCTTTAATACTTCATGATTCACTAAACCAGGGGTCTGCAAACTTGGCTCTTTTAAGACTTGTGGACTTCAACCCCCAGAGTTCCTCAGCCAGCTTTGCTGGCTGAGGAACTCTGGGAGTTGAAGTCCACAAGTCTTAAAAGAGCCAAGTTTGCAAACCCCTGCACTAAACAATCATGTGTTTCACTTAATGGACACCGTAAAAATGGTCGTAAAATCAGGTCTGCTCACATGGTTGCCTTGTCCCTTATCTCTCTTTTCTTTCAATGCATTCAAAATAAATTTCTGGATTAATGTTCACCAAGTTCAGAAGTCTTGATAAAATATCTACAAATGAAACCTTTCGAAGTATTTTAGTGAGCAGGGCATCTTCTGGTTATTCCAACCAGAAACTTAGTGAGGCAAATATTTCTCTCCGTAATTGCCTAAAAATCATATTTTAGTATTCAGGGCAGGATGGCTATGGAACGAGTTTAGGAAAGATATGGGTGATGAAAAGTGTATTTGAAGTCAGAAAAAGATTGAAGTGATATTTGCTGAAATAAGTTCTGCAGAGTTTCTGTCATGCAATTATTGTGTATAAGAGAATGTTTAACGAATGAAGTTGTATATTCTAATACATTACAGCATTCACACTTGGAATACAGCATTCAGCTTTGCTCACCACAATATAAAAAAGATGGTGAGAATCAAGAACATCTAGGGCCTCTGGTGGCTCAACAGACTAATGCAGTCTGTTATTAACAGCAGCTGCTTGCAATTATTGCAGGTTCAAGTCCCACCAGGCCCAAGGTTGACTCAGCCTTCCATCCTTTATAAGGTAGGTAAAATGAGGACCCAGATTCTTGGGGGCAATAAAAGTTGACTTTGTATATAATATACAAATGGATGAAGACTATTGCTTGACATAGTGTAAGCTGCCCTGAGTCTTCAGAGAAGGGCGGGATATAAATGCAAATAAAAAAAAATGCAGAAAAGAGCAACAAAGATAATTAGAGGCTAAAACATATGAAGAAGGGTTGCTGGAATTGGGACGTCTAGTGAAAAGAATGGAATGGAATGGAACGGAACAGAACAGGAGCTGGAAGGGACCTTGAAGGTCTTCTAGTCCAGCCCCCTACTCAAACAGAACCTATACCATCTCAGACAAATGACTGTCCAGTCTCTTCTTAAAAAATGCCAGTGATGGAGCACCCACAATTTCTGAAGGCAAACTGTTTAACTGTCTTTACTGTTAAGACTAGGGAAGGCATGATAGCAGTGTTCCAATATCTCAGGGGTTGCCACAAAGAAGAGGGAGTCGGGCTGTTCTCCAAAGCACCTGAGGGTAGAACAAGAAGCAATGGGTGGAAACTAATCAAGGAGAGAAGCCTCTGTGGCTCAGACTGGTAAGACAGTCTGTTATTAACAGCAGTTGCTTGCAATTACTGCAGGTTCTAGTCCCACTAGGCCCAAGGTTGACTCAGCCTTCCATCCTTTATAAGGTAGGTAAAATGAGGACCCAGATTCTTGGGGGCAATAAGTTGATTTTGTATATAAATATACAAATAGAATGAAGACTATTGCTAACATAGTGTAAGCCGCCCTGAGTCTTCGGAGAAGGGCGGGATATAAATGTAAAAAAATAAAAAAAATAAAAAATAAAGAAGCAACCTAAAACTAAGGAGAAATTTCTTCACAGTCAGAATCAGTGGAATGGCTTGCCTCTAGAAGTTCTGAGTGCTCCATCATTAGAGACTTTTAAGGACTTTGTCTGAAATGCTATAGGGCCTTCTGCTGAGCGGGGGGGTGTGTGTGTGTGTGTGGACTAGATGACCTCCAAGGTGCCTTCCAACTCTGCTATTCTGTTACTGTGTTCATGGAAAGGAATGGCAAGAACGCTTTTATCTTCTGTATTAACCCCTTTTTACACACACAAAAATCACTGTATCTCCAGACAGGGGTGTTTTTTTCATTATTTGCATTTGCGAAGACTCAGGGCGGCTTACACTATGTCAAGCAATAGTCTTCATCCTTTTGTATATTATATACAAAGTCAACTTATTGCCCCCAACAATCTGGGTCCTCATTTTACCTACCTTATAAAAGATGGAAGGCTGTCAACCTTGGGCCTGGTGGGACTTGAACCTGCAGTAATTGCAAGCAGCTGCTGTTAATAACAGACTGTCTTACCAGTCTGAGCCACCAGAGGCGTCTTCCTTCAAACATCAACCAGCCAAGAGTTAACCAGAGCCTAGCAACGCTTCATCTGTTAGTACAGCAAACATTGCATTACGTGAGTGCAGCAGGTGAAGGGAAAAGGCCTTACAAGTCAACAGCAAACAGGCTGACATAACCAAGATAGAAATCCAGAAAAAAATGAAATCATTCTGTGTCAGGAAACAGGCAGGGTATGCTGATTCATTTCCTCAAGTTTCGAATGATAAAGATGGTATATTCCGGTAACAGAAATGACTAATATAGGACACATTTTTTAAAAAAATAGGGAATTTCCAGTCCTGTCCAGGTTACTTCAAATAAACTTCATGCTTAAGATTGGTGGGGTCCTTTATGGCAGGGGTCTCCAACCTTGGCAACTTGAAGACTTGTGGACTCTTTGCTGGCTGAGGGATTCCGGGAGTTGAAGTCCACAAGTCTTCAAGTTGCCAGGGTTGGAGACCCCTGCGTTATGGAATTCTTCCTTTATTTGATCGCAGGTTTTCCTTGATTTGCAACCATAATTGGGATCTGAATTTCTGTTGCTAAGCGGAATCATGTTTAGACTAACATACTACTTACATAGTGCTCTAAGCAGTTTACAGATTCAGCACATTGCCCTCCACAATCAGGATCCTCATTTTACTGACCGCGGAAGGATGGAAGGCTGAATTCCTTGAGTCAGCCAGGATCGAACTCCTGGCAATGGGCAAGGTTAGCCTGCAATACTGCATTCTAGCCACTGCACCCCCAACAGGACTCACCAAAGTAGTTGCACCCAATTTTGCAACCTTTTTTGCCCAGGTGGTTATTGTTAAGTGAAGTAATGTGGCCATTAAGCAAATCTGACTTTCCCCCCATTGATTTTGCTTGTCAAAAACTCACATGACCCCAGGATACTGCAAGCATTTTAAAAGCATGGCAGTTGTCAAGCACCTGTATTTTTATAATGTGAATTATTTTTAGTACAACTATTATTATATAGGAATACAGAGGAATTATTGAGTCTGTCATTTGCACCTCTATAACTGTCTGCTTCGGTTCTGCAACCCAACAAGAAAGACACAGACTTCAGAGGATAATTAGAACTGCAGAAAAAATAATTGCTACCAACTTGCCTTCCATTGAGGACCTGTATACTGCACGAATCAAGAAGAGGGCCGTGAAAATATTTGCAGATCCCTCGCATCCTGGACATAAACTGTTTCAACTCCTACCCTCAAAACGACGCTATAGAGCACTGCACACCAGAACAACTAGACACAAGAACAGTTTTTTCCCAAAGGCCATCACTCTGCTAAACAAATAATTCCCTCAACACTGTCAAACTATTTACTAAATCTGCACTACTATTAATCTTCTCATAGTTCCCATCACCAATCTCTTTCCACTTATGACTGTATGACTATAACTTGTTGCTGGCAATCCTTATGATTTATATTGATATATTGATCATCAATTGTGTTGTAAATGTTGTACCTTGATGAATGTATCTTTTCTTTTATGTACACTGAGAGCAGATGCACCAAGACAAATTCCTTGTGTGTCCAATCACACTTGGCCAATAAAATTCTATTCTATTCTATTCTGTAAGTGCTAAGATCAATTGGAAATCACTTTTTTTTCAGTGCTGTTCCAACTTCAGATGGTCACTAAAGGAATGGTTGTAAATTGAGGACTAGACTAGCTGTACAGTACATCATATTAATGTAGTTCTGAAATGACATGAAGGATCTTAGAGTCACTTAAATATGAGCCAGCAGTGTGCTGCAGCTGCCAAAAAAGCCAACACAGTCTTAGGCTGCATTAATTGAGGGATAGGAATAGCTCAGGCTGTTAAGAGCCTGTTATTAGAACACAGCAGCCTGCAATTACTGCAGGTTCAAGCCCGGCCCAAGGTTGACTCAGCCTTCCATCCTTTATAAGGTAGGTAAAATGAGGACCCAGATTGTTGGGGGGGCAATAAGTTGACTTTGTAAAAATATACAAATAGAATGAGACTATTGCCTTATACACTGTAAGCCGCCCTGAGTCTTCCGAGAAGGGCGGGATATAAATGTAAACAAAAAAAAAAAAAGTAGAATCAAGATCATGGGAAGTGTTAATACCACTTTATAATGTCTTGGTAAGGCCACGCTTGGAGTACTGTTTTGGTCGCCACGGTGTAAAAAAGATGTGGAGACTCTAGAAAGAGTGCAGAGAAGAGCAAACAAGGCGATTTATAAAGAACTGTTGCTGAAATTGAGTATGTCTAGTTTAAAGAAAAAAGGGATGTGGTGGCTCAGTGGCTAAGACACTTTTTTTTTTTATTTGAATTTATATCCCGCCCTTCTCCGAAGACTCAGGGCGGCTTACATTGTGTAAGGCAATAGTCTCATCCTATTTGTATATTTATATACAAAGTCAACTTATTGCCCCCCCCCAACAATCTGGGTCCTCATTTTACCTACCTTATAAAGGATGGAAGGCTGAGTCAACCTTGGGCCTGGTGGGACTCGAGCCTGCAGTAATTGTAACTGCAGGCAGCTGTGTTAATAACAGGCTACATTAGCCTGGTGAGCCACTTCCCAGCCCTACTTCCCCACTTCTCAGCCGACACTGAGCTTGTCGATCGAAAGGTCGGCAGTTCAGTGGTTCAAATCCCTAGTGCCGCGTAACAAGGTGAGCTCCAGTTACTTGTCCCAGCTTCTGCCAACCAAGCAGTTTGAAAGCACATAAAAAAAGCAAGTAGAAAAATAGGGCCATCTTTAGTGGGAAGGTAACAGCGTTCTGTGCACCTTTGGCGTTTAGTCATGCCGGCCACATGATCACAGAGACGTCTTCGGACAGCTCTGGCTCTTCGGCTTTGAAACGGAGATGAGCACCGCCCCCTAGAGTCGGGAACGACTAGCAGATATGGGCAAGGGGAACCTTTACCTAGTTTAAAGAAAAGAGGGACTAGGGGTGACACGATGCCAGTGCTGCCACAAAGAAGAGGGAGTCGGGCTGTTCTCCAAATCACCTGAAGATAGAACAAGAAGCAATAAATGGAAACTAATCAAGGAAAGAAGCAACCTAAAACTAAGGAGAAATTTCCTGACAGTGAGAACAATTCATCAGCGGAACGACTTGCCTCCAGAAGTTGTGGATGTTCCAACACTGGAGGTTTTTAAGAAGAGATTAGACAATCATTTGTCTGAAATGGTATAGGGTCTCCTGCCTGAGCAGGAGCTTGGTCTAGAAGAGGACTATTCTAGATGGACTAATCTGAGATATCAAATGATATTTCTCAATTTGAATAAATGTTGCTGTTTATGATCCCTAAAATCCAAATGATCCCCGGCTAAAGTTACAACTGTCAGCGTCTTAAATTTCATTATCACTTTCCATTTGCATTGCAACTGAGCTGCCCTGTTTAAAAAAAAAAAACTGCACCCCGATAATTAATACCACTAATTTAATTTAATACCACTAATAATACTTCTACCCTTCAAGAAGACCTTGACTTAATTTCCGATTGGTCTAAAACTTGGCAACTCCAAATCTCAACCAGCAAATGCTCAGTCTTACATATTGGAAAAAAGAACCCTAACATCAAGTACAAACTTGATGGACATTACCTAACTGATGACCCCCACCCTTTCAAAGATCTTGGAGTTCTCATATCAAATGACCTTAATGCCAAAGCCCACTACAACTACATAGCAAAGAAGGCCCTAAGATTTGTAAACCTAATTTTACGCAGCTTCTTTTCTAAAAACTCTACACTACTAACTAGAGCATACAAAACATTTGCCAGACCTATTCTTGAATACAGCTCATCCGTCTGGAACCCATACCACATCTCTGACATTAATACAATAGAACGAGTCCAGAAATATTTTACTAGAAGAGTTCTTCATTCCTCCGAAAACAACAAAATACCTTATACCAACAGACTTGAAATCCTGGGATTAGAAAATTTACAACTCTGTCGACTTCGACATGACCTGTGTTTAACACACAAAATCATCTATTGCAATATCCTTCCTGTAAAAGACTACTTCAGCTTCAATCACAATAATACAAGAGCAAACAATAGATTCAAACTTAATGTTAACTGTTTCAATCTTGATTGCAGAAAATATGACTTTTGTAACAGAATTGTTAATGCTTGGAACTCATTACCTGACTCCATAGTCTCTACTCAAAATCCCAAAATCTTCAACCAAAAACTGTCTACTATTGACCTTACCCCATTCCTAAGAGGACTATAAGGGGTGTGCATAAGAGCACAAAAGTGCCTACCGTTCCTGTCCTATTGTTCCCTTCATTATATCAAATTGATATAGTTGATGCATATATTTTTTTACATACATATATATATATATGTATATATATATACATTCTTCAAGATATGTTGTTTTATCTATGACAATTGTTTGTGTATACTGTTGTGGCAAAAAAAAAATAAAAAAACAGGTTTTGTTGAAACATCTAACAGAGGTATGCATATGAGTTTTTGCTCATGCAAATGAGAAAATATAATTGCGATCCCTTTTTTGATGAGAAAGAGAAAGTTCCTAGAAACTGCCTCTTGAAACTAACAGATGTTGCTATTTTAGCTTGTGGTTTACAGCTGTATCTGAACATAGTTTTCTGACAGTTTAAAGTTTAAAAAAAAACCCTGATAATTACTGGAAATGAAGCTGAATTGTGCTGTGAAGCTTATTTAGGGTTGTTTACTTTATATTTAACATTGCATGCATTAAGCTTTAATCAGCTGGTTAATCAACTAAACATTTGCCTTCACTGATTAAAATATTGGATTCACTGACTCAGCCCCATCGTGAGAAATTTTAGTGCAGCAACTTGATCGGTTTAAACCAAAAATATAATTGGTTACAACTTTATTCACCTCTCTTTCAGATAATGGACAACCTAAAAAGTGGTCAATGCTTCTTTTTTTTAAAGGGAAGGTTGTCTTTAGGGACGTGATGGCTTAGTGGGTAAAACGCTTGTCGATCGAAAGGTCGGCAGTTCAGCGGTTCAAATCCCTAGTGCCGTGTAATGGAGCGAGCTCCCGTTCCTTGTCCCAGCTTCTGCCAACCTAACAGTTCGAAAGCACATAAAAAATGCAAGCAGAAAAATAGGGACCACCTTTGGTGGGAAGGGAACAGCGTTCCGTGCACCTTTGGCATTTAGCCGTGCCGGCCACATGACCACGGAGACGTCTTCAGACAGCGCTGGCTCTTGGGCTTTGAAACGGAGATGAGCAGCGCCCCCTAGAGTCGGGAACGACTAGCACGTATGTGCAAGGGGAACCTTTACCTTTACTGTCTTTAAAACATTTTTAGCTTGTTCCCTTTTAAGTAACAAAGAACAATGGCCTCCGAAATAAAACAGGAGGGCCCTTAATTCACAAACATCCAGACCAAATTGCCCCCTATTGATTAATCACTGTAAAGTTTTAATGGAATAATCAATCATTCAACCAATTAAGGCTTCCTACTATGCTAATAACACTAACAGGAACCCTACATGGTGGGATCCGAGTAGGCCTCCCAGAGGCAAAATAAATTAAATTTCAGGATCAGCGGCTAGACTTACACCAGCAAGGAGGTTTGGCGAAAACAGATTTGTTTTTGAACATAAAGGATACATTTATGCTTCACCTTTTAAAGTGTAATAGGGATTTTATATCCCACGGATTTTTCTGCAGGAAATGTTGCTCCAAAAAGGCCGTGGATCTTGCAAATCTTTAAGTTAATCTTTATTTATTTTTTTAGATATGTTTTTACCCAGCCTTTAATTTTTTTATATAAATAATTCAAAGTGGCAGACATACCCAAGATTCCTTTCTCTCCCTGTCTTCCTCACAACAACATCCCTGTGAGGTGGGTTGAGCTGAGGGGCACTGACCCAAAATCATCCAGTCAGCTTTCAGGCCTAAAGTGGGACTAGAACTCACCATCTCCTGGTGATTGGCCCAAATTCACCCAGCTGGCTTTCATGTCTAAAGGGGCACCAGAAATCACAAGTCCCTGGTTTCTAGCATGGTACCTTAACCGCTAGACCAAATTTATTTCCTTGGAGGTTAGGACGCCTGGCATTTTCCACCATTCTCATTTTAATAGTTCCATTACACCCAGTTTTTAGAAACTTGGGAGTCAGATTTTGGCTGGATTGTACCCATAGATGGTTGTGTGTCTCGCCTTGTCTGTTTGTTAGGATACAATTCACATTTACTGAAACAACTTCTATATACAATTCTAATATGAAATTTAGTCAACACGTAACTAAATAGAGATCAAGGTCAGGTCCAGTATGTGTTCTGATCTCTCACTATCTGCACATGAAAATATGTTAACATTGTTCCTTGTTAAAAGTGTTTAAGACTGAGGTATGTTGAGTTCAATATTTTATTTATTTATTTTATTTTATTTTTTATTTTTATTTATTTTATTCGTCATAACAATATAACAATATATATATACAAGCGTTGCATAAAGGGTTATATAATATATGAACGTATATACGAGGAGAAACGAGGTACTAAAAACATATATATATACATAGGGGAAGAAACAGTAGGACAGGAACGGTAGGCACGTATGTGCTCTTATGCACGCCCCTTATATATAGTGACATTATTTTTGTTCCTGAGAATCCCAAGGTCTGTTAGATGAAAAACAGCTACCTTGAGGCAGGTGAAAAGGGGAAAAACATAATGCAAATGTTAAAAGATGTAGGAATTTTTTTCTGCTACAAAGTATGAGTTATAAACTACAATAATTTGCTTATAGACGATGCTATCTGATTTTTGGTCACTCAGAGAATCCTATACAGACATAAATTGACCAATAGACCACCTAGAGAGCTGGTTAAATGAAGCTACTTCAGAAACATCCTATACTTGTTTTTCTTATTCCAAGGAAACTATATAGTCAATATTTTATTTATTAGATTTTTATCCCACCTTTTATTACTTCATCTCAGTGTCTAAGATGCTGAGTTTGTCAATTGAAAGGTCAGCTGTTTGGCGGTTCGAATCCCTAGTGCCGTGTAACGGGGTGAGCTCCCGTTACATGTCCCAGCTTCTGCCAACCTAGCAGTTCGAAAGCACGTAAAAAATGCAAGCAGAAAAATAGGGACCATCTTTGGTGGGAAGATAACAGCATTCCGTGCACCTTTGGCATTTAGTCATGCCGGCCACATGACCACAGAAACGTCTTCGGACAGCGCTGGCTCTTCGGCTTTGAAACAGAGATGAGCACTGCCCCCTAGAACTGGGAACGACTAGCACATATGTGCGAGGGGAACCTTTACCTTTTTAAGTAACTCAAAGTAGCAAACATAGCTAATATTCCTTCCTCCTCCAATTTTCCCCACAGCAATAACCCTGAAAGGGGGGCTGAGAGAGAGGGACTGGCCCAAAGTCATCCAGTGTCTAAGGTGGAATTGGAATTCACAGTCTCCTGGCTAGCAGCTTAACTACTGCACCAAATAGTCCCAATTTTTAAGTATTTCTTTAAATAAATGGATCTCCTGTTTTGTTTTTCTCCACAGAGCTCTGCACCCTGGATTGCGGCGCCCACGGTGTTTGTGCAAAAGGAGTGTGCCAGTGTGAAGAAGGTTGGATAGGCCCCACTTGTGAAGAACGGACGTGCAACTCTCACTGCACGGAGCATGGAAAGTGCAAAGATGGAAAATGCGAATGCAGCCCTGGATGGGAAGGAGACCACTGTACCATAGGTGAGATCTGCGTGTACCTGATCTAAACTGGGATAGCTCAAGAAAGGAAATTACCCAAAAACAAGGTAGTAGCCACTGATTGCAAACTTGATGCATTTAGCTCTATTTATTTATTTATTTGTCAATCATATGTAAGATAACAGGTAAAAGTATAAACATAATTTGAATACATGAAAAGAGTAAGTAAAAAAGGAATATTAGGAAAGGGATGGTAGGCACACTGGTGCATTTATGCACGCCCCTTACAGACCTCTTAGGAATGGGGTGAGGTCAACAGTAGAGAGTTTAAACTTAAAGGTTTGGGGGTTTGGGGAAGAAACTACAGAGTCAGGTAGTGCATTCCAGGCATTGACCACTGTTACTGAAATCATATTTTCTGCAATCAAGTTTGGAGTGGTTTTCCTTGAGTTTGTATCTATTATTTGCTCATGTATTGTTGTGGTTGAAGCTAAAGTAGTCATTGACAGGTAGGACATTGTGGTAGATGATTTTATGTACTATGCTTAGGTCAGATTGAAGTCTGCATAGTTCTAAGTTGTCTAAGCCCAAAATTTGGAGTCCGGTGGCATAAGGTATTTTATTGCGAGCAGAGGAGTGGAGGACTCTTCTTATGAAATATCTCTGGACTCTTGATTGTATTTATGTCCAATATGCAGTGCGGGTTGCAGGCAGATGAGCTGTATGGCTAGAGCTGTACTTTAGTCAGTCTGGTTTGCACTCTGCACTCTGGATCTAGAACACTAAACTCTACTCCATTGAAAGCAAAGGGCTTCAGTGTTGCAGTTAAACAGACAGTTTGACTTCTGCAAGATGGGGCATGATTATTTCACGGCTGTCAAACTATTCTCTCAGACCTTCAGCCTAGAAGGGGTAGTAGATTAATCAGGACGAATCTCTTTGGGATACATCAAACTAAGAGGCCTTCAAGCAAAGTCAGAACCATAGACAGCTCCCCAAAGTCTTGCTGGCTGGACCGCTCAGCCTTTAATACCTCAAGAGAAGGAAGCTCTCTGAAGTTTTCTGTAAGCTGATGCTGTATTATAGATGACACAACTCCCTAAAGGAATTGGCTTAGTTGTTTGAAAGGACTTCGCCTGATTTCTATCCATGCCCTTCTGAAAGCTAAAAGATGTGATGGGTGCTAGTCCAAACAGCTTGCAAATCTGGAAGTGATAATAAGGCCAGTGAGGGAAATGGAGAAGATGTGTGAAATACTTGATCCCCTTCTGAGTCTTTCTAGGGGAGGGGGGCAGCCATGGCACTGTAACCCAGCTTATGCATCTGCAACTAACACGGCATTAAGACGAGGAGGAAATGCCTCAGATAAAGAACCACAGAACTGCAGAGTTGGAAGGGACTTCAGAGATGTTCTAGTCCAGGTGTCTCCAACCTTGGCAACTTTAAGACTTGTGGACTTTAACTCCCAGCAAAGCTGGCTGAGGAATTCTGGGAGTTGAGGTCCACAAGTCTTAAAGTTGCCAAGGTTGTAGACCCCTGTTCTAGTCTGACTCTCTGCAGTGTATAGGAAAACCAATTAAAGTATCAGTCAAAGTTGGCTAATTCAGCCTCTTATAAACCTCAAGAGATGCAGAACCGACAGCCTCCAGAGACAAAACGATCTGCAGCTATAGAGATCTAAACAGTCCAAAGGTTTTTCCTTTATCATCTAACAAAATTTAGGTCACTGCAACTTGTACCCATAATTTCTACTTCCAGTTTCGAGGGCCACAAAAAAGAGTTCTTGATAAATCTCGCTGCCTTTTTTTTTTTTGGTAAGTTTAGTAAGTCAGTTTCTTTCAGAAACATGTGTTTCCTTTCTTAGCTATCTATACTTCTGCAAATAAAAGGTGTGTCTGATCATTGTGCATGAGGAAGGTGTTGCCTTTTATTTTGAAAAACAAAATCAAATGCCCATGAATTCAAATCATAAGGCGAGATGGCTGTGGAATGAGGAAAGAAGTTGAGCAAATCTGTTTCTTTAGAAGTCAGAAGATACTTATGGAAAATGATTTCTGCAGAGCTTCTGTCACTTCGTTATTATAGCGAAGAAAATGTTGAATGGGTGAAGCTGCTCATGGAAAAGCATAGGAAGAAAAGTTTCAACAACTAGGTTTACGCCTTTACGCCTCACAAAGAATCTGTGGCATTTGCAGAAAATTGTTTTCCTTCTGGCCAAAGAACAACCAGCTAGGTGTGAAGCAAGAGTTCCAGCAACAGTTCAAAGATCAGCTGTAAAAATGTTTCATGCGCGAAAAGATTCAGGAGAAAGCAAAAACAGTGCAACAAAGATTCTGGCAGTTCCTCACAAGGGGACACAGAATGTTACTTCCCAAAGAAGGTCAACTCCACTGGCCAACTTTCAATCTCAGAGTTCAAGAGTCTCCTAAACCTCCGAATTGCATTGGTTCAGAAGGTCACAGAAGCTTTTGTTTTTAACCTTCTGAATGTTTTGACACTCTGGATCTTAACCTATTATCTTTCTCGCAGATTTGGATGATGCTGATGATTACCCAGGTGAGATCTGGGATGCAGATTCCCTGCCTAGGTTTTTTTCCCTGCTTGGGGAAGCAGATGGACCTCATCTGTCTCCTCTGCTATTGGCTCACTTTTGGAGGGGGAAAAAATCCTCAGTAGACATCCTGAAAATTAAATGCAGTAGCCTTGCTTTGTTCCAGATCAGCTTAAGTGAGCTGCTTTGATATAGTGAGTCTGTACAAAATAATATCAAGAGAATAGCTTAAAAACATATATCCACTTTAAATTAATTTAAGAAAATGAAACAGTTTAAATACACTAATTCTTATATTCTCTGCCTTTATAGGATTTAAATATTAGCCAAGTTATTAAAACGTTTCATTTATCTTTGTTTCCTTTATCCCCAAGGCTAATTTCTAATTATATTTCTAATACAAATCTAAAATTCTCAGATCTTTTCAGAAGGCTAAATGCAATTGTTACATTTTAATGAAAAATAATACCTTTCTCCCAAGTCAGTTACTATTAAGTCTTGGCAAATTGTTGTTCAGGAGTTCCCAAAGTGTTTTTGTCCATAAATTTTTTAATTGCATGCAAGAAACCTGGCTCTCTAATATAATATGAACATGTCAGCTACGTACCAGAATTTTATCAAGAGAATGGAAGTTTGCTCAGTTTAGTTTGAGGTACCTTTTTGATTTAATTTCTTGATTTCCATAAAAAAAGCCCTATGTTTTCACTGCTTATCTTCTTGGTTCAATTTTAAACAGATTATCAAATTTAGGTACTGTCTATCTCACACTGAGAGTGACTCTGACTGGTGTATTGATCTTCTTCTTCTTCTTCTTCTTCTTCTTCTTCTTCTTCTTCTTCTTCTTCCTCTTCCTCTTCCTCTTCCTCTTCCTCTTCCTCTCCTTCTCCTTCTCCTTCTCCTTCTCCTTCTCCTTCTCCTTCTTCTTCTTCTCCTTCTTCTTCTTCTGCCATATCCGTCATTGGACACTGGCAATCATGTTGGCGATCTTATTTTTAACAACAGCTGCACAAAAAAGTGCTATTGAATTTTGCCCAAACCAGTCCCTTAGATTTTGAAGCCACAATGTTCTTCTTCTACCTGGACCTCATTTGCCTTCAATCTTTCCTTGTTCTGATAGAAGCACAAAAGCTTAAAACGATATAATATAGTTTCTTTCATGAGAAGTAGGATGCTGTCTGGTGTTTTCTGGCAGGGATCAGCAGTAAAATGATTTGTGCTAGATAAGAGTTAATGGAATTCAAGAAGGTTTTGATTTATTTATTTTTTGCATTTATATCCCACTCTTCTCCGAAGACTCAGGGTGGCTTACACTATGTTAGCAATAGTCTTCATCCATTTGTATTTTATATACAAAGTCAACTTATTGCCCCCAACAATCTGGGTCCTCATTTTACCTACCTTATAAAGGATGGAAGACTGAGTCAACCTTGGGCCTGGTGGGACTTGAACCTGCAGTAATTGGGCTCTTTGTGGGAATATAATGACTCCAGGCTGATTCCTCTCTTGATTCTACCCCCCAAGGCTCTGCCTATCCTTCTCCTACATAGAGTCATCTCTGTTTGGTTCAACACTTACACATTCTGGGTAGGCCTGTGCCAAAAAAAAAAAAGGCTAATAATGCACAGATTTATAGAAGAATCGGAGCCCTTGTATATCTGGAGCACAGTCTGTATTTCAAATTGACAGCACCCTTAGACAGATAACAATGATGATTAAAAACACTGTACTTATTGTTTCTACTGGAAACCCATTCTAATGGCTACTTAGGTAACAGGATTAGATTAATGGTAGCTTCCATTCATACACATCGTAAATAGCCTGTTTAAACCACAGCAGAGGCTCTTAATCTCAATCAGCCGAATGGCAAATTAATACAGAAAGGTTTATTTGTTTTCATTTCAGTACATAAATGCAGTTGGTCATTCCGCTTCCTTCTAGGCTAAATTCACCACTGGTTAAAAGGATGCTGAGAATGTGGGGAGAAGCTGCGAGGAAGAAAAGGGCAGGTGGAAGATATATTTCTTTCTCCCCTTTCAGGGCTTCAAATCGGCAGTTGTAGAAGAGGGAGCCATACAGGTAGTCCTTGATTACTGAGCCCAAAATGTCTGCTGTTAAGTGAAACATTTGTTTCACAATGTGTTTTACGGCCTCATTTTATGACCTTACTTGCCACAGTTGTTAAGTAAATCACAGTAACTGTTCAGTTGGTGTCGTGTCCCACTCCTCCGCTGACGGCCGGGTCAGGGAAATCCGAATCAGGCTTGCCTCTGCAGCTCTGCCCAAAGTCCTAGCAAAGTCCTCAGAGCAGGCAGGAGACCAGAAAGTGACTTCAGCAAGATAAGTTCGACTTTGCCTGACTCAGAGACTGCCAGAAAGCAGATCCTTTATATAGGCCATGGGGTGTGGCTCCATGACTCAGCACTCATTAAGGCCTGCCTCCTTCCTTCTGTTGCCTCCCCCTATCCAGTCTTCTGATGCGAGGGTCACTCCAATCAGCTGTTGGAAGTAAACTTTCCTCAGGCTCACATGCTGTGGAGGAGGGGGAGGGGTCTAGCTGCTCCGTTTGCCTGGGCATGGAGCCAGGGCTGGGGCCAGGGGATGCTCCCTCCTCTGCAGCCTGCTTGGGCATGGAGCCAGGGCTGGGACCGGGAGGTGCCCCCTCCTCTGCAGCTTGTCTGGGCATGGAGGACTGGGGCCGGGAGGCATACATTCCTCCATGTTCGGGAGTAGATAAGCAGACCCCGGCTGCGGTGAGAGCGGACAAGACACAACAGTTGGTAACGCAGTTGTTAAGTGAATCTAGCTTCCCTATTGACTTTGATGATCAGAAGGTCACAAAAGCGGAACACATGACACCTCCCCCCCGCCCAGGACATTGCAACCTCATAAATATGAGCCTGTTGCCAAGCGTCCAAATTTTGATCTCCTGACCGTGGAGATGCTGCAGTGGTACAAAAAACAGTCATAAGTCACTTTTTTCAGTGCCATCGTAACTTCAAACGGTTACTAAACAAACGGTTGCAAATCGAGGACTACTTGAAATCGGAAACTTCCAAATTTAACTGTGCCTCCCATGGAGTTCGTCTAAAAATCAGTCACCCAATCACAATGTTGGTATGAAAGAAAGGGAGAATTAATGGTGGGATTAATCTTATGCACAGATTTTAAATTGACTTGATTGTCATTAAACTTCATTTGGATGCAACATGATTCAGAGTAGCAGAATTTTGTAGGAGTTCTAGTCCAACCCCCACCACCACCACCCAAGCAGGAAATCCTACACCATTTCTGAAAGATGGCAGTCCAGTCTCTTCTTGGAAGCTTCCAGGGATGAAGCTCCCACAACTTCCGAAGGCAACTTCTGTTCCATTGGTTGGTTGTTCTCAATGTCAGAAAATTTCTCCTTATTTCCAGGTTGAATCTCTCCTGGATCGGTTTCCATCCATTATTCCTTGTTTGGCTTTCAAATGCGTTGGAAAATATTTGACCTGCTCCTCTCTGTCGTAGCCCCTCAAATATTGGAACACTGCTATTCTGTCTCCCCTGGTCCTTCTCTTTACTAGACTAGCCAGGCCCAGTTCCTGCAACCGTTCATCATATGTTTTAGCCTCCAGTCCCCTAATCATCTTTGTTGTTCTTCTCTGCACTCTTTCTAGAGTCTCAACATCTTTTTTTATAGTATGGTGACCAAAACTGGATGCAGTACTCTAGGTGTGGTCTTATTAAGTCTTTATAGAGTGGTATTAGTACCTCACTTGATCTTGATTGTATCCCTCTGTTAATGCAATTTAGGATTGCATTGGCTTTTTTGGCTGCCGCTGCACACTACTAGCTCATATTTAATTGGTTGTCCATTGAGACTCCAAGATCCTCTCACAGTTACTGCTATAATGTATATAATCTATATATACAGTCTATAATGTATATTTACTTTTCTCTACATTGTATTTCATTTCATCACATTAAGGAAGCCTAAATAAAACCTATTGATCCAGGAACTGTTGATCAAAATCGTATCTCACATATTTAACTGGTTGTCCACTAAGACTCCAGGATCATATAATGCAATTTAGAAGGTGGGCATTGATTGCCCATCATGTGTTCTTTTCTTCCCATGTAGCTTGGATTCTCTTTTTTTAAATATAAAGTTATTGTTTTATCATAGAAAATAAATTATAAAACAGTAAAACAAACAAACAAAATGAAACAAAACAAAAATATACATTCATCCTTAAGAACAACAACAAAGAGTGTACAAAGAAAGGAGGGAAAAATTACCAATTAATCGAACATGTATTTTGGTTTCTCATCTGCTCCCACAATTGAATTTGTGGGCCCGTGTGAACTCGCAACCCATTTAGAATGTGTATTTAAATTGTCACAACCAAAGGAGCTGCCAGATAAATTATTCATTCTAAGGTGTTTTTCAGGTTCAGAAGATATGAAACAAAGCCTCGGGTGCTTCTCACATTAGTAGGATGGTGAGAACAACACTCAGCACTCTTGCAAAATAAAGTTTACAGCTCCCCTCTTATAAACTCCATCATTGACCTTACAAACTGCTAGTGGGTATACAGTATATCCTTTGTCAATAATGAGGCATGCGCTAGCAAAATTTATGATGCAGAAATGCAGTCTATTAATCACATATCCGGTTATTCTGTGCTTTGGTGTGTTGCAATTATGAATCTGTCGGATTGAAACTATTATCATACAACTCTGGAAGGAGTACTATACTTGGAAATTGGATGGGATGTTGAAATTGAAATTGGATTGTTGGTATGTATTTTTTTTTTTTGGGTGAACGGTTAAATTGATTCTTCTAGTTTTTTTAAGGAAAGCAAAGAAGATGATTTCTAAACAATTGTGACCAAGCTTTTTTTGAATTGTTCAGTTTTTAACAATTTCCAGGGCACTGTTTCCTCTTTTTTTTTTACTGCTATGCTTTTTTCATTATTGTGTTCATCTAGGAATGCTGTTGTGCGGATTTGCATTTTTATAGTTTAGATCAGGGGTCTCCAACCTTGGTCCCTTTAAGAGTTGTGGACTTCAACTCCCAGAGTTCCTCAGCCAGCTTTGCTGGCTGAGGGACTCTGGGAGTTGAAGTCCACAAGTCTTAAAGGGACCAAGGTTGGAGACCCCTGGTTTAGATAGATAGATAGATGATAGATAGATGGTAGATAGATAGATAGATAGATAGATAGATAGATAGATAGATAGATAGATAGATAGATAGATAGATAGATAGATAGATAGATAGATAGATAGATAGATAGATGGATAGATGAGAGTGTGTGTGTGTGTGTGTGTGTGTGTGTGTGTGTGAGAGAGAGAGAGAGAGAGAGAGAGATGTTTATATATCATCCAGACCAGTGAATAATAACAGTACTCAACTTCCGGCAGTGACATCACACTGTTGTGGGGTGAACGAGTGGGGCTCTGCTCATTTTTACCCGATCTTTTGCATTTTGAGGCCCCCATGGGCGAAATTGGATCCTGGAGGGATCAATGAAGTAGAGGGGTATCCTTGGAGTTTAAGTGGAGAGAGGTGCAAGCTCCCGCTTAGCAAGAGGAACTCTCAGATCAGGCACGGAAGAAATCGGCCTTACATGGCAGATCCAGAGGCGTGATGATCCAATGGTTCGAGTAGGAAGAGAAGAGAAGAAAGCAGCATGAAGGATCGGGAAGAAGAGAAATATAAGAAACAGAGAGGAAAAACTCTCAGTGATTGTGAAACGATGTGATATATCAGCGGTGAATCAAGTCTCCTAGAAGGTGAAAAAAGTAGTGATCTGGCGGTGGGAGCAAAGGCTACAAGCTGTCAAATATTGGAAGGAAAGTAATATAATATAATATAACAACAGAGTTGGAAGGGACCTTGGAGGCCTTCTAGTCCAACCCCCTGCCCAGACAGGAAACCCTACACCATCTCAGTCAGATGGTTATCCAACATTTTCTTAAAAATTTCCAGTGTTGGAGCATTCACAACTTCTGCAGGCAAGTCGTTCCACTTATTAATTGTTCTAACTGTCAGGAAATTTCTCCTTAGTTCTAAGTTGCTTCTTTCCTTGATCAGTTTCCACCCATTGCTTCTTGTTCTACCCTCAGGTGCTTTGGAGAACAGCCCGACTCCCTCTTCTTTGTGGCAACCCCTGAGATATTGGAACACTGCTATCATGTCTCCACTAGTCCTTCTTTTTAATATGTGTGAGGTGTGAGTGAATGAGTGGATTTGGGCTTTTTTTGAAAAGACTAACGGTATTTTGATAATAGTGCTTTAAAAGAGAGAACATTGTGCATTCTAGAAGAGAAATCCAGCTAGAGAGAACTACAGTGACTGTGCATTTTTGAACTGAGACAACATCTTGGGTGGGGGGAACCTTATATACGGGACTTAAAGAGAAAGAAGTAATAAGTCAAAGTCAAAAGATAATATAAGCCTGGATATAGTGGACTTATAATAACTATTTAAAATAAGGACCCTAGAAGAATCTTTAGAATTTTATCCCCCTTAAAGATATAGAGATAGATAGATAGATAGATAGATAGATAGATAGATAGATAGATAGATAGATAGATAGATAGATAGATCCCTTTCAGAACAAACACAGGAGTTTTGTTCCACCAGCAAGATTCACCAGTGAACTAATGTGAGATAGATAGATATATATATATTCATAGTTATTTACTTATTTTATAGACAATAGGCATCATTTATATATTATATTATATTATATTATAACAATTGCTTGAGATTGCTGGATATAAATATGTTAAAAATAGTGCAGTAATTTAAGGAATAGATACATAGCATACATACATACATACATATACATACATACATGTATTTTACATACATGTATGTTAGGTAGATAGTCTTATTTGACTTTAAGGAAAGAAGAAATGTATTCAATAATAATTAATTAACAAAATGCTTAAGTAAACTGTATTATTGTATTATTAATTGTATTATCAAGTCACATTAATTTGAATGTAAAGTAAGTATTATAAAGGAATTTTAGAGGCATTTTGTTGAATGGGGAAATATTGAACGTTAATGCTATTGAGAAAGTAGAACCAGACAGATTGCTAGATAGGGAGAGACACTGGGGGGTATTATAATATCTACTTAGGAAGGAATTTTGAGGAATTAGAATAGACACTAAAAAAAGGGAAGAGAAGAATAGGAATATATGGTACTGTGGAAAAATGTCTTTAAAATATCAAGATGATGAGTACGACCACCACAGTTACAAAAATAGGAGGGAAAAAAGGAACCTCAATAGTAACTTTCCCCTCAGGACCACATTCAGTGGAAAGTATTTTGGGAAGCGAGAAATCAGGCTCCACTGTGAATTTGCAGAGTAGGCAATCAATTTTGATGGCAATACAAGAGACAAGGATGAAGATGCAGGAGGTAATGACTAAAAATTATGAAGATATTAAAAATGATATGGGAGAAATGAAAGGAGAGATACACAAGTTAGATGATAAAATTGGCACAATGCAGGAAATGATAACAAAAAATGAATAAAAGATAAGAACGGTAGAGACCAAGATGGAACAAGTGGGGAAAAAACTAGACATAACAGAAAGCAGAATGTTGGCAGCAAATAGAGAGTTAGAAGAGGCCATAATAAATTTAGAGATGAAAAAATCAATGTTCTATCTTTGATTCCAAAATATAGTGGAAAACAAGGAGGAAGAACTTCCAAAATTTATGGCAGAATTCCTCACGGAACCTCTGCAAAAAAATAAATAATAAGTCGAAAACGAGATAGATGAAGTCTATAGGATACACACAAACTATGTGCGTAGACACAAACTACCTAGAGAGGTGCACGTTAAGTTTGTGAGAAAGAAAACTAGAGACGAAGTCTACAGTAGAACAAGAGAGGTTTCCCTGGTATACAAAGGAAAAGATATTATAACATTGAAACAGATACCAAAGAAGGATAAGGGAACAATGATGAAATTATCATTTTTTATCCACCCAACTGCTAAAATACAAAGTCATGTTTAGATGGCTCATCCCCAAAGGGATGTTAATAACTTGGCAAGAAAAGAAATTTTGTATAGACTCCCTGGAAAAAGCACAAGAATTTTATGACCATTACATAAGTGGGGAGGATGACCAAGATAGCAGAGAGGACGTAGAGAACAAAAGCCAGGAGGAACAGACATCAGAGGAAAAAATTGTGGAACAAGACTTGGGAGACCGGAGGGAATTAGAATGACAGGAGAGAGAGGGAGCTAGAACAAGAGCACAAACAGAGACAAGAACAAGGAAAGGACCAAAACTTACATATAAATAATAGGATGGAAGATGAAATCAGGATGCTATTGTTAAGCATCAATGTTATCAATTCACCTGCTAAACGAAAACAAACATTAATAATACTCCAAAGTGAAAATATAGATATTATCTGTCTGCAGGAGATCCATATTAAAGAAAAACACGGTACCGTATATACTCGAGTATAAGCCGACCCGAATATAAGCCGAGGTACCTAATTTTACCACAAAAAACTGGGAAAAACTATTGACTCGAGTATAAGCCTAGGGTGGGAAATGAGGCAGCTACTGGTCAATGTAAAAAATAAAGATAGAGCCAAGTGTTCTATTTCTTAAAGGGAGAGGAAGGTGTAGGGAACCCCACCACGGTCTGATTAATTAAGATGACGACATAATGAGTGCGAAACGTCGAGGCATTCTGATGATTTGCACGCCTTGGGTCTCCTCTCCTATTTAATCTTTAATCTTTCAGGGAAGGCAAAAGATTCGCCGCCGTTCGGCGAGGGATGCTGCTCTGCCTTTTTTTTTGGCTGTGAGTGTGGCCGGGATGGAGGGGGTGCGGTGAAGTAAGATTCAACAGCGGCAGGGAGGAGCTGGCTCTGTGTTTGTGTGTGTGTAGTATGCGCGCGTTGGCCGCCCTGTTTCCTGGTGCTCTGCTCCCTGACCCCAGTGGCAGTCCTTACTCATTGCACTGTTCTCTTCCTTCTTCGCTTTTTCTCTCTCCCTCTCTGTCTCTCTCTCTCTCCCTCTTTCTTTCCTTCTCGTTCCCCAGTTCAGAGCTCGGACTGCTCTTATTTTCACTCCCCCTTTTCTTTTCTTTTCCTTCCTTCCCTCCCTCCCTCCCTCCTTCTCTGCCTCTCTTTCGTCCCCCCCCTCCCGGGATCCTTGCGGGTCGAAGGTTCTGCCCTGCCTTACACCAGCCGCCCACCTATGCCAAGGTCTCCCTGGCTTTTTCGCTCTCTGTAAGCAGCGGCTTCTCGGCAGCGTCGCCCCCACCGCGGGCAAGAGGAGGACGAGTGAGAGGGGGGCGAAAATGCCGAACGCCCACCGCCGCCGCCGCCATCAAAAAGCGGACCGAAGGGCGCAGGGAAACCCCTCGAATGTGCCGGCAGGGTTGTTCTGTGTTCCTCATGAACGGCGGGTCTCAGCAGCTGGCAAAGGGGCTGCAAAGAGAACCGCCCGTTTCCCCCGTAAGGGACCTTGGTCCTTCCCGCTCGGCGTCTTTCTTTTTCTCCTTCTCCCCCGGAGGACGGGGAAAACTCTCCCAGACCTTCTCGAGATCGCTTCGGATTCAGTCCCTGGCTTTGTCTTTTGAATGGCAAATTCAACCCGCATCCTTGGTTGGGGAGGGCGAGGGTGGGAGAGGAGGCGGGAGAGGAGGCGAGAGGAGGACGAGTAAGAGGAGGCGAGAGTGACAACGCCTCCGCCCCCACCGCTGGGCAAGAGGAGGACGAGTGAGAGGGGCGAAATGCCGAACGCCCCTCCGCCCCTCCGCCGACCACCGCCACCGCCATCAAAAAGCGGACCGAAAGGCGCAGGGAAACCCCTCGAATGTGCCGGCAGGGTTGTTCTGTGTTCCTCATGAACGGCGGGTCTCAGCAGCTGGCAAAGGGGCTGCAAAGAGAACCGCCCGTTTCCCCCGTAAGGGACCTTGGTCCTTCCCGCTCGGCGTCTTTCTTTTTCTCCTTCTCCCCCGGAGGACGGGGAAAACTCTCCCAGACCTTCTCGAGATCGCTTCGGATTCAGTCCCTGGCTTTGTCTTTTGAATGGCAAATTCAACCCGCATCCTTGGTTGGGGAGGGCGAGGGCGGGAGAGGAGGGCGGGAGGGCGAGGGCGAGAGGAGGACGAGTAAGAGGAGGGCGAGAGTGACAAACGCCCCCTCCGCCCCCACCGCGGGCAAGAGGAGGACGAGTGAGAGGGGGGCGAAAATGTCGAACGCCCCCTCCGCCCCCCGCCCCCCCCGCCGACCACCGCCGCCATCAAAAAGCGGCGGAAGAAAACGCCGGAGGCCACCCGCCGCCCCAAAACGAGCCGGCCGAGCTGGCAAAGCATGCCGGCAGCATTTGGGCTCGTCCTGCCGGCACTTCACGGCGGCCTCCCCCCACCCACCCCACTGCCGCCGCACTCAATTTCGGCTGGAGAGGAGGCGAGAGTGACAACGCCCCTCCGCCCCTCCGAGGGCGAGAGGAGGACGAGTGAGAGGGGGGCAAAAATGCCGAACGCGCCCTCCGCCCCCCCCCCCCTCCCCCGACCCCCGCCGCCATCAAAAGCGGCGGAAGAAAACGCCGAGGCCAGCCGCCGCCCAAAACGAGCCGGCCGAGCTGGCAAAGCATGCCGGCAGCATTTGGGCTCGCCCTGCCGCCCATACTCCAAAGTGAAAATATAGATATTATCTGTCTGCAGGAGATCCATATTAAAGAAAAACACGGTAATTTTTTTAAATGCCCCAAATTAAGAAAATTGCATCTGGCATTGGCACAGGAAAAAAAAAAGAGGGATTATAGTATATATAAAAGACTGGTTAAATTTGAGAAAAATATTCAGTGATGAAGAAGGTAGAATCTTGATGACGGAAATAACAACAAATCAAAAATAAATTCTTCTAGTGACAATCTATGCACCAAATACAAAACAGATTTTTTTTTACAATAAACTATTGAGGAAAATAATGGAATTAGATTGTGAAAATGTCTGTATAATTGGCCACTTCAGTGCAGTGGTAGACAATAAAAGTGATTACAAGAGTACAAAAAAAAACAAAAAGACGAAAACTATCAAGTACATATTTTGAAATGGTGCAAGAATTAAATTTAAGAGATGCGTGGAGGCAATAAAATCCCGGGAAAAAACAGTATACTTTCTTCTCTCACCCCCATAGTTCATGGTCTCAGATAGATATGGCATGGATGAATCCAGAACTGATTAATAATTTAGAAGAGATAGAGATCTTGCCAAACTCCTGGGCAGACCACAACCCAGTAACAATAAAATAAAATTGGCCAGAGGAAAAAAAATTAGATGGACCCTAAACCAAAGAATAGTAAAATAAAAATCTTATATACATAGAGTGGAAAAGGAATTGAATATTTTCTTCAAGGAGAACAGGAAGGAACAAACAACATTTCAGAACTTATGGGAGACCACCAAGGAATACATTTGGGGAATAACAATAGCCTATGTGGTGAGGAGAAATAAGGAGAAAAGGAAACAACAAATGCTACTACAGGAAAAACTCAAAAAATTGGAAATTGCCCTGCAGAAAGAGCCGCAGAATGATAGAATTAAGGAAGAAAGAGACTCAATGAAACAGAAATTTAACTTAACACAACAAGAAGCAATGATACGGAATATAAAAATGACAAAACAAAATTGTTTCGAAACAGCGAATAAACTGAGAAGATGGCTGGCCCATAAATTGAAAAAGGAAAAACCCAAAAAGTTAATACAGCACCTACAGGATGAACAAGGGAATTTACATCATAAGATAGGAGAAAAAATATGTTATTTATAACTACTTCCAAACACTATATAGTCAAGAGACTATCTCAAAAGAAAATATTAAACAGTACCTACAAGAGAGGAATCTGCCCAACATATCAGAGGAAGCTAGAGAAATGTTAAATGATAAAATAACATTAATACAGATGAAGGAGGCAATTAAGAAACAAAAAAATAATAAAACACCAGGGCCAGATGGGATCCCCGCAGAAATATATAAAAAGTTTCAAGAATTATTGGAGGAAACAATGCTAGAAATGTATAATGAAGTACTAGAGTGAACTATAATGCCAAATTCATGGACTGAGGCATTCATAACACTAATTCCGAAAGAAGATTCAGATAATCAATTTATTAAAAATTATAGGCCAATCTCGCTGCTGAATGCTGACTATAAAATCTTTGCGACGATCATAGCGGAAAGACTCAAAAAAATATTAAACAAGATTATTCATCCAGACCAAAACGGATTTTTACCCCAAAGACAAATAAAAAACAACACAAGAATTATAATGAATGTATTAGAGTACTATGAAGCCCACTCTGAAAAACAATTAGCACTAGTATTGGTAGATGCACGATAATTTTCAATAATTTGAATTAGCAGTTTCTAATCACACAATTAATCACTATGAAATTCAGAGAAAAAATTATTAGAATGATCAAAGCAATATATTCAAATCAAAGAGTGAAAATAATGGTAAACGGAGATCAAACAGAGGAAGTTACCATAAATAAAGGGGTTATCCCCTCTTCTATTTATTCTATCGTTAGAAGTTTTGTTGACACAGATTAGGGGAAATCAGGAAATAAAAGGGTTGAAAATTAAAAAAGAAGAGTACAAAACACAAGCTTTTGCTGATGATATGGCTTTTATAATAGAAGACCCCTTTGAAACAGGAGAAATATTAATTCAGGAGATAGAGAAATTTGGAAAGGTCGCTGGTTTAAAAATAAATAAAAACAAAATGAGGATAGAGCCAAAAATCTTACACAAGGCCAAAATAAGAAATTAGAGAGGATATTGGAAATTCAAGTAGTGAAAAAAGTAAAATATCTTGGAATATGGCTGACTGCAAAAATTTCCTCCATAAAAGAAGATAATTATTCAAAACTATTACAACAAATTCGTAAGAACTTGGAGAATTGGGCGAAACTACAAATATCCCTGGATGGAAGAATTGCAACCATAAAAATGAACATCTTACTAAAAATTCTATATCTATTCCAAACTGTACCAATAAAATTAAGAGAAAAGTTTTTTGAAGAATTAAATAAAATAACACTAAAATTTATTTGGCTGGGGAAAAAAAGCTAGAATCAAATTAAAACTTCTACAGGATTCCAGAACTAAAGGATGTGTTGGTCTCCTGGACTAGGAACTTACTACCAGGAGGAGGAGTAGGTGGAGGAGAAGCTCTGCTATTTCACACAGAAAAAAACCAGCAAAATTAAGCTGAAATCCTTGAGACCTTTCTAGGGCCGCTCTAGAGAATTGATAGGAACAACTTTACCTAGTAAATGGGTGTTTTATGACTGGCCATTAGCAAGAAAATATTGGTAAGAGCGTTCAGACATACTGTCTGCTATGATGAGGAACTGAGGAGTGCAGGAGGCATGCTAAAGTACATATTTTATTTTATTTTTATTTTATTTTAGATGTAGTTGCTGACTCATGGTTTATTGCCAACATTCAGACGTACTAATCAATATAGCATAATTAAGGGCCTTCAGAACACTACAAGAAACTCCCGTTTATATGCAGCTTCTTGAATTGAAAATCAGGCTGCAATGAGTGTAAGACAGAAAAGGGAAAAATCAAAGCATTGCCTTCGTATCCAGCAGGCTGAAGATAGCTTAGAACCGCATGGCATCACGCAAAAATTTGCAGGCGGCATTACCTTGGAATGTTTTTTTCCTTCCTTTTTATTGTGTTCTTATAAATCTTAATACATTACCTTCGTTTAAATAGAATTATATTTATACAGGAAATTTTGGAAACTGTTCTTCAAAGGCGAAAGGTTGGAGAAAGGTAATTTCTGCTATTGACATGCTTCCTTGAACACACAGATTATGGATTATACAATTTGTTTAAAAAATTGTAACCTACTTTTATCTGCGTGCAACGTCCATGGTGGCGAAGAAAACTGGAAGCAGCAGAACATGTCAATAATTTTTTTAACAAAAAAAACAAAAACAAAATAGAACTCAGCTACCAAAATATTAAGACACAGTGAAAAACAACAGATAATATAAGCAGAAATTTGTCTCTGAAATGAACAGCTTCATAGACAGAAAAGTCGTAGTTAATGAAAACACAACAGAGAATGTCTGAAACAAAAAAGGCTACAGTTTAAGTGCCAGAAATCCAGGATGGATTCTGAGACTTTGCTAAGGCATTACTAAGGGAGAATGCATGAGAAACTCTTACTTGATTATCACAACCAGTGATAAACTTTTCATAAAAATAAGTTCTTTGATATGTTTAATCCATTTTTCTAGATCTGTAAACCTCCAGTCATTCAATGTTGGATTTTCATATCCAAAGAGCTAAATGAAAAGATTAGCTGGATCCCTAATGAAAGAAATGACTTTAAATCCCGTAAAAAACAAAACAAAACAATGTTTTGTTTTGTTTTTTGAGCAATGTCCAAATTTTTTGAGCAATGTCCGAAGACACATTCTCGAAAAACCCTTAGATCAGGGGTGAAATGCTCCCGGTTTGGACCGGATCGGCCAATCTGGTAGTGAAGGTGGTGGGTGGTTCGAAGAACTGTTAGCAAAAATCTCTGCCCCTCCCCTCATGCCCAGCTGAGCCACACGATCCTCAGTCTTTTTTTTACTTTTAAAAGCATTTTTTACAACCTCTTTCGCCGAATAGGTTGTAAAAAATGCTTTTAAAAGGTAAAAAAAAGGCTCTGATGATCCCAGCTGAGCCACGCGATTGTCAGAGCCTTTTTTAACTTTTAAAAGCATTTTCTACAACCTTTTGATGTATTATTTTTGATTGTTTTCGGGGGAAGTTAGGAATTGATGATTGTAGGGGTATAATTAAGTTGGGACGAATTTTTTTTAGCATATGTTTGTTTTATTTTTAACTATACCTTGTGCTCGTTCCAGGAAGTCGGGGGGGGGATTTGAAGGGAGGGGGGAGGGGAGGTGGGGGGAAAGGGGGGGAAAAAGTTTCTGTAAAACTTTTTGAATAAAAAAAAAAAGCATTTTTTTACAACCTCTTGACCCAAATAGGTTGTAAAAAAATGCTTTTAAAAGTAAAAAAAAAAGACTACACGTCACAGCTGATCACCCTCCCTGCACGCGCTGTTCTACTTACCCCATGCCTCCTTTTGGCATGCATTGCGTGCGTGCACACCTCGCATTTGGTGCATTGTGCATATGTGCATCATATTGTGCATTGTGCACAATATGCACAAATTGTGCATTGTGCATATGCGCATATGCGCACAGTGCATATGCGCAGCCAGTGAACCGGTAGTAAACCAGTTCAGATTTCACTACTGCCTTAGATGCCAACGCAAATATTTTAGATGGTATCCTAAGACCATTTGTGGCTTTGGGAAAAGCAGTTTAAGGGGCATTGCATTCATGATGCATAGAAGGAAAAGGACTAGGAGAGAGAAAATATCCTGTGAAATATTCTGGATAAATATACAGTTAATGGTATGGCAAAGTTCAGAAAGCTTTTGTTTTTCATTTGCATATAAAGTTCATGAACGGCCTTGAAGAATAGTGATCTTGTTTTGTCCAAAGAGAGAACCTAATGCAGTTGTTTAAGCAAAATCCCATTGCCTGCTGGTGTATTGTTTTGCGGGAGAAATAATGCACGATGCTTTCTTTATGTGGTGTCTTTGCAGATGGATGCCCTGGTCTGTGTTATGGAAATGGAAGGTGCACCCTTGACCAAAACGGATGGCACTGTGTCTGCCAAGTGGGCTGGAGCGGAATGGGCTGCAACGTTGTTATGGAAATGCTTTGCGAAGATAACATCGATAATGATGGAGGTACGGAGACAGTTATTGCTCGAGAGTGTGTATGTCATTCTTGTGAATGAATGAATCTTCTATAAGGCTTCGGTTTCAATGGACTCTAAGCCGCATACAGCAATATACATAATACAAACAGTCCTTGAGTTCGTTTAATGCCCTGATGCTTTGTGAAAATAACATTGATAATAGCTATAGCACTTAGACTTATATACCCTCTTCACAGTGCTTGACAGCCCTCTCTGAGTGGTTTACAGAGTCAGCATATTGTCCCGAAAAATTTTACTGACCTCTGAAGGATTGAAAGCTGAGTCAACCTTGAGCCGGTCAGGATCGAACTGATGGCTGTGGGCAGAGTTAGCCTGCAATACTACATTCTAACCACTGTGCCACCACAGTTTTTAACTTCAATAATGATGAAGCTATGGGCACAAATAATTCTCAAGAATGTACGGTATATGTCATTTTTGTAAATGAATGAATTTTCTATTGGGTTTCAGTTACAACGGATTCTAAACAGTGTACAGCAATATGCACAATACAAAACGACCTTGACTTAAAATAATTTGTTTAGTAACTGTTGAAAGTTATAACAACACCGAAAAAAGTGACTCACAATTGGTCTTTACACTTAGAAACATCACAGCATCTTCGTTGTCACATGATCAGAATTTGGAGTCCTGGCAACTGGTATATATTTATGGCAATTGCAGCATCCTACCACAGCATAAGAGCCGTGGTGGCGCAGTGGTTAGGATGCAGTATTGCAGGCTAACTCTGATGACTGCCAGTAGTTCAATCCTGACCGGCTCAAAGTTGACTCAGCCTTCCATCCTTCCGAGTTCGATAAAACAAGGACCCAGATTGTTGAGGGCAATATGTAAACTCTAAACCACTCAGAGAGGGTTGTTAAACACTGTGAAGCGGTATATAAGTATAACTGCTATTGCTGTTGCTATCCCAGTGTCATGTGATTGTCACTGGCAACCTTCCCAGCCCGCTTCTGACAAGCAGAGTTAATGGGAGGAGCTAATTCGCTTAACGATTGCATGATTCACTTAACAGCAGCACTTAACAACCATGGTAAAAGAAGGTTATAAAATTAGGTGTGATCCACTTAAATAACCCCCTTGCTTAGCAATAGAAACTTTGGTCCCAGTTGTGATCAAGGACTGCCTGCAGATAGTATAGAATTCCAATGGTCCATCAAACACAATACATTGTGCCATATCTCACTCAGATGACATTGTTATTCTAATCCCTTAAAGCCATCTGGAACATCCAGGTTTTAACAAGTTTCCAAACAATTACAAGAGGGAGGAGGCCATTCTCACATCCTTCTGTTTAAAAAATTGTTGCATAAAAGTAGCCCTGCAGACAGCGTTCACCTCCTTGGCCTGCCCAACACAAATCCTGAAACCAGGTGACCTACATCAGGAGTTTCCTGCTTAGATTTCATTGCACTGACAGGTTCTACCCTCAACAGCTGGTTTCAAAGATACCCAAGCTCCGATCCATGTAGGGCTTTATAGCTGCCAGCCCTTCAAGATAGATCAGGCTAGTAATTCAATGTCATGTGGGCAGAGCTGTTATTCAGCTGGTTCGTACCGGTTCAGGCGAACCGATTGCGGAGACTGTGGGTGGGCCCATCCACCCGCCCGGACGTAATGCCATTCTATTTAGCCACGTTTTTGAGGCTGGGCACATGCGCGGAAGGTCGGACGCATCCACAAATGGTGCATACGCAAAGGGAGTGTGCATGGGTGTGGCAAACCGGTGGTAAGAATATTGAAAATCTACCACTGCATATGGGCCAATATTACAGGCAGTCCTTGACTTACGAACTGTGCTGCCCCACTGACCCACACGTCAGTGTTGGTTTAGAGAGTGCTTTATTTTTTTCTTTCCCCCAAGCAGTTCTGTTTCAGGTTTTGTTGTGTCTTGCCCGCTCTCACCGCAGCTGGGGTCTTCTTATCTGCTTCCGAACGCTGAAGAATGTCCTAGTATGCCTCCCGGCCCCAGCCCTGGCTCCATGTTCAGGCAAACGGAGCAACTAGACCCCTCCCCCTTCCCCACAGCATGTGAGCCTGAGGGAGGTTTATTACCAACAGCTGCCGACTGGAGTGACCCTCACTTCAGAAGAATTGATAGGTGGCAGCGTCAAAAGGAAGGGAGGGGCAGGCCTGGATAAGTGCTGAGTCATGGAGCCACACCCCATGGCCTATATAAAGGATCTGCTTTCTGGCAGTCTCTGAGTCAGGCAAAGTCGAACATATCTTGCTGAAGTCACTTTCTGGTCTCCTGCCTGCCTTGAGAACTTTGCTAGGACTTTGGCAGAGCTGCAGAGGCACGCCTGATTCGGATTTCCCTGACCCGGCCTTCAGCGGAGGAGTGGGACACGACAGGTTTTCAGCTCACTCATAGCTGCTAAATTAGAACAATTTGGCTTGAGACCAAGTAGGTAACAAAGGAATGAACTTACGGCAAACTCAAAACAATCACAGAAAGGTAGTTTCAAAAAAGAGAAGCCAAAATCCCATCTGAGGTTTGGAGGCTCCCATTAGGTTCGTCAGCTAGTCCAACGGTCAGAGTTACAGAGTTTACAAGTAAAATTCACAGGAACAGCCCAGGGCAGAAGTTCAGAGAGTCGTTTCCAAGTGAAGCCAGCCACAAACAAGCCCCAGACTAACTTCCAGTCAACGGACAATTAGTCCATCAAACAGATAACCAGCTGCTCAAATAGGGCCCAAAACACAAATGCAGAGTCTCCCGGCAATTTAAACTGCAGTGTCTCACTAACAAACATCTGGCCACGACCCACACATATTGCTTCCAGCAACACCTCCTTCTAAATAGCTCCTGGTACAGCCCATCAAGAGGGGGTGGGGCCTTTTCCCAAGCAATCTGGCAGACCTCCTATTGGGCCTGGAAGTCATCTTTTGCATTGGGCCTTCAGGCCTGCCATATTTACTACTGTAGGAAACTGGGAGTGGGTGTTGTGACCGAGGCCCAAGTAGTTATTACCAGACACAATCAAACATATTTTATTAGAACAGCTGAGAATTACTTCATTCTCAGCCTAGTCCAAATTAAGTCCAAAACAAAGTCCTTCATAAAAAGTCCTTCGGCCTTATCACAAACCTTTGTCTTCTTTGGCACCCTGTTTCTTGACAAGAACCCCACGAAGTTCAGAAACAGGAGACAAGAAACAATTGTAGCAACATTGCTTTCCTACAAAGAACCCAAGAGCCGTTGCTGCTCTTTTGGGAAGGGCCAATCATCTCCTGGCCTTATACCCGAGTCGTCCTTTTTGCTTTAGCTGCTCTTCCCTTCTGGCATCTCTTCGCATGCATGCACTAGGAATAGGCTCCTCCTGTTCCTCTGCCTCTCTGCTGTCTGCCTCTGGAGGCTCCAGAGTCCGCGCATCGCTCCCAGATGGCCCTGGCCCCATCTCTGCCTCCGATGCAGAGCCCTCATTCCGAGCCTTCCCCTGACTCCAGGACTGACCCATCGTCCTCCCCAGCTTCCTCATTGTCTGACTCCGCTGCCAGCTCTGCAGGCTTCTGGCGGACCACAACAGGGGGGATTGTATGGAGCAAGTGTGATATACAATCATAATAACATTCCTTTCTCAGAGAGTCAAGGACATCTTACCCTGAACCTGGAGGGTGGAACTGGGAGGCATCTCCAGTTGGGACGGTGCTGGGATTGGACCATGTGATGGACCTGTGGGTATTGGGCAGGGACTTGAACTTTCTTTTTGGTGGGGAAAACCTGGAAACTTTCAGATTCGGGTTTACCCAGGTATGCCAATATGACATCTCTAATAAAATGGAACTTTGAGGAACTTCAAGCCTCGGAGTCTTGTTTCGTTGGGGGTGTTACTTGGAACCCTGACACCTCCTCCTCTCTGCCCTGCAGGCTCTGGGATCTACCACGGCAGTCAGCTCCTCCCCCTCTTCCTTTCTGGCCTGCAAGCTCTCTCCAGCTGAGGCCTGTTCTGCTGGCAGTTCAGGGTCAGTAATTTCTGACGTGCCAGGAAAGATCTCGTTCTCCCTCGAGGCCTCTGAGGAAGAAGTGGAGGGGTCGTCCATCCACAGGAGACAACATACACAAGCATTCATTCAGTGACCATTCAAAGTTATAATGGCACTGAGAAAAATGACTTATGACTGTTTTTCATGCTTACGACCATCACTTGCACACACACACCCATGGTCACGTGTTCAAAATTCAGGCAACTTGACAACTGACTCATATTTGTGACCGTTGTAGTGTCCCGAGGTCACGGTATCATCTTTTGCGATCTTCTGACAAGCAAAGTCGATGGGGAAGCCCAGATTCATTTAGCAACTTTGCTGCTAACTTCACAACTGCAGTGGCAAGGATCGTACAGGCTAAATATTGGAAAAATGTGAATATCTCATCATAATTTGAAAATTCGTAATTCGAAACAATTTTGATTGTGCCAAAATGGTTACATTAACCTTTACCAAATTAAAGATCAAGAAGATACAGAATATTATACGATTTGAAATAAATTCTATGAAGGGATAGAAACAAGAGGTAGGAATTAGAGAAAAGTAGGATCATAATTGTTAGTACTGAAAATAAGAAAATAAGAAGGAAAATAATTACAATACTTTAAGGTAAGAAAAAACTTAGCTAAAAGCTTTTTGGTTATATTATTAGTATTGTTACTATATCATTATTATTGTTCTTAGCTTGTATGTTAATGTTTAATACCACTCTTTTTTTTTTAGTCTTTTTTATTTGTAAATTGTATACCCTAACAATGCAGTGTTTTTCAAAAACAAATTAAAAATTTAAAAAAACTGCAGTGATTCACTAGACAACTGCAGCAAGAAAGATCATAAAATGGAGCAGAACTCACTTAGAAATTGTCACACTTAGCAACAGAAATTTTGGGCCCAACTGTGGTCATAAGTCGAGGACTACCTGTACTTATATTGTAAAGCTATAGTAACAGAATCTTGTGAGTCTGAATGGGCTTCCCTTCTCTCTCCCTTTATCTTTGGGAGAACTAAGGAAGATCTTGTCTAAGACATTTTATTCATGTTATATTTCTTCTCCAACTCGGTACTCTTTTATTTGACTATTGTTTTGGTAGGATCTCTTCCTTCTGTCTCTCAAGGCCATTTTCTCTGCCTTCTAAAACTGGACTTTTATTTTTGTTCCTATATCCGTGGATCAGTACTCAGAAGTGCGACTTCTTTTCATTCTTTAGTTTCAAACTCTCACATATAAACCTTTTCCAATGTTCGAAGGATACTGTCATGCTTCCCTTCACATCCCCATTGGTTCCTTCAGCCTTTCTTCCCAGCCTTTGCTTTCCATTTCCAGACTGGATCCCAAAAAGGTAACACTGACAGATACTAAGGGATTAATGAAATGAGCATCTCATGATCTACTCCAGGGCTATTTAACCTTGACAACCTTAAGACCTGTGGACTTCAACTCCCAGAATTCCCCAGTCAGTCCTGCTCTACACTTTTGGTTCCCGTTTGTTTTCTGAGAGATTCACTGCCTTATCATTCGATCTCTGAGCTTCCTTCACCTTTCATATCACAGATGTCGTATTAAAGGCACGTTTTGTCAGGCTGAAATGTCTCCTCAGCAGATGCAGCGCCACGGAGAGCTGATTTCGGCTTGTGGTGTCCATCTGTGCCAGCTTGGCGAGGCTGAGCAGGACCAGCCGTGGGATGTGTGACATCCTCAGCAGATGCTGTTTCTCCTATACCGCTCACAGTTTGCATTAAGATTGCCTCTGTCCCTTCTGCTGTATTCCCCTTGCTTCGTGGGAGTCTGCCTATTTCCATTCTTCCTTTCCTAGCTGGCCTTTGAGATCAGCCAAAGAGCTCCAGGCTCCCCTTTCTTTCTCTCTCTCTCTCTCTCTCTCTCTTCTGCCCACCTATGGATCAAGAAACATCAGCAATCAATTGTTAGAGGAGACTGTGTGGGTGGTTTGCAACTCTCTAATTAAAGCTTTGGGGTACAGAATAACAAGGCAGCTTAAATCCAACAGCAGCGTAAGGATAAACTGCATATGGGCTGTGAGCGAGGAGCATGTCACTCTCTCTGTCCCTCGCTGACTGTATGACATATCTGTGCCTCCAAGCAGAACTGTGTTGTGCTTCTCTTGTTTAGGCTGTGCCAAGTAGCTTCCAGTAAAATCTAATTTTATTCTAATTTGGTTCCCTACTCCAGTGCTGTTGATGCTGATCTAACTGAAAAGTCACAGCCTCTCCAATCTCCTATTAACAGGGAGATGTTTTATGAATGCAGCCCTTAACAAGAAGCTAGAAACTCACATATGCTTAGTCGATTGTCTTCTTGGGCATGTTTGAACATTTCCACCAGAGGTGAAATGCTACCGGTTCACACCGGTTCGGGAGAACTGGTAGTAATAAAGGCTAAATGCTACCGGAGAGCTGTCCGAACTGGTATTTCCGACGATCAGCTGTGCTGTGCGATTTATATTCACTAGAAAGCAGGAAATCCTGCTTTCTAGTGAATCTAAATCGCGCAGCACAGCTGTTCCCCCGCCTCACTGTTCTACTTACTTTCTTAAGCCTCCTTTTTCTGCGTGAAGCACATGTTTAGTGTGCACTGTACATGTGTGTGCATGCAGCATGTGTTTATAGCATGCTGCACATGCGCACAGTATGCATTTGTCACGCACTGTGCATGTGTGCATGCAGCACGTATTTGCCATGCACTACGCATGCACACACAGCGGACCAGTGGCAAACCTCAGAGGATTTCACCATTGATTTCCACCATAAGGACTGTGACCAAAAAAATCCGTTTATGATAGTCTTTTCTTTCAGGAAGCTGTCCTTTGGATTTATTTATTTTTCAAAAAGTCATATTTTTCTTTTATTTGGGTGATTTAACTTAGGGTGCGCGGTGGCCCAGCAGTTAAAGATGCTGAGCTTGTCAGCTGAAAAGCAACAGGGTGAGATCCCGTTCCTTGCTCCAGCTCCTGCCCACCTAGCAGTTCGAAAGCATGCAAGTGTGAGTAGATAAATAGGTACCAATTTGGTGGGAAGGTAACCGTGTTCCATGTGCCTTTGGCGCGTATAGCCATGCTGGCCACATGACCATGGAAGGGGTCTTGGGACAATGCTGGCTCCCTCAATCAAGAAATGGATATGAGCACTGAGTCCTAGAGTCAGACACGACTAGGCAGGGAAACCTTTACTTATCTTTATCTTTTGCAGTATTTTGCATTCATGTGAAGAATATAGAAATGGAAACTTTTTTAAAATTAATTCAGAGGAGCACAGTTCTGATCTTGAGCCATGGTACTTAACTCCTGAACCTTATAATTTGAGAGTCTTCAGCCTTTGATTTCATGGTAATGATCCCTGTTTTGGTATTCCACAGATATTCCTTTAAAGTTTCTGTTGATGGTTCTCTTTTCTGTCTTCCTCTCCTGATGTGTATTCAGATTTTTCCCCCTTGTCTGGGCTCTTGTTTTCCCACTGATCCTCTCATCCTGCATTGTTACCTGGATCAAAGCTGGGATGTAATTTTTTACTCTTCTGTGCATTGATGATGTTACCTAGTTTGGTAATGAAACATTTGCAAGAAAACAGCCAAGCTCAGAGAGCACCAACATCAGGGGTGGGCTTTAAAAATGTTAGCAAGGGATTCTCTGCCCAGTTGATGGGTGGGCGTGGCCATGGTGGGTGTGCCTCCTGCGCCACGATGGGGGTGTGTGAGATTTTGCCCTCCCCAGGCTCCGGAGGCTTTTGTCGAGCCTCCGGGAGGGCAAAAACGGGCCAGGCCTTCCCGAAATTCCAGTTTTTCATCCTCCCCAAGCTTCTACACATGCCCTGCACTTACTTGCATCCAGAACAGGCCGTGTGGGGACTCCTGGGTGGGACGGAGTGGGTGAGGCCAGCCAGAAGTGGGATTTGTGGGTTCTCCGAACTATACAGAATCTTAGTTAGAGGTTCTCCGGAAATTCTGCGAACCCCTAGCAGCCCATCCCTGACCAACATCCTACAGTTATCTTGCCCTGCCTTTTAAACCCTTTTTCCTGTCCTCTCTTTTTCCTTCCATTATTCTACTTGACCTCCCTTCCCTTATTTGCTTCCCTTGTATCAAATGAAATTTTAATTTAGTTTAACAATTAGATCCATTCATACTGTTGTAATCGTTTACCTTTTGGTATCCTGTCCCGCACTGCTCACTGAACTCTGCAGAACAATCCCAAAAATATTTCTATATAGAAAATGAAGTGCTACTTTTTTTTTCCTTTCCAAAGTCTTGTCTACGGACTGCCTCATCCTTCACTTTCTTCCTTCTTGCATTTCCATTCTTCAAACTGAAACCTAATGGTTAAATATTCTGTTCCATGCACAAGCCTCATTTTTCTTTCTCTATCACACGCGTGGAATGTTTTGCCCATAAGCTTGAAAATACTGCTATTGCAAAATACGTTTGCAGTTTCTCAAAGCTCTCTTCCCTTGGTACAGATACAGAATAGAATATAAAATAATAGAGTTGGAAGGGAGCTTGGAGGTCATCTTGTCTAACCCCCTGCTCAAACAGGAGACCCTATACCATTCCAGACAAGTGGCTGTCCAGTCTCTTCTTAAAGAGTGTAGCGGTGAAGCACCCACAACCTCTGGTCTAGTCTATGATCTTAATGAAGACTTGATTTGATCTGAATTGTACCTCAGGGCCTCTGGTGGCTCAGACTGCTAAGACAGTCTGTTATTAACAGCAACTGCTTGCAATTACTGCAGGTTCGAGTCCCACCAGGCCCAAGGTTGACTCAGCCTTCCATCCTTTATAAGGTCGGTAAAATGAGGACCCAGATTGTTGGGGGCAATAAAAGTTGACTTTGTATATAATATACAAATGGATGAAGACTATTGCTTAACACTGTGTAAGCCGCCCTGAGTCTTCGGAGAAGGGCGGGATATAAATGCAAATTTTAAAAAAATTGAATTAGCATGTAATTGAAACACCTTTAATTTTTGTAAACTCAAGTTTAGGTCTCAGCGTGTTGTGTTAATATAGCCAGTGCGAGTCATATCATGGGCTTGTGTGCTGCAGAAAATAATAGCAATAGCACTTAGATTTATATACCACTTTATACTGCTTTACAGCAGGGGTGAACTGCTACTGGTTAGGACCAGTTCCTCCAAACCAGTAGTAACAAAAGCTACCAGTTCAAGCGAACCGGTAGTAAAAATGCTACCAGTTCGGATGAACCGGTATTTCGACAATCAGCTGTGCCACACGATTTAAATTCGCGGAAATCCTGCTTTCTAGCAAATCTAAAATTGTGTGGCACAGCTGTTTCCCCCCCCCCTCGCTGTTCTATTTAGAAAAGGTTTCTTAATCCTCCTTTTTCAGTGCTGTGCAGTAGCGCTTGCGGTATGTATGATGCATTTGGTGCGCACTGCGCATGTGCACACATTGAACTGGTAGCAAAGTGAACCAGTAGCAGACTTCAGAGCATTTCACCCCTGCTTTACAGCCCTCTCTAAGTGGTTTACAGAGTCAACCTATTGCCCCCAAAAATCTGGGTCCTCATTTTACCCACCTCGGAAGGATGGAAGGCTGAGTCAGCCTTGAGCCTGGTGAGATTTGAACTGCCAAATTGCAGGCAGCCGGCAGTCAGCAGAAATAGCCTGCAGTACTGCACTCTAACCACTGCGCCACTCCAGCTCATAATGGTTCTAGTCTACCATTAAGATGAACATCTATGGATCTGACTACAGTGTAATTTACACTTACTGTAGCTTATTCATACTTGCTTCAAGATGGGGAACGTCCATATCTTGTAGTTAAGGATGTCTAAAAGGTTCAGAGAGGATGAGAAACAATTACTATAGATGGTGAGGTCAAGGGGATGTGTAGTGCAGAAATATTTTATTATGTTCTCCTACTGGTTTTAATTTAATTTGAAGTATTTGTCAGAATAACATCAAAGGAAAAAGCAGTTTCGGTGACATTCTCATAGGTGGAGCCTGGTGTTCTTACACTTATTTAACAATGAGATAGTCAAGGCTGAATGTGGACAAGCTGACATAAATCCCAAGAGCACATCCTTATTATCTGCCCTTTTCCAATAATACTCATCACTAAGGGGAAGTCCTGCCTTTGAGAAATGGCTTAGATTTGAGGCAGAAATTTAGAAAGCTATTCCATGTCCAGTATCTTGAGTCTTCTCCTTGAGCTTCCTCCAGATGCACAGACTTGCATTTGCATACTTATCGTTTGATTAACAATTTTCTGGGTTACGTTTCCGAGCGTTCGACCGTTTTTATCTCTTCTGCAGCGTCTTTCTGGGTTTTTTTCCCCCCTTTTGCAGATGGTTTGACAGACTGCGTTGATCCTGATTGCTGTCAGCAGAGTAATTGCTTCTCCAGCCCCCTCTGCCAAGGGTCCCCTGACCCTCTGGACCTCATTCAGCAAAGCCAGCCTCCTTTCTTGCAGCACTCGCCAAGGCTCTTTTATGACAGAATCAAGTTTCTGATTGGCAAGGAGAGCACTCACGTCATTCAAGGCGATGTCTTATTTGAGAGCCGGTAAGTCCTTTCTTCCCTCCCTCTTATATCACTATTAGACTTTTTTTCCCCCCTGGTTTCTTAAATGGTACCGTTGATCGTCTTTGGCAGGGATGTCAAACTGGATTTCTTCGCGGGCCAGATCAGCATTGTAATTCTCCTCCATGGGCCAGTGGAGGGGGGGGAAGTGTGGGGAGGAGACGGGACAGACACCTCCTGCAGCACCCTGCCAGCCAAAACGGTACATGGGGGGGACTGCTTGAAGCCCCTCTGTTCCTCGTTTTCAGCCTGGACAGTCTCCTGCTGCGCTCTGCCAGCCAAAACGGGGCACGGGGAGGCCCCGCGAGGTCCCTGCGCAGTCCGTTTTTGACCTCCCCAGCCATCTGCAGCACTCTGCCGGCCAAAACCAGGCCATTTTGGTCCTTTGGTCCTTTGGTATTTCCAGGCTGGCCCCGCGGGCCAGTTTTAAGCATCTTGCAGGCCACATCTGGCTCGCGAACCTTCAGCTTGACACCCCTGGTCTATGGAGATTCTCAGTCATCCGGATCATGGTTGTCCCAAAGGTGCTTTTCCAAAAAGGCATGTGGACTTTCTTGGTTTCTTTCCTTTGAAAATATTTCACTTCTCATCCATGAAGCTTCTTCAGTTCTGACTGAATAGTGGGGAATAGAAGGAATTACATTCTTTGCAGTCATCTGCAAAGGTGGTGCAGTGGTTAGAGTGCAGTACTGCAGGCTACTTCTACTGATCACCAGCTGCCTGCAATTTGGCAGTTCAAATCTCACCAGGCTCAAGGTCAACTCAGCCTTCCATCCTTCCGAGGTGGGTAAAATGAGGACCTAGATTGTTGGCAGCCCTAGGCTGACTCTGTAAACCACATAGAATGGAATGGAATGGAGTGGAATAGAATAGAATAGAATAGAATAGAATAGAATAGAATAGAATAGAATAGAATAGAATAGAATTTTTTATTGGCCAAGTGTGATTGGACACACAAGGAATTTGTCTTGGTACATATTCTCTCAGTGGACATAAAAGAAAAGGTTCGTTCATCAAGAATGATAAGGTACAACACTTACAGAGGGCTGTAAAGCACTGTGAAGTGGTATATAAGTCTAAGTGCTATTGCTGTTGCTATCTGGTCATTGTCCAGAATGTGAACAGAGAGGACCGCTGGTTTGGCCATCTATCAAAGACCTCAAAGAGGCCATCTATTGAACAACCTTCTCTCAACAGAGGGGGAGGGATACCACATCACCTATCTCCTGTCTACAACAAAGTCCTTTCAACAATCCCAAGGAGGTTTCACACTTATTTGCACTATGATTCAGGTGACCTTGAGAATACAGATAAAGCCCCAAGTGGCTTTGGAGAGCTAATGAATATAAGTCTTTCTATTCTCCACCATTCAGTCGGAACTGAAGAAGCTTCTTGGATGAGAAGCCAAATGTTTTCAAACAAGCAAGAAAGTCTGGTTGCCTTTTTGAAAAGCATCTTTGGGATACAGTTGATCAAGATTCGTTCCTGTGTTTTTTCCCCTTTGTGCTGTTGGCTCAGGGAGTCTTGGGAGCTGCTGTGTCCACATATCTGCCAGATGGAGAAAAAATGTTTTGACATCGTTATGTCTCTTCATCTGTTTCACTTTCTTCCATACTGTGGATGTGCAGGAACTGTGCAACCTAGTTCAGTGCCCTAATATGGAACTTTGGTCATTACTTGACCCAGATTGCTGGAATGATAACCTGATCCAATTTGTTGCTTAGAGCAAGATTGTGGGGGGGGGAGTATTTTCTCCTTCTGTAACCTAGCACTAAGAAAATATAAATGCCTCTTCTTGTTTCTTTGCTTTGTCTTTCCAATTCATTGAGTTTTAGAGAATGTAGAGTTTAATGGAATGGAAGGGGAGGGGAGGGGAGAGGAGAAGAGAAAAGAGTGTCAGGCCTGGAAACCATACTAGATCTTAGGGTTCCAGACTCTGCCACATTTTTCCCCTGAAGGGAAGAAGGGGGTTGAGGGGTATGGTAACATTCTTCAAGCGGTCAAGGTCGGACGGTGTTCACATCTGCAGGAGGAGTGGCGGGAAGATATTCGAATGAACTGGGAGAATGTGGGACCATGTGACCAGCAAAGGGGTTAGGGGGAGTGGGACTCTTGGGGTTTGTATAACTGGGAAAAGAATCCGGAAGTTCAGTTTTGGAATTTCACTCATCGTGTGCCAGTTTCCTTATGCTAGTAAAGAACTCTGAAAGACAATGGCTTCTGAGTTTTTTTTATGCAGAAGAGGTTTTTCTGGAACCTTGACAAAGAGAAGAGAAGAGAAGAGAAGAGAAGAGAAGAGAAGAGAAGAGAAGAGAACGGAAGAGAAAAACTTGCAGCCTTCAAGCCAGATGCATCATGCGCTGGCCACACCCATGCCCAGTTTAGCGAAGGGGGGGAAAGGTCCTGATATGTCACATGATGCAACCGTGACACTACAAGTTTGACACCCCTGGAATAGAATATAGAAGAGAAGAGAGAAAAGGGGAGGAGAGGAGAGGAGAGGAGAGGAGAGGAGAGGAGAGGAGAGGAGAGGAGAGGAGAGGAGAAGAGAAGAGAAGAGAAGAGAACGGAAGAAAAACTTGCAGCCTGTGAGCCAGATGCATCATGCGCTGGCCACACCCATGCTCAGTTTAGCAAAGGGAGGAAAAGTCCCGATATGTCACATGATGCAACCGTGACACTACAAGTTTGACACCCCTGGAATAGAATATAGAAGAGAAGAGAGAAAAGGGGAGGAGAGGAGAGGAGAGGAGAGGAGAGGAGAGGAGAAGAGAAGAGAAGAGAAGAGAAGAGAAGAGAAGAGAAGAGAAGAGAAGAGAAGAGAAGAGAAGAGAAGAGAATAATGTGTCTCAAACCAAATGTGGTGTTTTAACGTCTTTAAAATCTGAAGTTCTCACAACTTTGAAATTATCTGTAGCCCCACAACACCACAATGTGGTTATAATCCTTAGCATCACTTTGATTGTGAATATACCTTTCAATTAGTCTTTTTTTTTTTACTTCTCTACCTAGTGATACATAAATGACAGGTATTGTTTGCTGCAACTGCCATGAAAATACTACTTCATACTTTCCCAAATCAAGATAAAACCCCTATTTTATGGGCACACAAATAAAATTATAATGTTGAATCCCTTATTCAAGGTAATATTCTCAACAAGAGGAAATGAACAAATATCACTAACGCTCTTACCTTGAGTTTATCTATCTGGAATGGTTAATGCAGTAAATTATATCTTTTTAAGCAAAATGGTCTTGTGATAATTTCCCTACCAGAAGTGCACTTCAGAGATTACTATCTCTTCTCTTGATAACTGATGAATACTGGAAATGTGTTTGATATCAAACAATGAACAAGACACTTTGAATGCTACACAGTAGACATGGGGTAGAGAAATGATTTAATAAAATTAATGTGTCACTACTAAATAAATGAATAGACATAAGCAAATAAATAGTGTGATTTGGCCAACGCTAAATTACTTCATTTACCATGATTGCCACAAACCTGAATTTTTCATTCGTGTTGCAATTTACTCCGGAACGTGTTCGGAAGCTCTGTCTATGATATGAGGTCTTACTTTAGATCAGGGGTCTCCAACCTTGGCAACTTTAAGCCTGGCGGACTTCAACTCCCAGAATCCCCCAGCCAGCAAAGCTGGCCGCCAGGCTTAAAGTTGCCAAGGTTGGAGACCCCTGCTTTAGATAGTCTATCATAGTATATTTTAAATGTTTATACCAGCACCATGTATAAGACTCACATCCCCATCATTTTCTAATACGTTTTTTTTTTCACGAAGAGGTCAAAATTTTGTAAGCTTGAGGGGAAAATTAGAGGGAATTTAACATAATTAGTCATAATTATATTGTGGCTACCAGTTGAGACTCTAGAAAGACATGGAGACTGTAGAAAAAGTACAGAGGAGAGCAACAAAGTTGATTAAGGGACTGTAGCAGCGGTGGGCTGCTGGGGGTTCGCAGGGGTTCAGGAGAACCTCTAGGTAAGATTCTGTGCAGTTCAGAGAACCCCCAAATCCCACTCCTGGCTGGTCCCACCCACCCTGCCCCTCCCCTCCCAAGAGTTCCCACGCATCCCATGCAGGTAAGTGCAGGTGCACGCAGAGTTCTGGGAGGGAGAAAAACGGTCCTGCCAGAAGTTCGGGAAGTTCAGAAGGCCTTCGGAGCCTGGGGTGGCCATTTTCACCCTCCCGGAAGCTCAAGAAAAACCTCCAGAGCCCGGGGAGGGCAAAAATGCCTCCCCCCATGGTGCAGGAGGCCAACTAGGCCACACCCACCATGGCCACGTCCACCCAGCAATTGGGCAGAGAACCCCTTGCTAAAATTTTTGAAGCCCACCCCTGGACTGTAGGCTAAAACACATGAAGAATAGCTGCAAGAATTGAGTATGTCTATTCTGACAAAGAGAAGGACCAGGGGTGACATGATAGCAGTCTTCCAATATTTGAGGGGCTGCCACAGAGAATAGGGTGTCAACCTATTCTCCAAATTGCCCTATACATTGTAAGCCGCCCTGAGTCTTCGGAGAAGGGCGGGGTATAAATGTAAACAAAAAAAAAAAAAAAAGCACCTGAAGGCAGGATAGGAACCGTTGGATGGAAACTAATCAAGAAGAGAACCCACCTGGAATTAAGGAGAAACTTCCGAACAGTTAGAACAATTAACCTTTGGAACAGCTTGCCTCCAGAAGTTGTGGGTGCTCCAACAAGGGAGGTTTTTAAGAAGAGATTGGACAACCATTTGTCTGAAAAGCTGTAGGGGTTTCCTGCCTGAGTAGGGGGGTTGGACTAGAAGACCTCCAAGGTCCCTTCCAACTCTGTTCTTCCTTTGTAATATTTGAGGGTGGCAGCAGTGGAGTCTTCTGTCCTCTCCCCTGGATTGCACTGCCCTTTTGCAGGTTCAGGGGTGAAATTCAGCAGGTTCTAACAGATTCCGGAGAACCGGTAGCGGAAATTTTGAGTAGTTCAGAGAACCAGCAAATACCACCTCTGTCCGGCCCCAGAGAATAGAATAGAATAGAATAGAATTTTTTATTGGCCAAGTGTGATTGGACACACAAGGAATTTGTCTTGGTGCATATGCTCTCAGTGTACATAAAAGAAAAGATACGTTCATCAAGGTACAACATTTACAACACAATTGATGATCAATATAGCAATATAAATCATAAGGATTGCCAGCAACAAGTTATAGTCATACAGTCATAAGTGGAAAGAGATTGGTGATGGGAACTATGAAACGATTAATAGTAGTGCAGATTCAGTAAATAGTCTGACAGTGTTGAGGGAATTATTTGTTTAGCAGAGTGATGGCCTTCGGGAAAAAACTGTTCTTGTGTCTAGTTGTTCTGGTGTGCAGTGCTCTATAGCGTCGTTTTGAGGGTAGGAGTTGAAACAGTTTATGTCCAGGATGCGAGGGATCTGCAAATATTTTCACGGCCCTCTTCTTGATTCGTGCAGTATACAGGTCCTCAATGGAAGGCAAGTTGGTAGCAATTATTTTTTCTGCAGTTCTAAAGTGGGGTGGGAATGGAGATTTTGTAATATCCTTCCCCCAGGAGTGGGGTGGGAATGGAGATTTTGCAGTATCCTTCCCCTGCCACGCCCACCAAGCCACGCCAACAGAACCAGTGGTAAAAAAAAATGAATTTCACCGCTGTGCAGGTTTATTTATTTAGCATTTGATAACACATTTGTGAAGCTTGTCGGCCACTTGGCTGAATTTCTCTGCCTGGCCCAGTTTTTCTCAACCTTTTTGGGATCTCTGAAACTTCATTGTTCTCATCCGCTCACTTACAGGGCTGTGGATGTGTTGTTTTTCTTCCTCTTCTTTTTCAACAAGATTTAAAGGCATATATTTATAGTATCCTTCGCAGCCTATTTCCCAGGGTGGTTTTAAATGCAAATTAAAATGTGTTCTCCTGTATGTTTATGTAATTGTCTGTTTATTTATTGCTTCCCCACCATCTTTTTGCTAAAAGATATCAAGGCAGCATTCAAGGAAGCGAACAACAAATGATGAAGCGATGAGAGCCTCTAAAACGAGAACGCCACCCAAAATATCAAGAAGGGAAATAAATACTGAGAGCTCTTCAATTGGCCAAGTTAAAAAGATGAGCCTTGGTCCTTTCTAGAGAAGGGGATTTCAGAAGGGGGGGACACGCTGAAAGGCAACCAACCCCCTTATAAAGCAAAACCAGTCATTGAAGTTAAAAGGTAAAGGTTCCCCTCACACATATGTGCTAGTCATTTCCGACTCTAGGGGGCAGTGCTCATCTCCGTTTCAAAGCCAAAGAGCCAGCGCTGTCCGAAGACGTTTCCGTGGTCATGTGGCCGGCATGACTCAATGCCAAAGGTGCACGGAACACTGTTTCCTTCCCACCAAAGGTGGTCCCTATTTTTCTACTTGCATTTTTTACGTGCTTTCGAACTGCTAGGTTGGCAGAAGCTGGGACAAGTGACGGGAGCTCACCCCGTTACGCGGCACTGGGGATTTGAACCGCCGAACTGCCGACCTTTCGATCAACAAGTTCAGCATCTTAGCCACTGAGCCATCTTAGTCATTGAAACATGGGCTTAAATAAGCCATTTCAAAATTGAGAGCAAAAACTTCCCAGCGTTTTAAATCCAACCTCCATCCAGCACTGAAAAATAGAAACTTTTAAAGTACTAGAGAGAGTGGAAATTGCCTTAACTTGATATATAAATGATGATCTACTGCATAAATATAAATTGAAGGTGAAAGATTTCATAAGCTTTCTGCATATGTTTTTTTCCAACGAGTTACCTGGTTTTGTCCTATTTCTAGCACTCTGCAGGAGCTGTCCATGTCAGTTTGAAATGTTCATGTGTCAACCTGTACTTCGTATATACCCTATTAGACACCGACTTGTGATTTTTGTATAGGTGCATGTGTGGGTGTCTGGCAGAGCTGTGAATGCTACAGCAATCACAAGACAGAGAAAAAAACAAGACAAAACTTAACCAGTTGCATCTTATGTATTTATATTTACAGTGGGAGACCAAATTTTCAAACAGAACAACTCTGTTCTGTTCAGAACCACAAACAAGGCAACTATGACAGCAAGGTGTCAAAACTAAAACAACAATAATCTTATACAGGAAAGGGTGAAATAGTAATGTCAGGGACACACCAGGTGACTTCTGTAAACCATGATTATTGCTAGAAATGGCTGCCAATGATCCTTGTCCACAAAAAACAATTCTTCTTCTTCTTCTTCTTCTTCTTCTTCTTCTTCTTCTTCTTCTTCTTCTTCTTCTTCTTCTTCTTCTTCTTCTTCTTCCATATCCGTCATTGGACGTTGGTGATTATGTTGGCAATCCTATTTTTATCAACAGCCGCATGAAAAAGTGCTGCTGAGTTTTGTCTAAACCAGTCCCTTAGGTTTTGAAGCCATGATGTTCTTCTTCTGCCTGGACGTCCTTCATTTACTGTAAAGTGGACCCGCTAACTGTACATGAGAATTAGAACATCTAGATATCCTTTTCATAGAAGATGCTGGTTTATTTGCAGGTTATCACGCTAATAGTAATTGTGGGTTCCTAACGGGTAAAATAAGGGGCTATGGGGCTAGGACGTTGAGTTTGTCGATTGAAAGGTTGGCAGCTCGGCAGTTCGAATCCCTACTGCTGCCGTGTAACGGGGTGAGCTCCCGTTACTTGTCCCAGCTTCTGCCAACCTAGCAGTTTCGAAAGCACGTAAAAATGCAAGTAGAAAAAATTAGGGACCACCTTTGGTGGGAAGGTAATAGCCTTCTGTGCGCCTTTGGCATTGAGTCATGCCGGCCACATGATCACGGAGACGTCTTCGGACAGCACTGGCTCTTCGGCTTTGAAACGGAGATGAGCACTGCCCCCTAGAGTCAGCAACGATTAGCACGTATGTGCGAGGGGAACCTTTACCTTTACCTTTAATAGGTACAATATGCACACCAATCCATATTCAAATTCCTGCTTTAACTTCCAAATCGATAACACTGCATTGTTATCCACTACTGATAACAATGACTTTGAGGGATCTTTGGTGCTCACTGAGCTTGGTTGTTTTCTTTCAGATATTTCATTACCCCACTAGGTAACATCATCAGTCCTAAAAGGGAGTAGGGTTTGCTCTCTGTTTATATACAAGTAGTTTGCCTTGAATAAATAAGTAACTCTCCAATTCAGTCTAAGCTGAAAAGTCTTCTGCGTGAGATGTGTGAAGTATTAAAATAATATCTGGAACTCAACCAAGGAAGGGTATTTATTAACCTGTGATGCAAATGACATAGTTTGGGTTTGCCTGTTTAATGATCTATGTTCCAAATCCTCTACTGGAAAAAAAATGTGATTTTTGTCAAATGCTGGAAAGGAAAAGCCACAATGAGGCAAATTAAGATTAATTTGTCTTAAGAAGGACTCAAAATCTTATCTAGCCAACACCTCTTCCTAAAGTAAGAGCTGGACACCATGGTGATCAGAAATGAACTGTTTTGGGAGGTTTGCAGAAAATCTATGGGTTAAAAAGAAACTTTGTTGTTAAGGAGAAAGATCTGTGGCCAGAACAAGGAAAGAAAGCAAGAAATTTGAGAAGTTTAATGTGGGATGAATTATGCCCCACTCATCATCATCATCATCATAGCCTTTATTGTCAGTATACATCAGATATACAACAAAATTGGTTTAGTCCAGGGGTTAAATGCTCCCAGTTCGGACCGGATTGCCCAATCCAGTAGCAATGGTGGCAGGTGGTAGCAAAAATCCCTGGCCCTGCCCCCTGCCCCAGCTGAGTGGCGCGATCATCTGAGGTTGTTGTATTTTTTTTTTTTACTTTTAAAAGTATTTTTTCTTCGGCTGAAAAAATGCTTTTAAAAGTAAAAAAAAAGCCTCTGATATTTGTGTGGCTCAGCTGGGATCGTCAGAACCCTTTAAAAGCTTTTTTTAAACAACCTCTTCGGCAAAGCTGGCTGGGGCATTCTGGGAGTTAAAGTCCTCCAGGCTTAAAGTTTTCAAAGTTGGAGACCCCTGGTATAGAGAATAACCTTTACACAAGTAATTGGGAAGAGAAAAAAAAACTAGTCATACATTTCCAGATGTATGATTGTGATTGTGTTTAGAAGTCCGACAGCTCAGGGGTAGAAGCTGTTTTTAAACCTGTTTGTCCGGCTGGCTATACTTCGATGTCTTCTTCCCGATGGTAAAAGTGAAAAGAGACACTGGCCAAGGTGTGAATCATCCCTAAGTATCTTCCTATGTCCAATTTAAAAAAAAACAACACACATTTTCCTTGCATTTTGTCCTGAGCTTCTGTAGCTGGCCACCACTTTCAGAACTAGGTGAAAAGAGAGGCTAGCCCAGGGAAGGACAAAAGTACTGTATGAGATGTGCTTCTTGTAGCCTTACAACATACTGGTTGTGAAATATATTATGCAGATAAAGAATGTCTCAATTGTGACCATCTTAGCATCTTTCTTCATGGCCAACTCGTTCTTTTATTCACCTAGACGTGCTTGTGTTATCCGTGGACAAGTGGTAGCAGTCGATGGAACCCCTCTGGTTGGGGTCAATGTGAGTTTCCAACATCACAGTGATTATGGTTACACCATCAGCCGACAGGATGGAAGGTAAACAATTGTTGCTTTCATACCTTTCTCTGATGTTTATTTTTGCTGGTGAATTTTTTAATTAGGGAATTAGGGGAATAGGTTGAAAGTAAAGTGGAGGGGGGGAGATTTAAGCCCAAGAGTGCTTTGTCCATGAATTAAAAAGCCACTAAGAATTTGAATGATTCAATAGCACCACATGCAACAACAACACTTGAACACCATCAGCATTGACAAAATCCTCGCCAGTCAATTGCAAAAGGCAGCTTTGCTTTGAACAGCTTACATCCTCTGATGACACCTGTAATATTATTAAAAGAAAAACCTGTCTCTTTCATCAGGAAGGACTTGATAGCCGGATAAAAATGCCATATCCTCTCCGGATAAAAATGCCATACGCTCTCACAGAGAGGGCCTTCTCAGGGTGCCGTCCGCCAAACAGTGTCAGCTGGCGGCCCCCAGGAGTAGGGCCTTCTCTGTGGGAGCACCAACACTCTGGAACGAACTCCCCCCTGGCTTACGTCAAGTGCCTGATCTTCGGACCTTTCGTCGTGAGCTTAAAACATATTTATTCATTCAAGCAGGACTGGCATAAATAGTTATTTTAAATTGGGGTTTTAATAATATTTTAAATTTTTTAAATGTTTTAATTATCGGCCGCATAGTAATAGTTCATTTTAAATTCTTTTAACTGTATATATTCTGTGTTTTATTTTGGCTGTACACCGCCCTGAGTCCTTCGGGAGAAGGGCGGTATAGAAATTTAATAAAATAAAAATAAATAAAATAAATAAATAAATATCCAATCTAAGCATCTGGCTGATTTTGTGACCAACCATCATAACAATTACATTAAACTTGTATGTAAATGAAATTTAAATGAAACTTACGCCACCTGATTTCTAAAGAGCCTGAATCATAATAATAATACTCGATTGCCAACTGATTAATGAAAGGATTACATGTAAAAGTTTCTGTACATCCAAAATGCTATAAGATAGATGGATGGATGGATGGATGGATGGATGGATGGATGGATGGATAGATAGATAGATAGATAGATAGATAGATAGATAGATAGATAGATAGATAGATAGATATGGATGGAGATGGATTGATGGGCAGATTAGATGGATGGATGGATGGATGGATGGATGGATGGATGGATGGATGGATGGATGGATGGATGGATGGATGGAGATGCATGGATGGGCAGAGATAGATAGATAGATAGATAGATAGATAGATAGATAGATAGATAGATAGATAGATAGATAGATGGATTGATGGGCAGATTAGATGGATGGATGGATGGATGGATGGATGGAGATGCATGGATGGGCAGAGATAGATAGATAGATAGATAGATAGATAGATAGATAGATAGATAGATAGATAGATATGGATGGAGATGGATTGATGGGCAGATTAGATGGATGGATGGATGGATGGATGGATGGATGGATGGATGGGCAGAGATAGATAGATAGATAGATAGATAGATAGATAGATAGATAGATAGATAGATAGATAGATATGGATGGAGATGGATTGATGGGCAGATTAGATGGATGGATGGATGGATGGATGGATGGATGGATGGATGGATGGAGATGCATGGATGGGCAGAGATAGATAGATAGATAGATAGATAGATAGATAGATAGATAGATAGATAGATAGATAGATAGATAGATAGATAGATAGATATGGATGGAGATGGATTGATGGGCAGATTAGATGGATGGATGGATGGATGGATGGATGGATGGATGGATGGATGGATGGATGGATGGATGGATGGAGATGCATGGATGGGCAGAGATAGATAGATAGATAGATAGATAGATAGATAGATAGATAGATAGATAGATAGATAGATAGATAGATATGGATGGAGATGGATTGATGGGCAGATTAGATGGATGGATGGATGGATGGATGGATGGATGGATGGATGGAGATGCATGGATGGGCAGAGATAGATAGATAGATAGATAGATAGATAGATAGATAGATAGATAGATAGATAGATAGATATGGATGGAGATGGATTGATGGGCAGATTAGATGGATGGATGGATGGATGGATGGATGGAGATGCATGGATGGGCAGAGATAGATAGATAGATAGATAGATAGATAGATAGATAGATAGATAGATAGATAGATAGATAGATATGGATGGAGATGGATTGATGGGCAGATTAGATGGATGGATGGATGGATGGATGGATGGATGGATGGATGGATGGATGGAGATGCATGGATGGGCAGAGATAGATAGATAGATAGATAGATAGATAGATAGATAGATAGATAGATAGATAGATAGATGGATGCATGGATGGATAGATAGATAGATAGATAGATAGATAGATAGATAGATAGATAGATAGATAGATAGATAGATAGATGATAGATAGATAGATAGATAGATAGATAGATAGATAGATAGATAGATAGATATGATGGACGGATGGATGATAGATAGTGAGTGGGAGATAAATAGGCAGACAGAGAGACAGACATGGAGTATAATAAGTGCAAATGACCCTACAGCAGAATGAAAACCTCTTTAGGTTGTGGATTGTAATCTGTCAATCCAGTATTGTTAGATGGATGTTTTTTGACCCCAAAGTCTAGGGCTGACAGCCAGGGATATGCCCAAATTCATTCAAATGGCTTCTATGCCTAAGCACGGAATAAAATTTGGTTTTCCCACTCCTAATCCAGCATTCTGCTGCATCATATACATATACGTAATTACACATGTGCATAGACATATATATATACACACATATATATGCACACCTACAGAAGCATACACATACATTTTAATAGACTGTTTTTCCTTCCTTCCTTTGTGCAGTAATGCATCTGAACCAAAGGAAGTAAATAAAACCTCAACCCAGCCCTGAGATTAAAATTGGCTGATTAAAAGGGGACCTATCAATTAATCAGTTCAACCAATTAAAGCTCACAGAAGCAGAAAAAGCTCATGTTCAGAAATTTCATGCTTTCGTTCCTGTTTATTGCAATGTAAATACTCCAAAACTGAGAGTAAAACATTCATAGCCGTGATTGTAAGCAATGAAGCTAGTCTGTCTCTCCGTCCCTCCCTCTCTCCTTCTCCCTCCCTCCCTCTCTCTCTCTCTCTCCCTCTCTCTTTCCCTTTGTGTTTGTGAGAGAGAGAGAGAGATTTTGAAGGATCAAGTTGCAAGTAATCTTTTTATTTTTATTCCTCACTGTATATAATCTATGTAATGTTTCAGAAATTTGGTGGATTTTACATGATTAAGCCTAACTCCTTATCAGAATTCAGTACCATAGAAGATTTTCACATGAAGTGCATCTAGTCATAAAGTAAAGAAATCTTATTTATGCCACCTTACTTTAAAGGACAATATTAAAATTATAAGACAGTAGCTCTTTATCTGCTCTGTACTTTTTCTGGAATTCAGAAGACTTCTTTCTATCACTACTCACTGACCCTTAGTAAAAGCAGAGTGCAATTATTCTCTTCTGCCTTTTGTGTTGGTCATACAGTTTTGGCTCCACAAATAGCACTTAGACTTATACACCGCTTCATGGTGCTTTACAGCCCTCTCTAAGCAGTTTACAGAGTCAGCATTTTGCCCCCAATAATCTGACTCCTCATTTTACCCACCTCGGAAGGATGGAAGGCTGAGTCAACCTTGAGCCAGTCAGGATCGAACTGCTGGCAATTGGCAGAATTAGCCCGCAATACTGCATTCTAACCATTGCGCCACCACAGTGCCTATGCACGGAGGCATTCAGAACCTGATTATCAGGAATATAAGAAATCACATGAAAACTCATGGTAGATGATATAGGCAAAAGTCTCTTCCGATTTACCTTCAGCAATTGACCTCAAAACTATTTAGCACAGAGTTCCCATTGATTTTTGCTATGCGAGCAGCCTAGCAACTACTAAAAGGGAGATGTTTATTACAAGTAGCATCAGACTTCCCTCATCAGCTTCTTCTCAGAATTGTTGGATTTAATTGCCTAAGTCAATTTTATTTTGATCAATACTCAAGAACCTGTGTTAAAACATAATTTGAAAAGAAAAAAAGCACTCAGGCTTACATCAGCCGTTGTCTAATGTTCATTGTGACAGAACAGAATTGGATCGCTTCATATCTAAGAGAAGGAGGTTCACATAAACACTATCCGTTCTTGAGTGATGATGCAGTAAAATGATATTCAAAAGGTCTTTTTAGAAATTACGATAGTATATGACAAACTGTTTCCTGGATCGCCTTAGGCTGTTGTGACCTAGGCTCACTTAGGCACAAAAGACTTAGTCTTAAGTCTTTAAGTCTTAAGTCTTTAAGTCTTAAGTCTTAGTCTTTAAGACTTAGTCTTAAACAAAACTATTTTATTATAAAAGCTGGAGATTACTTCATTCCCAGCTTAGTCCAAATTAATTCCAAAACAAGTCCTTCAGAAAAAATCCTTTGGCCTTATCACAAACCTTTGTCTTCTTTGGCACCCTGCCAAAGGCTTTTCTTGGCAAAGCCCCATGAAGTTCAGAAACAAGAGATGCCGAATAGAAACGGATGTAGCAACGTTGCTTTCCTACAAAGAGCCCAAGAGCCTTTGCTGTTCTTTTAAGCCTTATGGGAAAGCCCAATCATCTCCTGGCCTTACTCCCGAAGGAGTTGTCCTTTTTGCTTTAGTTGCTCTTGCCTTCTGGCAGCTCTTTGCATGTGTGCACTAGGGAACAGGCTCCTCCTGTTCCTCTGCCTCTGTGCTGTCCGCCTCTGGAGGCTCCGGAGTCTGTGCATCGCTCCCAGATGGCTCTGGCCCCATTTCTGCCTCTGATGCAGAACCCTCGTTTGGGACTTCCCCTGACTCCAGGACTGGCCCATTGTCCTCCCTAGCCTCCTCAGTGTCTGACACTGCTGCTAACTCCGTGGGCTGCTGGCAGACCACAACATAGGCAGCTATGCCCAACTAGTAGGGTACAGAAGATATCTATGGAGACTTTCAATAATCCAGGTAATGGTTGTCCCAAAGGTGCTTTCCCCCTCCCCAAAAAAAGGCAACTGGACTTCTTTTTTTCTTTTTCTCAAAGACATTTCACTTCTCATCCAAAAAGCTTCTTCAGTTCAGAACTGAAGAAACTTCTTGGATGGGAAGCAAAACGTCTTCAAGGGAAAAAAAAGAAAGTCCAATTGCCTTTTGGAAAGCAAAAAGAAACGCACTTTTGATGCAGAAAATACTTCATAGAAGAATTAAAATCATAATGGGATAATTTTGGTATCCAGCTAAATCAAAAGGTTTGTGTTCTTTTTTTAGTTTTGACCTAGTGGCTGCCGGAGGCATCTCAGTCACCCTGATCTTTGATAGATCACCGTTCCTTCCCGTGAAAAGGACACTTTGGCTGGCCTGGAATAAGTTTATTGTGGTAGACAAAGTGGTCATGCAAAGAACAGAGGCGGAACTACCCACCTGTGATATCAGTAGCTTCATCAGCCCAAATCCAATTGTCATCCCTTTTCCTTTGACGACGTTTGGAGGATCATGTCCTGAAAGGGGAACCGTCATACCTGAATTACAGGTAAGAGAGATGTAAACAGTATTGTGATGTTATTGAGAAAAGAACGGAAATGGAGGCCCTTGGCTTCCTTCTGAGCTTAGTTGTTTTCTTGTAGACGTTTCATTAGTCATTGTCAGATCCCTATCCAGGGGAAGTGGGGACCCTGGATATATTATTTAGTTTATTACTTTCCTCATATCCCTCACACCCTGTACCCTGTTGATTCATAACCTTTATCTTGGCACCTAGGCACCCTGTGATTTTATCACCTTTTGGGGAATATAAAGGAGGGCCATGTGGGTTGAATCCTGTGGTGGGTTGCAAAAAATTTTACTACTGGATCTGTGGGTGTGTCTTGGTGGGCAGGGCATGGCTTGGTGGGTGTGGCTTGGTAGGCGTGGCATGACTTGGTGGGCATGGCATGGCTTGGTGGGTGTGGCATGGCTTGGTGGGTGTGGCTTGGGCGGCGTGGCATGGCTTGGTGGGTGGCATGGCTTGGGGGCGTGGCAGGGGAAGGATACTGTAAAATCTCCATTCCCACCTCACTCCAGGGAAAGGATACTGTAAAATCGCCATTCCCTCCCCAATCCAGGGGAAGGATACTGCAAAATCTCCATTTCCTCCTGATCAACTGGGACTTGGGAGGCAGAGAATAGATGCAGGTGGGGCCAGTCAGAATTTTTACTACTGATTCTCCAAACTACTCAAAATTTCCACTACCGGTTCTCCAGAACTGGTCAGAACCTGCTGAAACCCACCTCTGGTTGAATCACTTCAAAAGCGGGCAGAGGATGACCCTGAGAAAGTTCCCTTATCAAATTCTCAGGACGGCCATTACAATAACATCTCCACAGCTTTGGATTGGCTGAATCCACATTGGACTGCAGGAAGGGATTTCTAATTCCTTTATCCTAATTGTATTGCCTGAGGGAATTCAGAGTCTGCTTTTCTTTCGTCTTGCTATCACTCCAGTTCAATAAAAGGTTCCTTTTGAAATGCCAAAGTTTCAAGAGTCTTTCCTTTCTTGAACGAGAAGGAGAGGCCGGATCTTACACTCATACTAGGTGACATCATCAGTGCTAGTGGGGAGCAGAGTTTGCTCTCAATTTATATTCCAGTGGCTTGCCTTGATAGTGTTTGCGGAAGTGGTCTTTATTGGAAGGAACAGGAAAGTGTTGAGATAGGCTTCTTTATCTATCTAAAGTTTGTATCTTATTATTTATTGATTAAAGTTATTTATTGATAAAATTTAGATGCTCACTTTCAGCGTGATTCTGAATAGTGTGCGATGAAAGAAAAAAGTTATCTCTTGACATTAATTAATCCATCATAAAAGTTAATAAATAAATTACTTTAGTGCCTTTAATATGTGCAGAAATATAGTTTGCTTATTTTATTTATTAATTAAATTTATATGCACCCATCTCACTGTATGAACTGACTCTAGATGGCTTCCAAAATTCCAAAATTCATCAGTTCTTAAAACACTAGGTCGGTTAACCCTAGCTATTCACTACTTATTATTATCACAATGTGATTTATTAAGTTCTTCTGATTGGGAGGCAGCTTGATCAACTCTCTGAATTGAATCCACTTAATCTGAAGATTCTCTGGACTTTTGTACGTGCAGACGTGTGCTTTTATTGGGCTGACTTTCTCAAACAATTCAGTTTCACAACCGCAGTTGCAAATCCAAACAGATCAAATTGACTCAATTTTATAGGCTTAATTGCGAATAAATTGCAAATCAGGATTTGGCTGCTTTCAATTGCCACAGCAATGATGACTTGGAATTCTAGGAATTACAGAAGTAGTCCTTGATTTACAACAGTTTGTTTAGTGACCGTTCAAAGTTACAATGGCACTTTAAAAGTGACTTATGGCTTTTTTCCACGTTTATAGCTGTTGCATAATCCTCATGGTCACACGATCAAAATTCAGATGCTGAGCAATCAACTCATTTTTACGACCGTTGCAGTGTCTCAAGGTCACATCTTGCAACCTTCTGACAAGCAAAGTCCATGTGGAGGCTGGGTCCACTTCACAACTGTGATACTAACTTAACCACCTCAGTAATTCACAACTGGGGCAAAAAAAGTTGTAAAATGGAGCAAAATTCACTTAATAAATGTCCCGTTTAGGAACAGAAATTTTGGGTTCAATTGTGGTCTTAAGTCAAGGACTAGACATACAGTCCCAATTTATCTGGAAGATGCCAGATTAAATTAGAAATCCGGCCCAGAGTAATAACTCCAAGCAGTTAGGATCTTCTGGATGAAAAGCCATAAAGCTTTTGGAAAGCAAAACTGTACTGAGTTTTATTATGCTTAAGGTTATTAACCATTGTTGAAATGTTTCCTGCATGGAATTGTCTAAACCAGGGGTCTGCAAACTTGGCTCTTTTAAGACTTGTGGACTTCAACTCCCAGAGTTCCTCAGCCAGCTGGCTGAAGAACTCTGGGAGTTGAAGTCCACAAGTCTTAAAAGAGCCAAGTTTGCAGACCCCTGGTCTAAACTATCTTAAAAACGATCTGTGAACACAGCCCTCTTTATGGCAGTGAATTCCTTGTGTATGGACAATATCTCAGTCACCAGAGAAGGCTGACATGGTAGATTCTGACAAGATTTGTTGGGATGTTAACATGCACAACTCTTTTTTTTCTTTTTCAGGTAGTCCAGGAGGAAATATCCTTTCCTTCCAGCTTTGTGAAGCTGAGTTACTTGAGCAGCAGAACCTCTGGATACAAAACTTTGCTACGCATCATTTTGACACATTCTACGATCCCTCCTGGCATCACCAAAGTGCATCTCACTGTAACGATTGAAGGACGGCTGGCTCAGAAATGGTTTCCTGCTGCCATCAACCTCATCTATACTTTTGCGTGGAATAAGACAGATATTTATGGCCAGAAAGTATCTGGCTTGGCAGAGGCAATAGGTATGCCTGCTTTAACAGTACTATTGTGGGTGTGTTATAGGAGTAACAGCTAGCTCTGTTTTGATGCAAGTTATCCCTTCCAACATTAATAATGTTCATTTCTATAGCCAATGTCAATATCAAGTGTGAGGAAATCCGGAAATCCAGGAAATTCAAATGAATGGATAGATTTATTGCAAGCTTAAGCTCTCTATTTAATAGGTTAACAGAGTTGGAAGGGTCCTGGTCCAACCCCCACCCCATCCCACCTCCAAGTAGATTCTCTACAAGAATCTGAGCTACTAATGGACAAAGCAAATTGGCTGTAGATAAGAGTCAATGGAATTCAGAGTTGGCTGGACTTAGATTTCTTGTGGACGTGAAGGGATTTGAGTGTCAGACCTGCCACCATTTAAACTTCTAAATAGAAATGATCTTTGGCTCCCTTTTGTTGAAAAAGATATAGTTATATTAGAAGCCAAGTGCATTGCAGTAGAGCATAGCTGGAACTGAGAATCGTGTGCGAAAATCCCTAAATTCAACTTCTTCCTCCTACTTAACTACCTCCCATTGCTGTCCCCTCCCCATGTCAGTTAAGTGCAGGGTCCACGTGGAGGCTCTGGGAGGGCAAAAAATGGGCCTCCTGGAAGTTCTGGAAGTCCATAAATGGGCCCGTTTCTGGCCTCTGGAGGGCCTCCAGAGCCTGGGGGAGGCCTCTGGAGCCTGGGCAGGATGAAAACACCCTCCCACCATGGTGCAGGAGGCCAAATAGGCCACACTCACCATGGCCACGCCCACCCAGCAACTAGGCAGAGAACCGGTTGCTAAAATTTTTGAATCCCACCCCTGCTCCTTAATATGCGTGTGTGTGTGTGTATGGGGTATACCAAGGAAACTCCAAACAGGCTGAATGTAGTCTACTGTGGGTCACATGTGGGGAAAAGGGGCTTTAATACAGAAATCAGTGATTTCATAAGCTTCTGCCCAGTTGATTAATTCCATGGGGATGCATTGGAAAATTTGTTTCTGGATTTTTTTTCTTCTTAACTCCTAGTGAGATGTGGTCATTCATTTTCAGCCTCTATATTTCTTTTCTTGGGTTCTTCCATGATTTCAGAGTTTCTCACATTCTATTCAATTCTGGGAGATTTTTTTCTGTCAGGAAATAGGCAGATTTCCCAAGCTACTTTCTATCATTTTTCCAACATCTGGTGAATTGCAGAAAAAAAAAAAGAAAATGGATACTTAAAAGCTGGAAAGGGAAGTTTTGCGCTTAGAAATATTCAATTTGATTGTTGGGGCACCCTTAAGAAAGAGACTATGCCCATGTGGTCAGCAGGAGACTGATTAATACTGCTTTAATATTTTATGCAATTTATTTTAATATTACATGCATCTTCCACTGATTTTATTAAAGCTTCCCACTTCATCCCACCATTTTTGTTGGTGTTGCCTCTCATCCATCACACTAGTTGCCACCCTGTGAAATTATTATTGATCATAAGCACACCAGGCACTTTGTAAATGAAATGTTCCAATTTTGGATCTTAGCATAGCTGTCTCCAACTCTCAAAATGAATCCATTCTGATTCCACTCAATGTATTAGATAGATTCCATCGAGGGGCATGGTGACGTAGAAATGGAGTTCTCACCTCGCATTCAGGAAGCTGTGAGTTTGATCCTAGGCAGCGGCAGATATTTCTCTCTCTGAGCACAATAAGTAATTGTCTGCTGTGAACTCCACATAGGCATTGGAAAGGGCATCCAGCCAGTAAACAATCAAGGTTCTTGTCATGCCCCCATCAGAGCCTGAATCTGCGGGGGAAGACGAGCTAGAACTGGAACCGGCAAAGATCAAGGGGGTGACTTTGTTGGCTTCGGAGGAAAATGGGGAGGAGCAGGGCCAATCGGACCAGGGCCATTCAGGATTTGATTGGTTTGTAGGCAGAGAGGAACAGGGGCAGGATGACCAAGAGAGGCTAAGCAGTGAACATGAGAGATAGAGCTCAGGCAATGAACAAGGACCACCCCCTCCTGATCCTCGAGCACAGAGAGTGGAGAGAAGGCAAGAACAGTACAGATTGAGCTAGCACCCTGCCCCTCTTCACAAGGCACACCTGGGGACTGAGACTTAAGGAGACACTGTGGGGAGGGCCATTTGTCAGGAACAAATACTGAATTTATAGAGTGTTGAATGCCGACATTTGAACTTTCCTGGATTCCTTGCATTCTTTTTGGATTACTTGCCATGCTCCCTTGCTTCTTGGACTCCTCGACTTGCCCTGCTGGATTTCTTGCTGTGCAGCCATGGTGTTAATTCACAGCCTTGGGCTGGACTATTAGCAACCAGAGGCTGCTTGAGGTGTGTGTGGGGGCTTGTCCTCACATTGCTCTGGAGCTTTCCAGAAGCATGGGAGCGTTTGGGGAAATTTGGAGCAATAAAAGGGAGATTTGAACTACCAGCTGCCTGTGTTATCTCTGTGATGTGCCCTGAGTCATCACAGTCCTTTTACTTGTACTGACACCAGCAAGGGATTACAGGATTGTTAAAACCAAATAAAAAATAAAAAAAATAGATTCCATCATTGCACCTGGAAATAGAGGTTGGAACGCCTATGCCAAAGTAGGGTATTGTGAACACAATACATTTTCCATACAGGTAGTCCTTGACTTACAAAAATACAGGTAGTCCTTGATTTACAAAAAAAAAATAAAAAAATTCTGTGAGTTGAAGTCCGCCAGGCTTAAAGTTGCCAAGGTTGGAGACCTCTGCTCTACATAGTTTTCTCCATCTCTTCTCTTTCTGACAAACATCCCTGCATTGATGAGCAGATTTGATATCCAGCTGCTAAATGCCATTTGTCAGCTCCTTAGATTAACATTTGTAACTGGCAGCCAAAGTTATCAATGTCTGGAGCACACACCCACACACCCTATGCTGTGCCTTGCAGTCTTATTTACCTGTTTCTTTCCTTTGAATAAACATACTTCTTGACCTATATCTTAGAGTATTTGAAAAGCAGAATCAAGCAATATGCTGCCATCTGGAGGAGACCGCGGAAAATTTCACAGGACCGTTTTGGAAAGCAATAACAGCAGGGAGGGAGGAAGTCAATCAGACCAGAGCTGGAAGGGGCCTTGAAGGACTTCTAGTCCAACCCCCTGCTCAATCAGGAGACCCTACTTTCAGACAAGTGACTGTCTAGTCTCTCCTTAAAAATCTCCAAGGATAAAGCACCTAAAACTTCTGATGGCAAAGTGTTCCACTAGTTAATTGTCCTCACTGTTAGGAAGTTTCTCCTTAATTCCACGTTGCTTCTGTCCTTGATTAGTTTCCATCCATTGTTTCTTGTCCTGCCTTTTGGTGCTTGGGTAGATAAATTGACCCTCTCCTGTTTGTGGCAACTTCTCAAATACTGAATAGTGCTATCATGTCTCCCCTAGTCCTACTTTTCTCTAGATTAGCCAAACTCAAATCCTTCAACTGCTCTTCATATGTTTTAGTCTCCAGGCCTTTAATCAACTCAGTTGTTCTTCTTTGCATTTTTTCCAAAGTCTCAACAACTTTTTTGTAATGTGGTGACCAAAACTGGATGCAGTATTCTAGGTATGGCCTTATTTAAGGCTTTATAAAGCGCTACTAATACTTCATGTGATTTTGATTCTATTATTTATACAACCAAGGATCATATTAGCTTTTTTGGCTGCTGCCATACACGGCTGGCTCATATATGTGTGTGTGTGTGTGTGTGTGTGTGTGTGTGTGTGTGTGTATTTGTTTTCTGAGGTTTTCGCGGGTGTTTGTATGTAGGTCTTTGGTTATTCGGGTTTTCTCCCGTGTAGAGAATATACGAGAGAAAACCCGAATAACCAAAGACCTACATATATATATTTGTCACAACAGTACACACAAACATCGTCATATATAAAAACAACACATCATGAAAGAAAATATATATATATGTAAAAATATACAACAGCTATGTTAATTTGATATAATGAAGGGAACAATAGGACAGGAATGGTAGGCACTTTTGTGCTCTTATGCACGCCCCTTATAGTCCTCTTAGGAATGGGGTGAGGTCAATAGTAGACAGTTTTTGGTTGAAGATTTTGGGATTTTGAGTAGAGACTATGGAGTCAGGTAATGAGTTCCAAGCGTTAACAACTCTGTTACAGAAGTCATATTTTCTGCAATCAAGTTTGAAGTGGTTGACATTACGTTTAAATCTATTGTTTGCTCTTGTATTATTGCGATTGAAGCTGAAGTAGTCTTTTACAGGAAGGATATTGCAGTAGATGATTTTGTGTGTTCTAAGTTTTCTAATCCTAGGATTTCTAGCCTGGTGGTATAAGGTATTTTGTTGTTTTTGGAGGAGCAAAGAACTCTTCTAGTAAAATATTTCTGGACACGTTCGATTGTATTAATGTCAGAGATGTGGTATGGGTTCCAGACGGATGAGCTGTATTCAAGAATAGGTCTGGCAAATGTTTTGTATGCTCTTGTTAATTATTATTATTAATTATTATTAATTTATTTATTTAATATTTATTTAATATTATTTATTTATTTAATTTAATTTATTTATTTATTAATCATATTTAATACATTTGCTTGCTCTGTGCTTTTTTATAAAAAGAGAGAACTTTTTTTCCTTTTCTGCTGTGTCAACAACCACAATTATCAAGTTGTTGCAAATGGAGAAGGAAAGAAATGCAAAGTGAAACCAAGAATCTTTTACCCCAGTGTTTCCCAACCTGGAACTACTTTAAGCGGTGTGGACTTCAAACTCCCAGAATTCCCTAGCCAGCAGGCTGGGGAATTCTGGGAGTTAAAGTCCACACCGCTTACAGTGGTCAAAGTTGAGAAACACTGTTTTACCACATTTTTCTTTCACTTTTTTCCTTTGGTTATTTGTAATTACATCATGCTGTTTTATGTAACAATCACAACAACACTATAAATGCTTTATATATCTCGAGTCCTGGCAATTTCATTGAATAATAACAAGAATAATAACAGAGTTGGAAAGGACCTTGGAGGTCTTCTAGTCCAACCCCCTGCTTAGGCAGGAAACCCTACACCATTTCAGACAAATGGTTATCCAATCTCTTCTTAAAAACTTCCAGTGATGGAGAATTCACAACTTCTGCAGGCAAGTTGTTCCACTGATTAATTGTTCTAGCTGTCAGGAAATGTCTTCTTAATTCTAGGTTGCTTCTCTCCTTGATTAGTTTCCATCCATTGCTTCTTGTCCTGCCCTCAGGTGCTTTGGAGAATAGCTTGACTCCCTCTTCTTTGACCAATCTGCATAACATTGTTGACATTTGGAAAATTTATCTCACTTCCCGGTTATATTTTTCTAGCCAAGTATGAGCCAAATTTGATCTTTGTTTTGCTTTTGAGGAGAACCAGAAATGGCTAAGTGTTCCTACTTTGTTGGATCATTTACATAACATTAAAACAAAACAGTCAACTGTTTTAAAATAATCAAAAAGAAAAAGTCGAGGCATTGCACAGATTCATCCATTGAAGAACATTGATGCAATAATGCCAGGAGTTTCCATAACTGCTCCTTTGATTTGTGCAAAGTACTTGTAGACATTAAATGAACCCTGGTTGTGCAGTGGTTAGAATGCAGTATTGCAGGCAAACTCTGCCCACTGCCAGCAGTTCGATTCTTTTCTTTTTTTTGCCAAAAAGTTTTTTTTTATTTTTTAAAAAACTTAATAATAAAAAAATCATTGTTAACAAATTATTGGTCAGGTACATCTTTAAACATATCAAATTTCACCCAAATTTATAATCTAGTACAATATATTCCCTTCCTTCTTAAATTTAGTTATTTATTTGTGCAAATCTAATCAAATTCAACACATTCTGAAAATTATTTAAATGAAGTTTAGTCCTCGTGCTTACTTCCCCAAAACATCAATAATAAATCTTCTATTTACATTTTTAAATTTCATTCACAACTTTGCATCTACATTATTAATCAAAGGTCAGACCCCCTAGAATCTCTTCCTTAAAAACTGCCCAGAGATCACATAGACAATTTCTTTCTTCCCTCATCGTCATCCTCTGTCTTTAAATCAAATAACATATATTCAAAATTCCCATCTAATCCTTTATAATACCAAACAAAAAAAAATTAATATTTAAAAGGGGTGCACTAATTATAAAAATATTCCAAATTCAACACATTCTGAGAGTTATTAAAATAAAATTTAATCCTCGTGTTTGCTTCCCCAAAACATCAATAATAAGTCTTCTATTTACATTTTTAAGTTTCATCAATCTCAATTTTGCATTTACATTATTGATCAAAGGTCAGACCACCTAAAATCTCTTCCTTGAAAACTGCCCAGAGATCACATAGACAATTTCTTTCTTCCCTTCTCTTCATCCTCTATCTCTAAATCAAATAACATATATTCAAAATTCCCCTCTAATCATATATAATACCAAACAGAAAATTTAACATTTAAAAGGGGTTCACTAATTATTTCCACCAATTGTTTCTACAATATATTTAATTATTCCCTTAGAAGTTTTTAACAGATCATTTCATTACCTCACCCATACATAAAAATAAAAAAGCAAAAAAGGGACAAGAAAAAACAACTTTTGCCCAAACATAAAAACCCTCATTTCCCTCTTATCCCAATTCTAATATCTTTCCCTCCATTTCCCAAAACATCAAATTACTTTTATTACATTTGTCACTTATATTTTAAGATAGATATTAACATTTTCTATTTTAAATTCTTTAGATGATTCTAAAAGCAGCCATTAGTTCCTTTCAAAGCAATATTATATGCCCACGTCAACAGGACCTTCTCTGGGGGAATAGTCTGCTATTCCATTCTTACGGTCTTTCTCTGCCTTTGGATCCTTGCTTAAATAACAAATTCTCCAAATCTGTAATCCAAGAGCACACCATCTAAAATTCTCTTCCAAAACTGTTGTGCAGTCCCAAAAACGCCAATCGTTTGTGGGAATAGTCACAAGAAAGCTATTTGACTCTTTTTTTATATATATAAAAAGTTTTATTTTAACATTCATATCCAATAACATATTTAATGTACCATCATATACAATTAATCGGACCTGCCCGGTCACCGCCCCCTTCCTACTCTCTTCCCTTCTCTACCTTCTTCTACTTTCCACGACCATCCTCCCCTCCCCTTCTCTTATCTATCTCCTCTCCTCCTTCCTCCCTACTCTTTTCTTCTCCCTCTTCTATCCCTCTTCCTTCCTTTCCTCTCCTCCTCTTCTCTTTCCTACCTCCTTCTCTCTTCTACTTCCTTCCTTCCCATCATTCTGAAATGATAGCCAGGCAGCTCCAATCTTACATTGATTATACATCTTCAATCATCACTGTACATTAACCATCAATCCATTTTCTACCTCATCCCCCCTCCCCCTCCCTTTGACTCTTACTATCTTCTTCTGCCTCTATGTGTCATCTTGAAACAGTTGCAGTTCACAACCAATAAGTAGCCATTTTGGTGACGAAGCTTCTTTGTTCCCAAATGCTTCAGTACATGGAGGTTAATTTTCCCAAGTTTTTCTTTAACTATATTGAAAGTTAAGTTTTTTAAATCCAAAACAACAATTTTTTCCCCCATTTTTCTTTCATCTTTACTGTATCTTCTCTTAAATTGCATTTTCAATTTAAAATATTCGTTTTCATTTTATGTCCAACTTATTTATCTTCCAGGATTTATCTCTTGTAGGTTGCTTTAATATTCCATAGATTTAGGGTAGAGGGATTTGAGACATTTATTTAATAAGTTCAAAAATTATTTAATAAGTTCAAAAATTTCTTTTATACTTTTCTCATTATATCTTTAATTTCCATTTATAGTCCATTAACACTTCCAGGGTTTTCCAAACCATTACTTAGTAAAAACTTATTTTTCCTTTCCTTATTTAAACAGGGCTCTACTTCCATTCCAAGCCCCCAGAGCTAATTCAATTCCAGAGTGTGTATTTGTTAAATTGATTCTTTCCACTTTCACTTCCTCTTCAATTAGCCACCCGACTGAAGGTTTCTCCCAGTGCTTGCGCTTATTTTAAAATATTTTTTCTTCGTGAGCTCACAACTCACCTGACTTCAACAATTTGTCTCCTGATGTTTCTTCCTCCTGCTCATTCTTGTGGCTGCCGCGGCTTCGGTGCCACCACCACCATGGACGATGGCAGCTGCATTCCTCCCCTTTGGGTCTGGGGGAAAGAATCCGGAGCTGTGGGGAGTTTGCAGCCCCCCCCCCCCCCCCGTTCACTCCGGCAGCTCCCCTACTCTTCGCTGCCCCTAGAGGTCAGCTGTAATCCGATCCTAAATTAGGATGGACTCCCAGATCGGGGAGGTATCGGCGCAAACCCTGGAGCCATCGGGGTTTGCGATGTCTCACCCGCGACGCTGGCTACGCCTCCAGCAGTTCGATTCTCACCAGCTCAAAACTGACGCAGCTTTCCATCCTTCCAAGGTGGTAAAATGAGAATCCAGATTTTTGGGGACAATATGCTGACTCTGTAAACCACTTAGAGAGGGCTGTAAAGCACTGTGAAGTATTATATAAGTCTAAGTGCTATTGCTATTAACCTATTAACACAGAAGGAGTTAGGAAGCATCCCCAGTGTCTAAAACTAGTAACAGTCAGGGAAATTCAGGGAAAATTGAAAACAAAAACTCAGGAAGTATACTGAACTACAGGGAGTCCTTAACTTACCACCACAGCTGAGCCTCTGTTGCTAAATGAAATCCTTGTTAAGTGAGTTTTGCTCCATTTTACGACCTTTCTTGCCACAGTTGTTACGGCAATCGCTACAGTTGTTAAGTTAGCAACACAATTGTTAAGTGAATCTGGCTTTATTTGTCAGAGGGTCATAAAAGGTGATCACATCACCAGGGGAGACCGCAACCATCATGAATATGAGCCAGTTGTCAAGTGCCCGAATTTTGATCATATGACCATGAGGAGGGCTGCAATGGTCGTAGGTGTGAAGAATGATCAAACGTCACTGTTTTCAGTTCCATTGTAACTTTAAATGGTCACTAAATGAATGGTTGTAAGTCAAGGACTACCAGTATAACCAAAATGGTTACTGTAGAGCAAAGCTGTCCTCCAGGCTTAAAGTTGCCAAGCTTGGAGATCCCTGCTCTACAGCAACTCCGGTTGAGAACCAGCCAAAATACAGACCATGTTCTAGATCAGGAAAGACACTGACATATCCTCTTTCTAGATTTCTCAACGAGCTTTTGACTTCCCTTGCTCCTTGTACTCATCTTCTGGTCCTTACAGCAATTCAGCCATCTGGGAGAAAGTGTTCCGAGAAACCCCACCTTAGTTAACTCATTATGAAAGAGGCTAAGAAAATCCTATGGCAGTTTGCAGGATTCTATATGTACACCAGAGCAGCAGTAAAAAGATAGATAGTAGATAGACAGACAATGGATGAATGGAGAAGCAGACATGTATGTTAGCTAGATTTCTTCCTTCCTTCCTTCCTTCCTTCCTTCCTTCCTTCCTTCCTTCCTTCCTGCCTGCCTGCCTGCCTGCCTTCCTGCCTTCCTGCCTTCCTGCCTTCCTGCCTTCCAGACAGACATATATGTTAGCTAGATTCCTTCCATCCTTCCTTCTTTCTTTCCTGCCTGCCTGCCTGCCTTACAGACAGACAGACATATATGTTAACTAGATTCCTTCCTTCCTTCCAAGACAGACATATATGTTAACTAGATTCCTTCCTTAATTACAGACAGACAGAAAGACATGTTAGCTAGATTCCTTCCTTCCTTTCTGCTTGCCTGCCTTACAGACAGACAGACATATATGTTAACTAGGTTCCTTCCTTCCTTCCCCCCTTCCTTCCTCCCTCTCTCCCTCCCTTTCTTCCTTCCACACAGTCCTTGAAAACAGCCTGTGCATCTTTCCAATTCTTGTCTTCAGCTAAAATATTAGAGGACAGTATGTCAAACTTTACTGTGATTCAGTGAAGCAAGCCTATTTCCAAACATTTCACAGCTAAGAGCAATGACCATTCTATGTTGAAGAGAGATAGGTGGTTAACGTAGAACAGAAATGAAATGTCTAATCCTCCTTTTGTAACCGAACCAAAGGAGGGAAGAGCACCATAGATCCACAGTTGGTTATTTCTCATTTCAATAAAACTTACACTTGTTGCAATTTATGGGCTGATGGAAGAGATGTTTGACCGAAAAGGCAAAAACATACATTGAATTAATAAGTAAATTAAGCATGACCAGATACTCCAGTTGCAGGATGAAAGGAGTGCACTGAAAAACTGGGATTTATGACAACCTTTCAATATCCATTGCTATAAATCAAGCTAGTGAAAAGCCCAATTAAATTGCCCTCTCAAATTGACCAAGGTCTCTTTTGCATGCAATACTCCTCACATTCAAGTTGAAGGCAGTTTTAAAAGTGCAAATGCGATTAACTAAGCAAACATATTTTGCAGATGATGTGAGACATAAGCGAGAGCACAGACTCCTGTCGTAGATGCCAACTTTCATTTTTTTTTAAAAAAAAATATCTTGAGCCAAAGTCTCAGGCTAGCCATCCGTGCCTCACAGTAAAAACTGAACGATTTTGAGCGTGTACTCTGTGGAAATCTCTGCTGTGCCACTCTCAGCTATACCAAACTGGGAGAAAAAAGACGGAAAAGGCCTCTATTCGTGAAGAAAATAATACTGAAAATTTTGTAAAGACAGCCCAATTCTAAATATGAGTGGTCCTCAACTTACAATCATTTGTTTAGCGGCTGTTTGAAGTTACAAGTTACACCTTTTGCAACAAGCAAAATCAATAGGGAAGCCCAATTCACTTAACAACCGTGATATATATATATAACAACTGCACTGATTCCCTTAACATCTGTGTCAAGAACGGTCGTAAAATGGAGCAAAAATCACTTACCCGTATTTTTCGGGATATAAGACGCACCGGAGTATAAGAGGCATCTTAGTTTTTGGGGAGGAAAATAAGAAAAAAGCTGATTGGCAGGTGGATCGGCCTCCTGAAATATCCCCAATCAGCTATTCCCAGAGGTCAATTTTAGCAACAGGTTCCTTGGTTGTAAGCTCTGTGCCTTTCTTTTTTTTCTTTTCTTTTTTTTGGCTTTTTTTCCTGCCTCTGTAACGTCTGAAACTCTGGTTCAGAAAAAACTTTTTTTTCTGCCTCTGAAAACCTCCGAAACAGCTTCAGAAAAAAAGCCTTTAAAGCTTTATTTGGGGGTTTTTTTTCTGAAGCTCTATTTGGGGGCTTCTTTTCTGAAGCTCTATTTGGTGGGTTTTTTTTTTCCTGAAGCTCTGTTTGTGGGCTTCTTTTCTGAAGCTTCTTTCAGCCTCTGAAACCTCCATTTGAGAAGCTGGGCAGGGTTACATTCGAAGTATAAGACACACCCAGATTTTCACCCTCTTTTTTGGGGGAAAAAGGTGCGTCTTATATGCTGAGAAATACGGTAATTGTCTTGCTTAGCTACAGAAATTTTGGGCTCATTTACGGTCGTAAGACAAGGACTACCAGTACAGAGCACCAGCTGCAGACCAACTCTGGACCACTCTGAAATATTTGTGTACCATTTGGGGCCTTGTTTATGCCATTTTTAAGGTCTTGTGCATGGTTATCGAAAGCCCTGTTCCTCAGCAAACATCCTTTCCTTCTGCAACATGAACAACAAACTTCGTTTGTTTTTGAGTTTTCACTTAAATATTTCACATCAAGTATTGAGTGGGGCAGAAATTAAATTAGTGATGAGAAGGTTTTTGTGGCCGGAGGAATGGGAAGGAATATAACGGTACTCAAAATCGGTTCCATTAAAATCTTGGAACTTTATTTTTTTAAACAGAAGCTCTTATTTCCCTACTTAAAGCCATTTAGATGTCTTCTCTTGTGAACCAATGGACTGAGCATGACACATAGCCTGGTACTTGAGAGACTGCCTGTCTCCCAAACTCCCAAACCCAACCAACTTGATCTCGAAGGCTTGATGTGCTCTGATATGCTTCACTTAAACAATGTCATCTTCGTTGACCTGCCTTCTCTGCTGTAGACCCCGCCCTTTGGAGTAGCCTGCCTGGCTGCCTGGCTGCCTGCCTGCCTGCCTGCCTGCCTGCCTGCCTGCCTGCCTGCCTGTTGTGACCCAGGCCCAAGTAGTTATTGCCAGACACAGTCAGACCTACCCAAACATATTTTATTAGAACAGCTGAGAATTACTTGATTCTCAGCTTAGTCCAAATTAAGTCCAAAACAACATCCTTCATAAAAAGTCCTTCGGCCTTATCACAAACTTTTGTCTTCTTTGGTACCCTGCCAAAGGCTTTTCTTGACAAGAACCCCACAAAGTTCATAAACAGGAGACAGGAAACAATTGTAGCAACGTTGCTTTCCTACAAAGCACCCAAGAGCCTTTGCTGTTCTTTTAAGCCTTATGGGAGGGGCCAATCATCTCCTGGCCTTACTCCCCAGTTGACCTTTTGCCTTAGATGCTCTTGCCTTCTGGCAGCTCTTAGCATGCACACACTAGGAATAGGCTCCTCCTGTTCCTCTGTCTCTCTGCTGTCCGGCTTTGGAGGCTCCGGAGTGTGCACATCGCTCCCAGATGGACCTGGCCCCATCTCTGGCTCCAATGCTGAGCCCTCTTCCGGGCCTTCCCTTGACTCCAGGACTGACCCATTGTCCACTCCAGCTTCCTCATTGTCCAACTCCGCTGCCAGCTCTACAGGCTGCTGGCAGACCCCAACACTTCCTTCCTTCCTTCCTTCCTTCCGAGATTAGGGTGGCCTGAGTTCTTTTAGTCTTTCCTAAGGCTTTATAAACCTGGTTATGGTCCTAGGCCCGGGGCCCTGAATGTATTCAGGGCCGTGTTTCTTGACTATACCGACCATCATCATCATCATCATCATCATCATCATCATCATTATTATTATTATTTCCTCAGCTGCTGTATATATTTTTCTGCTGTTTCCAATTATTTAAATTGTTACTGGGTTGAAGTGGGTAGCTGAAGAAATAAAACTAATAAATAAAATAATGTTTGTGTTCGATGCTTGTGATCCACCCAGATTCCTTTCACATCAGGGGGCATGCAAGTTTAATTTACATACCAGTTGAATGTAATTATGATGATAGTTGGTCACACAGTCAGCCAGGGGTTTTAGATTGGATTTAGCATTTTGGTCCACCCATCCAGTCCTTCCCATACCATCCACAGGATGTCTGCTGTTCCAAGTATAGCTGCCTTTTGCAATTGACTGATGGGGATTTTGTCAATGCCGTTGGTGTTCAAGTGGTGCTCCAGATGTTTTGGGATTTCACCCAAGGCGCCTATTACTGTTGGTCTAAGTCAGGGGTCTGCAAACCTGGCTCTTTTAAGACTTGTGGACTAACTCCCAGAGTTCCTCAGCCAGCTTTGCTGGCTGATGAACTCTGGGAGTTGAAGTCCACAAGTCTTAAAAGAGCCAAGTTTGCAGACCCCTGGTCTAGGTTGCCACATATTGTTCTACTTCTATTTGCAGGTGTTTGTATCTTGCGATTTTCTCCCATTCTTTCTCTTCTAGTCTGCTTTTTCCAAGACTGCAACATCGACAATACAGACTTTTTTTTTTGTCCGTCTTATCGACAATTGTTAGGTCTGGATTGTTATATGGCAGGTGCTTATTTGTTCAGTTTCTAAAGGTGCCTTAGCTTTTTCATTTGCTGTTACTTTGTCTGGTTTATATTATTGTTCAAGAAAGAAAGGGGGCCAGGGGGGCCTTCCATTCATATATTTCCATACTTCTATGCAAGTCTCAGGCAAGAGATTGAGAGAATTGTATATATGAATGTATGTAAACATTTTCACGTAGCCCAGAAGCCAACGTTGTCAATGCTGGGTTAAGATTTTTAAAAATTGCAGGACTCTATTTATCTAAGCATTTTTCACGTCATTTTATGTTCAGGCTGATTCTTCTCTAGGGCCTCTGGTGGCTCAACGGACTAAGTCTGTCTGTTATTAACACAGCTGCTTGCAATTACTGCAAGTTCAAGTCCCACCAGGCCCAAGGTTGACTCAGCCTTCCATCCTTTATAAGGTAGGTAAAATGAGGACCCAGATTGTTGGGGGGTAATAAAAGTTGACTTTGTATATAAATATACAAATGGATGAAGACTATTGCTTAACACAGTGTAAGCCGCCCTGAGTCTTCAGAGAAGGGCGGGATATAAATTCAAATTTTTTAAAAAATGCTTTGGCTTAGGCTCCTGTCAAATATGCAAGTTATTCATATTAGTTTCCTGAAGATATTTTCTGCTTTTACTGCCACCAGAAAAAGGGAGAATCAACATTTTCAAAGAAAATTCCTCATGACTCCTGCCCCCCTCCCACATCCAAGAAACAGGACAATCATGTAATTCTATTACCATTGGGAACTTCATCCCAAAGATGAAGTCCCTAATTTCCTGCCTAGTAGAAAAAATGTAGAAAAATGCTTTTAAAAGTTTTTTAAAAAGTTGCCCGTGTCCACCCAGTCACATTACTCCCCCCACCAAGCCACGCCCACAGAACTGGTAATAACAAATTTTACATTTCACCACTGCTCCAGTCCCCTATTCATCTTTGTTATTCTTCTTTACCCGCTTTCTAGAATCTCAACATCTTTTTTGCACCATGGTGACCAAAACTGAATGGACAAAGGCTTGGGGAAGACTAGTTTCGGGGTCAACCATAACTAGGTGACCACAAAACAATCCTTCCCCAAATGTCTATGGAGATTCTCAGTCATCCAGGTCATGGTTGTCCCAAAGGTGCTTTTTCAAGAGGCAAATGTCTTTGAAGACATTTCGCTTCTCATCCAAGAAGCTTCTTAAGTTTTGACCCAATGGTGGGGAATGGAAGGATTTATATTCCCTACAGACAGCTGGTCAATTGCATCCTTTTGAGAGGGTCATGGAGGCCACTTGGAGATGAATAGAATAGAATAGAATAGAATAGAATAGAATAGAATAGAATAGAATAGAATAGAATAGAATAGAATAGAATAGAATAGAATTTTTTATTGGCCAAGTGTGATTGGACACACAAGGAATTTGTCTTGGTGCATATGCTCTGAGTTTACATAAAAGAAAAGATACCTTCATAAAGGTACAACATTTACAACACAAATGATGGTCAATATATCAATATAAATCATAAGGATTACCAGCAACAAGTTACAGTCATACAGTCATAAATGGAAAGAGATTGGTGATGGGAATGATGAGAAGATTAATAGTAGTGGAGATTTAGTAAATAGTTTGATAGTGTTGAGGGAATTATTTGTTTAGCAGAGTGATGGCCTTCGGGGAAAAACTGTTCTTGTGTCTTGTTGTTCTGCAGTGCTCTATAGAGTTGTTTTGAGGGTAGGAGTTGAAACAGATTTATCTCTGTCCTCAGGGTCACCCGAGTTGTGCAAATGGGTGTGGAGCCTTCCTGGATGCAGGATGTTTTCTGCCCTGTGTCCCTTGACTGTTGAAGACAGGCTGTTGGGGATGAGTCTGTATTGTCTGCATCTCAAATTGAAGTGCAAATGGTTCCTGTAGTTTGCAGTGTTTTTGTGGAAATCCATTCATATTCCCGCATCATTCAAAGGGTGTTCATCCCAAAGTGCATAGCTAAATGTCTATGGAGATCCTCAGTCATCCAGGTCATGGTTGTTTCCCAAAGGTGCTTCGTCAGGAGGCAACTGGACTTCCTTGCATGAGAAGCAAAATGTCTTCAAAGAAAAGCAAGGAAGTCCAGTTGCCTCCTGACGAAGCACCTTTGGCATATCCTTTCCCAAGGATGATGGATTGGACCTGGCCATTTGTTCTTTTGGCCTGCCAATATAATCGCCCTGCTCCAAGGAGCAACAATGGGGCAGCATCCTGAACCTCTGGGTGAGAGCATTGAGGTTTTCATTCAGGCATGCCTTTCTGCCTTTGCCAGAGCGATGCCGTGCGAGTCCCTTGCCCTCAGGAAAACAGCACCACTGTGACAATTTCAGATCTGATACAAATTGGTGGTTAAAACAAAGAAAGAAACGTCAAAGCATCCTTTACCCTCTTAAAGATGATTGCTAGATACCACTGAAACAACCTCTCCGTTCAGCGGAAGGAGGTGCGGTGGAATCCCATCGTAGGCCACGAGTTTTGAGTACAAAATATCCAAGGTTCAATCTTCAGGATTTCCAAATGATCAGGAAGCATGACTTCTGCCTTAAGTCCCAGGAGAGCCATTGCCAGTCAGAAAGCATTCATTTATCTTCGTAAGCCCAAGGTTGTTCCATTATTGTAATGTTTTTAGCGCACGGTACAGTTCTTCCTTTTAAATTTGCTACCTCTGCCTTCCATGTCTGTCTTCCCAAAAAACAATTTTTAGATTTACAACCCGAGCTGTTCCCTCCAGCAACAGAGAGCAATTATATCTTTTAGTTGGGGGATTTTTTTTTCTCTTACTCCCTTCTCATATACTCTTGAGCCTCTGCATTGCCAGCAGGCACTCAGTGGTCGTCCCAGAGAATCCGGGAATCAGCTCCAGTGGCAGAAGAATCGACTGTATTTGTCATGATAATGAAACAGAGGAAAAATTGCTGCTGCAAAAAGCTATTTTCTCCTCATTGCTGTTGTTACTATGACAAGTTTTATGGCTTCTCCTGTTCCTGTTGACTTTTAAGGTTTGAAAGAGTTACTCTGAGTTATCTTTAAATTGTGAGGTTTAATCTCAGCCCCTTTAATAAGAATGTCGTAGATTGAGTACCTGATTACCTGGCTCACTTCTTTTTCATTTCTTTAAAAAGAAAGTAATCACCAACCAAATACTCTTACTCAGACTAAGCAGCCATGCAGACTCCTCATTTGGGTTTATAGTTTTCCCACTGTTTTTTTGGAACCAATTCAATCAGCAACCATACTTGCTGATCTAGGTTTGGTAAATTTAAAAAAAAACAACACAGGTAATCTCAAAGTTGCTTTTTTCAAGAGGCAACTGGTTTTTTTTTCTTTGAAGACCTTTAGTTTCTCATCTAGGAAGCTTCTTCATCGCTGACTGGATGGTGGGAAATGGAAGGATTTATACTCCTTGCAGACACCTGGTCATCTGCATTCTTTTAGTGTCGGTTTTATTATGCCTGTACACCGCCCTGAGTCCTTTGGGAGAAGGGCGGTATAAAAATCAAATAAAATAAATAAAATAAATAAATTAAGGCCACCTGGAGGTTTATCTGTGTCCTCAGGGTCACCTGAGTGGTGCAAATGGTTGTGGAGCCTTCTTGGAACTGTTGAAAGGACTGTGTTGTAGATTGGAGATAGATGATGTCGTATCCCTCCCCTTCTGCTGAGAGAGGGCTGTTCAGTTTTGACATAGATGACCTCTTTGACCCCTCTTTCAAACCAGCGGTCCGCTTTGTCCAAAATATGGATTTTGTTGTCTTCAAAAGAGTAGCCTGTGTCTTTTAAATGCAGATGGACTGCTGAATCTAATTCTGGTGTGTTTGTTCTCCTATATTGTGCTATGCGCTTATGAAGTGGTTGTTTTGTTTCCCCAATGTACAGATCTGCAGATGGCTGATTGCATTGTACTGCATATATCACGTTGTTCAGTTTCTATCTGGGTGTTTTATCCTTGAGGTAGACAAGCTTCTGCCTTAGTGAATTCTTAGGTTTGAAGTGTGCACGTATGTTGTCTTGGCTAAAGATACTCCTGAGTTTTTCCAATATTCCTGCAATGTACAGAATGACAACAATGCTTGGTTTATTGTGTTTGTCATTGTCTGTTACAGAGGGGCTCCTGTAAAAAACACATGTAGTCCCCAACTTACAACCATTCACTTAGCAATGGTTCAGAGTTACAACACCATTAAAAATGTGACTTACAACCTCTCGTCATATTTATGACCATCAAAACATCCCTATGGTCATGTGATCAAAATTCAGGTGTATCTACAGATAGTCCTTGACTATAACAGTCCATTTAGTGACCATTCAAAGTTACAATGGCACTGAAAAAAGTGACTTATGACTGTTTTTCACACTTACGACTGTTATTATTATTATTTTATTATTTATTATTTATTATATTTGTATACCGCTCTTCTCCCGAAGGACTCAGGGCGGTTCACAGCCAGTAAAAACACAGTACATACAATACAAATTTTAAAAACTATATAAAAAACTGATTCGATAATGGCCTAAAAATTTAAATACAATTTAAAACCCTGCTTAAAACCCTAATTAAAACCCTGAAATTAAAACTATGTTCAAGCTAGTCCTGCACGTCGAAACAACAGTGTCTTCAGCTCGTGGCGGAAAGTCCGGAGGTCGGGGAGTTGACGAAGCCCTGGAGGCAGCTCATTCCAGAGGGCGGGAGCCCCCATAGAGAAGGCCCTCCCCCTGGAGGTCGCCAGCCGACATTGTTTGGCTGACGGTATCCGGAGGAGGCCCTCTGTGAGAGCGCACTGGTCAGTGTGAGGCTACTGGTGGCAGTAGGCGGTCCCGTAGATACCCGGGTCCTAAGCCATGGAGTGCTTTGAAGGTGATAACAAGCACCTTGAATTGGACCCGGAAGATCACTGGGAGCCAGTGCAGACTGCGCAGGAGAGGTGTCACACGGGAGCCACGAGGTGCTCCCTCTATCACCCGCGCAGCCGCATTCTGGACCAGTTGAAGCCTCCGATTCCCCTTCAAGGGGAGCCCTATGTAGAGAGCATTGCAGTAGTCCAGGCGGGATGTAACAAGGGCATGGGTGACTGTGCACAAGGAAGCCCGATCCAGAAAGGGGCGCAACTGGCGTATCAGGCGAACCTGATAAAAAGCCCCCCTGGTGACGGCCGTCATATGTTCTTCTAAAGACAGCCGTGCATCCAGGAGGACACCCAGATTGCGCGCCCTTTCTGTGGGAGCCAATGACTCGCCCCCAACGGTCAGCAATGGAACTAGCTGACTGTATCGGGCTGCCGGCATCCACAGCCACTCAGTCTTGGTGGGATTGAGTCTGAGTCTGTTTCTCCCCATCCAGATCCATACGGCCTCCAGGCACTGGGACATCACTTCAACAGCCTCGTTGGGGTGGTTAGGGGTGGAAATATACAGCTGAGTATCGTCAGCGTATAGGTGACAACTCATCCCAAAACCACGGATGATCTCACCCAGCGGCTTCATGTAGATGTTGAACAGAAGAGGCGAGAGAACCGACCCTTGCAGCACCGCACATAAAAGAGGCGCCTCGGGGCCGATCTCTGCCCTCCTGTCATGTTGCAGCATCCCCATGGTCACGTGATCAAAATTCAGGCAACTGGTTCCTATTTATGACGGCTGCCGTGTCTCTGGGTTATGTGATCCACTTTTGCAACCTTCTGACAAGTAAAGTCAAAGGGGAATCCAGATTCACTTAACAACCATGTTACTAACTTCACAGATACAATGATTCACTTATCAACTGTGGCAAGGAAAGTTGTAAAATGGAGCAAACTCACTTAACAAATGTTTTACTTAGCAACATAAATTTTGAACTCAGTTGTGGTCATAACTCGAGGACTACTTGGTTTTATGACAGTTGCGACATACCAGGGTCATGGGTTCACCTTTTCACATCTTCCCCACTGGCTTCTGAGCAGCAAAATCAATGGGAGAAGCCAGATTGGTTTACTAACTTTGCCTGCTCTTAGACCCACCCTTGACAATGGATGAAGTAGTAGCTATGATTTATTGTATTTTATCTCTCCACAGTCTCCGTAGGTTACGAATATGAGAGCTGTCCTGATCTGATTCTTTGGGAGAAAAGGACTGTGACGTTGCAAGGATTTGAGTTGGATGCTTCAAATCTAGGAGGATGGTCCTTGGACAAGCACCACATTTTGAATACACAGAGTGGTGAGTATAATCCTTATTCTTTTTTATTCTTTTATTAGATTTTTATGAAGCTCAAAGCAGCTTATATGGGGATTTTCCCACAATATTGTGAGGTAAGTTGGGCTGAAAGAAAATGACAACCCCAAACTTAAGTCTGAGGTTGGATTTGAATCTGGTTTACAGATTAACAGAGTTGGAAGGGACCTTGTAGCTAATCTAGTCCAACCCTCCACCCAAGCAGGAGACCCTACACCATTTCTGACAAATGGCAGTCCAATCTCTTCTTGAAAGGCTCAAGTAATGAAGCTCTCCTGAAATCAGAAGGCAACTTCTGTTCCATTGGTTGATTGTTCTCACTGTCAGAAAGTTCCTCCTTATTTCTAGGTTAAATCTCTCCTTGTTCAGTTTCCATCCATTATTCCTTGTCTGGCCGACAAGTGCTTTGGAAAATAGCTTGACCCCCTGCTCTCTGTGGCAGCCCCTCAAATATTGGAAGACTGGTATCATGTCTCCCCTGGTCCTTCTCTTCACTAGACTAGCCATGCCCAGTTCCTACAACCATTCATCGTATGTTTCAGCCTCCTAATCATCTTGGTTGTTCTTTTCTGCACTTTTTCTAGAGTTTCAACATCTTTTTTATAGCATGGTGACCAAAACTGGATGCAGTACTAGGTGTGGTCTTACTGAGGCTTTATAGAGTGATATTAGTACTTCACTTGATCTTGATTGTATCCCTCTGTTAATGCAATTTAGGATTGCATTGGCTTTTTTGGCTGCCGCCGCATACTGCTGGTTCATATTGAACTGGTTGTTCACTAAGACTCCAAGATCCCTCTCATAGTTACTATTAAACCTGGTTTCACCCAGTCTATATGTGTACTTTTGGTTTTTCTTGTCTAAGTATAAAACTTTATTTTTTTTCTACATTGAATTTCATTTTGTTAGATAGGGCCCAATGTTCAAGTCTGTCAAGTTGCATCTGGATCTTGAGCCTGGTCTAGAGTTTTAACATCTATGCCATACACAGAGGTAGATTCCCCCTCCCAGAAAGCAATTATGACTGTTTATAAATAGATTGTGCTAAATTATGATTGATTTTGAAGTCTTGTTTCAAGGAGCTATGGAAATCAGTAGAAAACTGATACATCTGCATGTGTTGAAATCTTGATTTTAATCTCATCATGAGAGTCTTGGGGAAAACCTTGAAAGCCTTTTACTCCAGCCAACATTTCCATATACAGAATCTGCCTTTTAGTTTTTGCTTCAGCGCTTTCATGAAAGAACATATAGGACATCCCAAGGAATTTGCTGCAGTAGCAAACAAACCTTATTGGTAAAAAAAAAAATATTTAAAAGATTATTGGAAACAAATATTCCTATAATTTCTATCTCTGGGTTCAATGAAACAAATCAAATTGGAATTACTATGGAATTACGACATTTGAAGATATCTCTTTCATTTTATCAGAATAACAGAATTGGAAGGGACCTTGCAGGTCTTCTAGTCCAGTGGTCACCAACCAGTGTTCCGTGGACTACTGGTGGTCCGTGAGAAAATTTTGGTGGTCCACAGAAAAATTATTTGCATTTTTTATATTGCACTAAATACTATTTTTCTTTTTAAAAAAATCATATTAGTGGTCCACAGTATTTAAAATTATGGATTTAGTGGCCCCTGAGGTCTGAAAGGTTGGTGACCCCTGTTCTAGTCTAACCCCCAGACAAATGGTTGTCCGATCTCTTCTTAAAAATTTTGAAGCACCCACAACTTCTTGAGGTAAGCTGTTCCACTGATTATTTGTTCTAACTGTCAGTAAATTTCTCGTTAGTTCTAAGTTGCTTCTCTCCTTGATTAGTTTCCACCCATTGCTTCTTGTTCTGTCCCCAGGTGCTTTGGAGAATAGTCCCCTTCTTCTTTGTGGCAGCCCCAAATTTTGATCATTTGATCTTCTGGTAAACAACCAGCCATTCCTCACAGATCCTGCTTTCATTCTAGACGTCTCACCTATTCAAAATCTCACCCTCCTTTGGACACGTTCCAAGTTATCAATATCTTGAAAGTGTGTTTTAGTTAAGTAACTCCTGCAATTTTGTCTCTCTCTGTTTTTTCTTACCATTTTTGACAGGAATGTCTCATTTCTGAAAGGAAAGGAATTAAATATTTGCTGAGCAAAATTGAACTATTGCTGCGAGCGCTTACCGAATAAAGTAAACCTAAGGGGGAAAAATGAAGTGATGTAGATGTGAAATCATTGAACCCATCACTTTTAGTTCCCAAAAGTGAATTCCTACTTAAATTAGTTCAGAGAGACAATTCGGCTATTTCTGCAATGCCCACCCTCAACTATTTTTTTTTTCCAAAAGTTATAATCCTACCCAACTCTTCCCCCTGTAATTTGACCACTGGGATAACCAAGAAGTTCTTACATTTCATTAGCTGAAAAGTCATGAATTATTCACCACTTAATCTATTCTAAAAGAACAAGACAAAGCGAGGCAAAACAATCCATGATCGATGCCGTGATTCCAGCCTTGAAAATATCACTGAATTTAAGTTAGGCTGACCCATACTGACATGAAGGAATACATTCGACATGATTTTTTTTTTCCAGTTGCAAATGTCCTTCCTTCCAAAGTCTTCAGCTGCTTTATCTAACTGATTTGCTCTGTCAGGTATATACAGGTAATCCTCAATTTACAATAGTTTGTTCGAAGTTACAGTGGCACCAAAAAAAACTGACGTGACCGTTTTTCACACAACTGTTGCAGCATTCCTACGATCACATGATCAAAATTTAGACGCCTGACAACTAATTCATATTGATGACAGTATTCTGACCCAGCCTTAACAGACATAAGAAGCAGGCTCCTTGTCACAAAAAAACCCTCTTTATTTACCTCTGGTGAATTAATTGCATTCACCCACCGAAAAGTCCAAGCAATAGTCCTTCGAAGAGTTAACCTCAGTAACAGACCTTATCAGTTCCTTGTGATAATTGCACAGCCATGAGCTCCCAGCCAAAAGGCTGCAAATTAAGTTCTGGCAAGCAGTCTCTGTGGCACGAAATACAATGAGCAAAATCTTCAGAAATATGAACGGTTGTCTCCTACGATAACCACTCCCCTTTCCTTCTATTTATTCCCCAGCCAGGGAAGGGCCATTCAGCATCCACATGTACTTTGCTTCCTGAGTCGACTCCTTGTCCTCCATTGTTCACCTCTCCTAACAGCTCTGTGCATATGTGCCTCTGGAACAGGCCCCAGCTGTTCTTCCTCCTTACTCATCTCAGCCTCCAAATGCAGCTGTCTCTCCAGTGGCTGGGAAATGCTGGACGGCCCTGGCTCTATCTCTCCGTCTGATGCAGATCATCCATCAGAGCCTTCCCCAGACTCCAGAACTGGCCCAAGTTCCTCCCCAACCTCCTGAGTCTGCCGCCAGGTCCGCTGGCGGAACACAACAGACAGTTAAAGTGTCCTGTGATCCCCTTTTGCAACCTTTTGACAAGCAAAGAATAGAATATTGGCCAAGTGTGATTGGACACACGAGGAATTTGTCTTAGGTGTATATGCTCTCAGTGTACATAAGGAGAATAAAAACATTCATCAAGAATAAAATGATACAACACTTAGTGATAGTCAAGATTAAAGGTAAAGGTTTCCCTCGCACATATGTGCTAGTCGTTGCCGACTCTAGGGGGCGGTGCTCATCTCTGTTTCAAAGCAGAAGAGCCAGCGCTGTCCGAAGACGTCTCCGTGGTCATGTGGCCGGCATGACTCAACACCAAAGGCGCACGGAACGCTGTTACCTTCCCACCAAAGGTGGTCCCTATTTTTTCTACTTGCATTTTTACGTGCTTTCAAAACTGCTAGGTTGGCAGAAGCTGGGACAAGTAACAGGAGCTCACCCCGTTACACAGCAGCACTAGGGATTCGAACCGCTGACATTTCGATCAACAAGCTCAACATCCTAGCCCCTGAGCCACCGTGTCCCTTAGTCAAAGTTACTAATAAACTATCAAACTGTACTAGGAAACAAAAACAATATAATTGAAAGATACAAGCAATATGGTTATAGTAATAAGGGGGGAGAGATAGATACTAGTAAGGAAGAGAATAATTGTAATACAGTCTTAGCAAATTATTTGACCGTGTTGTAGGAATTAGTTGTTCTTCACACCGGCCGAGTGGCTGCCCACCGCTGCCCTGATGTGTCCCACCACTACCTTGTGGAGCAGGACTCTGCAAGGCTTGTTGTGCCATTGCACGCACGAACTGCAGTGCCTCCGCGAGCTTCATCATACCAGCACAGCTGGCGTCCTGCCACTCGTGGCTGCACCAGTATTTAAACCACTTTAAACTTGATTGTTAAAAAAATATATATCAATTTTTAGAACAGAGTTGACAAAATCTGGAATATCTTCCCCGATTCCGTAGTTTCAGCTACTAACTTTCACAGTTTTAATTCTAGCTTCACTTCTGTGGACCTTCACTCATATTTAAGAGGTTCCTAAAGTTCCTAATGCCTATTGTCCCTGTCACATTTATTTATTTATTTATTTATTTATTCATTTTGCTCCTTCAAATTTGGTAGTTTTCATTTGGCGAATAAATAAAATAATATCATTTCCGTGTTTAGTTCTTTATCTCTGACATTAAACGCCAGCCACTCTGTAACTTTCAGATATGATGAAGACAATGATGTATCTATAGCAGCGGTTCTCAACCTGTGGGTCGCGACCCTGTTGGGGGTCGAATGACGATTTGCCAGGGGTTGCCTAAGACCATTGGAAATATGGGAAGTATACTTGTGAGTCGAAGAATCGCGCTCCAATGGTTGACTCCACAAGCCAGCTGCAGGCTCTTCAAATCGGTAGCCGAATTCGGCTTCAGGCACGATGAATTAAAAAAGAGAGAAATCTTTGCTCTGATGTCTCCCACTCAAGCCAGCTGCAATCACTCCCAACCGCTAGCCTAATCTGGCTTCAGGCACGCTTTAATGCCTCCGTCCTCAAGGCAATCGCAAGCAGTTCAGATCACTAGCCAATACGGCTTCAGGTGCAATAAATTCAAAACGAAAATAATTTTATGGTTGGGGTCGCCACATCGTGGGGAATTGTATTAAAGGGGTCACCACATCGTGGGGAATTGTATTAAAGGGGTCACCACATCGTGGGGAATTGTATTAAAAGGGTCACAGCACTATAAAGGTTGAGAACCACTGATCTGTAGGCTACAAAACAAGGAGCTAGCATTTTAAGTTTCTGGCAATGAAAACTCTTGATGTGCTTAAGAAGAAACTTGGGAGCTTAAAGGTGTTTTCAGAACTTCTAGGCAGCTTTTCAAGACTTTTGGAGAGGCCCATGAAAGATTCATGGTCCTAATTCATCAATGTTCGTGCAATGACCCCTTTTACAAAGTATCGCTCTGGGTGACAGTCCTACCGTAAGACAATGATTGTGATAAGCCTAGAGAACGTTGATGCATCACTCGTCTTTAGCCTGCAAAAGCCACGGGCATATTACAGTGGAGATCCCTTGGGATTTCATGCTTTGCAGTTGAAGCTATTCCTTGTTACCGGTAGTTGAAAAGAAGAGCTAGGCAAGGCTCAGATAAATAAATAACGCACCTTGCTGGTGAAATAATAGGGCACTTTACAGCTCTAAAGCTAATAAGCATGGTTCATCCATACTTCTTAATGGCAAGGATGTACTGATAGCTGAAGGCAAAGCTACATCCTAACAATATATAAGTCAAGAATTTTTATATACCGTTCTTGTTAAGAATTTTTGAGCTCTTTAAATACTAAGCAGTTTAGTGTCATACAGGCCTCTTGAGATTTGCGGGGAGCATAGGTTTAGAAAGAGGGGGGGTAATGATGAAAAGAAAAGTGGGAGAAATTTTTATCTTAATAGCATAGTCATACTTACCTGTGATTACACATATTATTTGATGGAGAAGCTTTTTAATACGAGCCCTGCGATGGGAACCTTACTTTTTATTTTCCTCGTGAGAAATCTTCTAATGAGTTTAAAAAGAAATGGAAGATTTCACACTTGAGATTTTGGGTCTGGATTTCTCAGTCTGCAGTAGCCACAGTTCTGGATAAACTTTTCATACTTCTCATGAGCATTATGATGGAGATAATTTGTAGTGCTGAAACAAAAGCAATATTTAGACAAGTGAGCAGGACTTTTGATAGATGTTACACGTGCTTTTCTGTGGTTATATATAAGCGCTCAGGAGTGGATTCGATCAGTCGGGCTGGGAGAGGAGAAGGAATGCAATTATTATCCCTCAAACTGTGAAGGGTAACAAAATATCAGGTCAAAGGGTGTCTTCTTCCTCCAACACGAATAGCCACAAGAATTAGGAGAGTAAATACGATGAAAAAAATAAAAGGGAAACCGCTTGCAACCCAACGGAAAAAGTAGAGTACAAAGCAAGCAACGTTGATAAAAAGAAAAAAATAGTTGCATGTTAATCCTTTTGTCACAAGCACAGAAGGATTAACATGAAAGAATGATCTTTCAGTTGGTCACTTTCATAAGGACAACCCATTGTTTTCATCTGGGACATAATCAGGATCACCAACCAGCATCTCCTACAAATGTTCAATTGGCTAGCTATTCTGACCATTCATTTCAAGTCCCTCCCAGTCCCAATATGCAACGATCTCAATCCTTCTTCTCCTTCTCCTTCTCCTTCTCCTTCTCCTTCTCCTTCTCCTTCTTCTTTTTCTTCTTCTTCTTCCCCTCCTCCTCCTCCTCCTCCTCTCCTCCTCCTTCTCCTTCTTTCTTTTTCTCCTCTTCTTCTTCTTCCCCTCCTCTTCCTCCTTCTTTTTTTCTTTTTCTCCTCCTCTTCTTCTTCCCCTCCTCCTCTTTCTTTCTTTCTTCTTCTCCTCTTCTTCTTCTCTTCCTCCTTCTTTCTTTCTTTCTTTCTTTCTTTTTCTCCTCTTCCACCTCCTCTTCTTCTCCTTCCCCTCCTCCTCCTTCTTCTCAGTCTCATTCTCCTTCTTCTCCTTCTCCTTTTTATCATTCTTCTTTTTTCTTCTTCTTCTCTTCTCCCTCCCCTCCACCTAGTACCAATGACAGATGCGAGCATGTTGTCACTTGCTTTGGAAGAGTTAGTCGTACTGAAGTTTTTTAATGGTGAGAAAATGGATTTTCCAGAATATTCTTTCCATCATGAACTACAACCTTAGAAGATAAAGACTTTGAACAATAAAAACAAGAAATCCAGTATTTTCAAAAAGAAGAAAAAAAGATGTTTTCCACTTTTCTCATTCACTGGTGAAACGGGAGCACAATCGATCAGAGAACTGTTCAGTCCAGAGATAAATACACTATAGGAGGTGTTGGAGTTTTCATTCACATCTGTCAGCTTTCATTCCAGGGTGAATATTGGATTTGTACTGCAGCTTATGGTTCTTTTCTGGAAAAAGCCAAATCAGAAAACTTCTCTATTTACCTCTGTTACAAAGAGTAATGTGTTCTCACCTTTCTTTTAAGATTGATTAGTTTCTAAGGTGCTCTTTTCACACAATATCCCCCCCACCGAATTAACTGCACAGGTAGATTCCAGATAGGTATTCTTTACTCATAGAGAAAAGAACATTTTAGCAGCTTGAAGGATTATTTTGCTAGCTGATTTTTTTTTTTTAAAAAGCATAAAAAGCATTTTCTAACTAGTCTTAGATGGGCATAATCTAATATATTTGGAAACGTACCCTGTTCATTAGCTTCATGGATCACGTGGAATGGGTTGAAATACCCTTGTCTCTCCGATGATGCCATGATGTAAAAAGGATGTGGAGACTCTAGAAAGAGTGCAGAGAAGAGCAACAAAGATGATTAGGGGACTGGAGGCTAAAACATATGAAGAACGGTTGCAGGAACTCGGTGCGTCTAGTTTAATGAAAAGAAGGACTAGGGGAGACATGATAGCAGTGTTCCAATATCTCAGGAGCTGCCCCAAAGAAGAGGGAGCCAAGCTATTCTCCAAAGCATCTGAAGGCAGGACAAGAAGCAATGGATGGAAACTAATCAAGGAGAGAAGCAACTTAGAATTAAGGAGAAATTTCCTGATAGTTAGAACAATTAATCAGTGGAACAACTTGCCTCCAGAAGTTGTGGCTGCTCCAACACTGGAAGTTTTTAAGAAGAGGTTGGATAACCATTTGTCTGAAGTGGTGTAGGGTTTCCTGCCTAAGCAGGGGGTTGGACTACAAGACCTCCAAGGTCCCTTCCAACTCTTGTTATTCTAAATTCTAAATTCTTCTTCAAATGGCACTGTAGAAGGACAAGTCTCTTGGCTCTGCCAGTCCTTCAAGAGGAGAAAGATCAAGAGAGAGGTAACAGAGGGATTGCAGAAATATTGTATTGTTCTAGGGTATTAGAATCTTGAAAGCCTTTTAAAGTTTCGGACCCAGCTTTTACTAAACAAAATCAAAGTGAGGTTATTTTGAGTTTCTCTCTCATTCTTCCTTCAATCTCTGGATGGTTAAATCTCTTTATCCAAGTCTTCTTCAACCATTTGTACCTTCTTTCTACCCCCAATTATTTTAACAGTTTTTTTTCATATGTTTACCAAGGTCAGCTCTAAAGATCCTTACACCTTGCAGCCTAGTTATCTGCAGTGAAAAGCTTTCCAATGTGGGAACAGGGGGGAAAACCATTTCCACGTAAGCCAGAACCTCAGCCATCATTGGACCATAAACCTGGAAAATATAATCTTTTGCTACATCACTAGTTCAACATGGAAGCACAAAAGTGCTCATTCTTGTTCACATGTTCAATTTCTGGGCAAAGTAAATATCTATGTTTGGTACAATATCATCAATGCCTTTCAGGAATTAGCTCCACTACCGCCCTCAAAATAAAGTGTGATTTTTTTTTATTGAAAAAGTTTTAGAAAACAAACAAACATTTTTCCCCCTTTCCCTCCCCCCTCAAAACCGCCTTCCCCCGTCCATTCACCCCATCCCCCCCCCGCTTCCCAGATCAATCACAAGTTATTATTACACATAAACCAAACATAGACTAAAATTTTCCCTTCCAACCCAATTAGCCTCATCCGAGTCTTTTCATTTCCTAACCTCCCCCATAACATTCTAAGATAATACCTGCTTATTATTCAAAGGCAATCTGATATCTGTTTTGTATATAATCAATCCATTTTTTCCATTCAATTAAATATCTTTCCTGCGTATTGTCTTTCAAAAAGGCTGAGATTTTAGCCATCTCAGCCAAGTTAGTAACTTTCAATATCCATTCTTCTATTGTAGGTAATTCTTTTTTCTTCCAATATTGTCCAAACAGCAGTCTTGTGATTTTTCTCTTAAGAGATCATGACAGGTAATGAAGCAATTGACCAATCAGCTCCAGATTTTCAAATATCCCTCTAAATCTCTCCACTACAGGTAGTCCTCAACTTATAACACTTCATTTAGCACTGAAAAAAGTGACTTATGACTATTTTTCACACTTATGACTATTGAATCATCCCGGTGGCGGGGTGAAATGCTACTGGTTATGACCGGTTCGGGCGAACTGATAGTAAAAAAAAATGCTACCGGTTCGGATGAACTGGTATTTCTGACAATCAGCTGTGTCGCACAATTTATATTCGCTAGAAAGCAGGAAATCCTACTTTCTAGTGAATCTAAATAGTGTGGCACAGCTGTTGCCTCCCCCTCGCTGTTCTACTTACCTTAGAAAAGGCTTCTTAAGCCTCCTTTTTCAACGCTGCACGGTAGCGCATGCAGTGCACATGCACATGAAGCAAACCGGTAGCAGACCTCAGAGGATTTCACCACTGCCCTGTGGTCACGTGATCAAAAATTCTGATGCTTGGCAACTGGTTTCTATATATGACGGTTGCTGTGTCCCAAAGTCAAATGATCATTTTTTGCAACCTTCTGACAAGTAAAGTCAATGGGGAAACTCGACTTGCTTAACAATCGGGTTGCTAATTTAACAACTGCAGTGATTCGCTTAACAACTGTGGCAAGAAAGGTCGGAGAATGGGACTTCCCCCTTGACTTTGCTTGCCAGAACATTTCAAAAGGGGGTCACGTGACCCCGGGTCAATGCAATCATCATAAATATGAATCAATTGCCAAGTAGCTAGATTTTGATCACATGATTCTGGGGATCATTCCCCATTCACATGATTTTGATCACATTCCCCACGGGCATGCTGCAACGGTCATAAACATAAAAAAACAGTGCTGGTGTCACTTCAGATAGTCACCAAAAAAACCTGTTGTAAGTCGAGGACTACCTGGACTCTTCCATGGAAGCTGAGATTTGGCCTGATCTTCTATCAGCCTTTCAAAGTAGACCAGCTCAGAAACAGACACAATTTTTTTAAAATAAAAAAAAAGCTTCCTTTTTATGATCCTATACTCTCTTTGTTGTTGTGGTTAGTTGCGAAGTCATGTCCCACCCATCACGACCCCATGGACAACGTTCCTCCAGGCCTTCCTATCCTCTACCATCCTCTGGAGCAGGGGTCTCCAACCTTGGTCCCTTTAAGACTTTGTCGTGTCCCACTCCTCCGCTGACGGCTGGGTCAGGGAAATTCTGGGAGTTGAAGTCCACAAGTCTTAAAGGGACCAAGGTTGGAGACCCCTGCTCTGGAGTTCATTTAAACTCACGCCTACTGCTTCAGTGACTCCATCCAGCCATCTCAATCTTTCCCAGCATTAGGATCTTTTCCAGGGAGTCCTTCCTTCTCATTAGGTGGCCAAAGTATTCTGTACTCCCTTAATTTGGGGTAATTTGAGTCGGACTGATTGGATGGAGCTGAGCATTTACCGGCCAGATGCCCTTCCTGATAGCACGCAGAGTTCACAGCAGATATTTTCTTTTTGTGCCCTAGGAGAGAAACATCTGCCGCTATCTAGAATTGAATTCTCTACATTCTGAGTGGGTGGTGAGCCCCTTTACAACTAGCCTACCATGCCACTCTGGATCAGACACCAAATGAGATACTAGAATTCAATTCTACTGATAATTGGCTGTAGTAACACAGTCTCAAAAGCCCGACAACATTTCTCTTATTCCAACTAGAGCAGGAGTCTGCAACCTTGGTCCCTTTAAGACTTGTGGACTTTAACTCCCAGAGTTCCTCAGCCAGCTTTGCTGGCTGAGGGACTCTGGGAGTTGAAGTCCACAAGTCTTAAAGGGACCAAGGTTGGAGACCCCTGAACTAGAGTCAAGATAGGGCAATCTGAAGTTTATTTCTCCTGCTTTCCTGTTTTTCCAGGCTAGGTTCATATTTTACTCACAGTTGCTGCTCATTTCTTCATTTCCACATCCTTCTACATTCCTTTGACTTTGTGGAAGCTAATTAAAATGGAGCCGTTCTGGAGGGCTTTTTAAAAAATAGTTAGGAAAGCGATATTGCTTAAGCAACCTCGTGGTTTATATTGTTGTAATTACATTTATCGTAATGCTTGGATGTTTTATTTTCTATAAACTGCCAAAATTCACAAAACTGAAGTGGGCCTCAAATCTAATGAATAAGCATGCAAATAAGCAAGACGGTGCTATTAAATTGTGTTATGAAACCACAAGGAGTTTTGTGGCCTCTTAAAAACTGATTTATAACAACACAAATTCCTCTGGCAGTACAGCTGAGCAGATAGATACACAACCAGGAGGTTTATTCGTATTTAAAAGAATGCTCATAAAGTTCTTTCTGAGCTCTTCTTGTTCATCGTGGGGTTCTGAGAGTGTGAGGCTATTTCACACCCCAAGATACTGGCGAAAAAAACAACTTTTGTCAGCTCTCCCCAGTTTGAACTCTGATATGGTCGAGCAAATGACTATCTTTTATATCACTTGCTTTAGTTGTGCTTTTTTAAAAAGAAAACATTAATACAGGTAATCCTCAATTTTGTTGTGCGTCGCTCGCCCCCCTCACCGCAGCCGGGCCCTTCTCATCACCTGCCAGACACTGATAGTACAGGAGAATGTCCTGGCATGCCTCCAGCCCCCAGTTCTGGCACCATGCCCGGAGAAACTGAGCAAACAAACCTTCCTCCGATAGCATGACTCAGCCTTCCATCCTTCCAAGGTTGGTAAAATGAGGAACCAGATTGTGTGGGGGCAAGAGGCTGACTCTGTAAACTGCTTAGAGAAAGCTGTGTAGCACTGTGAAGTGGTATATAAGTCTAAGTGCTATTGCTATTTACTGCAGAAGGAATCAAATGAACTCTTATTGTGCTGTCTTGACTATGGGTCTATGCGTGTATCTTTGTTTTGTAAATAACAGGGATTGTCCATAAAGGCAATGGAGAGAACATATTCATCTCACAGCAACCAGCAGTGGTCTCCACCGTCATGGGCAATGGGCACCAGCGGAGCGTTTCCTGTACCAATTGCAATGGTCCTTCTCACGGCAGTAAACTTTTTGCGCCTGTGGCCCTTGCATCCGGCACGGATGGGAGCATCTATATTGGCGATTTCAATTTTGTTCGAAGGCTTCTTCCTTCAGGAAACTCTATTAGCATCCTGGAACTAAGGTAAAAATATCACAGGACTGATGTATTAAAATCCTCAGCAAGGAGAATATAAGGTGTCTTTTGTATTGTCTTTCACCTTTTCCAAAGCAAAAAAGAAAAAGAAAAGTCCTTGCATTTAGAAAGTAACAGGTCAAAACACTTGGCATCTTTTGCAACCTGTACATTTAGCTGACTCCAGTTATGAACGGAATATAACAGAGTTGGAAGGAACTCCCGCTCAAGCACGAGACCCTATACCTTTGATGGCGAACCTATGACACGCAGAGCCCTCTCTGTGGGCAAACACTGTCGCCAGCTGCTCTTCTGGTGCGAGCCGGCCAGCTGGTCTTTGCAGGCAACGGGCTGCCGGAAAATGGCCTGAAAACAGCCAAAATTGGGCCTCTGGTGGCTCAGACTGCTAAGACAGTCTGTTATTAACACAGCTGCTTGCAATTACTGCAGGTTCAAGTCCCACCAGGCCCAAGGTTGACTCAGCCTTCCATCCTTTATAAGGTAGGTAAAATGAGGACCCAGATTGTTGGGGGCAATAAATTGACTTTGTATATAATATACAAATGGATGAAGACTATTGCTTAACATAGTGTAAGCCGCCCTGAGTCTTCGGAGAAGGGCAGGATATAAATTCAAATAAAATAAAAAATAAAAAAATAGAAGGTTATGCAGCAGAAGTTTGTAACAATTAAGACCGGTTTCCAGTGGAAAAGTCAATTGTAATTCTTAACTAACTACTACAGGTAATCCTCAACCTATGTTCAATTTAGGGCCTCTGTGGCTCAGACTGGTAAGACTGTCTGTTAGTAACAGCAGCTGCTTGCAATTACTGCAGGTTCAAGCCCCACCAGGCCCAAGGTTGACTCAGCCTTCCATCCTTTATAAGGTAGGTAAAATGAGGACCCAGATTGTTGGGGGCAATAAGTTGACTTTGTATATAATATACAAATGGATGAAGACTATTGCTTGACATAGTGTAAGCCGCCCTGAGTCTTCAGAGAAGGGCGGGATACAAATGCAAATTAAAAATTTTTTTTAAAAAATACAGGCTGTTTTTCAGACCATTTTCCAGGCTGTTTTTGTGGGGCATTTTCAGGCTGTTTTCTGGGCTGTTTTTGGTTTTCGGCACTCTGGCAGATGCATGTGTGTTCCGGTTTGGGCACTCAGTTCGCCATCCCTGCCCTATACCATTCGAGACAAATGGCTGCCCAATCTCTTCTTGAGCACCTTCAGTGATGGAGCACCCACAACTTCTGGAGGCAAACGGTTTCACTGGTTAATTGTTCCCCTGATTGATTGATTATTCATAATGCAATAATTTAATCATGATTGTCGCTTTTTTGCACATGTATTTAGTGAGATAAATGTGAATCACAACACAAAGAAATAAACTAGCTCTTGTATTTAAATGCTCACCCTACTGTTTCCTTCAGAACTTTTTTCTAAAATAGATTTTATTACAAAGTTATGATTATTATGCAGATTCAATAAGATGCATGATGGATAATATGTCACTTGCCTAAATAAATATTTATGATCGTTCCTGTTAATACATTTATGTTATTGCATTTTCTTTCACTTTTTTTTTTTTTTTACTTTTGCCTCTGCGTGAATCTCCATTCAAGAAACAGAGACACCAGACACAGGTATGAAAATTATGATCTTATGACCGGGAATTGGAGATATTGGGATGAATGTGCAAATCATCTTGTTGTTGTTGTTGTTGTTGTTGTTGTTCTTCTTCTTCTTCTTCTTCTTCTTCTTCTTCTTCTTCTTCTTCTTCTTCTTCTTCTTCTCCTTCTCCTTCTCCTTCTCCTCCTCCTCCTCCTCCTCCTCCTCCTTCCATATTCCCACAGGTGCAGGGTCCGCTTTGGATAAAATGTCCAAATCTTGTTCTATAATTAAAATTGAGAAAAAGCAATCAAAATTATCACTATCTCTATTGAAAAACCGTATATCAATCTGCCTTGGTCCTTATAAAAACTGCCCAGGTGGCTTTCCACACAGGCTCTTCTATAAAACTGATGACAATTTTGAATTATTTATAATTAGAATTTTAAAAAGTATACACAAACAAGATAGAAGGCAACTGAAAGTCACAGCATTTAAATTTGGAGAAAAAAAGAAATTCATACATTGAGGGAATTTACTCTTCAAAAAATTCATACAATTCTGGTTTGTTTGGCGTGTTAATGATATGAAAGCTTGCTCCAGTCTAAAAAATACAAAACACGGTCATTTCCATGTTAAAGAACATCTCTACCTATTGAAATTGTTCACTAGAAATGGATGAGAGCATTGGTCATTTACTTGTAAGACTGTGCTAAAGAAATTTTACCATTCTTCGTAAGTGGAATGATGTGAACTTGACAGTTAAAATAAATAAGTGTGGGGAAAAGCAAAATTGAAAACTTTTCCCCAGTTTTAGCTTCAGGGGCTAATACAGCTGAATAAATCCTTAGATAAATGTGTGAAAGGCAACTTCTGAACAGAAGAGTATAATTGGGTCTTCCCATTACCAGCAGAAGCAACAAAACACTTTCACTGACTGGCTATTTTTCAGCATAATTTTTCTTCAGAATTTGACGCTTTAGCATCTGTTGCCTCCTGGCAGTGATTTTTTTTTTTAAAAAAAAAGAATACTTATTGGTGAATTCAGGGTTTTTTTCCCCAGTGGGGGACAAAAAAGGAGCTTTGTCTGACGTGTAGAAAATGGAAATGAAAATAAGTGGAGGAATTCATTGTTCAAAAAAAAACAAAAACAAACCCGTTTTGAATTATACTCTATCACAAATTGTATTTTAGAGCATCTTGTAATACAGGCATGTGAAACCTTGGTAACTTTAAGACTTGTGGACTTCAACTTCCAGAATTCCCCAGCTTAGCCTACCTTAACATCAGTTACTTTAAGACGTAGCCTCCTCCTATTTGACCTCAGCTCTCCATTAAGATGTTTCCATGAAATTTGACTCTGAAAGTTCGCTTAATACAAGATAGCTATAGAAAGCATATTGAATTTATAATTTATCAATATCTGCTACCCTAACCCTAACCTCTAGGCTTTGAAGTCCAAAACTGCAATAGTCTGTTATAAATGTATGGATGTAGGCTTTCATGGGTGTCAAACTCGCAGTGTCATGTTGTCGTCATGTGACGTTTCATAGTTGTTTTCCCCCTTTGCAGAGCTAGGATGGGCGTGGCCTGCGCGTGACGCATCTGGCCCAAAGGCCGCCATTTTGACACCCCTGGTCTGAATGATCATGGTCTACTTATCTAGTATCTTTGAGGGCATTTTTTTAAAAAGCTCAAAACCTCATTACAATGTGTTATAAATATCTGGCCCTTAATTAAGGATAGGGTAGGATAGGATAGGATAGGATAGGATAGGATAGGATAGGATAGGATAGGATAGGATAGGATAGGATAGGATAGGATAGGATAGGATAGGATAGGATTTTTTTATTGGCCAAGTGTGATTGGACATACAAGGAATTTGTCTTGGTGCATATGTTCTCAGTGTGCATAAAAGAAAAGATACGTTCATCAACAATTCTAAGGTACAACATTTAATGATAGTCATAGGGTACAAATAAGCAATCAGGAAACAATATCAATATAAATCATAAGGATACAAGCAACAAAGTTACAGTTATACAGTCATAAGTGGAAGCAGATGGGTGATGGGAACGATGAGAAGATTAATAGTAGTTCCGATTTAGTAATAGCTTGACAGTGTTGAGGGAATTATTTGTTTAGCAGAGTGATGGTGTTAAGGAAAAAACTGTTCTTGTGTCTAGTTGTTCTGGTATACAGTGCTCTGTAGCGTTTTGAAGGTAGGAGTTGAAACAATTTATGTCCAGGATGCGAGGGGTCTGGGAATATTTTCACAGCCCTCTTTTTGACTTGTGCAGTATACAGGTCCTCAATGGAAGGCAGGTTGGTAGCCATTGTTTTTTCTGCAGTTCTAATGATCCTCTGGAATCTGTGTCTGTCTTGTTGGGTTGCAGAACCAAACCAGACAGTTATAGAGGTGCAGATGTCAAACTCAATAATTGTTCAAAATAGATAGATGGAATGGTCTCCACCTGGGTCAAATACATATTCCATTGTCTTGCTTTCAGTAGAATCTCCTGCTCCTAATTTTGATTGTGTTTTCCTATCTATGAAGATTCTGAATCATCCAGGTCATGATTGTCCCAAAAGTGCTCTTCAAAAGGCAACTGGACTCTTTTTGGTTTGTTTTTTTCCTTGAAGATGTTTCACTTCTCATGGCTTCCAAGCATCCAAGAAGCTTCTTCAGAACCGTGGAAGCTTTTTAGATGAGAAGCGAAACGCCTTCAAAGAAAAAACAAAGAAAGTCCAGTTGCCTGTTGAAAAGCAAGTTTGGAACACAGTGTTTTCATATTGGTCATTCCGCATTCCTTTCTACTCGGTTCAGTCATGAAATCAGAGCCTGTCCCAGAGTAAAGTCACCTGTAACCAGCTACTTGAAGGTGCTGTGATGTCAGTGGACGATAATCAGCCTCTAATTAGCAACTGATCACCTCCCAAGATTCCTCTAATCCCTCTTCATTAAGGAAGTTCATTGGCTACCTGACCCTCTGTTCAAACTCCCTTGGCAACCATATCAACTTACACACTGACAAAAATAGCTGCGACAGAACTGAAGACCTCAAATAAAAACAACCGAAAGGAGTTTCTCACATAACCGATTCTTGGTAGATCTTCCTTCCTTCCTTTCTTTTTAGTCCCTAAAGGAATCAGCCTAGCATGGAAAGGCCATCTAACTTTATTTGTTAGTCATTGATTAACACTTAAGATCCCATGTGGATAAAATATGGACGTGCTTTTCAAGGACTGCACAAAGTAGATTCTCACAACATTTTTTAACTGCAAAGTGTTTAAGACTGCAACGCTGCATTTACACATGCTAAACATGTAGTCTTAACCTTGGTTTGTTTGGAGCTTTTTGTTCCATGGAAAGGCGCTTTGACATTTTCTTCTTAAGTTTATCCTACAACTTGTCAACTCTCTAGCTTTCTATGATGAGAGAGAGGGAGGGCGGGAAGAGAGTTATTTATTTGCTTCCTTATTGTATCCAGACTTAAAAGTTGCTTCAGTTGTGAATTGGTCTAAGCAGCTTACATCCCACTTACAGTAAAAAGATCAGAACTTTACATGCACACACACAAAAAAATCCAGTGGTAATCCCGTCACACCAAGAAGTAACCATCCAAAATCCGTTTCCTTAAAGCTTCCCAATCAGATCGTGCTCCAAAGGCTTGCTGGAATAAACAGGTCTTAATAGCTTTTCTAAATGGTAAAAAATGTGGTCCAATCCTGAAGAAATTAGATTTCAGGTGGATACAAGGAGTGTCTTTGGGTCATACCCCTCTCCTGATGTAGGTCCCAGGGTTGCTGTGTGGGAAAGGTAGAGATTTATTTATTTATTTATTTATTTAGTCACAACAGTATATATAAGCATAAGCACAAAATAACTATACTACATATAAGCATATATATATAAGCATAAGTATGTAATAACTATATTAATTGGATATAATGAAAGGAAACAATAGGACAGGAACGGTAAGCACGCTTGTGCTCTTATGCACGCCCCTTACAGAGCTCTTAGGAATGGGGTGAGGTCAATAGTAGACAGTTTTTGGTTAAAGCTTTGGGGATTTTGGGAAGAGACCACAGAGTCAGATAGTGTGTTCCGAGTATTTACAACTCTGTTACTGAAGTCATATTTTCTGCAATCAAGATTGGAGCGGTTAACATTAAGTTTAAATCTATTGTGTGCTTGTGTATTGTTGCAGTTGAAGCTGAAGTAGTCTTCAACATGAAGGACATTATAATAGATGATTCTATGAGTTAAATTCAGGTCATGTCGAAGGTGGCGGAGTTCTAAGTTTTCTAAGCCCAGAATTTCAAGTCTGGTGGTATAAGGTATTTTGTTGTATTCAGAGGAGTGGAGAACTCTTCTCGTAAAATATTTCTGGACACGTTCAATTGTATTGATGTCTGAAATGTGGTATGGGTTCCAGATAGGCGAGCTGTATTCAAGAATTGGTTCTAGCAAATGTTTTATATGCTCTGGTTAGTATTGTCGTGTTTCTGGAGAAGAAGCTACACAAGATTAGGTTTACAACTCTTAAAGCCTTTTTTGCGATGTAGTTGCAGTGGGCTTTGGCACTTAGATCATTGGATATGAAAACTCCAATGTCTTTAACAGGGTGGGGGTCATTTGTAAGGTAATGTCCATCGATCCTTTGAACTCTTGAAGGACGAACAAAATAAACCAGTGGTGGGTTTCAAATTTTTTTATTACCGGTTCGGTAGGCGTGGCTTAATGGGTGTGGCATGACTTGGTGGGCGTGGCTTGGTGGGCGTGGCAGGGGAAGGATACTGTAAAATCCCCATTTCCTCCCCATCAGCTGGGACTCAGGCGGCAGAGAATAGATGGGGACAAGGCCAGTCAGAATTTCTACTACCGGTTCTCCGAACTACTCAAAATTTCTGCCAGTGGTTCTCCAGAACTGGTCAGAAACCCACCTCTGATATAAACCTAGAATCATAGGATCTGAGAGGTTTTCTAGCCTAAGGCCCGGCTCACAGCAAGAGACTTTACACCCATGATGGCTAACCTATGGCACGCTTGCCAGATGTGGCACACAGCGCCCTCCCTGATGGCACGCGAGCTGTCGCTCCAGTTCAGCTCCAGCACTCTTGCACATGCGCCTCCCACTGGCCAGCTGGTCTTCAGGTCTCTGCCAAGTATGTGTGGGCGATGGGGCACGCGTGGGGGTGTGAAGGGGGGGTCATGCGTGCATGAGGGGGTAGGGAGTGTGTGTGTGTCATGCAGGGGTCCATGCATGGGGTTGCGCATGCATGTGTGGGTTTGTGCGCATGTACAGGGTTTCAGGCGCATGCATATGCGCCCAGTCCGGAAAAGGTTAGCCATCACTGCTGTACACCATCCCGGTCAAATAGCTGTCCAGTCTATTTTTGAAAACCTCCAGCAATGGAGCACCTAGAACTCTGGGAGAAAAGCTATTCCATTGATTAATTCTTCTCAGCGTCAGGAAATTTTCCCTTAGTTCTAGGTCTCTCTCGAACAAGCTTTCATCCATTACTTCTTGTTCTGGCCTCAGGGCACGGGTGAAATCCAGAAGGTTCTGACAGAACCAGTAGCAGAAATTTTGAGTAGTTCGGTGAATCGGCAAATACCACCTCTGGCTGGCCCCAGGAGTGGAGTGGGAATGGAGATTTTGCAGTATCCTTCCCCTGCCACGGCCACCAAGCCACACCCACAGAATTGGTAGTAAAAAAATTTGGATTTCACCACTGCCTCAGAGGCTTTGGAGAATCAATGTGACAGACCCTCAAGTACTGAAAGACCACTATCATGTCACCTCTAGTCCTTCTCTTCACTGGACTGGACATACCTAGCTCCCTCAACCATTCCGCATACAATATAGCCTCCAGACCCTTTATCATTTTTATTGCTCTTATCTGCACACTTTCTAGGGTCTTAGCATCTTCTTAGATCACAATAAACAGAACTGTATGCAGTACTCCAAGTACGGCCTCACTAGTGCAGTATAAAGTGGTATTATCACTCACCTTGATATACCAGTGAATATTTTATTAGCGTCCAAGTCAGATCGTAAGCATTAAACGACCACCTAAATTTTGAGAATGCAATGAAATTTCATTAATTAAATCATTGTCAGATCTTTCAGGTAGTCCAGACACAAAACCAAGAGCGGACGTGCCAACACTACCTTTATTATAAAGTTAAAGTAATAAAACATGAAAGCATTTGAAAGCATTTTTCTCTCCCTTGCTTTTACTTTATTTTCGAAGGAACTAGGCATCTCCTGAGCCAAGCCCATATTTCTGATTTTACCAAACAACAATAACAAAGTTCTTTTAGAACATATAACAGCAAAGTTGAAAGGGACGTTGGAGGGCTTCTGATATAACCCCTGCACAACCCTATACAATGTCAGACGAGTCTTCTTGAAAGCCTCCAGTTTCCACATTCTAATATTAGGGATGATGATTTGCAAGGGGGAGAGAACATTGCTACACAGATTTTTCCATGTTCATTGGAAATATTTAGCATGTAGCATTTAATTGATTTTATATGTGTTGCATTTTATCTTGAATTATACCACTTGCATAAAACGACCACTTTTTAAAAAGAAATTAGTGCAATTTGTGGCAGCTTGGCACAACGGGGCACAACGGGGCAATTTGAGTCCACAGGAGAACAGATGAAGATGGCTCCGTCATCAGTTACTTTTATCCTGTCTTTCTCCTTTTCTGTTTTTTTAGCACAAGTCCAGCACACAAGTATTATCTTGCCATGGATCCAGCCTCAGAATCCCTTTATTTGTCAGATACAAACACCAGAAGGGTCTACAAGGTGAAATCTCTCAGCGAAACCAAGGATTTGGCCAAAAACTATGAGGTTGTGGCAGGTACCGGGGATCAGTGCCTTCCATTTGATCAAAGTCACTGTGGAGATGGAGGTCGGGCCTCAGAAGCAGCTCTTCACAGCCCACGAGGTAGGAAATATACAATAGTGGTGGTTATTGAACTGCATCTGTTCCCTTTTGTTCATGTCATTACAAGAAATCCCAAAGAATATCAAGAAAGTCCAATTGCCTCTTGAAAATAGAATAGAATAGAATAGAATTTTTTATTGGCCAAGTGTGATTGGACACACAAGGAATTTGTCTTGGTGCATATGCTCTCAGTGTACATAAAAGAAAAGATACCTTCATCAAGGTACAACATTTACAACACAAATGATGATCAATATATCAATATAAATCATAAGGATTGCCAGCAACAAAGTTACAGTCATACAGTCATAAGTGGAAAGAGATTGGTGATGGGAACGATGAGAAGATTAATAGTAGTGCAGATTTAGTAAATAGTTTGACAGTGTTGAGGGAATTATTTGTTTAGCAGAGTGATGGCCTTCGGGGAAAAACTGTTCTTGTGTCTAGTTGTTCTGGTGTGCAGTGCTCTATAGCGTCGTTTTGAGGGTAGGAGTTGAAACAGTTTATGTCCAGGATGTGAGGGATCTGTAAATATTTTCACGGCCCTCTTCTTGATTCATGCAGTATACAGGTCCTCAATGGAAGGCAGGTTGGTAGCAATTATTTTTTCTGCAGTTCTAATGATCCTCTGAAGTCTGTGTCTTTCTTGTTGGGTTGCAGAACCGAACCAGACAGTTATAGAGGTGCAAATGACAGACTCAATAATTCCTCTGTAGAACTGGATCAGCACCTTTGGGACGACCATGTCCTGGATGACTGAGAATGTCCATAGAGACACTGCAAGAAATGTTTTAGGAGTTGTCTGGCCTCAACTTACCTGAAATACATGAATTTATCATGCATTAGTTCTCCTCAGACAGTTGTAGTATTGGGTGTATATGAAGGGTGAAATTCAGAAGGTTCTGACAGGTTCTGGAGAACCAGTAGCAGAAATTTTGAGTAGTTCGGAGAAACCGGCAAATACTACCTCTGGGTGGCCCCAGAGTGGGGTGGGAATGGACATTTTGCAATGTCCTCTCCCCAGGAGCGGGGGAAGGAATGGAGATTTTGCAGTATCCTTCCCCTGCCACGCCCACCAAGTCACACCACGCCCACCAAGTCACGCCCACAGAACCGGTAGTAAAAAAATTTGAATTCCACCACTGGTGCATATACTCCTTTGGGTCAAGGATTCATTTATTCATGAATTATCTGATGGGGGCCATGTTAGAAATGACAAAGGCAGTGAATGGGACCAACGCCAAGGGTGGATGAAGACACTTTTCTCTCTTTTAATATCCTTCCTTCCTTCCCTCCCTCCCTCTCACTCACCCATCTTCCTTCCTTCCTTCCTTCCTTCCCTTCCCTTCCCTTCCCTCCCTCCCTCCCTTCCTTTCTTCCTTTGATTCACTTGTCATGTTTGGAATACAAGACTTTTGCTCTTATTTAGTTGGATACCCAATGTTTTATTACGTGGTCTTTCCTGTTGGGTCCTTGACTGTCAGGCACTCCAATTCCATTCCATTCTGCAATGTTTTGCACTTATTTATTTATAAAGCGTGTGAGGGACACATGAAAGTTTGTTTCTCATTAGAGGGGGGGGGGAAATTCCGCCCCAGTTTCCTCCAGATCAGTTAAGTCTCAAGAGAAAGCCACATTCAGAAACCCTCCCAAGATAAATTGCAAAGGAGTTAACAAGCTCTTTGAAGTTAAACTAGAAAATAGGAGGGGAAAGAAATCGTCTATGAACTCCAAGGCACATTTTAGCACAGCATAACTGAACTAAAAAAATGGGTTTGTATTAGGCTTATTTTGTGGTTTGTTTTTTTTGTTTGTTTGTTTGTAATTGGTGCATCTTAGAGCTTCAGAGAGTTTGCAGAAAGAAACAAAACAATTCCTCACTCCCATATATAAAGCTAAGTCCACTGCGTGCAGATGCTGTGAAATACATTTTCTAAGAGAAGCTTGTGGAAGTTGAGATTTACGCAACTTGATAGCAAAAGAAGCCAACATCTATTCTTGCAACTTGTTTGTGCTCCTGACACTCCGGCAAACATGCCTATTTTCATCAAATAGATGTTGAAAGGTGTTAATTTTTATAGTCTGTGTCATTCACCTACATGCAAAGGGATGTTTATGTCAGAAATGGAGCGTTGAAAATTTTGTTGTGACTTGATCCATCCTGAAAGCAATTTTAAAAAAAATTAAAACTGATAATTTTTTAAACTCTAAATTAGTTGCATGTTATTTCTAAGTGTGTATTGTGGAAGTGTATAAATATAACTAATTGCATAAAATTGCCTTAGCGGTTTCTTCAGAGCCGTTTTAATGAAAAGGACCAAAGATAAATTTAAAAGTTTGGAATAAGATGGCAGGCAATTTTCTTTTCTTTTCTTTTTTGCAACCGTAAAATTAACCAATTGGACTCACTCTTTCGTTTGAAAAAAATGTTACGGGAAAGTGTGCAATATCTCCAAACACAGCTTTTCTTTTTATCGGATCTGTGCAGGAGTACAAGGTGCTTTTAGGTGAACGTTTTTGGAATGCATACATTTCTCAATTAACTCACAAAGACTTCAAAAAATCATGGGACAAATTTTGGTAGCAGATATACAAATAAATTATCTGTCGAAGACCGGAAAAAGACTTCAGAGCTTCCAGTGATATGAAGCAGGCAAAAAAAAAAAAAGGGGAGGGGGATATAAATTTGACAGCTAATGCAAAAGTGAAAGCATTGTTTTGCTTATTGGTATTCATTTGCATATATCAAGAGTTGGGTTAATGATACTGTATGGAATTTAGCTTTTCTTGCTCCACAGTGAGGTCTGCAGAAGATACATAGATAGTCCCTGACTTACAACAGTTCATTAAGCAACCATTCATTAAGTTACTGAACCATTGGAACGGCACTGGTAAAGATGACTTACGACCGTTGTTCACACGTATGACTGTTGCAGCATCCCATGGTCAAGTGATCAAACTTCAAATGCTTGGCAACTGACTCATATTTACGATGGAGTCCCATGGGATCCCCTTTTGTGAATCCTTTGACAAGCAAAGTCAATGGGAAACCAGATTCAAAAAGTAAAAATGATAAATATAAAAACAGTTATAATTAAGAAGTCTTATATCCACCCTTTGGGAGAAAGCTGTTATAAGCATATGTACATTTGTTTAAATCTGTAAATTGGTTTAAATTGAATAAAGACCTCAGAAGGAAAGATGTATGAATGAATGTATGAAAGTATGTAAGAATGTATGGCTGTGAAAGTTTTTATTTATTTATTTTATTTATTTATTTGATTTCTATACCGCCCTTCTCCTGAAGGACTCAGGGCGGTGTACAGGCAAGAATAAAACAGACGGTACAATATACAAATTTAAAATGCAGTTAAAAAACTTATTTTAAAATTGGCCTGAGAAGTAAAATATATAATAAGCTAAAAAACCCCATTTAAAATTAATTTCTAAGAATTTAAAAATTTGTTACAATCAATTTAAGCCAGCCCCGTGCAAATAAAAAGATGTGTCTTCTGTTGGACCATAAGAAAGGCTGAGCGCCAAAGAATCGAGGCCTTTGAAATCTGGTGCTGGAGAAGACTCCTGCGAGTCCATTGGACTGCAAGGCGATCCAACCGGTCAGTCCTAGAGGAGATCAACCCTTATTGCTCTTTAGAAGGCCAGATCCTGAAGATGAAACTCAAATACTTTGGCCACCTAATGAGAAGGAAGGATTCACTGGAGAAGAGCCTAATGCTGGGAAAGATTGAGGGCAAAAGAAGAATGGGATGACAGTGACTGGATGAGGTGGCTGGCTGGAGTCACTGAAGCAGTGGGTGTGAGCTTAAATGGACTCCAGAGGATGGTAGAGGATAGGAAGGCCTAAAGGAACATTGTCCATGGGGTCACGATGGGTCAGACATGACTTCGCAACTAACAACAAGGAAAGAAGTGACCTACTGACCCTTTCTCTCCTCCAATTATACTTCTTTTTTTTGTCAAGTTTTTTATTTTTTTTAAATTTTTATAAAAATGTCAAATCAATGCATGAACAGTGTGGTAGTGTGAACACTACTGATTGTACTTCTGCTGACCCTCGTGAACTCTATATTCACTCCAGAGCAGATTTCAGACCATGAGTCATGGTGGCACAGTGGTTACAGTGCAGTACTGCAAGCTACCTCTGCTGACTGCCAGCTGACTGCAATTTGGCAGTTCAAATCTCACCAGGCTCAAAGTTGACTTAACCTTCCATCCTTCCAAGGTGGGTAAAATGAGGACCCAGATTGTTGGGGGCAGTAGGTTGACTCTGTAAACCGCTTAGAGAGGGCTGTAAAAGCACTGTGAAGCAGTATATAAGTCAAAGTGCTATTTCCATTGCTATTGCCCTTCCTTCCTTCCTTCCTTCCTTCCTTCCTTCCTTCCTTCCTTCCTTCCCTCCCTCCCTCCCTCCCTCCCTCCCTCCCTCCCTCCTCGCTCCCTTCCCCTTTTCTTCCTCCTGAGCTGTGATGGGGCAATGATTAAAATGTAGTATTACAGGTTAACTTTCCCCACCGCCAGGAGTTCGATCCTGACCGGCTCAAGGTTGACTCAGCCTTCCATCCTTCCAAGGTGGGTAAACTGAGGACCCAGATTTTGGGGGGCAGTAGGCTAACTCTGTAAACCGCTTTGAGAGGGCTGTAAAACACTGAAAAGCGGTATATAAGTCTAAGTGCAATTGCTATTAATACCACCATGCCAAATTTAGCTCTCCCGTTAGGGAAGAGACGATATTGATCAGAATGTCAGTAGCAAAAAGGAAAAAAAAATTGTATTGGTATAAATTGTCTATTAGCCCGTGGGGATGAAAGGGGGGAAGAAACGGAGCCCTGCCTGACGCTTTAGGGCTGCACTTCATAAAACAATTGCACTTCTGTTGACTTGAGAGAGCACATGGATAGCTTCGGGCAATGTTCCTACATTAAATACTTTATGGATTGCACTGCATACCTAAGTCAGGAAAATTTGTTCGACATTTCTTGGTGCTGAGTTTTATTTCATGTCGTGCTGTCTCCTTTTTAAAAAAAAAAAAAAACCAAAACGGTAAGCATTCTGCCTAACATGAAGTGTTAGAGAAGGCCCCGTTTTTGCAAATATTCAGCTACTATGAGGTCAACCTTGGTTTGCTTTTGGGACCACTGCCCTGTGACCCACCACAAAAGGACTTAGACAGAGGGTGTTCCTTTTTAACACAGAGAGAGAACACGCACATATTTCTTTCTCCTTTATTTATTTATTTATTAGATTTTGTCGTGTCCCACTCCTCCGCTGACGGCCAGGTCAGGGAAATCCGAATCAGGCGTGCCTCTGCAGCTCTGCCAAAGTCCTAGCAAAGTTCTCAAGGCAGGCAGGAGACCAGAAAGTGATTTCAGCAAGATAAGGTAGACTTTGCCTGACTCAGAGAATGCCAGAAAGCAGATCCTTTATATAGGCCATGGGGTGTGGCTCCATGACTCAGCACTTATCCCAGCCTGCCCCTCCCTTCCTTCTGTTGACGCCGCTTATCAATTCTCTTGAAGCGAAGGTCATTCCAGTCTGCAGCTGTTGGTAATTGACCTTCATCAGGCTCACATGCTGTGGGGGAGGGGGAGGGGTCTAGTTGCTCCGTTTGCCTGGGCATGGAGCCAGGGCTGGGGGCTGGAGGCGCTTCTTCTTCCACAGCCTGTCTGGGCATGGAGCCAGGCTGGGGCCGGGAGGCATGCTAGGACATTCCTCAGCGTTCGGAAGCAGATAAGAAGGCCCCGGCTGCGGGGAAAGCGGACGAGGCACAACACTCCTTTTCGCATTTCCACCCCCCAACACCTCTTCTGCCTGCTACATATGCTCAGTCTTTTAGTTGTGCTTGGGATTTTCCTGTCTAATTTTTTTTTTCTGTTTTGTAAAAGATGGAATTTGCCTAAATCAGCTTCTGTGTCTAAACTGCATGTGGATTATGTAGGATGAGGATTGACTTTTAAAGGCTACAGTCATATAAGATGAACTTCCGCTTCCTTTAATTCAGGGGTCTCCAACCTTGGCAACTTTAAGACTTGTGGACTTCAAATCCCAGAGTTCCTCAGCCAGCAAAGCTTTAATTAACCTATTTGGGAGTTTTTATAAGGCATTAGAATGATATTTTTGCACTGTAAAATAATACAATAACGTAATAATAAAATTATGATCATGCGTTATAAGTAACCTGTTTGGGAGCTTTTATAATGCACTGCAATTCTGTGGTCAGAATACAGCTAGTCCTCGACTTAAATGAGGACCCAGATTGTTGAGGGCAATATCAGAGGTGGGTTTCAGCAGGTTCTGACCAGTTCTGGAGAACCGGTAGCGGAAATTTTGATTAGTTCGGAGAACCGGTAGTAAAAATTCTGACTGGCCCCACCCCCATCTATTCTCTGCCTCCCAAGTCCCAGTTGATCGGGAGGAAATGGGGAATATGCAGGATGTCATGTCCCACTCCGCCTCCGACGACCGGGTCTGGGAAGTCTGTATCAAGTGTGGCCATGAAGCCTCTGCAGCTTTGCCAAATTCCTTTCAGATTTCTCAGGGCAGGCAGGAATCCAAGGTGTGACTTCAGCAAACCGGATGAGACTTTGTTTGACTCAAGGAATGCCAAAAAGCAGATCCTTTATATAGGCTGTGGGGTGTGGCTCCATGACTCAGCATTTATCCAGGCCTGCCCCTCCCTTCCTTCTGCTGACGTCGCCCCTCAGATCTCTGGAAGCGAGGATCCTCCCACTTTAGATTGTCTTCTGCTGTTTGAGAAAGGGAGGGGTCAGAAGGAATAGGTCCGGGTAATTCCAATCCGTGGCTGACTTCCTCTGATGGCTGCGTGTGAGTGAGGTTTGTTTGTTCATTCCTGACATCCCCTCCAGGCATGGGGCCAGGGCTGGGGGCTGGAGGCATGCCAGGCCGTTTCTCTTCATTATCAGACTCTGAATCTGATAGTAGGCCCGGGAGGAGGCAGGAGGGCCGGCTCAGGAGAGGGGGGAGGATGAGGCACAACACAGTAACCTTCCCCTGGATTGGGGAAGGAATGAAGATTTTACAGTATCCTTCCCCTGCCACACCCATCAAGCCACGTCCACAGAACCGGTAGTAAAAAAAATTGAAACCCACCACTGGGCAATATGCTGACTCTGTAAACCGCTTAGAGAGGGCTGTAAAGCATCGTGAAGTGGTATATAAGTCTAAGTGCTGTTGCTATTGCTTTTAAAAACCTCTGGCATATTATTCAATACGCTTTCCAAAATTTTAAAAATGCAACAAGAAACTGATGCCAGAGGCTTTATACATTTTCATTCCTTATTGAATGCTTATTGAGTCAAACATGTCTCCATCATGCTGGTCCTTATTTGCTAATAAAACATCGATCTGGCACTTACGTTACCTTCTACACGTCATCTCCTCTACGTTCTTAGCAATTGAAGTGTCTCTCTTTTCATTTTTACATGAGATTGCAGACACTGAAATCTAAAGACGAAGTTGAGTGGCAGCCAAATTTATCGAGTCTTATTCTTTCCTTGTTCTTAATGTGTATTTCTAAGTCTCATATTCTGAATTGTTTTTGTCTATCATGTTGTTATCATTCTAAATCCCTTGTGGTATCACACATTCATTGAATCCATATTTCAATTTATGACACTTTGTGGAATCTTCGTTTAAATCAGCGTTTTAGAAGACAGGATATTTTTTTTCCTTCAGCATACAGTAGTGGCCAAAATTGTGGAAACCTTTTGGGAAAAGTGTATTTTTGAGGTTTGATGGCTAATAACACCACTTTTTTGGGGGGAGTTTCAAGATAATCCTATTCCACTGCTGGAATGGCCTGGGAATAGCCCAGACCTTAACCCAATTGAAAATCTACGGAGCCGACTAAAGAAACTTGTTAGTCAGAACTAGAAGCAACCCAGCAGTAAAACCCAGTTAATAGAAGCCATCGTTCAATCTTGGTTTCACATTATAACAGCTGCAAAACTAAAAGACTTGGTTCATTCCATGGGAAGACGTTGTAAGGCTGTAATAAATGCTAAAGCTTACCCAACTAAGTATTAACTGACATGGTGATAATGTTTATATATCTCATTTTTTCTACGTGTTTCACTTTTCTTCTTTATAACTGCTATTCTAAATCAGGGGTCACCAATCTTTCGGACCTCAGGGACCACTAATATGACCTGCCTAATGACCGACTGGGTAGGTGTGGCTAGGTGGTCATGTGACTGGGTGGGCGCCGTGGTGGTCAACTTGATGTCACTCATAAGGGGTGCCTTGCCATCCTCTATTCGCCCCTCGCCTCCCAGCCCCTCCTTGCCTGCCTGCCCAGGCTCCTTAACTACAGGAAGCAGTTGTTGGAGCTTAGCATTCACCATGAGAAAGAGTTGGCAAAACAGCTGGCTCAGTTCAAATTGCATTTGACTGAGAAGGCTCAGCAGAAGCACCTCACTGAGGACTAGGAGCATACGCTTTCCAAGCAGAGGGAAGATCTGCTGGAGTGCAAGGCCAGGTACTGGCGACTGGAGGCTCAGCAGGCTGAGATGGTCAGCCAGTTCCAGGCCATGAGGCAGTCCCATTGGAACAAGGCCCTCCGGCTCTTCGCCACCAGCGGCTCTTCCTTCTAGCCTTTGCCCAAAGCCCCACACCAGGAGGCTGAAGCAGACCCTAAGTTGGAATTTCTGTCCCCCTCCGACCCACACAAGAAGACCCCGAAGAGGGAGACTCTCTGAAGCAACACAAACGTTCATTGCACATATCCGGCCAAGGGGCCGTAGTTTGAGGACCCCTGATTTAGTGCAATTTTAAAAATGCAAATAATTTTTCTGTGGACCACCAAAATTTTCTCATGGACCACCAGTGGTCCACGGACCACCAGTTGGTGACCGTTGGTATAGTGGTTGGGTAAACAAAGTTGTAGAAGTTCATAAATTGTGAGCCTGTTTTGCAAAACTATTGTTGCTGAAATATACTTCTTAGTATTCAACTAGGGGGCAATACGTGATATGTTTTTTTCTTTTTTCTTTTGTTTTTATGCACATTTTTCTCATTTTTGTTTAGTTTTGCTTTGTTCTTGTTTTTTTTTAAAGTTTGCATTTTAACTTTGGAAATAAAACTAAAAATTTAAGGATTAAAAAAAAGGGAGGCTAAGACTCCATTCATTAAGGTTTGCTTAGTGGTGAAATCTGAACCGGTTTACTACCAGTTCGCTAGCTGCACATGCGCGTTGCGTACACGCATGTGCAGTGCGCACCATGCACCAAATGCAAGGTGCGCGTGCAGTGCACACCAAAAGGAGACATGGGGTAAGTAGAACAGGTTGCCGGGGTTGATCATCTGTAGTGTGCGACCTTTTTTTAAACCTTTTAAAAGCATTTTTTACAACCTATTCGGCTGAATAGGTTGTAAAAAAATGCTTTTAAAAGTAAAAAAAAAGGCTCTGATGATCATGTGGCTCAGCTGTGATAGTCAGAGCCTTTCTGTTTACCTTTTTAAAGCATTTTTAAAAGAAGCAGGAAATCGGGAGACCAGGTATTGGGTGGGCATGGGCGGGCGGGGGCAGGAATTTTTGCTACCGGTTCTCCGAACCACCTGTCTCCATCACTACCGGATCGGCCGATCTGGTCCGAACCAGGAGCATTTCACCCCTGGCTTTGCTTCAATAACAGATTCAGAGATGTTTAAGTGAAGACCTAGCTTTCTAAAGAAGTTTTTAATGCTGAGAAAAGGCAAAAAGAAATAAAAGGGAAGGATGACCAGCAGTTAGATGATGATGGGTTTAGTGCTGGAACATTTGAAAGACGAAGTTAGGGACAGATCATGGAGGAAAATCTATCTTTTGTTCACTAGGAGTTGACAGTGACTTGGTGAATGAATGAATGAACGAATGAATGAATGAATGAACGAATGAATGAATGAATATAATTCTTTATTGGCCAAGTGTGATTGGACACACAAGAAAATTGTCTCCAGTGCATAAACTCTCAGTGTACATAAAAAGCAACAAAGTGATAACTCACAGATCGTAAAACATAAAAAACAATCATAATTATGAAATGCAAGCAATATGTGATAAATCATAAGAAGGTAGTAGAAAAGATGAGACGGTGAGAAAGAAGAGAAGATAACAAGGATAACAGCAATATAGCCTATTACACAGGTAAATATCTTTAGAAGACAGTGTAGTAGTAGGTGTTTAGCAGAGCGATGGCATGGGGAAGAAACCATCTTTCTGTCTAATTTTTCAGCTTTCTAGAGAAGTTTGAATTCTGGGAAAGATAGGAAAAAAAGAGGAGAGAAGGGTAACCAGAAGTTATAATCATGATAGTTGCAATTCTGGAAGATCTGAAGGCAAGGTTAGGAACAGCTCATCATGGACAAAACCTATCGTTTGGTCGCTAGGATTTTATTTATTTATTTATTTATTTTATTTATTTATTATTCATACTTTTATACCGCCCTATTTCCCTAGGGACTCAGGGCGGTTTACAGCCATATAAAAAAAACATATATATATACAAAGTAAAACATTAATTTAAAAAACTTATTAGATAGGCCGAATATTTAAAATAGAGATATAAATAATAAAACCCCATTTAAAACCAAATTTAAAATTTAAACATTTAAAATTTAAAAAATCTAGTCCAGTCCTGCGCAAATAAATAGATGTGTCTTAAGCTCACGGCGGAAGGTTCGAAGGTCAGGAAGTTGACGAAGTCCTGGGGGAAGCTCGTTCCAGAGAGTGGGGGCCCCCACAGAGAAGGCCCTTCCCCTGGGCGTCGCCAGTCGGCACTGCCTGGCCGACGGCACCCTGAGGAGTCCCTCCCTGTGAGAGCGCACGGGTCGGTGGGAGGCATTCGGTGGCAGCAGACGGTCCCGTAAGTTGACAGCGACTTGATGACACATAATCAATAATAACAAAACCTTGCAAATCTCATTGTGCTAAACCTCTTTCTCCATTTCATAGTTCGGCGAATAAGGGATGTGTCTGAGCTGCTGCTAAAAATTATCTGGATATTCTGGGTTTTAAAAAATGCTTTAGTTCTTGTTGTCTAGGAAACAGACCCTACATATCTCCGTCAAAGTCATCTTCTTTGTTCTCTACATCTTCACATCTGGGACTCAAATGTTTGGGTTCATCAAGTTAAGCTCTTCTGACTTTTGTTGGTTGCTTCACATGTTCTCTGAACTCCGGTGTGAAGCTTAGCAAATAACAGTTTATGACTGTTATACAGACTCGGTCAATGGTAGCTTAAAAAAATAAATGATAGTTAAACAAACCCTGCCTTAGTGTAGCCATACTGTATATGAACCATTTGTAACTATACTGCTTTAAAGAATCAGTATAATTCCAGTATAGCAGAATTTCATATATCAAGTAGATAATTGCTATGTTTCTAAGCCATTCTGATGCTTTCAAGCTTAAAAAAAAAAGCTTCTTTCTACCTGTCATTTTCTTCCAATATTATTTTATATCATTTTCTGGGTCTATTTCTAAACCGTTTCAAGAGATAAAATAAAAAAAAAAATATTTAAGGCAGATGGATGGAAAGATTACACGATTTTCAGTCTCATTGGGCCTAAAGTGCAGTACGTATTTAGAAGTCAGCATGGAACGCATATTATCCAGTACTCACTTTTTTGTAAAAGTGTATCAAATCTACATTTGTTAAATCAATATGGAAATCAGAATGCAGTTATCCTTCAGTATTTGATCTCCAGATTTGGAGATAACAGCTCTTTGCATCAAATGTGCGTAATAGTGTAGATACCGGGGAAATTATATGCACTCAAAATTTTTTGTACGATTGGAAAAAGCGTATCAAAAAGAAATACTTGGAAATGGCTATGTGCTTATCTATTTTTATAGCATTTCTAGGCCTCATTTCCAACCGACTATGTGCAGCAAACAATAAAACAATAGCAGCACAATTGAAAAGAACAGTTAACAATAGGATTCCTATAAAAAGCATCTGCATGGCTTCTATTCAATTAGGACCAAGGGCATGGTAGAATAAGACTGTTTTATAAATAAACCAATGGGGGGTGGCCATTAGATGGAGCTTAAGAAAGAGAAAATTCCATAAATTTTCAGCAACTGCTGAAAAGGATGGTTACCTTGTCCATAACCCTCCAAAACTCAGAAGATGGGGAGACTCTCAAAAACATCTTGTATTGGTTGGATCAACCAGGAACACTTGTAAGCTGTTTTCTGACTAATACAAAACTGAACGTTTAAACTGTTTAAATCAAAGTTTGGATAGTTTAGAAGCATTTCAAACCCAATCCTGTTGAGTATTGTTATTGTGTTGTGTTGTTGTTTTTCTATAAAAGACATCAGAGTGATAAAGAAATGGGGTGGAGTAAATTCAGAATCAGGCTCTTTTTTAAAAATGAGAAACTCCGGGTTGACGGACCCATCCGTCTCTGTCCAGAAATAACTCCTCTTGACTTACTTCCTCAATCAGCTGATGTCCAAGTGCAGTTTAATCGACTAATGTCCAGTTTGTGAAATGTTTTGTTTTGACCTCTGCTCCTTCAGGGTTACTTCATACATTCTTCATGATGGTGAAAAATATTGATAAAAATAAAGAATGTTTACTGTACATGACAGGCTCATACATTTAAAAGCACAGCAGACCAGTAAATCACAGTAAAAACCAAGGAAGGTCTTCAGAACCAAACTTTTCTTCTTCTCCTTCTCCTTCTCCTCCTCCTCCTTCTTCTTTTCCTCCTCCTCCTCCTCCTCCTCCTTTCTCTAGATCAAAGTTTAAACTGCCAGAATCAAGCCACTATTTAGCCTTATTGTTGGCCAAAAATAAGCCATTTTCAGTACATGTTTCTGGTAGCAGCCGACATACAGAAGATGGGCCAGGCTCTGTGTCTCTCTGCATTCACATAGCACAGGGATCTGCAAACTTGGCTCTTTGAAGACTTGTGGACTTCAACTCCCAGAGTTCCTCAGCCAGCAAAGCTGGCAAAGTTGAAGTCCACAAGTCTTAAAAGAGCCAAGTTGGCAGACCCCTGACATAGCATGTTGTTATCCACTAAGACTAAGAGCCTCCACTTGAGCATATTGTTTTTTTCAATTAGGCAATCCAACTCTCAACCTCAACTTCAGGGTCTTCCAAGCAGTATAAGGGAGGTCAGATTTTTCAGCCATGTCCTCCGTTAAGGTTATTCCTTGCTCGGTGGTTGCCTTCTTCCGTCTTGCATTTATAGTCCTATTCTCTCCTAGTCCTGCTGCTGAATTTTCTTTCCCTTCTCCCAACAGGTATCACCGTGGATAAGCATGGCTTCATTTACTTTGTGGACGGCACCATGATTCGCAAGATTGATGCAAGTGGGCAGATCACAACGTTAATAGGCTCAAACGGCCTCACATCAACTCAACCTCTGCGCTGTGATGCCAGCATGGACATTTCTCAGGTCACCACTCACTGTTTCCATACATCATTTACTGTTCGGCCTGGAAACCGATTTTCATTTTGCATGACAAATTTAGGCATTAACAAATACTTCTGTCACATTGGCTCATGGAGCTGACTTGGAGATCGTTTCTGATGTCTCCCGATGACAAAACTTTCACATGCATTTAGCAACGTATTTTATGTATTGTACAGTGACTTCAGCTGAAATCTCCCAAGACTCAAAATAGGGCAGTGAAATCTTGATTGTGATAAATCTGAAGGCCAGTTAATTTTTCATCCTAATTAGTAATAAAGGAGAAGATTTGTAGCTTAGGGTTGACATGGGGGGTCCTTGGTGCTCTCTGAGCTTGCTTGTTTTCTTGCAGACGTTTTATTACCCAAACTAGGTAACATCATCAGTGCTAATTCATCCTAATTAACTTTAATAAGATTATGGGAGAATTAAACTTTAGTAGAATTCTAAAGGTATTCCCTGAGCTTGGAAGCCACTCCGTAGCCAGTAAATCCACCTGAGAGACAGGAATGTATAATAGCAGACTTAAAGAAGATACGGTATCCCAAAACTTCTTTAATATCTTTTCTGTAGGTATCCCTCCTGTGAGTTTTGTATTCTTATTCTGAATAGTGGGAATGTCTTGAGTCTGCTGTAAAATATAGCTTGATGAAAAAAGTTCTGATTCACAAGAGTTGCTCCAGAGTTGCCTCTGTCTCTATAAAATACTCCTTTGGGTGTATGTAGCTGTAAGGTTCCCCTCGCACATATGTGCGAATCGTTCCCGACTCTAGGGGGCGGTGCTCATCTCTGTTTCAAAGCTGAAGAGCCAGCGCTGTCCGAAGACGTCTCTGTGGTCATGTGGCCATCATGACTCATTTATTTTTTATTTATTTATTTAATTTTCTCATAACAATACACACAAGCATAACACAAAAGATTATATAATATATAAACATATATATGAGGAGAAACAAGGTAGTATAAGCATATATATATATATATAGGGGAAGAAACAATAGGAGAGGAATGGTAGGCACGTTTGTGCTCTTATGCACGCCCCTTAGAGTCCTCTTAGGAATGTGGTGAGGTCAACAGTGGATAGATTTTGAATAAAGCTTTTGGGGTTATGAGAAGAGACCACAGAGTCAGGTAATGCATTCTAAGCATAGATAATTCTGTTACAGAAATCGTGTTTTCTGCAATCTAAACTGGAGCGGTTGACATTAAGTTTAAATCTGTTGGTAGCTCTTGTGTTATTGTAGTTGAAACTGAAGTAGTCATTGGCAGGAAGGACATTACAACGGATGATTCTATGAGCTAAACCCAGGTTTACCTTCCCACCAAAGATGGTCCCTATTTTTCCACTTGCAATTTTTACCTGCTTTCGAACTGCTAGATTGACAGAAGCTGGGACAAGTAACAGGAGCTCACCCCATTATGCAGCGCTAGGGATTCTGACCGCTGAACTGCCGACCTTTCGACCAACAAGCTGAGAATCTTAGTCACTGAGCCACTGCAGCCCTCTATGTAGTCATAGAGAACATAATTATCCAGGTGGCAAAGTTATACATTCATTTGAAATAAGGGGAAAAGTGAAATTGCAGGTCAAAAAAAAAAAAAAACCAGAGCAAGCTACATCTACCCTGAGGACTTCTTAAATCCTGCTTCTTCAGTCCAAAAATCTTCCCGAGTCTGGTGCCCAATCTTGGACATCAACTTTACAATAATTCTTTCCATTTAACTTCTTTTTAGAACTCCTTGGTGTTCTCTCTGACCTTAGTTCTTTTCTCACACGTGTTTCATTGCCCAAATTAGATAATATCAGTGAAGTTTGCTCTCGGTTTATATTCTAGTGGCTTGCCTTGGGGTGACCTTAGAGGTTCTTTGATTGGGCTATTTATTGTTGGCTTGTTTGGCAGTTCCTTGATTGGGGTATTGTTACCAGGTTAATTTCAGACCAACGATCAACTAAACAATTAGAATATAAACTGAGAGCAAATCTCATTCCTTATTAGCACAGATAAAGTTACTTAGTTTTGGTAATGAAATGTTTGTAAGAAAAGTACCAAGCTCAGAGAGCACCAAGGATCCCTCTTAAGTGTCTGTTTGTCTTCTATCTATCTATCTATCTATCTATCTATCTATCTATCTATCTATCTATCTATCATCTATAACTATCTATTTATATCTATCTATCTATCTATCTATTTATTTATTTATTTATTTTATTTGCATTTATATCCCGCCCTTCTCCGGAGACTCAGGGCGGCTAACACTATGTTAGCAATAGTCTTCATTCTATTTGTATATTTATATACAAAGTCAACTTATTGCCCCCAACAATCTGGGTCCTCATTTTACCTACCTTATAAAGGATGGAAGGCTGAGTCAACCTTGGACCTGGTGGGACTAGAACCTGCAATAATTGCAGGCAACTGTGTTAATAACAGACTGCATTAGCAGCCTGAGCCACAGAGGCCCCTATCTATCTATCTATCCATCCATCCATCCATCCATCCATCCATCCATCCATCTACCTATCTGACATTGATATCTGTCTAGCACTGATGATGTTACCTAGTTAGGTAATGAAATGTCTTCAAGACAACAAGCAAGCTCAGAGAGCACCAAGGCCCCTCATGTCAACCCTGAGATACAAATAGCATCTATTGGTTCTTCTTTTTAGCTATAACATGTCATTTCACATTATATTTTTTTTAACTGCAATTATAGTGGGATTTTTTCCTCAATTGTACTCAAAGCTACTCTTTCCTAACATAAATTTTACTTAGCATTGAGTCAGGAAAGGAGAACTGGTGACCTTCACATGATGAACTCTACATCCTATCATCTCTGATCACCAGCCATTCTGTCAGGGACTTGGATTCCAAAACCGCCAAAAAAATCCTTAACTATTAACACAGGGGTTTTTTTTAAATCCTGCTGGGCATTTTCAGATATCGGCAGTCCTTGAAATTCAAGTGATCTGACAAAACAGTTAAAAACCTTGTTCACACACCATTATGGGAATCTGTCCTTGGAGCTTTTTCGTTAATAAAAAGGCCTTTTTGTGTTCAGAACTGCAGTTTAGAGTTGCACATGGAGTTATTAACATTTGTGCTACAGGTTTTCATTTTTCTCCCTGGCTTCTCCATTTCTACCTCATCGTCAAATTGGACTTAAGTTCCCTTGAGCCTTTTCTTCAGTGAAATTTGCTTGAGCATACTTGGTGGCTGCAAGGTGGCAGAAGATGCTGGTGTGATTTGTTTTGGTTTTGACTTTGTCCTTCTCTCTGTCACTCCTACTTGGCTGCCCCCAAATCATCATTGTGATTGTAATCATCATAATTGTTATCAGATGCAAGGCACCCCTTGGGATTTGTGTGAAGAACTGGAAAATAGGAAAATTGCAGGAGAAGGAGAATTGTACAAAGGCAGAACACTCATTGAGCTTGGCTGCTTGTAGGCATTTCATTACTTGACTAGGTAACATCATCAGTGCAAGTTTCTCTTTATTATGTACAGTAACTTGCCCTCCCAGATTTGTGGAGGTGTGACTATCTCCTTGGTAGTTCCTTGATTAGGGTATTCTTATCGGTTTCATTGTTTGTCTGGTATTAATCTTTGCTTAGTTGAGTGTTGGCTGTTGTTGGAGATAAGGTATTCTGGTCTTTTTGTTTTCTCCTTAGCTTTTTAATTATCTCTTTTGAATGGTGTGTAAATGTAGTTTATTTCTATGTGTCTATTGATGTGTGATTTGACTGAATGCCAAGGTGACATGAATTCCTTAGCTTTTTGGGATTTAGCTTGGTCTAGGATGCTCCCAGTGTCCCCAGTAAAACTCTGGTTCGTGTGTTGTGAGATTAATAAGTTTTTATTATGACTTCTGACTGTTAGTTGGAATTCATGACTGCGCTCTGCTAGTCTTCTGCCTGTATGTGCTACATCATGGCTGTCATAGTCCTTATTCTATACAATATGTTGTAGTTGACTCTACTGTAGATAAACCTACTGTCGCTCACACTGATGATGTTACCTTGTTAGGTAATGAAATGTCTACCAACAAACAACTAAATCTCAGAGAGCACCGTAAACTTCGCATTTCACCCTTGAGTGACAAACGTACCCTTCTATTGGCACAGGATCCTAGCTTAAACTTGATATTTTTGTAACTGGGGAAAACACAAGAAGCCTAATTTTCTTATCACATCGAATTGCAGTTGTCAAAAGAATGATTGAATACATTTTCAGTTCTGGCTGAAGTGAGCACAAAGCAGAAGACTCTGTCCCCCAACAGATTTTCACACCCGCCAAAGCAGTGGTGAAATCCTCCATGGTTTGCCACCAGTTTGCTGCCTGTGCATGCGCGGTGCGCACCAAACACACGCTGCATGCACGGTGTGCGCCAAACACATGATGTGCATGCACACATGCACAGTGCACATCAAACGCGTGCTTTGCGCAAAAAAAGGAGGCTTAAGAAGGTAAGTAGAACACCGAGGGGGGGAACAGCTGTGCCGCACGATTTATATTCTAAATTGCGCGGCACAGCTGATCATCGGAAATACCAGTTCGGATGAACCGGTAACACTTTTGCTTTTATTACTACTGGTTCGCCCGAACCGGTGCGAACCAGTAGCATTTCAGCACCAAAGCTTCCAGATTCTTATGACCAACAGCTCTGGAATGTACGCAATCAAATTCAAATGGCATTACTCTTATGCGTGATTTGAAAATATCTGAGATGCTGATGTTCAGAAAGAAAAAGTTTCATCAGGGCTGATTTGCAATTCAATCAGTCTCTACTTCACTCTTCACAGGAGAACATGGTCTGGTTCCTTCTCTGGAGTTGGCAGCTAACCTCTCTCTCCCCATCCCCCCCCACCCTCTACATCTGAATCACTCCTCAAACGCATTATTACCAAATAATACATAGTTAATAAGTACTGAATGTTGCTAGAGCCACAAATTACATTATAATAACTCGAGCGCGTTCTTGACCTATTTAAGTAACATAAAGTATGCAGATAAATCTCTAAATTTGCATCACGTTACAAGCCAGCAACTAAGTTTTACAAACAGCACTTTCCCTTCTGGAAAAATCTGCCAAGGGCTTCATTTGGCTATGCCACAGAATACATCAGAACTTCAAAAAACATTGGGTTTTTTTTTTCCTCTAGAAGGACATTTTGGCAAATAAAAGGACTCTTTCGATTGAAAAAGAAGACAGGACACCACCAGATTTGAAGGAAGAAGATATTTTTTGTCCTGTTTGCCAATTCCTCTATTCTTGAAATATCAGTGCCACTTTATAAAACCCCAGTAAGACCACACCTGGAATACTGCAACCAATTTTGATCACCATACTACAAAAAAAAGGTCAAGACTTTGGAAAAGAGAATAGCAACTAAAATGATCAAAGGCCTGGAGACTAAAACATATGAAGAATGGCTGCAGGATTTGGGTCTGGCTAGTCTAAAGAAGAATTAGGGGGTGACATGATAGTAGTATCATGAGGGCTGCCACAAAGAAGAGGGGGTCAAATTATTCTCCAAAGCACCTGAGGGCAGGACAAGAAACTGTGGTTGGAAACTAATCAAAGAGATAAGCAACGTGGAATTAAGGAGAAACAGTGAGGACAATTAACTAGTGGAACAGCTTTCCTTCAGAAATCATGAGTGATCCATCACTGGAGGTCTTTAAGAAGAGCCTAGACAGGCACTTGTGTGAAATAGGCCACGGTGTGGCTCAGGCTGTAAGAAGCCTGTTATTAAAACATAGCTCCTGCAATTACTGCAGGTTCTAGTCCCACCAGGTCCAAGGTTGACTCAGCCTTCCATCCTTTATAAGGTAGGTAAAATGTGGACCCAAATTGTTGGGGGGGCAATAAGTTGACTTTGTAAATATAGAAATAGAATGAGACTATTGCCTTACACACTGTAAGCCGCCCTGAGTCTTCGGAGAAGGGCGGGATATAAATGTAAAAAAAAAAATATGATATAGGTTTTCCTGCTTGAGCAGAAGGCTGGACTAGAAGACCTCCAAGGTCTCTTCTAGCTCTATTCTGTTCTACTCTACTCTACTCTACGCCAATGAAGACTGCATCCTTTTAGAATGAAAGAAAATAAATCCTACTGTCCCTGGGATTTTGGTGGGAGGCAAAAATCTTCCAATGTTTTAAGTTATGCATTTAAGCAAAGTTGAGCCTGCTTCATGGTTAATACTGGATAGGAAGGTTAGGGTTGTTTATTTCATATTTAGAAGGAATGTGACTAGATTCCTACCAGCTCTGCTTCTTCCTACCTGCAGCATTTCAAGAGTTCTGTTTTTGTGCATATAATAATTATGTTGCTTTCAAGCTGTGATTACCAGCAAGTATTCCTTTTGGATAAGAGAGCTTGATGGCACTTTGAAACCAGCATGTCTGTATAACTAAGACATTAAGGGCCTCAAAGTCACAGGAGAACATGTGTTTAAGTCCCACTTTAGCCATAAAAGCCGTCTAGGTGACTTTGGGCCAGTCATTCTCTCTCAGCCCAACTCACCTCACAATATTTTTGTGAGGTAAATTGGAGAAGGAAGCTGTGTTGGATTTGTTTGCCCACTTGAATTATTTGCAAAAAAAAATAATGGAAAGAAAGAAAAGAAAAGAGAAAGAAAGGAGGGAGGGAGGGAGGGAGGGAGGGAGGAAGGATGGAAGGATGGAAGGAAGGAAGGAAGGAAGGAAGGAAGGGCTAATCCTTCAAGAGGGATTAAGGCCAGAGAAACAATCAAGCTGGAAACAAACCCTAATCACAGAATTATCAAGAACTCCACAGTTCAACCGTGAACTACATATCTGGATTTGGATATAAGAAATTATATGGAACTTTTGTTTCCTTCACTGCTTCACAACTTATTGGTAAGAAGTGGAGTAATTTTCCATTAGCAATTTCATGAAGTTTAGTTGGGTTTCATCTTCAATACTTCCATAGTATTATTGAATTATAAGAGAGAGTTGGATCCAAATTAAGGAAGAAAGCAAAATAAATGACCAAGGGCTTCAGAATGTCCCCAAATAGATCATCCTATCCATCTTCTCCGTACAAGAAGTCCATTTCTTGACACAGTGATGAATCCAGCCACATCCATCTTAATGCCAAGTAGTCAAATATTTTTAGAAAAAAATGATTCACCGATTCATATTTTCAGCTTTGTCACTCATTGACGCACACAGATCTGTTACTACTACGTGGTGGTAACCACTCAATTTTTCCATTTCGAAATTCTTCTCCAAACTGCCTCTACCACTAGAGCTTATATGGCAAATTAATTGCAGCATCTGACTAAGATAAAAATAAGTTAAATGGATAAAAAGAAATCCATTTAATTTTGGAATGGCACTGAAGGGCTTCCTAAGGAGTTTTAAACCTAACTTTCTTAGTCTCCTTTTTATAAAATATATGAACATAACAATGGGCAACACTTTGAATTAGGTACCCAAAAGGTGCTTTGGAGAGCTCAGGAATCTGAATGTAGCACACATTTGCAACTCTTTAAAGCAGCTGCGTCTTTTCCTAGCAGCGAAACATTTCTGATACTAAGAATTACAGTTCAAGATCATATTTGCTCCCCTCCAAGCTCTGAAACATATTTTGAAATTAAATCCAAGGCATTCCATGGCCCTGGTAAGTATACATCATCTCGGAGAATAGACAGACTGAAGATATTATTTTTTCTTATGAAAACATTACATTATTTTCAGTAGATACATGCATAATGGTATGCTAATTAGTGTACGTTTAAAGTGACAATAAATTTTTTGTTCTGGTCTGTGCTATGCTATGCTATCAGAGGTGGAAGGCACATATTGTAGCAACCGGTTCACCCAGCACTGGTGTGTGGCATCAAACAACATGGCAATTCGCTTCTGCGTGCTTTCCACACATGCATGCAGTGTCAAAAACACAGTGATATAGGACAGGAGTGTGCCTGGGTGGGTTGGTGCACCCGCAGGTCACCACTACCGGTTCGCCCGAACCAGCATGAACCGGCTGAATACCAGCTCTATGCTATGCTGTGTTATGCTGTACTGTGCTGTGCTGTGCTGTGCTATGCTATGCTATGCTATGCTATGCTATGCTATGCTATGCTATGCTATGCTATGCTATGCTATGCTATGCTATGAGTGGTGGGTTTCAAAAATTTCTACTACAGGTTGTGTGGGTGTGGCTTGGTGGGCATGGCATGGCTTGGTGGCATGGCTTGGTGGATGTGGCAGGGGAAGGATACTGTAAAATCTCCATTCCCACCCACTCCAGGGGAAGGTTACTGCAAAATCCGCATTTCCTCCCGATCAGCTGGGCCTTGGGAGGCAGAGAATAGATGGGGACGGGGCCAGTAAGAGGTAGTATTTACCCGTTCTCCAAAGTACTCAAAAGTTCTGCTACCGGTTCTCCAGAACTGGTCAGAACCTGCTGAAACCCACCTCTGTATGCTATGCCATGCCATGCCATGCCATGCCATGCCATGCCATGCCATGCTATTTTATGCTATGATATGTTGTGCTGTGCTGTGCTGTGCTGAGCTGTTCTGTTCTGTTCTAGTCTAGTCTAGTCTATTCCTAATCCGATTCCGATTCCGATTCCGATTCTGATTCCTATTCCTACTCTATTGAACTCCAATCTTAGCATTTCTGGATGAGAAAACAGTGTTTTCCCCCTCAGACAAATTACAAAAACTCTTTCCTGAAACGCCTCATGCCATGAATCAGTCTGAAGTCTGCAACAATACATAAAATATGTAACCATTAGGACCCTATTTGCTGTACTGCAATCGATAAACAACTTAATTGTCTATTTAAAAATATCTATCCACAACCGCTTAAAGAATAATTGAATGAATGGGAAGGCAACATCATTCTTTTGTTTTTTTGTTTTTTTTTATAAATATTTTTTATTTCCATTTTGCAACATCATATTTATGTACAAACTATTATCCATCATTAATCATTAAATTTTTATTTATTACTGATTCAGGCCTGCCCGATTGCCACTTCCTTTCTTCACAACCTCCCTCTCTACCCTCTACTACTTTCACATCCTTCATCTCCTTCACTTTACTACTTCCTCTCCTCCTTCTCCACTCCTCCCTTCTTCCACCCTATCTAACCTTCTTATTCCCCTCCTCCTTCTCTACTCATTCCTACCTACTTTCTTCCTTCCTTCTACTCCTCTCTCCTTTTCTTCCTGAAATGGCAGTCGAGCATCCCCAATATCATTTAAAAAAATTTAATTTCATATCTAATGTACAGTAATTTTTGAAGATATCATTCTTTTGTTTACGCTTTTTTAAAAAAAAAAAAAGCGTAAAAATCATTTGAATATCTTTTATTCCTTTTCGCATTCCAGGTTCGTTTAGAATGGCCCACAGATCTGGCTGTCAACCCTCTCGACAACTCGTTGTACGTGCTGGACAACAACATTGTCCTGCAAATCTCTCAGAACGGACGGGTTCGCATCATCGCAGGGCGCCCCATTCACTGCCAGGTTCCGGGCGTTGACCACGTGCTGGTCAGCAAAGTGGCCATCCATTCCACCCTCGAATCGGCCCGTGCTGTTGGCGTCTCTCACAGCGGTGTGTTGTACATCGCCGAGACGGACGAAAGGAAGATCAACCGTATCCAGCAGGTTACCACCAATGGAGAAATCTCGGTCATTGCTGGTGCACCAACAGATTGTGACTGTAAGATTGATCCCAACTGTGATTGTTTCTCAGGCAAGTGATGATGAATTCTCCTGTTCTGACCCAGACTTAGCAAGTAACGATAAGCCGGAGTCCGCACATCACTCCCAGATGGCCCTGGCCCCACCTCTGCCTCCGACACAAAGCCCTCATCTGGGCCTTCTCCAGCCTCCATGTTCTTCCTCAGCCTCATCACTGTCCGACTCAGTTGCCAGCTCCACAGGCTACTGGCAGACCCCAACACTCCCCCTCACTCAGCTGAGACCCAGAAAATAGCTGCCTCTCCACCTGGGAAGAGGACAGAAGGCCCCGGCTCTGCCTCTCTCTCTAATCTCCTCCCTGAATGTTAAGCTTGTTTTTTGATGCCAGTTTAAGCCTCACTTTGGAACGATGGAAGCATTCCATCCATGATCAAGCATCCTATTTTGAAACTGGGATGCCTGAAAACAAAACAAGTCAGGTTTTCACAAAATCATGACTGTAGATTCAATTTTGCAGCTTGTAGAAGGCAAGCTTTCACCCCCTCCAAGTCTCTCTTGTCTACTCTTTGAAGGCAAATGTTGCTCCTGGTTTCCAGAGTTGGAAAGTACAGTTATATTACCAACATTAATGTGGACTTCAGTTCCACTGAGGGCTGCTTTGCCTGGTAGGAGGGCAGAGTTCACATGCTTTAAAAACAAGAAGGTGTTGTTGCCGGGATGAATGACATTATCTTAATTGCAAAATTGGCTTACTTTTTTTTTTTCTTTGAAGTGAAATAATTAGTCAGCTTGAGGATTGCTAGCATTCTGATTCTTCTGTGTCAATGCAAGGACTATGCCCTGTGCGAGAAGAAATAGGGCAACTGTGCTCCATTATCAGTAGGTGGCATAAGGACTCCTGCCTCGGACTAGAAGACCTCCAAAGCAGTGGTGAAATCCAAATTTTTTTACTACTGGTTCTGTGGGCATGGCTTGGTGGGCATGGCAAAAGGATACTGCAAAAACTCCATTCCTACCCCACTCCAGGGGTAGGATACTGCAAAATCCCCATTCCCCAAAATCCCCAAATACCACTCTGGGGCCAGCCAGAGGTGGTATTTGCTGGTTCTCTGAACCACTCAAAATTTCCACTACCGGTTCTCCAGAACCTGTCAGAACCTGCTGGATTTCACTCCTGCTCCAAAGGTCTCTCCCAGCCCTGTGATTTTATAATGCAAGTGATGAGGGAGACCCAATGCTATTAATGTAATTCACAACTCTGTGGAGGAGCCACTGGTTGTGGAACAGGAAGTACAGGCAGGGGAACTTAAAAAAACATTCCAGCTGAAGAAGCTTCTTGAATGAGAAGTGAACCATCTTCAAAGAAAAAAACAAGGAAGTCCGGTTGCCTCCTGAAAAAGCACCTTTGGGACAACCATGGCCTGGATGACTGAGAATCTCTACAGACATTTAGCTATACAATTTGGGATGGACGCCTTTTGAATGGTTTGGGAGTAGGAAAGGATTTCCAGAGGGAAAAAATTGCAGGCTAAAGGAACCAGAAGCATTATTCAGGTGAACCTGAGAACACAGATAAACCTCCAAGTGTTTCAACGACCCTCTAAAAGGGTGCAGATGACCAGCTGTCTTCAAGGAGTATAAATCCTTCCATTCTCCATTGTCCTGTCAGAGCTGAAGAAGCTTCTTGGATGAGAAGTGAAACGTCTTCAAAGGGAAAAAAAAACAAGAAAGTCCAGGTGCGTCCTGAAAAAGGACTTTTGGGACAACCATGGATGACTGAGAATCTCTACAGAATTCCAGCTTTGAGTCCATTGAGGGGAGCAAAACTTTGAGGTTTGCTAATATAGAGATCAAACCTTTAGATCTATATTTGCTGAAGGCAAACAGTCTGGTGAGATTCTTGTAAGCACGTGATCAACAACAAGGAAACCTATATAGAAATAGAGGCTTCTCGAGGCCAGATGGGGTGGCAAATAAATTTAATAAGAAATAATAAGAAATAATAACCTATTTGACCCATTCTTGGAGTTTTCTGGCTGCTTACGCCTGACAAATTCTGAGTAAATCTTAACTTGATGGGTTGGGAAAGAATTAACCCCTTGCTACCCATTGGAATTCTCCATTTTTTCTCATTTTACAATGTCATTTTTTAAAATTTAATATTTAATTTAAATTTAATATTTTTTTAAAAAAAATAATCTTAAATTATTCTGCTTTAAATGCTTAATTTTATTGATTAAATTGCACATCTCCCAGAGCGCCTCTCTGAGAGGGATGGGTGATTAAGAAGTGTGATAGATAAACAAACAAACATCAACTGTGATACCTATTTAAACTTCCTGTTCGTATTAATCTAAAGCGGAGGCCTCGAATGAAATACAATCACTTTAGCACATCTGTGTTCTCGTCGCTTACAGCATAAAATGATTTTGACTCGACATGTCATTGCATTTCTGGATGACAGTGTAATGCTGCCAAGGTAACGTTTTCTGCTGTGATTGTCACTGCGTTTTTGTCAGCTTGGATTGTACGAGGTTCCAAAACAGCAGGGTTGTGCGTGCAACGCTCAACCTCCAAAGTTGGATGTAACAGTAAATCGCAGCACAGTCATTTTGTTTGGAGCTTACCATGGGTCCTGTATCTACCCATTTCTGGGTTATTGTTCCATGGAGATCATGGAACACATTTTAAGGATGGTTTGAAAAAAATCTTGGCTCACCAACAGGTGGGAATGCAACCAAGGGCTAAATGAAGTTAGGAAAATATTTCCCAATACTAAAAATATTTAAAGAGTGAAACAGAGAGATGGGAAACTCTCGTCTTTGGAGCTGCTGAAGTGGGTTAGACAACTGGATTAGAAGGCTGTATTCGATGGCGGTGGCTCAGTGGTTAAGATGCTGAGCTTGTCGATCGAAAGGTCGGCAGTTCAGTGGTTCGAATCCCTAGTGCCACGTAACGGGGTGAGCTCCTGTTACTTGTTCCAGCTTCTGCCAACCTAGCAGTTCGAAAGCATGTAAAAAATGCAAGTAGAAAAATAGGGACCACCTTTGGTGGGAAGGGAACAGCGTTCCGTGCACCTTTGGCATTTAGTCATGCCGGCCAAAGGACCATGGAGACGTCTTCGGACAGTTCTGGCTTTTCAGCTTTGAAAGAGAGATGAGCACTGCCCCCTAGAGTCAGGAACAACTAGCACATATGTCTTTACCTTTACCTTTATTCAATGGCGACAATGGTGTTGTTTTTTTTCAACTTTGACTCCATAAAGTAGTATTTCTCAATCTTGGCAACCTTAACATGGTTTGCTGAGGAATTCTGGGAGTTGAAGTCCACACATTTTAAGGTTGCCAAGGTTGAGAAACAGTTCTATAAAGTATCAAACAGGATATCACTATTATTCAATTCTATAGACTGAGAATGTTCCCTGGTGGCTATAAATTCTTGGAAGAAAATATTAGAGTATTTAATGCTTTTGTCAATCATAACAATATTGATGTTGAAGTTCACCTCACTTTTTCATCCTTGACATTTGCATTAATGTCTATGGAGCTCCTCCATCATCCAGGTCACGGTTGTCCCAAAGGCACTTTTCCAAAAGGCAACAGGACTTCCTTGGGTTTTTTTTTTCCCTTGAAAATCTTTCGCTTCTCATCCAAGTGAGAAAGCATCCCTGCTTAGGCAGGAAACCCTACACCACTTCAGACAAATGGTTATCCAACATCTTAAGCTACTGAAGTTCGCAGATGACACAACAGTGATTGGTCTCATTCGAGACAATGACGAATCCGCATATAGACGAGAGGTCGAACGACTAGCCTTGTGGTGCAACCAAAACAATCTGGAACTGAACACACTCAAAACCGTAGAAATGGTGGTAGACTTTAGGAAAAACCCTTCCATACTTCCACCTCTCACAATACTTGACAACACAGTATCAACAGTAGAAACCTTCAAATTTCTGGGTTCTATCATATCGCAAGATCTCAAATGGACAGCTAACATCAAAAACATCATTAAAAAAGGACAACAAAGAATGTTCTTTCTGCGCCAACTCAGTAAGCTCAAACTGCCCAAGGAGCTGCTGATCCAGTTCTACAGAGGAATTATTGAGTCTGTCATTTGCACCTCTATAACTGTCTGGTTCGGTTCTGCAACCCAACAAGAAAAACACAGACTTCAGAGGATAATTAGAACTGCAGAAAAAATAATTGCTACCAACTTGCCTTCCATTGAGGACCTGTATACTGCACGAATCAAGAAGAGGGCCGTGAAAATATTTGCAGATCCCTCGCATCCTGGACATAAACTGTTTCAACTCCTACCCTCAAAACGACGCTATAGAGCACTGCACACCAGAACAATTAGACACAAGAACAGTTTTTTCCCGAAGGCCATCACTCTGCTAAACAAATAATTCCCTCAACACTGTCAGACTATTTACTGAATCTGCACTACTATTAATCGTTTCATAGTTCCCATCACCAATCTCTTTCCACTTATGACTGTATGACTATAACTTGTTGCTGGCAATCCTTATGATTTATATTGATATATTGATCATCAATTGTGTTGTAGATGTTGTACCTTGATGAACGTATCTTTTCTTTTATGTACACTGAGAGCATATGCACCAAGACAAATTCCTTGTGTGTCCAATCACACTTGGCCAATAAAAAATTCTATTCTATTCTATTCTAAAAACGTATTAGAGCATTCACAACTTCTGGAGGCAAGTCATTCCGTTGATTAATTGTCAGGAAATTTCTCCTTAGTTCTAGGTTGCTTCTCTCCTTGATTAGTTTCCCCACATTGCTTCTTGTTCTACCCTCAGGTGCTTTGGAGAATAGCTTGACTCCCTCTTCTTTGTGGCAGCCCCTGAGTTATTGGAAGACTGCTATCATGTCTCCCCTGGTCCTTCTTTTCATAAATTAGACATATCCAGTTCCAGCAACCGTTCTTTGTATGTTTTATCCTTGAGTCATTCATACTTCGAATAAATTCATACTTTGAGGAAACTCCAGGCCCCAGAGTTTTGCTTGCGTTGGGTTTGTTACTTGGAACCCTGACACTTTCTTTATTTTGCTGCAGATTTGTAATGGTTGACACGGTTCTCTTCCTATTTTTCAGGTGATGGTGGGTACGCTAAAGACGCCAAGCTGAAAGCTCCCTCTTCCCTCGCTGTGTCTCCTGACGGCACTTTGTACATCGCCGACCTCGGGAACATCCGCATTCGTGCTGTTAGCCAAAATAAGCCTCACCTCAATGATGCCAATATTTACGAGATAGCCTCTCCAGCTGATCAGGAACTATATCAATTCACGAACAACGGGACTCACCTGCACACCCTCAATCTGATTACGAGGGACTTTCTGTATAACTTCACGTATAACGGGGAAGGTGAACTGGGCACCGTTACCAGCAACAACGCTCACTCGGTCCATATTCGCCGGGACGCCAGTGGCTTACCGCTTTGGATGGTGATGCCAGGAGGGCAGGTGTACTGGTTGACCATCAGTAGCAACGGCATTCTCAAAAGAGTTTATGCTCAGGGCTACAATTTAGCCCTAATGACCTATCCTGGCACCACTGGACTTCTCGCCACCAAAAGTAACGAGTATGGATGGACAACAGTTTATGAGTAAGTGCTTTTACCAAACCTTTAAAAGCCACTGCTTCGCTTATAAAATTATTTGCCCCTCATTCCACCACCAAAAATCCAACTTGTCCATAATATAGGTAGTCCTTGACTTATGACCCCCCCTCAATTGAGCCCCAAATTTCTGTTGCTAAGTGAGACAGGTATTAAGTGAGTTCTGCCCTATTTGATGACCTTTCTTGTCACGGTTGTTAAGTGAATCATTGCAGTTGTTAAGTTAGCAACACGGTGGTTAAGTGAATCTGGTTTCCCCCACTGTCTTTGCTTATCAGAAGGTCCCAAAATGGGGCGCAACACAATGGTCATAAGTACGAACCAGTTGCCAAGCATCTAAATTTTGATCACGTGACCATGGGGATGTTGCAAATGGTCGTCGGTATGAAAAACATGAATGACTTTTTTTCAATGCCGTTGCAACCTTGAATGGTCACTCAACGAACTGATGTCAGCCAAGGGCCACCTGTAGCTCCCGATTTGCAAGACGTGCAATATCATGTATTCATTCAGAAATCTTAAAACACCTTGACTGAGTTTGCACGTCATGTTCAACCTTGTACAGGAATTCATCCATTCAAAAAGTTAATTTGATCGATCAAAAACCTCTGTTTTATGTCAGATATTTAATGCAATAGTTACCTGTTCGTTTATTTATAAGATCTATATGGCCCCCTATCAGCTGTATCGGGGAATGCAGTTGTTATTTATTTATTTACGTATGCACTTATTTATTTATAAGATTTATATAGATACCCATTTTATACAATGTAATCCTGGACAGTTCACAGCAAATACAAATAAGTGTCTAAAAAGGCCCCTTTTTATCAAACAGTCTGTCAAAACCAATTCTGCGGACTGCTTAACAACCATCGTATTGTTCTCATGGACGGAAGCGGTAGGATCAAGCTAAAATAGCAAAATCAATTAGAGGGATCAGTTTGGTTACAAAATGACAGATTCATTTATGACTTGCGCTTTACTTTTTATTTATTTTAAAATCTTGCTCTCAAGGTGACCAGGAATGATTGTTCAGGTTTTTTTTCTTTTAAAAAGAGCTATATTAGCTAGCAGAACATTGGAAATGATCACACCAAAGTTATTCATTGAGATCTGTTGCTAAGGCTAAATTTTAACTTAAGTACCGATGGAAGAGAATATATATATATATTTATATAGCTCAGGGCTGAACTGTGGAGGCCTTGATGCTCTCTGAGCTTGGTTGCTTGCTTGCAAACATTTCATTACCCAACTAGGTGACATCATCAGTGCTAGTGAGAATGAGGTCTGCTCTCTATTTGTTTACAATAGCTTGTGGGCGGGAGTAATCTTTTTCCTTGGTAGTTCCTTGATTAGGGTATTGTTTACTGTTTGATTTTTGTCTGGTGTTAATCCTGGATTAATTCCGGTTTATGTAAGTGTAGGGTACTGGTTCTGGTTTTGTTGTTTAATGTGTAAATGTTGTATATCTCTGTGTGCCTGTTGATGGCTGTTTTGTCTGAATAACAGAGTTGGAAGGGATCTCAGAGGACTTCTAGTCCAACCCCCTGTCCAAGCAAGAGACCCTTGACATGGTCACTTACCCCTAAAATTCCCGCAACTTCAGCCCCTTCCATCATTTCATCTCTCTTAGTAGCTATAGCAATAGCACTTAGACTTACATACCGCTTCATAGTGCTTTTACAGCCCTCTCTAAGCAGTTTCACAAAGTCAGCCTCTTGCCCCCAACAATCTGGGTCCTCATTTTATCCACCTCGGAAGGATGGAAGGCTGAGTCAACCTTGAGCCTGGTGAGATTCGAACTGCCAAATTGCAGTCAGCCGACAGTCAGCAGAAGTAGCCTGCAGTACTGCACTCTAACCACTGCGCCACTGTGACTCATAAGAATTATGAGTAAGAATTCCTCAGAGAACTGAGTGCCAATCTTTCAGGCATTCCCTAGCTTTCTTGGATGTAACATGATCCAGTTGAAACTATGCATAAATCTGTCCATGTATTATGAAATGAAGGAATTTTCACTGTGTCTTCTAACTGCTATGGGTAATTGATATTCAAGAAATGCCCTCTGCTAATCTTCTGCCTCTCTATCCTATATAGTGGCTGTACTAGTCTTCATACTATCTGTTGTAAACAATTCCTTTTTTCTTTTCCCTTGGACACTTGTGATTTACTCAACATGCTTTGGAAGGCTTTAATCAGTGTGTATGTTACTGGGATGTAATAATCATGTTTCTGAGATGTTTTTTGATGTATGGCAGTGTTATCCTTTTCATATCCCATGTTGGCTGTTCTGTAGTGGTTTTAGTGGTTTGTATTTTCTGATAAATTGTATGGCTACTCATTTTGTATGTCACTCTGAGAAAACATCCCCTGAATCCCAGGATCTTTTCTGCCTCTTAATGGCTTCTCTTGATCCTTTCCTGAGTCAGTGGACATGAGCTGTGGTGGTGCAGTGGTTAGAATGCAGTATTGCAGGCTACTTCTGCTGACTGCCGACTGACTGCAGTTCAATTCTTACCGGCTCAAGGTTGACTCAGCCTTCCATCCTTCCGACGTTGGTAAAATGAGGACCCAGATGGTTGGGGGCAATAGGTTGACTCTGTAAATCACTTAGAGAAGGGATATATAAATCTAAGTGCTATTGCTAATGTATTGGAGGGGGTCAGTTGTAATTTGAATGGTGATTAATTATTAAGCAAGGACTACCTATATTAGCAGACAGTTTGTTATTCTGCTATGCTCTCTTTTAAACTAAAAAAAAAACCCTCTTTATGCTCTAAATTATAGCACCGCTTTTAGTGTCATTTGATTTCTTTGAATGTCACACCTCCTGTTATGCAGGTTGCATTTCTTTTCTTCGCTATTATTTTTCTTTTGATATTACATTGTGCTATTCCAATCCATGGTAGCTGCAATAACTTCATTTCTTATTAGATTGTTGGCCATATGCTGCCTCTGTAAACCTCTTAGAGAGAGGGGGCTGCAAAGCACTGTGAAGCGGTATATAGGTCTAAATCCTACCGCCATTTTCCAACAAGATTCTAACCTGCTGCCGCTACTAGTTGGTTCTCTTGTTGTCAAGATGCTCAAGGGGTTCACATGGACCTGCAAAAATGTCCTTGGAAACCAGTGATATAAAAAGTGTCCTGGAGAACCTTCCCAGGTGAAAGGGACCAATGGTTTGTCCCTTCTAATGCATTCGGATGGAGGTGGATTTTAAGCAGGGCTGGAATTCAGCCGGTTCGGATCGGTTAGGGCGAACCGGATGTTAATTTTAATCTGGTTCGCTGGACCAGTTGTATCCAAGGTCTGGCTGACTCCGCCCCCCTTGCCCCTCCCAGGAGTTTCCACGTGGCCCATTTTGGATGCGAGGTAAGTGCAGGGCCTCCACAGAGGCTATGGGAGGGAGCCTAGAGGCTTGAGGAAAGACTATAGAGCCTCAGAGGGTAGAAAACAGGCCTACCAAAAGTCTGGAAATGGGCCCGTTCCTGGCCTCCGGAATCTGGGGGAGGCTGTTTTCGCCCTCCTGGAGGCTTGAGGAAAGCCTCTGGAGCCTTGGGAGGGTGTAAACGCCCCCCCCCCCTTTCATAGTGCAGAAAGCCGAGTAGGCCACGCCCAGTGGTGGGATTCAGCCAGTTCGCACCACTTCGGGAAAACTGGTTGTTAACTTTCTGAGCAGTTTGGTGAACTGGTTGTTGGAAGAAATCATTAGGGCAGAGAACCAGTTGTTAAATTATTTGAATCCCACCACTGGTCATGCCCCCATGGCCATACCTACCCAGCAACCAGGCGGCGAACCGGTTGTTAATTTTTTTTTATTTATTTTTTTATAAAAAGTTTTATTTTAACATTCATATCCAATAACATATTTAATGTACCATCATATACAATTAATCGGACCTGCCCGGTCACCGCCCCCTTCCTACTCTCTTCCCTTCTCTACCTTCTTCTACTTTCCACGACCATCCTCCCCTTCTCTTATCTACCTCCTCTCCTCCTTCCTCCCTACTCTTTTCTTCTCCCTCTTCTATCCCTCTTCCTTCCTTTCCTCTTCCTCCTCTTCTGTTTCCTATCTCCTTCTTTCTTCTACTTCCTTCCTTCCCATCATTCTGAAATGATAGCCAGGCAGCTCCGATCTTACATTGATTATACATCTTCAATCATCTCTGTACATTAACCATCAATCCATTTTCTACCCTCATCCCCCCTCCCCCTCCCTTCCCCTCCCTCCCCCCACCTCCCCGGGACTTCCCAGAACTGAATACAGGGTATAAAACTAACAATCAAAAATTAAAATATAACACAAATCATAATCCATAGTCACTCCTTTAAACCTCCACTCCCCGATCTCAGAAATTTCCAATTGAGTTCATATTTGTTCTTCATTAAAAGTTGTTATTTTTTTCAATCCCACCACTGGGTTTAAGAGGTGAAATAGGTGCCTTAAGCCTTGCAGCTGCCCAATGTGTCTCTCACACCAATTCAAACACTCTAAAATCGTCTCCGATAACAAAACCCCTATCCCTGACTATTCTCGCAGCGCATTTCCAAATAAGCCAGGGATGAAAAGCCCCCTTAAGCCAGACAACGTTGTGCACTTTTCTCGAAAGCGAAGGCCGGTCATTTCTCAATGTGGTCAAGCTTCCCTTTGACGCGATTCCTCTGTTGAGATCATCCCTGAGGCCAAGTGGGATGGAGAGCGGTCCAGCTTTCAAAAAAGAACGATCTGAAAGTCTCTAAATACTCGACGGCGCCGCTTTGACAGCCTCTCGCTCAAAGGGAGTCCTGTCTTCATGGAGAAATGAGTGCAGAATTGGGAAGGGAATTGCACAGAATTTGCCTGCGTTACCTTCTGGTCTTGTTATCAAGGTATCAGCTGTTCCGATCAGCTCTTGGTAGACCAGTAAATGCTTGAATCCCTAGTTGGGGGAAAAATAGCAGCTTTGGCAGCCTGGCTTTAAACCAACGGAATAGGAGGTGGGAAGTGGGGGGAGGGAACCCTGAACAGCTGGAAATGGACAGCTGGATTTCCCATTAGGAGGCACCGAAGAGCTGTCATCACTTCTCATCGGTGCAGTGAAGCCTTAGCTAGAAGACATAAACCATGCCAACAGCAGACCCTTGACGGGTCTGCATCGCTGCAATTCATAAACCTGGATACTCCTGCATCTGGGGCATTGTCTAAAACCCTCAATATGTTTCTCGCAGCATTTTGAAACCCATAGAAAACGTTAAAAACGTTTTAGGGAAAAGGATGTCTTAGCTCCAGTAGCTCCGTTTTCTTTTAAATTCCCTTTTTCTTAGTGCAGAGTGCCCTCTTGTGGCCATCTCTTAGGTCACATCGAACTCCAAGGTTTATACTGTGCCGTTACTTCATAGCTGTCCATAAATTCGCCATCATTATTCTTGAATTACTTTTATGTACCGTGATTGCCTTCTCCCCGGTGAGTTAAGCAAGGTGGCTTATAAAACAAAGCATCAAAAGTGCCAATAAAATATTGAAAGTTGCAACAAGGGTGTGTTAAAACTAAACCTAAAACGAATTGGCCCACAATGAAAAAGGGCTCTTTTAAAAAAAATAATAGTAATCTTAAAGTACAGTTCTCTATACTTTTAATCGGTGCCTTGAACTCCGTGATCTTATTTATGTATAGAGATGCTCGGGGATGAATAATGTCTTGAGCCAAACAGTGTTTGCACACATTTCTCGAAAACAAAAGAGAGTGACTAAGTGAACTGTCATAAGTTGAGGACTACCTGTGTTTCAAAGCAAAGCTACCGTATTTTTCAGAGTATAAGACGCACCTTTCCCCCCCAAAAAAGGGTGAAAATCTGCATGTGTCTTATTCTCCGAATGTTGCCCTGCCCAGCTTCTCAAACGGAGGTTTCAGAGGCTGAAAAAACCATCAGAAACGAAGCTTCAGGAAAAAAGCCCTAAATGGAGCTTAAGGGGGCTTAGAAAAAAAGCCCCAAATGGAGCTTCAGAAAAAAAACCCAAATGGAGCTTCAGAAAAAAAGCCCCAAACAGAGCTTCAGAGGCTGTTTTTCTGAAGCTGTTTCGGAGGCTTTCAGAGGCAGAATTTTTTTTTTTCTGAAACAGAGTTTCAGAGGCAGAAAAAAAAGCAAAAAAAAACCCCAAGGCACAGAGCTCACAACCAAGGAAACTGTTGCTAAAATTCACCTCTGGAACAGCTGATTGGGGGTATTCTGAGAGGCCGATCCACCTGCCAATCAGCTTTTTTCTTATTTTCCTCCCCAAAAACTAAGATGCGTTTTATACTCCGCTGCGTCTTATACTCTGAAAAATATGGTATATGGCTTCTAACTTCATCATGATTACAAGTGGGCCTGTTGAGTCCACCTAGTATTGCACGCTTCTTTTAAAAAATGGCGAAAGCTTTGTGTTTGGAAAGAAGTCTCTCTGGCCATACAGAAATATAAAATTAAGCTGTGATCCTAGGGAGCACACTGGGGCTAAAAAAAAACAGCCCTTGCTTTCTAAAAGTATTTGTTTTGCAGTTGGCTGCACCAGCTGTGAAAAGCCTCCATAGGGCAACTTATGCCCTGGAAATGCAGAGTGACTTTTTAATCACCGCATAAAGATTAGCCATTCTAAGTAGGAGGCACATTTTGACCCAGCTCTTCAGCCAAAACAGGATCCCAAAGCAGCTTCTAAAATGTCTTTTGGAAAGCCAAAGGCTTTATGATTGCAGGCAGCTGAAAACAGCAGGTAAGTGTAAATGCTCTGGGCTTACTCTGGGCTAGCCAATCCAGACTCTCTTGATAGCTAGGGAAAGAATGGGTTGCTTTTGAGCGAAATTATCACTGGATGTCTCTCAGAGAGAGAACAAATACTGAGTCATACCAGAATCTTTGTGTGTCTGCCTGCCTGTCTATCTGTCTATATCTCTATTCCTCTGTCGATGAACATAAGAAAACGTTGATTTGATATGGGTACACCCAGTGGTGGGATTCAAATAATTTAACAACTGGTTCTCTGCCCTAATGACCAGCTGGGTAGGTGTGGTTCGGTGGTCATGTGACCGTGTGGGCGTGGTCAACTCAACGTCACTCAGGTCGATGGGCGCTTCGCCTTAGCTGTTACAATGTAACAAGGGTTAACCAAAGAGGCAGTTTCTGTAAGCAGGGCAATAAAGATTAGGCTAGAAACACCACCAGAATGTTTCCTTCCTGCCTTCCTTACAGGATTAGCCCTATAAAGTGAGGGGGGGAAAAACAAAATAAGATTTCTTCCAACAATCGGTTCTCTGAACTGCTTAGAAAATTAACAACTGGTTCTCTGCCCTAATGACCATCTGGGTAGGCATGGCTTGATGGTCATGTGACCGTGTGGGTGTGGCCAACTCAACATCACTCACGTCGATGGATGCTTCGCCTTAGCTGTTACAATGTAATAAGGGTTAACCAGAGAGGCAGTTTCTGTAAGCAGGGCAATACAGATTAGGCTAGAAACACCACCAGAATGTTTCCTTCCTGCCTTCCTTACAGGATTAACCCTGTAAAGTGGGAAAAAAAACCAAAATAAGATTTCTTCCAACAAACTGCTTAGAAAGTTAACAACCGGTTCTCCCGAATAGGTGCGAACTGGCTGAATCCCATCACTGGGTACACCACCCACCTTCTATTCCTCTTCCCTCCCTTCTATTTTTCCTTCTTTTCTTCCTTCCTTCCTCCCTCCCTCTTTCTTTTTCAGTACAATGCATTGTATATTCCATTTATCTGTGCTCTTTTTATTTTCCTAGGTATGATTCCGATGGTCACTTAACCAATGCAACTTTCCCCACTGGGGAAGTCAGCAGTTTCCATAGTGATGTTGAAAAACTGATGAGAATAGAAATTGACGCTTCAAATAGGGAAAATGTGATTACAGCAACTAACTTTTCAGCTACCTCAACTATTTATACTTTAAAACAAGGTAGGCAAAATGCATCCTCATTGTTGTTGTTGTTTTTCCCGTGTTTGATCTCATAGTTTTAACGTTCCTCTGAATTTGTTTTTCAAAGCCCTGCACCAAAGCGTGGTAGCTCATTATATTGGCTCCTACAGGTTATTCAAAAGATCTGATCAAGCAAGTTCAGAATAATAAGATGAGAACTATAAGAAGCCTTGAGATCAAAAGCGTATTTTTTTTCCTTTAAAAACCCAGCATAATCCGGTCAAACTTATTCTCTCCAGTGGGAGAGACTGAACCAAGCTGTGTATCACTAAAACTGGCCTCTTTGGAAACTTAACTGTGATGTCATCACTTTTAAAACAAGAGACATAGAACGTTACAGACCATCAGCTTATATTGTTTGTCCCAGATCAACCGAACAAGAGAAAGAATAATGAATTTATGAACAGCAATAGAAATAAGTTATAGGGTAGCTCTAATATAATATCAAGCTCCCTTTTTATGACCCTTAATTCGGGGTACAGTCAGGGCAACTGGATAGACCTGAGCATTTACTGGCCAGATGCCCTTCCTGATGCCATGCAGAGTTCACAGCAGTTCTTTTTTTTTTCTTTGCGCTTTAGGAGAGAAACATTTGCCACTATCTAGGATTGAACCCTCAACCTTCCAAGTAGGAGGTGAGAGTCTTCACCACTAGGCCACCACCAGCGCTCAGCTCTAATGTAATATCATTGAATGCCACAAGCTAACCTGATACCAAAAACCAGACATTACATTTTAACTTTGTTCTCGCCAACTAATACGGGGTAATTGAGTAAACCATGTTTAAACCATGCTTGGCTTAGCATTGGAACCACCACATCAATTGTGACTACTTTGGCGTTTGTTGATTCCTTTGCATTTTCTCTTATGAAATATAGAATTCTTTATTGGCCAAGTGTGATTGGACACACAAAGAATTTGCCTTCGGTGCATAAGCTCTCAGTGTACGTAAAAGCTATGTGACAAATCATGATCATATAGCTTTACCGATGTCAGACCCCACACAGCTGCCAAGATCCAATGACAGTGAGAATCCCATAAACTTCGGTGAACTGTCCTTTAATGATAAACTAGGGAATTTCCAAGGCTGCCTACCTTACTTGTTTTATTCATTTGCTTATTTATTATTTATTTATGGGATTTGTCGACTGCCATAGGACTCTAGGTGGCTACATAATTTACATGTAAAACTCGATGCAAGTCACTATAATAATTAATTAGAACAGTCGTGTAATTAAATCTCAGATTAAATGAAGGCTAAAAGTAGTAAGTTAAATGTCTTGAATATAGCAATATTGGTTATAATTAATCCCCAAAGGCTTTCTGGATCAGCCATAATTTCAGCATCCTAGCCTTAGGGAGCAATTATTCTAAAGAAGTAAGAGCTGCTTCAGAGATTACCCACCACTGGGCTTCCATACTTTTTGATTCTTAACTAGCTGGTACTATCTAGTTCTTTGAGTAGGACAAAGAAGAAACTATTGTAGAAAAGCAGCTCCTAAATTATCCGATCGTGACTCATTTGTAACTAGTGCCCAACATCTTAAATTGCCCTCAGAAACCTACCGTGTTTTCCCCAAAATAAGACCCAGTCTTATATTTGTTTGCCATCAAAAAAGGAACCAGGTCTTATTTTCGGGGGATGTCTTCCACTGACTCACCTTGTGGTGGCAGCAAAGACAGCCCTGCCCAACAACTGCCGGCCCACTTCTTCTGTGGCCACTTGTCTCCACTCATGCATGTTGCAGGGGTGGGTTCTACCTACTTTACTACTAGTTCGCAACGGGATCGTAGGAAGCTTCCTGATGACGTCTGGGTCGGTGGGCGGAGCCTCCCGCTGGTTTTACTACCGGTTCTTGCGAACCGGGGGCAACCCACCACTGGCATGTTGCCCCACTGCCTCCATTTTGCCATCATAGGCTTCAGGAAAGGCCTTTGCAGTCGAGAAATGAGCTCTGGATAAATCCAGCAAGGTGAGGCAGGTGTTGGGGTGTGCGAGGCCTGGCTGCAACTGTCTGAAGGTAACCAGCTCCACCGCCCCCCATCCCCACCCTCATTTGATTTTTATCCATGCACCTCACTCCACCCCATGAAACCAGGTGCAATGGAGTGGGCATGGTCTTAACTAGGCTTATTTTGTGGGTAGGGATTATATTGGGCGCACATGTAAAAATCAAGCTAGGGCTTATTTTTTGAGATAGGTCTTATCTTTGGGGAAACACGGTACTTATAACCAGTACAACTTTTGCAGCAGAGTATACCATGGCAGTATCTTGACTGACCATTAAATATGCCTCGAGATGCATTTCTGGACCACCTGAAATGGTCTTCAAGCACAGATCCATATACAGCAAGTTACAATAATTTGTGCTAGAGATGATAGTAATGGATGTGGCCTAGTTCAGGGGTCACCAATCTTTCAGACCTCAGGGACCACTAAATTCATAATTTTAAATCCAATGGATCACTAATATAATCTGCCTAATGAGCGGGTAGGCGTGGCTAGGTGGCCATGTGACTGGGTGAGTGTGGCCAACTCAGTGTCACTCATGTCGAGGGGCGCCTTGCCGGCCTCTACTCACCCCTCCCTTGCCAGCCACTCCTCGCCTCCCCGCCCAGGCTTCTTAGCGCCCCAACAGGGCCTCTGTGGCTCAGACTGGTAAGACAGTCTGTTATTAACAGCAGCTGCTTGCAATTACTGCAGGTTCAAGCCCCACCAGGCCCAAGGTTGACTCAGCCTTCCATCCTTTATAAGGTATGTAAAATGAGGACCCAGATTGTTGGGGGCAATAAGTTGACTTTGTATATAATATACAAATGGATGAAGACTATTGCTTGACATAGTGTAAGCCGCCCTGAGTCTTCGGAGAAGGGCGGGATATAAATGCAGATTAAAAAAAAACAGGAAGCAGTTGTTGGAGCTAAGCAGCCACCACGAGAAAGAGTTGGCAAAATAGCTGACTCAGTTCAAGTTGGATCTGGCCGAGAAGGAGGCTCAGCAGAAGCACCTCACTGAGGACTACGAGCATAGGCTTTCCAAGCAGAGTGAAGACCTTTGGGAGTGCAAGGCCAGGTACCTGCGCCTGCAGGCTCAGCGGGCTGAGATGATCAGCCAGTTCCAGGCCATGATGCAGTCCCACTGGAACAAGGCCCTCCGGCTCTTTGCCACCAGCCGTACTTCGCTCCAGCCTTCACCCAAAGCCCCACACCAGGAGGCTGAGGCAGACCCCAGGTTGGAATTTCTCCCCCCCTTCAACCCACACAAAAAGACCCCGAAGGGGGAGATTTTCTGCAGCAATACAAACATTCATGGCACATATCCGGCCCAGGAGGCGTAGTTTGAGGACCCCTGATTTAGTGCAATATAAAAAATGCAAATAATTTTTCTGTGGACCACCAAAATTTTCTCGCGGACCACCAGTGGTCCATGGACCACCAGTTGGTGACTGCTGGTCTAGATGGAAACATGCAATAACTTACCAAAATGAGGAGGAAGAAGAATAGCTCCATCAGACTTACAAGATTCTGCCACTGAATTCTGTCTCAATCAAAGTATTGTTAGCTTTCCTGCAGAGTTCATTTTCTGATCTAGACTATCTAATGGGGTGGATGGGATAATAATCATCCCATCTTCAACATATCTGATTTCAAAGAGATGGCACACTGGCTAAAGCCATGAAAAGTCTTCCTGCCCATGGCCCAGGGAGCAGGAACTGCTTCCAGGAGAACCCCTAGATTGTGATTGTGTTTTTTTTCTGGGGAAAGCAGACCCCAACCTCATCAAGAATCAAAGATAGCGCAGCCCTGGAATCAGACACCCTTCACATCAACCCCCCGTCCATCATTCTGAGCCTGTTTTTCCTTTGAGAGCCTCCAGATAAGTGTTAGGACTTTCGTCATATCGCCCAGTGGGCCTAGAATGCCTGTTTCAGAAAGAACAAATTGGTTTATCCCACCCACTCATCCAGGGCATTGGATCCAGGAGTGGTTGGATCTGCTATTGTTTTGACTTAGGCTTCCTGAGACAGTAAAAAGCTCCAAAAACCCTCTCTTTATTTCAATGGCTGTGAATTCTGTTCATTCACAGCCCGTGATGAGTCACAAATAGTCAGCAAAGAGTTTGACAGAAGTTTGCCACAGTCCTTTGGGATAAGGCTGATAAGCACCCACCTTTATCTCCCTTGAAACGCTGCCAAAGACCTAACTGGCAATTAGCTTCGCAAGGCCACACGGAGCACAGAGTCAAAACGGAGCTTCAGAATTTAAATCGACCAGCTGAGCAAAGTTGCTTGCTGCAAAGGCTCACATGCCTTTGCTCCTCCTTTGTGTTTTATGGGAGGGGCCAATCATCTCCAAGTCTTACTCTGGAGTCGCCCCTTTTGTCTTAACTGTTCTGGCCTTCTGGCAGCTCTGCACATGTGTGCATTGGGAACAGGCTCCCCCTGTTCCTCTGCCTCGCTGACATCAGACTCTGGAGGCTCCGGAGTCAGCACATAACTCCAAATCGTCCTGGCCGCATCTCTGCCTCTGACACAGAGCCCTCATTCGAGCCTTCCCCAGATTCCAGGACTGGCCCATGTTCCTCCCCAGCCTCCTTTCTGTCCGATTCTGCTGCCAGCTCTGCAAGCTGTTGGCGGACCACAGTAGCTATATGACTGTTTTTCCCAACACTTCTCTTCGCAGGGTTCTGCTTTGTAGATTGCATTTTTTATATGTTATTCTATTACCTGCTTGCATATTTTTTTTTTGAGGCGTGTGGTGGTCTAGAAATGGAGCTCTCGCCTCACAATCAGGAGGCTGTGAGTTCGATCCTAGGTAGAGGCAGATATTTCTCTCTCTGGGCACACTGAGAATATATCTGCTGAACAAAACTCCACATTGGCGACAGGAAGGGCATCCAGCCAATATTCAGCTCCATTTAGTTGCCCAGATTCCACCCCGCAAGGGATTATGGGGTCATTAAAAGTGGATGATGATTTTTAGTTTTGGGGGGAAGTTTGTAATCCTGAGTCACATGCCAAGTGGAATAACTATATTTGTTGTTGTGTGAAAAATAGGAAGAGACAGGAGTATTATGTATGTTCACCACCTTGAATTCTTATAAAGTAATAAAGGTGAGATAAAATTCAAATAAATAAACAAAATAAATTTGATTGGGTTTCATCTGTATATTGATGATGCCTCATTCCAAACGGACAAATAATCTCTCCCAAGTTTTGTAGATCTGAATAGGACACGGCAAGGATTGAAACCAGAATAATTCCATATCAAAGACTTTTGAGCGTTATAAACACCATCAATATTTGTCTGCCTGTTTGTGTGTTTTAGTGATGCATCTTAATAATTTGTGGAAATTTGCAAAACTGACAGATTGGACTCACTGTGATCCACATTTCTTTACAATATCACTACAAGATACTCTTCAGCTATTATAATAGTTGCATTTATTTATTTAAGAAAACAGAAAACAGTAACATAGCTTTTATTTCAGCTGCGCATAAAAGCCAGAGATTAGGAGGAAGGGGGGTGTTTCACCCTCAAAGAGGGAGAAAAAGATTTCCAGATGCTACAGAAAGTATTATTTTATTGCATTTCAAATACAAATATTTCCCTGGGGCTTAGAATATAGAGAGAAAGACAATAAACAGAAAGACAAAACAAAAGTTAGAAGCTCTTTTATTTGGGGTGGGGGGAAGGGTTTTGCAGTAATTATTCCACACTTCAGCTCCTTTCTGTCATGCTAGTCAATTTTAGTTACATAATAAAATTAAGAACAAATTCAGTGTCCATATGCTAAATAAACTCAATTGTCACAGGGTAAAAAAGTCTGTTGAATAAAATCTTAGCAAATGCCTAATTATAGCCCAGCAACCCAGTATAAATTTTTTTGTTTTGTTTTGTTTTGTTTTTTAAAAAAACTTTATTACCAAATATTGATAACTATGCTTTGTTTTTCCAAAAAGTTCTCAAATGGATTTTCTCCATACAAGAGCCGGAGTTTTAAATCCTGTGGAAGCTTCAAGCTTTCGGGTACTGCTTTTAATGAGCCAGATTGTGAATTTTTTTTTTTTTTTTTAAAAAGCAATATTTGAAGCAGAATTCTTTTCTCCTGCACTTCAGGGTGCAATTGCTCCAGGGTTACAGTTCCCCATCCTGGACTAAAAAAATATAAATGTGCACTTTAGCAGCAATTCTAGAGTACAGATTATTTATTTTTTTACAACTGGGGATGACAATTCATTTCCTCTTTAGGACCATAAGTTTCTTTTTCAACTTCCCACTCTAAGCAAAATTATTTAATGAGTATTCCTTGTTTGCGCAAAAAAAAAAATGCAGATGTTTGCAAAAAAAAACTAATTTTGCCTCTATGTTTTTAAGAGATTCAATGCTCATTACAATAAAGAGAGCATTGCTATATTATCGTTCTATTGTGGTTCTTCTGAGCTTATATAACTAAGTTTTGTGTGAGTGTGTAGAGTGGAATCCATGTGGGGGGGGGATCAAAATCTGCAATGTGGCAGACCAAGTCCTGCCCCTTTTATACATGTGTCGGTGACCCACCTTAATAAAACAATTTGCAATCCTGCGCTCACCATTCTGTAATGAAGTAATCGAACTATATGCGGTAGTCAAACTATATTTTCAATAGTGCTGGGAATTCTTCCCTTTTCAGTGCTATTAATACCATATCTTCCTTCAGTATTACTGTGGGAAATTCTTTTCTTCGGTATAGAGCAGGTGTGTCAAACTTGCCCAGGGGCTGGATTGGCCCATGGGATATTTAGATCTGGCCCGTGGGGCTGCCCTGGAAACAGTGAAGGACCGGCCCGCGGGTGCTTCTGCCAGCGAAAATGGGTTCCCGAGCTCCGTTTTCAGCTGCCATTGCCTCCTGCAACCCTCTGCCAGTGAAATCGGAGCTCGGAAGCCCATTTTCGCTGGCAGAGTGCTCGGGCAGTTGCCCCCCTCCCACCCTGGCCACACACACCCCACCCCGAGGTCAAACACAACCCTGATGTGGCCCTCAATGAAATTGAATTTGACACCCCTGGTATAGAGGATAATGCTAATAAGCTATATTGGGGGTTGAATGCAGTATCATAGCAAAAAAAAACCACCCAATTTTTCCAGTGTCGGAACCACTGCAAATACCTTTCCAAGACTAGCTAAGTAAAGCCTTTCTGCACACAACTATTAACTCATCAAGATGAAAAGCTGAGCTCTTTCTCCTCTGTTTTGTGTGATGACAGACAATATTCAGAATATTTATCGGGTCAGTCCAGACGGGTCCCTCCGGGTCACCTTTGCGAGCGGAATGGAGCTGACGCTGAATGCTGAGACCCACATCCTGGCTGGTGTGGTCAACCCCACCTTAGGAAAATGTAATATCTCCTTACCTGGAGAGCACAACTCCAACCTTATCGAGTGGAGGCAAAGGAAGGAACAAACTAAGGGCAATATTTCCACTTTTGAAAGAAGGTTACGGGTAAGTTTTCCCACTGAACAGACCTATATTTCTGGCTCATACTGCAAATCTTCCAGCACAGTTCTGTTTACATTGTCCATTTTGGCTTTATGTCTCTTTCAGTTTGATGATATTGGTTAAGGTACCAGGCTAAATACAGTCCCACCAGAAGCGCAAAGTTAGCTGGGGCCAGTCATTCTCTCTCAGCCCCAGAATGATGCAATGGCAAACCATTTTTTTTTTAAAAAATCTTGCTGAGAAACCTGCAGGGCCTGGTACAAGCACTTTCCAGAAGTCAAAAATTGACTTGAAGGGACACCCGCGTATTTCAAAGCAAGAGGTGACATTCTTATAAAACTAAAAAACAGCTTAACTTCAATACCCGGGATGATACTGGAAAAGATAATAAAAAACAGATCTTCCAACATCTAGAAACGAATAAAGTAATAACTAACAGTCAGCACGGGTTTGTTAAAAACAGATCATGCCAAACAATCTTATTTAATTCTTCAACGTAGTGACTAAATTAGTAGACCAGTGAAATACTATGGACATAAAATACTTAGACTTCAGCAAGGCATTTGACAAAGTAGACCACAAGCTAGAAAAAGTGAGATAGATAGCATCACCACCAGATGGATTCGCAACTGGCTGACAAACCGTACACAACGAGTAGTCCTTAATGGGTCTACGTCTACATGGAGGGAAGTAAGCAGTGGGGTACCACAAGGTTCCGTCAGTACTCTTCAATACCTTCATAAACTACTTAGATGAGGGAATAGAAGGGGAATTTACCAAATTTGCAGATGACACTAAGCTGGCAGGAATAGCTAACAACCTAGATATTAGGCTCAAGATCCAGATGAATCTTGACAGACTTGAACACTGGGCCTTATCTAACAAAATGAAATTCAATGTAGAGAAAAGTAAAGTTTTACACTTAGGCAAGAAAAACCAATAGTACACATATAGACTGGGTGAAACCAGGCTTAATAGTAGTCACTGTGAGAGGGATCTTGTTGTCTTAGTGGACAACCAGTTAACCAGCAGTGTGCAGCAGCAGCCAAAAAAGACAATGCAGTCCTAAATTGCATTAAGAGAGGGATATAATCAAAAACAAGTGAGATACTAATTCCACTCTATAAAGCCTTAGTAAGACCACACCTAGAATCCTGCATCCAGTTTTGGTCACCACACTATAAAAAAGATGTTGAGACTCTAGAAAAAAAAGTACAGAGAAGAGCAACCAGGATGATTAGGAGACTGGAGATTAAAATATACGATGAACGGTTGCAGGAACTGGGCATGGCTAGTTTAGTGAAGAGAAGGACCAGGAAAGACATGCTAACAGTGTTCCAATATTTGAGGGGCTGCTACAGAGAGGAAGGGGTCAAGCTATTTTCAACCTGGATAGATTCAACCTGGATATAAGGAGAAATTTTCTGACATTGAGAGCAATTAACCAATGGAACAGAAGTTGCCTTCGGAAGTTGTGGGAGTTTCATCACTGGAAGCTTTCAAGAAGAGATTGGACTGCCATCTGTCAGAGATGGTGTAGGGTCCCCTGCTTGGGGGGTGGGGGGTGGACTAGATGACCTACAAAGTCCCTTCCAACTCTGGTAATCTGAAACTAATCTGTAACATTTGACTTTTTACAAAATGGAGGAGGGAGTATCCAGCTAGAAACTTTTCAAAAACGGCTAACCTAATAAGAAATAGTGTTATTGCTGTGACCGTAGATTGGAACAGCACGATGTAACATCAAAAGAAAAATAATAGCGAGGAAAAGAAATGCAGCCTGCATAACAGGAGGTGTGATATTCAAAAAAATTGAATTAAAACCTGTGCTATAATTTAGAACATAAAGAGGTTCTTTTTAGTTTAAAAGAGAGCATAGCAAACTGCCTGCTAATACAGATAGTCCCTGCTTAATAATTGATTGCCATTCAAATTACAACTGACCCCCTTCCAATATATTAGCAATAGCACTTAGACTTACAGTATATACCGCTTCACAGTGCTTTTACAGCCCTCTCTAAGCGCTTTACAGAGTCAGCCTATTGCCCTCAACAATCGGGGTCCTCATGTTACCAACCTCAAAAGGATGGAAGTCTGAGTCAACCTTCAGCCGGTCAAGATCGGACTCCCGACAGTGTGCAGAATTAGCCTGCAATCCTGTATTCTAATTACTGCACCACCATGGCTCTTATGACTTACGACTCCTTGGAGTTACCACCGCTGAACAAAAACAACACTACACACACACACACACACACACAGAGAGAGAGAGAGAGAGAGAGAGAGAGAGTCACTCCATTGTATTTCATGCACTTGGCAATCAACTTGCCTTTATGATTGTTTTTTGAGATCTGCGGTCACTTTACTGCGATTTGTGATGATTTTTGCCGATGGTGACCTACTGTGGGTGTTACAGAATCTTTTCATTATGAGCTACCGTATTTTTCAGAGTATAAGATGCACCAGACTATAAGACGCACCTACCTTTTTCGTTGAGGAAAAAAACAAAAAAAAAAAGAAATCTGCCTCTGTCTCCAAGCAATTTTGCCTCTTCTGCAGCAAACAGCAAACAGCCGGCTTTACTTTCATTTTCGTTTTCAGCATAGTTTGATTAGCACAAGAAAAAAAAATCTGCTCCCAGCAATTTACCTCCTTGCAGCAAGCAGCAGAGGCCCGCGCAGCAATAGGCCATGGCTGTTATGACCCAGACCCAAGTAGGTACTAATAAACTTTATTACTGGAATTATTACTGGAACAAACTTTATTCGAACAGCTGGGAATTACTTCATTCCCAGCGTTGTTCAACTCAAAGTAAAACAAATGCCTCCCAACACAAATTCCTCAGTTATCTAACAAACCTTAGTCCAATTAGGCAAACTGCCAAAGGCCCTTCCTGGCAAACGTTCAGAAGCCACAAAAACAAAGACATACATGAAGCAGAAGACAGAGCAGAAGACGCAGCTACAGTGCTGTTTTCCGGCAAAGCCCAAATACCATTACTGGTCTGTTTTAAGCCTTATGGGACGGGCCAATCATCTCTTGGCCCTACTCCCAAGTCGTCCTCTCTGCCTGAGCTGCCTTCTCATCCGTGCATTAGGAACAGGCTCCTCCTGTTCCTCTGCCTCACTACTATCAATCTCTGGAGGCTATGGAGTCCGCACCTCACTTCCTGATGGCCCTGACCTCACCTCAGCCTCATCGCTGTCCGACTCCATTGCCAGCTCTGTAGGCTGCTGACGGACCACAACAATGGCAATCCCTGCAGCCTGAAATAGCTGAGAGTCGGGAAGCTGATCCAATGGACAATCAACCTGTGTTAAGTAGGCTGTGCTAAAGCTGAAATGGGCTGTTTCTTCTTGCTGCTTGCTGCAAGGAGGTAAATTGCTGGGAGGCAAAGGCCAAAGGGTGGGGGCCAGTGGGTGGGCGGGGCTACATTTGGTGTATAAGATGCACCCAAATTTTCACCCCCTTTTAGGTGGGAAAAAGGTGTGTCTTATACTCTGAAAAATATGGTATTTGAAGGCAACAGATAAGCCAAGTTGGACTGAAGATGAGAGGCACTCTGCTGTGTTTCATATCGCTCAAGGCTTTAATTACAAGCCTTTCAGTCTCCATATTTCCAATGGTATTTCCAATCTCCGTGTTTTACCTGAAAACAAGTAAAGAGAAGAGCAAGACGAACCCAAGCTATTTATGATAAGCACAGCTAGAAAGCTGTCTGAAGTTCAGTTTTCATCATCAGGCTTCCTGAGAAGACTCAACCTTCTGTAATGAAGAAAAAGATGGATCTTCCTATGTTTTAACTTAGTTAGGAAGATTTGGCTATGGTTGTCTGTGCCACAAAAGGTCAAACACTAGACTTAGGCAGGAGATCCATAGATAAAGCTGTGACATTCTCATGCTGTTCACTGTTTGTTTGGTTTTTTGTGCATTACAGAAAAGTTGTCCTGCCCTTTTCCATTAGATAGAATAGGAATAGGAATAGGAATAGGAATAGGAATAGGAATAGGAATAGGAATAGGAATAGGAATAGGAATAGGAATAGGAATAGGAGTAGAGTAGAGTAGAGTAGAGTAGAGTAGAGTAGAGTAGAGTAGAGTAAGAATAAGAATAAGAATAAGAATAAGAATAAGAATAAGAGTAGAGTAGAGTAGAGTAGAGTAGAGTAGAGTAGAATAGAATAGAATAGAATAGAATAGAATAGAATAGAATAGAATAGAATAGAATAGAATAGAATAGAATTCTTTATTGACCAAGTGTGATTAGACACACAAGAAATTTGTCTTTGGTGCATATGCTCTCAGTGTAAATAAAAAGAAAAGATACAACCGTCAAGAATCATAAGATACAGCACTTAATGATAGTCATAGGGAACAAATAAGCAATCAAATCATACTAGGAAACAGTCAATATAAATCGTAAGGATACAAGCAACGAAGTTACAGTCATACACTTATAATTGGAAGGAGAGGGGTGATGGGAACGATGAGAAGATTAATAGTAATGCAGACTTAGTGAATAGTTTGACAGTGTTGAGGGAATTATTTGTTTAGCAGAGTGATGGCATTCGGGGAAAAACTGTCCTTGTGTCTAGTTGTTCTGGTGTGCAGTGCTCTATAGCGTCATTTTGAGGGTAGGAGTTGAAACAATTTATGTCCAGGATGTGAGGGGTCTGTAAATATTTTCACAGCCCTCTTTTTGACTCGTGCAGTATACAGGTCCTCAATAGTAGGCAGGTTGGTAGCCATTGTTTTTTGTGCAGTTCTAATTCTCCTCTGAAGTCTGTGTCTGTCTTGTTGGGTTACAGAACCAAACCAGACAGTTATAGAGGTGCAGATGACAGACTTAATAATTCCTCTGTAGAACTGTATCAGCAGCTCCTTGGGCAGTTTGAGCTTTCTGAGTTGGTGCAGAAAGAATATTCTTTGTTGTCCTTTTAGATCTTGAGATTTTAGATCTTGAGATTTGTTGAAGGCAAGGAGCAAGGAGTACATGGCAAAAGCATGCTCTTTCCTTGCAGATCTCTGAGAGTATACTTCCCTCCAATTTATTTTTATTTATTTGTTTTGTTTATTTATTTATTTTTATGCTGCTCATCTTCCCTATGGATGGTGATGTGGTGGCTCAGAGGTTAAGATGTTGGGCTTGTCAGCTGGAAAATCAGCAGCCCAGGTTTGAGACCTGAGCACCACATGACGGGGTAAGCTGCCATCCTCCCCTCAGCTCCTGCCCACCTAGAGTTCGAAAGCATGACAATGAGAGTAGGTAAATAGGTACCACTTTGGTGGGAAGGTAACAGTGCTCTGTAATGTCACACTGGCCATGTGACCATGGAAATCCTCTGGATAGCGCTGATTCAATGGCCTAGAAATGGAGATAGTCGAATAGTGGAGTTAAACCTGCAAGAAGTCCTTTATCTTTACTTTTACAGTTGTTGTTTTTGTTAGTTGCGAAGTAGTGTCCAACCCATCGCGACCCTATGGAAACCATTCCTCCAGGCCTTCCTGTCCTCTACCATCCTCTGGAGTCCATTTAAGCTCATGCCGACTGCTTCAGTGACTCCATCCAGCCACCTCGTTCTCTGTCGTCCCGTTCTTCTTTTGCCCTCAATCTTTCCCAGCATTAGGCTCTTCTCCAGTGAGTCCTTCCTTCTCATTAGGTGGCCAAAGTATTTCAGTTTCCTCTTCAGGATCTATTCTTCTAAAGAGCAGTAAGGGTTGATCTCCTCTAGGACTGACCAATTGGATCTCCTTGCAGTCCAAGGGACTCGCAGGAGTCTTCTCCAGCACCAGAGTTCAAAGGCCTCAATTCTTCGACGCTCAGCCTTTCTTACAGTACATCTTACATCTTAGAGTACATTTACAGTACATCTCCCCTGTAAGGTGACTCTGGGCAGCTTAAACGTTATAAAACAAATAGTATAATTAAACTATATTAAAAATATTAAAACTGCACAGGTTAAAATTTTAAACACTCTACGGAAACCAAAACTAAGAAATGGATGGCCCAAAGATAAGGTCTCCTTACCCTGCAAACCCCCTCTAATTCCCTTAGGGCTCCAAGCCAGCTGGCAAAGCCAAGTTTTAGTACCTTTTTGGAAGGCCAAAAAGGAGAGGACAGTTCTCCGTTCTGGTGATAAGAGTGTTCCACAAGGATGGGGCCACCGTGGAGAAGGCTCTTCTCTTTGACCCCGTCTGCTGGAATTTCTTAGCAGATGGGTTCTGTAGCACGCCTCTTCCACTAGCATGAGTAGAGAGCGGGCAAATCCATTGGGCAGAGATAATTCTCCAGATCCCCTCCCCTTTTGCTAAAGAGAGATGGATAGGAACTCTCCCTGAACATCTGGGCAGAGAAACAAATGCCAGTTGGTTACTCCGATGGAGGCCATGCTGCCTGCTTTCTTTCACAAGCCACTAACCACTATCAAGACATGTTACACAATCCCTCTGGCTCTGGTGCAAGCTCACACTTGGTTTCTCTTCTCTCTAGTCACTCTGGCCTTCTCTCTGGACTGGGCCCATAACCTGTTTACAGCGTGACTACTATTTTGAGACCACCCAGGAGCAAAATACAGGTGTTCTGTCTCCTTCCCCACTTCAGAGTAACAAGCTGGCCTTCAGCCAGTGGATTCACGGCTCTTATTAGTCCTGGCAGAGAAATTGCAGCTGCCCGCCAAAGTACAAACAAATGACTCACAGAGTAAGACTTCAGCTCTCTTTGAAACGGTTCAGCTAAGCTTTTGCTTCCCGTGGAGTGAGAGCAGTCCCAAAGCTCCTTATATATCCTGTGGTGCCTCTCTAATCTTCTGAAGCGTGGGTTAATCCAAGCTTGATTATTATCAGATGGGTCTGAGGGCGTAGCCTGAGGAAGGGAGGAATCAGGGAATGACGGCCTCATTACGTCCTCCACTGGCCTGGTTCTGGCTCCTGGAGCCGGGCCAAAGGCATCAGAGCTCCTGAGATAAGCCTTACCGGCCTTTCCCCCTCACTCTCGGAGTCACTTTTGGGCATGGGGCCAGGTTTGGGGGCTGGAGTCGAAACAACAGGACACAGAGGTTTGTCTTACAAACAGCGGTTTATATATATAGACTTATATATACAGACATACAAGTGGTAGGCTCATACACCTGTCAAGGACCTTGGAGTACTCATATCAAATGATCTAAGTGCCACCATAACCCACTGTAACAACATCGCCAAAAAGGCATTAAGGGTTGTAAACCTAATCTTGTGTAGCTTCTTCTCCGGTAATATTACACTACTAACCAGAGCATACAAAACCTTTGCTAAACTAATTATTGAATACAGCTCGTCTGTCTGGAACCCGCACTGCATATTGGACATTAATACAATTGAACATGTCCAGAAATATTTCACAAGAGGAGTTCTCCACTCCTCCACTCACAACAAAATACCTTATGCCACCAGACTTGAAATTTTGGGCTTAGAAAATTTAGAACTACGCCTCCTTTGGTATGACCTAAGCACAGCTCATAAAATCATCTGCTACAATGTCCTACCTGTCAATGACTACTTCAGCTTCAACCACAACAATACACAAGCACACAATAGATACAAACTCAAGGTAAACCGCTCCAAACTCGATTGCAGAAAATATGACATCAGTAACAGAGTGGTCAATGCCTGAATGCATTACCTCACTCTGTGGTTTCTTCCCCAAACCCCCAAAACTTTAACCTAAGACTGTCTACTGTTCCTCATCCCATTCCTAAGAGGTCTGTAAGGGGCGTGCATAAGAGCACCAGCGTGCCTACCGTCCCTGTCCTAATGTTCCCTTTAATTGTATTCATTTTATGTATTCAATTCATGCTTATACTTATATATATTATGTAATATGTACTTGACAAATAAATAAATAAAATAAAATAAATAAAAAGCAATTAGTCTTCTACTCTACATGGAGAACTACAATGCAGATACATGAGGAGAGAGAGGGAGAGAGATGCCCTCTAATGGCCTCCCTTATATAGACAGCTTCTTAAGGGCATGACTGCTGACTCATCCTCAGTCTTAAAAGGCTGGTCAGCTTTAAATATCATTACCCTGACAACAAAGTATAAGGGTCTGCCTTTCCCCTTCATTTAAGAAAGTAAAACTTTTGAAACAATAAACATTTCAAAAGGAACCTTTTATTGAAAGAAAGGGATTGCAGGACAAAAGAAGCAAGATCTGAGGTTTTCCCACGGCAATTCACTTAGAATAAAGCCATTAGAAACCCCTCCCCTCGGTCCAATGTTGAATAAGCCAATAAGCCAGGTGTGAAGTTGTTTTGAGAACCGCAGGGTGAAAAGGATATAAGAAGAAAAGGATATGTTATCCTCCCAACTTGTCGGATTAGTTTGGAGACAACTGGCCTGATTTACAAGTAGTCCTCAACTTACAACCGTTTGTTTAGCGACTGTATGAAGTCACAATGGCACGGGAAAAAAGTAACTTATAGCTGGTCCACACACTTAGAACCTTACACACACTTTACTCACTTATAACCTTACAACACACTTACGACCTTACACATTTACAACTGGAGGCTTTCAAGAAGAGGCTGGACTGCTATTTGTCGGAAATGGTGTAGGGTCTCCTGCTTGGGTGGGGGTCGGACTAGATGACCTACAAGGTCCCTTCAAACTCTGTTAATCTGTATCTAAGTCAGTGGTTCTCAACCTGTGGACCACGACCCCATTGGGGGTCGAATGATGATTTGCCAGGGGTCGCCTAAGACCATCGGAAATATGGGAAGTATAATTGCGAGTCGAAGAATCGCGCTCCAATGGTTGACTCCACAAGCCAGCTGCAGGCTCTTCAAATCACTAGCCGAATTCGGCTTCAGGCGCGATGAATTAAAAAAGAGAGACATCTTTGCTCTGATGTCTCCCTCTCAAGCCAGCTGCAATCACTCCCAATCGCTAGCCTAATCTGGCTTCAGGCGCGATAAACTTAATAGGGGAGGAGTCTCCGCTTTAATGCCTCCGTCCTCAAGGCAATCGCAAGCAGTTCAGATCGCTAGCCAATACGGCTTCAGGCGCGATAAATTAAAAAAAAAACAGTTTGCCACTTTTTTCCCCCTTCTGCGGCTGCTGAGGCGCGCTGAGATCGCTGCTTAAAAAAAAATAATTTTACGGTTGGGGTCGCCACATCGTGGGGAATTGTATTAAAGGGGTCGTAGCACTATAAAGGTTGAGAACCACTGATCGAAGTTGTTCCCAGGTACCTCTTGCTGGAGGCTTTGGAACTGAGACAAAACAGATGCCCCCCCCCCCACTTACATTCCCAAGAAGGTAAATCAAAGTACAGGATACATAGGCATCAGGAAAAAGGTTATGAACTAAGGAATGCACGCAGGCCCCCTCCCCACCAGAATGGCAGTACCCGACAGGGATCTATGGAGCCTGACACAAAGAGAGCCATGAAATTTAAGGAGTGAATAAGGGGCTGAGACAGTGTTTTGCATACTGTGAAGGCTGCCATACAGGCAAGAAGGAAATCCTGGCATTTGGATCAGACCCAGTGGTGGGATTCAGCTGGTTCAGACTTTATTTCAGGCCAATAAAAACTCATCTCTCGTTCAAGATGGGATTTTGCCTGGCTTAGGAGTTCATTTCCAAAGCCACTTTTGGTCTCTCCAGTCCTGCATTTATACAGAATGATCCGCTGTCATTGTATCAGGTTGGCCTTTATGGCTTTCATTCAACAAGAGTATTAACAGATCCCTCTGGCAGGTGAGTCAATACTTCTTTCCCCCTCAACTCTCTTTAATTAACAGACTTGGGTTTAAAAGCGAAGACGTCAATAAACTTACAGGGTGAAGAAACCCTTTAGGAAATCTGTTTTCAATTTGATGGAACTACACCTCGGGGAGGTCTTGATTAACAGGGTGCATTCAAACCAATGATCTTTAAAAAAATGGCCTACAAACAGGGTAATCATTATAGATCTGTCAAATCTGATGGAAAATGGGAGAACAGAATAGTCCAAGGCTTTCTTCAAGCTCCCACAGCAGATGGACAGCAACCGTGGCTTGAGAATGCTAAGAAGGATCAGACCCAGTGGTAGGATTCAGCCGGGTTCAGTACGGTTCAGGCAAACCGGTTGTTAAATTGCTGGCTGGCCCCTCCCCTCCCCACCCCTTCCAGGAATTCCTACAAGCCCCATTTTGGCTTCCAGGTAAGTGCAGGGAAGCCTACTAGACTCAAAAGGGGGTGTGGGGATGCAGTGCGTCCCCCATACCCCGTTTTTGCTCCTAGGAGGTGCAGGGAGGCCTACTAGGCCCAAAAGGGGGAGCGGAGGGTGCAGCACCCCCCATGGCCTGTTTTTGTTCCCAGGGGGGTGTAGGAGGCTGAGTGCTGCCTTTCACACCCCCTGGCCACGCCCACCATGGCCACACCTACCCAGCTGGTCATTAAGGCAGAGAACCAGTTGTTAAATTATTTGAATTCTACCACTGGTCAGACCTGATTAGTAGTTGGTTGGGAGGCATCTGGAAACCTTGCAGTTTTAAGATAGATTGAGAAGCAAAAGCAAAAAAAAAAAAAAACCATACTGGAAGAAGATAATAGCAAATCACTTCCATATAATTGTCAAAAAAATTATAAGGACATCTCCATGAAGTCACTAGGAATCAAGCTTGATTTGTCGTATTCCATTCCAGTCATTTCTTTTACTGAGATTGTCATGTTGAGTCTGAGTGGAGACTTGGGTTCATCCATCATTTGGAACCAAGTTTAATTTGACCAGTTTAGAATGGAATGGAATATGGAATATGGAATGGAATGGAATGGAATAGGGAATGGAATGGAATGGAATAGGGAATAGGGAATAGGGAATATGGAATATGGAATATGGAATATGGAATATGGAATATGGAATGGAATGGAATAGAATAGGGAATGGAATGGAATGGGGAATAGAATGGAATGGAATAGGGAATATGGAATGGAATGGAATAGGGAATGGAATGGAATAGGGAATATGGAATGGAATGGAATAGGGAATGGAATGGAATGGGGAATAGAATGGAATGGAATGGAATAGGGAATGGAATGGAATGGAATAGGGAATGGAATGGAATGGAATGGAATGGAATATGGAATGGAATGGAATATGGAATGGAATGGAATGGAGTGGAATAGGGAATATGGAATGGAATGGAATATTTTATTTGACTAAGTGTTATTAGAGACAGAAGGAATTGGTTTCCAGTGCAGACGCTCTTGGTCTACATGCAAAGAAACAGATTAATAATAATCATAATAATAATAATACCAATAAGAAGGAGTAGTGAAGAAGGTAAGAAGCATAATAATACTACAATGATACAACGTGGGTAATACTTAGATATAAGACAGGATTGAGAATTAGTTGTTCAGCAGAATGATGGCATGAGGGGAAAACTGTCCCTGTGGCTAGTTATTTTGGCATGCAAAGGCATCCTAAGGGGAGAAGTTGAAACAGTTTATGACCAGGATGTGACGTGTCTTTAGCAATTGTGAGCAAGTCCATAGTGTGTGGAGCAAGCTTGCTAAAACCATCAGTCATTGTTGGTGTATTCCAGAGGCTAGGCTCACACATCATTTTCAGAAAAAAGCAAACAAATCACATGTCTATAATCTATAAATCCAGTCTACTATAATGTATACTGTACTTTTCATTATAGAGTTTCCAATTTGCAATGTTTCTAGGTCAAAGAGTCCTAGAGTGAGATTGAAATGGCTGTTCCAAGTTCAAAATGGACTGTAGAGTGTTGCAAATCTGTTCTGATGCTATCAGAAGTGTCCCAAACTTGAAATATTGTCAGTATTATACCTTGATGAATATTGATGAATATTGTCGGTATTGTACCTTGATGAAGGTATCTTTTCTTTTATGTATACTGAGAGCATATGCACCAAGACAAATTCCTTGTGTGCCCAATCACACTTGGCCAATAAAAATTGTATTCTATTCTATTCTATTCTATTGTCAGAACTATGCTGGGAGACATTCAGTAGAGCAAGAAGAACTGTTGTAAACTACAAACGTTTTGCTCACCTCTGTTTAATAGCAGAACTGCTTATGTGCCATAGAATAGAATCAGTGGTGGGATTCAATGTAATTTAACAACCAGTTCTTTGTCCTAATGATTTCTTCCAACAACCAGTTTGCCGAATAGAATAGAATAGAATAGAATAGAATAGAATAGAATAGAATAGAATAGAATAGAAAATAGTAACATACATGGTAATAAAATACATGGTCTCAAACATTTTGGATCATGCCCTTGTTTAGATGATTGGAGAGCAGATTAGTATGTGTGTAATATAATTTCTCTAAAAATTGTAAGAGGTATCTATGAAAATTGGTGCAAGTTGATCTCTATAATTCTGTAACTGAATTTTTCCTTGTGGTCATTGCAGCAGCACAGAATTTTGTCGCTGAACAGGTGGTAGCCAGGTTTGAGTCCCAGAATTTATGTGCCATGCCTTTCTTCTTATGTTCTTTAGGCTCACAACAGGAACTTGTTGTCCATTGATTTTGACCACTTAACAAGAACAGGGAAGATCTACGATGACCATCGCAAGTTCACCCTTCGGATCCTCTATGACCAGGCAGGCCGTCCAATTCTTTGGTCGCCCATCAATAAGTACAATGAAGTGAACATCACTTACTCCCATTCTGGATTAGTAACATACATCCAGAGAGGAACTTGGACTGAAAAAATGGAGTATGATCCAAATGGGAAGATTATCTCCAGAACGTGGGCAGATGGAAAAATATGGAGCTACACCTATCTAGAAAAGGTTATTAATTGTTGTAACTGGGGAGGAGCAGAGAATGGAACGAGATCATTTTTGTGTGTTGATTAAGTCAAATGGCGGGGTTGTTGCAGAGGTGAAATTCAGCAGGTTCTGACAGGTTCTGGAGAACCGGTAGCGGAAATTTTGAGTAGTTCAATGAACCAGCAAATACCAACTCTGGCTGGCCCCAGAATGGGGAGGGAATGGAGATTTTGCAAAATCCTTTCCCCAGGAGTGGGGAGGGAATGGGAATTTTGCAGTATCCTTCCCCTGGAATGGGGTGGGAATGGAGATTTTGCAGTATTCTTCCCCTGCCATGCCCACCAAGCCATGCCCACCAAGCTACACCACACCCACCAAGCCACACCCACATAACCAGTAGTTAAAAAAAATTGGATTTCATCACTGGGTCACATGCGCTTGCGCAGGGGGTGCATGGGGAGCATAGGGTCGTGCATGTATGCGCAGGGGGCCCAGCATTGCATTATGGGTGCTGGCATGCACGCACGCTGCCGCACATGCTTTCGGCATACAACGAGAAAAAGGTTAGCCATCACTGGTCTAGTTCCTTATCCTCTCTACACTATCTTTAAAAATGCATTTGTGTGCCCTCTTGAAGCAAATCCCCCGGCTGAAATGGTGTTTGCAGTGTAGGTATCCTGATTTATATTGTGACCCAGGCCCAAGTAGGTAGTAATAAACTTAGTCCGTGGAAAAACAAACTTTATTCGAACAGCTGGGAATTACTTCATTCCCAACGTCATTCAACTCAAAGTAAAACAAATGCCTCCCAAACACAAATTCTTCAGTTATCTCACAAACCTTAGTCCAATTAGGCAAACTGCCAAAGGCCATTCCTGGCAAACATCCAGAAGCCACAAAAACAAAGACATAGATGAAGCAGAAGACGCAGCTACCACGTTGTTTTCCGGCAAGCTGAAACACAGGTGCTGGTCTGTTTTAAGCCTTGTGGGAGGGGCCAATCATCCCTTGGCCCTACTCCTGAGTTGTCCTTTTTGCTTGAGCTGCTCTTGCCTTCTGGCAGCTCTTTTCATGTGTGCATTAGGAACAAGCTCCTCCTGTTCCTCTGCCTCACTACTATCAGTCTCTGGAGGCTCTGGAGTCCGCACCTCACTTCCCGATGGCCCTGGCCTCATCTAAGCCTCATTGCTGTCTGACTCCGTTGCCAGCTCCGTAGGCTCCATTGCCAGCTCTGTAGGCTGCATCCCACCAGGGCTTGCTTCCTAACATTTTTGATTTTTTTCTTTCTTTCAGTCTGTGATGCTTCTTCTGCATAGTCAGCGCCGCTACATCTTTGAACATGACCAGTCAGATTACCTGCTGTCTGTCACCATGCCAAGCATGGTCCGACACAGTTTTCAAACCATGCTCTCTGTTGGCTACTATCGAAATCTTTACTCTCCGCCAGACAGCAGTGCCTCCTTCGTCCAGGACTTTTCCAAAGACGGTCGGCTCTTGCAATCTTTCTATCCAGGAACGGGACGCCGAGTTCTTTACCAATATACACCACAGTCCAAGCTCTCCGAGATCCTTTACGACACCACACAGGTCTCCTTTACTTATGAAGAATCGTCTGGCGTTATTAAAACCATACACTTGATGCATGATGGATTTATTTGCACCATCAGATACAGGCAAACAGGTGGGTTAAGATTAGGTTCCTAGGTTTCTTGGCAACTATTCACCGTTCTCATGAAGACCTGCTGAACCTGAGGTTCAACTTTTCTTTTATACAAAGACGCTATTTTTAAAGCTTTTGGAAAAATCCGTTCTGGATTCCAGAAGGATATAGTTGTTCGTTAAACCTTTTTTATTTGTTAGAGTGACTAAGTAAACAAATAACATTACAATAGTCTCTAATGCATATAGTCCCTGATGCAGTGTTGGAATTCAGCCGGTTTGGGCTGATTCGGGCCGGTTCGGGAAAACCGGTTGTTAAATTGCTGGCTGGGCCCACCCCTTCCAGGAGTCCCCATGCACCCCATTTTGGCTCCCAGATAAGTGCAGGGAGGCCTACTAGGCCCAAAACAGGGCCGAGGGGTGCGATGCAGCCCACACGTGGGCCGTTTTTGCTCCCAGAAGGCTGCAGAGAGGCCTACTATGCCCAAAATGGGGCACACAGGGGGTATGGTGCAGGCCCCCGCAGCACATTTTTGCTTTTAGGAGCAGAGGTGGGATTCAAATAATTTAACAACTGGTTCTCTGCCCTAATGACCAGCTGGGTAGGCGTGGCTCATGGTCATGTGACCATGTGGGCCTGGGCAATTCAACATCACCACGTCGATGGGTGCTTTGCCTTAGCTGTTACAATGTAATAAGGGTTAAACCAGAGAGGCAGTTTAGAATAGGCTAGAAATAACACCAGAATGTTTCCTTCCTGCCTTCCTTACAGGATTAGCTCTGTAAAGTGGGGAAAAAAATAAGATTTCTTCCCAACAACTGGTTCTCCGAACTGCTTAGAAAGTTAACAACCGGTTCTCCCGAATAGGTGCGAACTGGCTGAATCCCATCACTGCTTAGGAGGCTGCAGAGAGGCCTACTGGCCCCAAAACGGGATACGGAGGTGGGCAGCACACACACACCCCCCATGGTCCATTTGGGCCTAGTATGCCTCTCTGCAGTCACCTGGGAGCCAAAACGGGCCGCGGTGGGGCGCGTCCCCCCGCGTCCCATTTTTGCTCTCATGGGGTGAAGGGGGCTGAGTGCTGCCTGACACACCTCCTGGCCACACCCACCATGGCCACGCCCACCCAGCCAGTCATTAGAGCAGAGAACCAGTTGTTAAATTATTTGAACCCCACCAGTGCCCTGATGTCTTCAGGTTTGCCAGATCTTTGGACAACCGCCTAAAGAATTTTATTTTGTAATGGGATAGGATTGGAAAATTATACTGAAGCAACATTAGATGTATGTAAGTAGTTTAAAAAGATGTGTGTTTTTAATTTTTATTATAGCAGCATCCAAGTATTTCAGAATTAAAACGCCAGAATTAAGAATGGCGGCTAGAATTCTGTATGGCTAGAAGGTGGTTTAGGATATCTGTTGCAATGTATATCCTGCCATCTCACAAACCTATAAGTTATGCAATAATGGCATCCATCAAAGCTTTGCTGGCTGAGGAACTCTGGGAGTTGACGTCCACAAGTCTTAAAGGGACCAAGGTTGGAGACCCCTGGTTTAAACTCTATAATTTTAAAGCTAAAATACCTTTAAAAAGGAAAAAAGATGAAGAGTATGATAGTGTGTTGGATGGAATATGCTAGTACTGCCTCTTGCGTGGCACAATCATTTCATATGGTATCACTAAGAAATGCTTCCAAGAATATATGTAATATATATTAACTCTAAGTGTCATTAATAATTAAATCCTAAGTAATTATTCCAAAATCTATAGTGTCCTAACCAGACAAAGGTGCCATCTCCCCACAAAATGAACAGCTTTTAAATGGTCTAATGAATTTGAAAGCTTCCTGACAATTGTGTGGGTTTTTAATTAGGCATAATAAAGATACAACTTTATGATCATTTTTGAGATCTTTTTTCTCTTATTGGATTGCCCTGGATGCTAACTTGTTGGTTACCTAAATTTATGTGTCTCCCCCAGCATCCTTGGGCAGCTTTCCCTTCTTAACTATCCATTCTACCTTTTATCTATAGGACCACTAATTGGCCGACAGATATTCAGATTTAGTGAAGAAGGTCTCGTGAATGCCAGATTTGATTACAGCTACAACAACTTTCGGGTAACCAGCATGCAAGCAATGATCAATGAAACTCCACTCCCTATCGATCTGTACCGCTACGTAGACGTGTCCGGGAAAACAGAACAATTTGGGAAATTCAGCGTAATCAATTATGACTTAAATCAAGTTATCACCACCACTATGATGAAGCATACTAAAATTTTCAGTGCCAACGGTCAAGTGATAGAAGTGCAGTACGAAATTCTAAAATTCATTGCCTACTGGATGACTATTCAGTATGACAACATGGGACGCATGGTGATATGTGACATCCGAGTAGGAGTAAACGCCAACATCACAAGGTACTTTTATGAATACGATGCTGACGGACAACTTCAGACGGTCTCTGTGAACGACAAAACTCAATGGCGCTACAGCTACGACCTCAATGGAAATATCAACTTACTCAGCCACGGGAACAGTGCGCGACTCACTCCTTTGAGGTACGACCTTCGAGACCGCATCACAAGGCTAGGAGATCTTCTGTACAAGGTGGACGAGGATGGCTTCCTTAAACAAAGAGGGAATGACATTTTTGAGTACAACTCCAATGGTTTCCTGAGCAGAGCTTACAACAGGGTTTCTGGTTGGACAGTCCAGTTTTGCTATGATGGTTTGGGACGACGAGTGGCCAGCAAGTCCAATCTAGGTCAACACTTACAGTTCTTCTACGCTGATCTCTCCAATCCAGTAAGAATTACTCACTTGTACAATCACAGTAGTTCAGAAATCACATCCCTTTATTACGATCTCCAAGGCCACTTGATAGCTATGGAGTTAAGCAGTGGCGAAGAGTATTATGTGGCCTGTGACAACACAGGCACACCCTTAGCTGTCTTCAGCAGCCGAGGGCAAGTGATCAAAGAAATCCTGTACACACCTTACGGTGAGATCTATCAGGACACCAACCCAGACTTTGAAGTCGTTATTGGTTTTCACGGAGGGCTCTATAATTCTTTGACTAAGTTGGTCCACTTGGGTCAAAGAGATTACGATGTCATTGCTGGACGTTGGACAAGCCCAAACCATCGCATCTGGGAAGAACTGAAGAATGTCCCCAAACCATTTAATCTGTATGCATTTGAAAATAATTATCCAGCTGGCCAAATACAAGATGTGGCTAAATATACTACAGGTAAGAAATGGCTTAATTTTCAAGCTATCCATTTGGTTAAACTGAGGTTAGTGAGCACACTGTAGATTTCTGTAGACCAGGGGTCTCCAACCTTGACAACTTTAAGACCTGTGGACTTCAACTCTGGGAATTGAAGTCCACAAGTTTTAAAGTTGTCAAGATTGGAGACCCCTGCTGTAGACTGTCTATGGAGAGTCTCAACCATCCAAGAAGCTTCTTGGATGAGAAGCGAAACAACTTCAGAGAAAAATCAGAAAGCCCAGTTAGTTGCCTCTTGAAAAAAAACAGCTTTGGGATTTCTGTGCACTAATCTAAGTGGATCATCTCTGAATCTTTTTGTTTCATACTTATATAGTTCACCTTTTCCGCTAAGGACAACCAATCAATTATCCATGCTGTTCTCATATGATAGTCATATGCACTGTGTTAGACTGCATGCTCAATTTTATTCAGTTTCATTACCCAACTAGATAGCATCAACAGTTATCAGCCTGGCTAGGTGGCTCAGTGGCTAAGACGCTGAGCTTGTCGATCAGAAAGGTCGGCAGTTCGAATTTCTAGTATAGGTCTCCTGCGCGAGCAGGGGGTTGGACTAGATGACCTCCAAGGTCCCTTCCAGCTGTGTTACTATTATTATCAGTGCTAATATCTGCTTGGAAATCATCAAACTCAGAGAGCCCACAGTTCAATCCTGAGTTACAAATGTTCAACCCCGAGCTACACTGCACCAGAAAGATTGCAGTGAAGAGCAACCAAGAGGATTGGGGGACTGGAAGTTATAACATATGATGAACGGTTGCAGGAACTGGGCCTGGCTAGTCTAGTGAAGAGAAGGATCAGGGGAGACATGATAGCAGCCTTCCAATATTTGAGGTATTGCCAGAGAGGAGGAAGGGGGTCAAGCTATTTTCCAAAGCACTTGAGGGCCAGACAAGGAATAATGGATGGAAACTGAACAAGGAGAGGTTCAACCTGGAAATAAGGAGAAATTTTCTGACAGTGAGAGCAATCAACCCATGGAACAGAATTTGCCTTCAGAAGTTGTGGGGGCTTCATCTCTGGAAGCTTTCAAGAAGAGTCTGGACTGCCATCTGTCAGAAATGGTGTAGGGTCTCCTGCTTTGGCAGGGAGTTGGACTAGATGACCTACAAGGTCCCTTCCAACCCTGTTAATTTGTACCTGTAAATATTCATTGGTTCTTAAAACATATCAGCAAACACATAAGTCTATAAAAGATACTTTAAAACCCTGAAATCTCATGAGGATTCTGGGATATTTGGCATTCTCACCTGAAGCCTCATGAGATATAGCCATGTTAAAAAAAATTAATATAATTTGGAAAGGGTCAATTTATTGAGTAATGGTTATCTGGAGCCTAACGAGGCTCTTTCCAGGGTCTCAACATCTTTATCGTGGGGACCAAAACTCGAGGCAGTATTCCAAGTGTGGTCTCACCAGCATGATATAAAGTGGTACGATCATTTCTTGTCCTTTCTTGGCACTGTCCTTCCATTGTGGCAGCCTATGATTGCATTGGCTATTTTGGCAGTTGCTGCACACTGCTGGCTGGCTCATATTTAAGTGGTGAGGACAGTGATGGTGAACCTTTTCAGCACCGAGTGCCCAAACTGGAAGTGTATGTGCCGGAACGCCGGAAACCCAAAGACCAGCTGGTGCGCATGCAACTGGTCTTTAGGTGCGCACCAGCCAGATGATCTTTGCATGCGCCGGAGCGTGAGAAACATGAAGACAAGCTGGCCGATGCCGCATGCGCACTGGCCAGTTAGTCTTCAGGTTTCCGGTGCGCAAAGACCAGCTGGCCGGCATGCATGCATGTGCAGGAAACCAGAAGATCCAGCTGGCGATGCATGCGTCCTCACAAAGAGGGCTCTGTGTGGCACCTCTGGCATGCGTGCCATAGGTTTGCCATCACGGCACTAGGACATTTAAATCCCTCTCGCAGTTACTACTGTTGAGCCAAGTACCATCTATTCTATACCTATGCATTTGATCTTTCCTGCCTAAGTCCAGGATGTAAGATGCTTTGTTTTCTGGCTCTGGAGAGAGGCAAAATCATAAGGAGAGAATGAGGTGAAAAAGAACAAATTTGCTTACATTTTCATTCTTTGCATATTATCTGGCTGTAGATCAGAGGGGTCCAATCTTGGCACCTTTAAGACTTGTGGACTAGCCACGCAACCACAAAATAGGTGTGGTTGCCTGGTCATTCCAAGAAGTACTAGAATAGAAACCTCTACTAGCACTGTTATAAACTTCCTAGAATTTTAAATTATTGAATAGCATAGATTGGGGGTCTCCAATCTCGGCACCTTTAAGACTTGTGGACTTCAACTCCCACAATTCCCCAGCCAGCCATGGGATTCTGGGAGTTGAAGTCCACAAGTCTTAAAATGGCCAAGGTTGGAGACCCTACCTGTAGATCTTATTAATGTCAGTTAGTGCTGATCAAGACAGGGGGAGTGTGAGGTATTTCAGCAGGGACGGGAGTGATATTGGTTGTTGAAGATTTTTACGATCGTTGAGAAATTCCGCTACTTCCTTTCCTCTTATTGAAGGAGCTGAAATGGAAAGTACGTAGCACTGCGGTTTTCCAACCGAGAAACAGTCTTCTCCCATTCTTCTCTGCTAAAAGCCTCCTGCAGAATTAATAAAAGCACAGCACAACAGTCAGAGCGGCCGGGCTAATTATTTAGAAGTCATGATCCCAAAGGAAGGAGAGGGGAAGAAAGAAGATGAAAACAAATGTACCTGCACTTTCTTAAAAAGTTTAAATAGTCGCGATGTCCTGCTGTACTTTTTAAATATTTTATCAATCTTACATCATTTAAAGCGGCAAGCAAAGGAAGAAATTGTACAGCGCAGGGCATATATTCCATACTTAGTACAGGTCCTGACAATTATTACAGGGGAGAGCTGCAGTTATAGGGCCTCTGGTGGCTCAGACTGTTAAGACAGTCTGTTTTAAAACACAGCTGCTTGCAATTACTGCAGGTTCAAGTCCCACCAGGCCCAAGGTTGACTCAGCCTTCCATCCTTTATAAGGTAGGTAAAATGAGGACCCAGATTGTTGGGGGCAATAAAAGTTGACTTGGTATATAATATACAAATGGATGAAGACTATTGTTTGACATAGTGTAAGCCGCCCTGAGTCTTCGGAAAAGGGCGGGATATAAATGCAAATAAAAAAAAATGATGTAGGGGAATAGCCGTGGGAGACCATGGGGAGAGCAGCAGGCAAGGGCGCAGATAAGAGGCAGCAGGAATAGGATGTGGCAAACATCTTAGAAGGGACCTTCCCTAGTTTTTGTTTTGTTTTTTTACTGTAAAGATGAGGGGGAGAAACATACTTTCAGACTTAAAAGATTCTGTTAATGTAGCTTTACATTAAAGTAGAATTAGTTCATCTGTCAACACAATGGAATAGAAGTTGCCTTCGGAAGTTATGGGAGCTTCGTCCCTGGAAGCTTTCAAGAAGAGACTGGACTGCCATCTGTCAGAAATGGGGTAGGATCTCCTGCTTGGGTGGGGAGTTGGACTAGATGACCTATAACAGGGGTCTGCAAACTTGGCTCTTTTAAGACTTGTGGATTTCAACTCCCAGCAAAGCTGGCTGAGGAACTCTGGGAGTTGAAGTCCACAAGTCTTAAAAGAGCCAAGTTTGCAGACCCCTGACCTACAAGGTCCCTTCCAACTCTGAATCTGAATCCGGGTGTGCTTCATAACTGGACTACCTCACAAGGCGGATGCTGCTGCCCACTCTTCCAAACATTTCTAGTCAGACGTTGTTAAACTCTCACTCCCTTTTCCCAAACAGAAATATTTAAGAGACTGTGTGTTTCACCACAGCGTTTCCAGTATACAGGTTTTGTAGAGATCTTAAATCAAAGAAATCTTAAATCAATGGGTGGAAACTGATCAAGGAAAGAAGCAACTTAGAACTAAGGAGAAATTTCCTGACAGTTAGAACAATTAATAAGTGGAACGACTTGCCTGCAGAAGTTGTGAATACTCCAACACTGGAAATTTTTAAGAAAATGTTGGATAACCATCTGTCTGAGATGGTGTAGGGTTTCCTGCCTGGGCAGGGGGTTGGACTAGTAGGCCTCCAAGGTCCCTTCCAACTCTGTTGTTGTTGTTGTTGTTGTTATTATTATTATTATTATTATTATTATAGATGATGCTTTTTTAATGTTTAGGAATTCTTTGCTTTTATACAGGGGTTTATACCAATTGAACTCTTCTTGGTTTCCTTGATAGATATCGGAAGTTGGCTTGAACTGTTTGGGTTTCAGCTTCACAATGTGCTTCCCGGGTTCCCAAAGCCAGAGATGGATGCTGTGGATACAACCTATGAGCTTTTGCAGCTTCAAACCAAGACCCAAGAATGGGATCCTGGAAAGGTAGGTCAAAGATTGCTAGAGGAACTGAGTTGGAGTAGGTTGATGACACCCAATGATAGGAGTAATAAGTTGGAGAAGGCTGATGATAACCAATGATAGGAGTAATAATATCACAAGTGGGAGAGGGAATTCACAGGGAAAATAAAAATATGTACACAAATCACTCTTTGTAGTCTTATAAAGCCAGAGTATTTCAGCAAAGATGGAGAAGATAGTTTTTGTGGTTGTTCTTTCTCTGGTGGAGAAAGGGTCTTGGCTGATGTCCCCTTCTTTGAGTGGGTTATTGATAGCAATAGCCCTTAGCTTTATCTACCGCTTCACGGTGCTTTGCAGCCCTCTGTAAACATTTACAGAGTCAGCCTATTGCCCCCAACAATCTGGGTCCTCATTTTACCCACCTCGGAAGGATGGAAGGCTGAATCATTCTTGAGCCGGTTAGGATTGAACTGCTGGCAGTGGGCAGAATTAGCCTGCAAAATTGCATTTTAACCACAGGGAGGGAGGGAGGGAGGAAAGGAGGAAGGAAGGAAGGAAGGAAGGAAGGAAGGAAGGAAGGAAGGAAGGAAGGAAGGAAGGAAGGAAGGAAGGAAAATACCAATAGCACGTAGACTTATATACCACTTTACAGTGCTTTACAGCCCTCTCTAAGCAGTTTACAGAGTCAGCATATTGGGTCCTCTGGATCCTCATTTTACCAACCTCAGAAGTATTGAACCTTGAGCTGGTCAGAATTGAACTGCTGAACTGCTGGCAATCAGCAGAATTAGCCTGCAATACTGTATTCTAACCACTGCGCCACCACGGCTCTAGGTGTAGGAGATGACCAGACTGAGTTCGAGAGAGCGGTCAAATGCGTCATCAGTCTCTTTGCATCCACAAGAGATCTAAGTCCAGCCCAGCTTGAATTCCTTCTATCCTTATCTGCCACCAATTTCCTTTGGCTGTTAGTAGTTCAGATTCTTGTCGAGAGCGTAATCTTGCAATAAATCTTTATGCCCATTTGAACTGCCTGGGTCTCCTGATTTCCCTGGTGCTTGACAATTGATTAGGGATGGAAGTATGCAAAGATTCTGTAAATATAGTCTGTGGAATCTAGCAAGGCACTGCTTATCTTCCTTCCTTCCTTCCTTCCTTCCTTCCTTCCTTCCTTCCTTCCTTCCTTCCTTCCTTCCTTCCCTCTCTGTCTCTCTCCTTTCTTCCTTCCCTGACTCTTTGCCTTTCTCCTTCCTTCCTTCCTTCCTTCCTTCCTTCCTTCCTTCCTTCCTTCCTTCCTTCCTTCCTTCCTTCCTTCTCTCACTCACTCACTCACTCACTCACTCTCTGCTCTTCCTTCCCAGACTATTCTTGGCATTCAGTGTGAACTACAGAAACAACTCCGGAACTTCATTTCCTTGGACCAGCTTCCCATGACTCCCAAATACAGTGACGGCCGATGTACAGAGCGGGCAAAACAACCCCAATTTGCTGCAGTTCCTTCGGTCTTTGGGAAGGGCATCAAATTCGCGATTAAAGATGGGCAGGTAACAGCAGACATTATCGGCGTAGCCATTGAGGATAGCCGACGCATCGCTGCCATCCTCAACGGTGCCCATTACCTGGAAAACCTCCATTTCACCATCGACGGACGAGACACGCACTACTTCATCAAACTTGGGTCTTTGGAAGAAGACCTCTCTCTCATAGGCAACACCGGGGGGCGGCGGATCTTGGAAAACGGGGTCAACGTCACGGTGTCACAAATGACTTCGGTCATCAACGGGAGGACAAGACGATTTGCAGACATCCAACTCCAGCATGGTTTTTTGTGCTTTAACGTTCGATACGGGACGACCATTGAAGAAGAGAAGAACCACGTCTTGGAGATCGCCCGGCAAAGAGCTGTGCTACAAGCTTGGACTAAGGAACAAAAGCGACTGCAAGACGGTGAAGAAGGTACAAGGGCTTGGACAGAGGGGGAGAAGCAACAGCTTTTGAGCACTGGGAAAGTGCAGGGTTATGACGGATATTTTGTCTTATCTGTGGAGCAGTATCTAGAACTTGCAGACAGTGCCAACAATATTCACTTTATGAGACAGAGTGAAATAGGCAGAAGGTAACAGACCTACAAGCGACATGTTTCCTGCCTTCACATCACCAAAGACTGCCTGTTTTTAAATGAAGATGTTAAGTAACAGTTTATTGTATTGGTTTTTCTAGAGCAGAACTCTGTGTATATATAAATATAGAGGGGGAAAGAAACATATCCTACTGCCTTTAAATGTGACAGAAGATGGTATTTTAATATAGTTTGTTTAAATGCTTTGGGAGATGGCAATGGTTCTTCGTTCTAAGGCGGTTATATTCAGTGTTTGGGTGCAGCATTCTCAGTGTTGAACGTCAATCAGAAAGAATCCAGATGGGCAAAATATTTAATATACTGTCTCCTTTCCTTTCTTCAGAATAGCCTTTTTGGTTACTTAGCTTCCCCACAACATGTAAAAAAGAATGGAGCCAGTGCCATGAATTGCTTGGTTTCGCTCATGACCCCTCTCAAAACTATCAGCTGGTTCTCCTGAAGTGGTGCGAACTGGCTGAATCCCACCACTGCATATTCCGTATTTTTCAAAGTATAAGACACACTTTTTTCCCTCCTAAAAAAGGCTGAAAATTTGGGTGTTTTATACTCCAAATGTAGCTTTTTCGAAGCTTTTTTCAGCCCTAAGGAGGCGCTAGCGAGGGAAGCGATCTCCATGCTTTGCCCTCTCTCAGCTGTTCTTTAAAAGCTTTTTTCAGTGAAGCAAACTTCCGTGCTTTGCCTGCTCCCTCCGACTCTCAGCTGTGAATTTTTTTTCAGCCCTAACAAAGTGCTAGCAAGGGAACTGATCTCCGTGGTTTGCCTGCTTTTCTCATTGCTTCTCTCTCCAATGATCAGTTGTGCTTTGGAAGCTGTTTTTTTATCCCAAAGCAGGGGATAAAAACCAGCAAACTAATGTGCTGAAGCTGACCAGACTAAGGACACTAGCCAGATGAATACCTGGTAGGCAGATTTTTTTCCCCTCTTTTCCTCCCCAAAAACTAAGCTGCATCTTATATTCCGAAAAATACAGTTTATATAGAACTGTTTTGCCACAAGCCGTTTAGTCAATTGAAAATAAAGCAAATTTTAGTTGTTGCCTTATAAGAAAATATTAAAATGAATTCTGCTTAGAATTCCAAGGTTGAAAAAAAAGAGAGAAGTCATCATGTGTTGGTTCTGAGTTCATGAACAAAATGGATGCTAGCTAGGGATGAATTACTGGGAATTTTCCTTTTTTTCCTTTTGTCAGGAAGAAATAAATAAATTAAATAAATAAAAAGAGCACATGGATAGAACGTTGCATTTACTTTAGTAACTCTGTGATGCAGCCAATATACCATCTGTGTCAGGGGTCTCCAACCTTGGCAACTTTTAAGACTTGTGGACTTCAACTCCCAGAGCTCCTCAGCCAGCAAAGCAAAGCTTTGGTTGGAGACCCCCGATCTATGTTATTCCATAATTTAAAATTCTAGGAAGTTTATAACAGTGCTAGTAGAGGTTTGAATTTTAGTACTTCCTGGACTGACCAGGCAACCACACCTATTTTGTGGTTGCGTGGCTAGTTCTAAGCCTGCACAGAAAGCAGATATGAGTGTCGATTTTCTAAAAGAAACGTTGCAAACAAGATTGACAGGATCTCTTACCCATCTCACAAAGCTTCAAAAGGAAAATGCCAGCTCCCTCCATCTACAAGTTCGGTCAATGTATTTCTGTGGATCTTTAATTAAAAAATAAAATCAGACCAGAAATTTGCTAATCTATCCCTAAAATTTCCTTTGGACCGTTAAACCCTTTTTAAAATAGATCTGGGTTTCATTATAGGGGCAGTTAAAATATGAAGTCAAGATTGTAGAAATTGAAGAATTTCTAATAATTGGGCTGTCGGATATAATACTTTGAATATATTAAATGGAAAAGCATAAGCAGGAAGAATGTTCATCCAACATTCTTATTGCAATCTTGCCAGAAATTGAGTAGCAGTTACCGTGTCTTTACCGCCTGGGTGGTTAGTACCGATTGCAGTACTTCTGCAGAATGCAGCCTTTCAAAATGTTTGCAGTTATATCTCATTTTAAGCTCTCCAAAATGAGATTTCCCTGATCTTCAAATGCATGTCCCAAATTCTTGTTCATAGGATGAATATCCGTTCGTGAAGAATTTGGGATCATGCAAACAAGACACCAATCGATAATTGAAAGTTTTCTTTCGGTAAATTGCATAAACGCTAAGGAAATTGTTGTGTTGTAATCTGTGATTATCTAATGGACTATATTGATGAACATTCTGGCCAGAGACAGCTGCTCCCTAGATCTTAAAAAGACATTACGTCGTGACCTGTTCCTTGAATCCATAATAGATTCTCAGTTTGATGGCGAAGCACCATTAGAGAAATAATGTTACGTTGAATATTTTGTTGTTTCCTCCTGTCAATGTACAGGCAACCCTTTTACTTACAACCACAAATTTCAGTTTGCTAAGCAAGACTAAGTTTTAGTCTTAGTTTGCTAAGTTAAGTGAGTTTTGGCCCACACTATGATCTTTCTTGCCACAGTTGTTAAGTGAATCACTGCGGTTGTTAAGTTAGTAACATGGTTGTTAAGTGGAGCTGCCTTTTCTATTGACTTTGCTCGTCAAAAGGTCCCAAAAGATGATCACATGACCCTAGGACCCAGCAACCGTTATAAATAAGAGCCAGTGGTCAAGCTTCTGAATTTTGATCATGTGACCTTGGGGATGCTACAACGGTCGTAAGTGTGAAAAATGGCCATGAGTTACTCTTTTCAGTGTCGTTGTACCTTTGAACAGTCCCTAAACGAATGGTTGTAAATTGGGACTACCTGTAGGCTGGAGCAAAATAAGAGACGCACAGAAAGAGGGATTTTTTTTTCAGAAATCTACGAAGTAGAGATATTCTAGTTCCCTCGTGGTAGACATGAGGTACCCAAACAGCCTGCCTATCTCTTTCTCTCCAACATGCCGCCAAGGAAAAAAACCAAAACAGCTTTTTGCATACTCACAATGGAGAAAAAAGAATTATTGTCATCTCAGGCAAAGATGTATGAATTTTAGGGTCTCAACTGGACCAAGAAATTCTTCAGAGAAACAGGCAGTGGATAAAAATGTCATTTATCTTTTTTCTGGATATTTTAAAAGGGGTACAAGAAAAGGGTATGGGGGCTGGTTCTCAGGAATCAAAGATTTTTCAAACATCGGGGCAGGATTTGGCGAAGTCTTTTACTAAATCCTCCATGAGGTTATGTCATCCCATTATAAATGATTGTTATGAGTATAATGGACCATTTACAGGACAAAATGAAATGTTGAGGATGGAATGGGTGGATGTTTGCAAGGAGCCTCTGGCATTTCTGTTCCTTCAAATATGCTGTTTGTAGCTTAATTAGTATTTATGTCAACAATTTGGGGCCAAATTGCTGGAAGATTTTTTTCCCCCCACTAATAATTATATCTTGTGGGTTTACAGTGGGGTTTATAAACAGCCTTTTATCACCGCATGTTACGGCCAATCTGATTTATATCGGTGATAAATATGTTCAAGGCTATGCACGTCAATAAACAAAATCAGAAATCTAACGAAATAGCAGTAATAAAAGTGTAAGAGAATAAAGGCAGCTGAAGTCTGGCTTTGCCATGGCACAAGTGAGTTACAGATTCATGTCTCAGTGCCTTAGTAAGACATTTTAAATTACTATCTTTAAATATTAGGATGGTTTCTTTTTAAAAGTAATATCTACTTTGAGACAGATTCACCTGGTGATTTCATGGACAGACTGTAATCTGTATAGTTTCCTTGGCAAAAGTGGTTTGCTGTTAATTCCTGACAAGATCTAACTATCTATCATCTATCTAGCTATCATCTACCTATCTAATCTATCTCTTATATCATCTATCTATCTATCTATCTATCTATCTATCTATCTATCTATCTATCTATCTATTCCAAATCTAGCCTATAGTCATGGGATTTTCTAGTGATTAATCAGATAAAAAATCTACTCAGTAAAGTAGATTTTATCTACTCAGTTAAGATGTTCTGGATCAGTGATCCCCAAACTCATGAACTCATTGATCTCTTCATGAAGTTTCAGATTGTTCATTGACACCCACATCCACACATTCATTATATGAAAATAATGTAACAATTACTACTAATATTATTAGTAATAATTATAACACCTAACAATGACTAAGAGCAGGAAAACTGAAGAAAGAGATAGAGGGACTACTTTGGCTACACAAGATCAAGCCTTAAGAATAAATTGATAGAAAGCCAGACTAGAGAAACAGCAACAGTTTGCAAAGAAGCTGGAAAAAAAAAAAACCACAGTGGCTCACACAGACTGACTGCAAACTATGGCATGACAAAGTAGCAACAATGGTGCATTGGAAGATCTGCAAGAAATACCATTGGCCTGTAGGCAAAAACTGGTGAGACCATAAAATAGGCAAAGTAATGGAAAATGAAAAGGGATGTGGCGGCTCAGTGGCTAAAATGCTGAGCTGGTCAATTGAATGGTCGGCAATTCAGCGGTTCGAATCCCTAGTGCTGCATAATGGGGTGATCTCCCGTTCTTTGTCCCAGCTTCTGCCAACCTAGCAGTTCGAAAGCACGTAAAAAACGCAAGTAGGAAAAATAGGGACCACCTTTGGTGGGAAGGGAACAGCGTTCCATGCGCCTTTGGCATTGAGTCATGCCGGCCACATGACCACGGAGACGTCTTCGGACAGTGGTGGCTCTTGGCTTTGAAATGGAGATGAGCACCCTAGAGTCAGAAACGACTAGCACATATGTGCAAGGGAAACATTTATCTTTACCTAATAGAAAATGAAGCCACTAAAGCACCCTGGGACTTTAGAATCCAAATAGATAACACTTGTCAAATATGATCCCAGAGTAAACAATTGTTCATAACAAAGACCAAAAAAAGCCTGTATAGTGGATGTGGCAGTACCTGGAGATAGCAGAAGAGAAGAGAAAGAACTGGAGAAGATAACAAAATACAAAAACCTGCAAATAGAAGTAGAATGACTGCAGCAAAAGAAAGCAAAGGTAGTACCAATATTAATAAAGCCCCTTGGATGAATCCCAAAACAACTGGAGAAGCACTTGAACATCATCGGCATTAACAAAATTACTACCAGTCAATTGCAGAAGGCAGGTTTACTTAGAACAGCTTCTATACTGAGACAATATTGTTAACTCATCGGAGAAGAACATCTGTCTATGCCAGGTCTTTGGGAAAATGTATAAAACACCAGTTCTGGCTAAACATCTGTGATGATCCATAATAGAGACAACTTAAGCCACTCTTGTTGATGACTAGCCATCCAACTCTGAGTAACGCTACTTGCCACCTCATCTTCAGAACTAGGAACTGTCATGGAATTCTATAGATACCCTCAAAGATTAATTGATCCCAATCAATCTTCCATCATTTATTGACCAGATACTGACTCCCAGACATATTCTGACTCTCTTTTGACCACCAGACATTTATCAAAACCTTGCATAGTCTCATCAACCCTAGAGGGTTAATATTGATCACTTCGGGGTCTTTTTATCTAGATGTATCTACCTTCTGTGACTGATTCAACGACATGCCGCCAAGTATTTGGGATGGCGTTCTTTTAATCTGTAAACAATGATAAAGGCAACAGTGAATGTTAAATAGCAGGAAATATTAGGATTTGGTGGAGAGGAAAAGAAGGAAATCACTCTAAGCTTAGTTACCAGTGATTTTTAACTGAGTTTGCAAGCTACAATCACAGCATGTTAAGCCCAGTGCATTTTGGCTTAGCAGGATGCGCTGTATGACTCCAACTACTGTGACCTTTGAATCATGATTTATGGCTTATTATGTATGAACCAGATTATTACGGCTTGTTCAATAGACTATGGAAAATGCACTATGACATAGTATGTTGTGTGAGTCCAGATACTATCAACATGTTAGTTTGTCAGATGAAATGGTTCCATGCTATTTTGTGTAATATATAGCTATATCTTAAAAGCCAAAACAGAAGGATGTTGAATAAATTGTTCACATTCAGAAAGCATAACACTTGCTCATTAAAATTGGCTAAAATCTAAGGTGCAGCATTCTTTCAAATGAAGATTGCTTATTTGGCTATATGGAACATACGATTCTTACCAATGACCTCAACAGGTCTAAACTTATCAAGATTATCTCAGGTTGACTGAGATACCTGCATTTTATTGGCCTCTGACTGTTAAGAGATGCAGTCACAAAGAAAAATGTTGAGAATTCACAGTGCCTCTGTTCGGATTCTCTTGTGAGCAAACACTGCAGGGCCGATTTGAAAACATGTAGCCTGTATTCAACTGTATTCTTCTGATCAATGGTCATTTCCCATGGACCAGGGTGAATCTCAAAAGCATAGTCAGATCTGTAGATCGTGCACTTTTGAATTCACAGAAAATCATTTCTGGGCTTCATTTATGTAGAAGGTTTATTGGTGCGGATGCTATTTAACAGTAATTTCAGATATCAATACTAGCCACTTTGCTTACAGTTTTTAAGCAAGTCGACTATTTGAAGCTCGTGCGTCAAGGGATTTTCTCCCACCCCTACCCCCAAAGCTTTAAAATAACCAGAATTCAGAAATGTTTTGAATTAAATAGTGATTAGCTTGAACTGTGCATTTCTAGTATGTAATACATATTTTGTTAGCTTGTGCCTTGAGTTCTTTACAGTTATATTATTATATTATATTATATGCAGGAAATGCACTTTATATTAATGAACGTGGAGGGTTTTTTAATGCTGCCTTGAATGTCGTAGTCTTCATTTTTATGCCAAAAGTCCATGAAGTGAAATGGATTACATTAATTCCCCCTGCCTCTGTTGGGATTTACCAATGAATAAATAGAATTACCCAGGTGGTATATATTGTGTTATAAAATATGGACTAGAAAAAAAAATATTAAATAGATTCTGGTAGTATAAGAAAAATGCTTTTTAAAATCCTGTCTGCTTCTGAAATTCAGGAAAAAAAATAAAATATATGTTATAATTTACAAGCCAGGGGCCTCACCCTCCAAGTGCTGCTATAGGGTAGCCCTGGGTATGGAAGTGATGGATAATTGTGCAGAATATCTGAATGTGTTTTGCTTTAAAACCACTTGTTTAGAACACATATTAACTGTGCCTCTTTTGGACCTTGTATCGTGCAGTCCAAATCAGATTTGGGTCACTGTGGAAGTGATGGAGGTTGAAATCCAACATGTTTGAAATGATCTTGTTTTGGGAAAGTTTGGGCTGAATAATCATTCCAACATTTTGGTGCACTGCTGTTCTGTACTGTGGATTCTAAAATTGCAAGGGACCACGAACCACTGTTCCTTTTCGTGCCGATGAAGAACTGTAGCTATAGCAGTGCTAAAATATTGGCCGTTCCAGCCAGGATCTAAACCGCTCTAAAGAGGAACGCGCCCAGCAGCTTTCAAAATAGTTTGTTCTATTCTTACTTGCCAAAAAGTAAACTCTAAAGAATGGCTGCCCTATCTTAGGCAGTGTAGTCATTTGTTCATAGAGGTTTCTCTGCATTTAAGCTGGAACGCCAGAAATTCCCTTCCCTATAAATAAATATGGTTTTTTTTCCTTCATGTGGGACATCTTGGATTTCTGATTATTGTTATTGGAAGCATTCCAGTGGTATCCGGATTACAAACATACCTGCCAAGATGAGTAGATTCTGAACAGGAGGCTGAGCAGCTCCAGATGCTGAGCAGATGCTATAGAATCAACTTCTTCCAAACGTTTTAGAAAGTGATTAAGAGAAGATATCCAGAAAAAAACAGGTATTGTCTCCTGTTCAGTCTGTATCCAGTCTGCAGGGTACAGGAGGTGCCACAGCTGGGACAATTAACAAAACGATTCCAATTAACGAAAATGAATTTCCCTGAAACACATTATGCCAATATAAATAAGATTAACGGAGCCTTTTGGAATGCATTTGAGGATGGGACTTGTGCAAAATAAGCCAAAAACACACTCGTTAAATTATACATTTGTTTCCTCAAAATCGAGACCATTTTATGTTATGTACCTAATAAAGTTAATTTAAAATTACCATGTCTTGAAGAAATTTTAAAAGAATAAAAACAATGCAGGTAAAAAAATAAATAAGGATAGTATTTATAAAGGAAAACGATAAGTGAAAAAGTGCAAAGAAAAAAATAAAGAAGAAAAGGAAAAGTAATAAGGAAGCCGCTTCCATTCGTTATAGTAGCTACTAGTAAATTTTAATTTACCCCCTCTCTTTCTGTGGTTACCACATAATTTCCTTCTTTCCATAGCCTTTCCCATCATCAAATTTATCAATTGCTTTTTTTTCCTTTTTTGGAGAAGAACTTAGTGGTTTCCAATCCCTAATAAAAAGGGTCATTGTCCTTTCTCTAATCAATTTTGCCATCTCTGCTATTTATGTCAGACCATTGCTCTAAATAAAAAAATGACATGCTGTTGGACGCTATGTGCTTTAAAATGCCTTTTTTTTAAATTTTGTTTTAACCATCTCCAGCCATTTGAAAGAAGGAAGAAATTGTTTTCAAATGAGTGGAACGTTTACCTGCCATTACCATCCGTGTGGCTTATTCCGTGTATCGTTGTGAAATCATGGCTTGGGTTGAGGCAGAAATTTAATTACTCTGTGTCTCCCTCATTTAGCATATATGGATTTATAGAGGGGAAGAATAGTTCACGAAGCTATCTAGATCTGTCAAAAAAGGGCAAAACCAACCAACAATAGAAACCCCACAGGTAAATTTCTAATTGCGGACACATCGGTATCTTACAATAGAGAGAAATAAAAAAGCTGGACTGTATTTTACCATAAATAGGGAGAGGTCCATAATATTGGTTTAGGTATCAGTGTTCAATATTCTGTACTTCTGTCACTGCCTTCTGAATTCATGTTGGTTTCTGTGGATCTGAATTATGAGGTATTTTTTGTTTAGTTCTGTTTTCAACATTTTGTGTTATTGGCCCAAGCAAATGTGTTTACCAACCTTTTCCTTAGATTTTTGTGGTGAACGTTAGCCTCTTGATCAATGTTATTATCTGTCAAAAGTGTATATTTTTAACATCATTTCACACATGGAAGAAACCTCCAAGACCGGATTCTAATTGACATAAGTGTTGATAAAGTCAGAGAAGCCAAATACACCTTGCTCCTTTTTTGGAAAGCAATTTCTTTGGTTGCTCAGAAAAAAAAAATATGATGTTTACAGTGTATGCCAAGGGTTTCCATGCCTATCAAACGATGGCAGTTCTAATTTTACTCAAAATTGTAGTATAATGGCCTGAACCTTGTTGCTAGGACACAATAGACTTTGGTTTTATATTCCTGCCTTCACACTGGCTAGATACTGTACAGGTTTAGGTGAAATGACTGCGTTGAAATTGGTTGTCGCATTTTGCTCTGGGTTTCATACCAGAAGCATGTATTTTCTACCAAACCGTTACAACAACTTGCTGTAAATAGTCAAAGTTAATATATGATGTGTTGACATTTGAAAGACAAAGTACTTTGAATATTTCATTTTTAAAAAATAAAGTTGCAAACAATTAGTCAGCCTTGTTTTTTTCCTTGTAGATTTTTCCCACATTTGAGAAGAAGTGGGAGAATAACACAACGCGAAAAACTGTGATGCTGTGTGTGTGAGGGGGAGCGGGTGCACACCAGGGGTGAAATCTAGCAGGTTCTGACAGGTTCTGGAGAACTGGTAGCAGAAATTTTGAGCAGTTTGGAAAACCGGTAGTGGAAATTTTGAGTAGTTCGGAGAACCGGCAAATACCACCTCTGGCTGGCCCCAGAATGGGGTGGGAATGGAGATTTTACAATATCCTTAACCCAGGAGTGGGGAGGGAATGGGGATTTTGCAGTATCCTTCCCCTGCCACACCCACCAAGCCACGCCCACCAAGCCACGCCCGTAGAACCGGTAGTAAAATAAAATTAGATTTCACCATTTTGTGGAATAGGTGTTTACAACTTTATATATTCATTTCTTGTACAGTTCTTTGTGCCTTAATGATGGCCAAATGTAGTTCTAGGTTCGTGGCTCAGTATGCTGGACTCCAATTTAAAATACCAGGAAAATGAAGACCATTTAATTTACGATTTATTTTGAACATTCCAAGATAAAAAGCATTCCCGTTTTACAAGGGAGAGAACTTGGAACATAGACTTGCATTTCTTTTTATAGTTTGCACAGTAGATACTTCAAAGTAAAAATCAATTGAATTATAAAATCCAGTATTAAATAATAAACACTCCTGTGAGCCAGATTCAACTCCTGGCTGCTAAATAGGCAGATCTTTGGACATTTTGTAGCATAAACAGATTAACAGAGTTGTAAGGGGCCTTTTAGGTCATCTAATCAAACCCGCCGCCCAAGCAGGAGATCCTACACCATTTCTGACAGATGGCAGTCCAGTCTCTTCTTGGAAGCGTCCTGTGATGGAGCACTCATGACTTCTGAAGGCAACTTCTGTTCCATTGGTTGATGGCCCTTACTGTCAGAAAATTCCTCCTTATGATAGGGAAATGGTTGATATTTCCTCTACCTATCTACCTATCATCTATCTACCTATCATCCATCTATCTATCTATCTATCTATCTATCTATCTATCTATCTATCTATCTATCTATCTATCTATCTACCTTCCTACCTACCATCTATCTTATCTACCTACCTACCATCTATCTATCTATCATCTATCTACCTATCTACCTATCATCTATCTACCTATCATCTATCTACCTACCTACCTATCATCTATCTACCTATCATCTATCTACCTACCTACCTATCATCTGTCTGTCTATCTTGGCTTCCCAATCTAACTTTCAGTCAAGCGATTCAGACCCAATCTTGCTTAACCTTTTCAAGCATCTACAGCCTGCTTCTTAGCTAGACAAGATGAGTATTGTTCAACAGAGATTGATTTTTAGATAGGGAAAAGAACATTATGTAAGTTATATTGTCCGCCAACCCTATTTGCTGAAGTGGGAATTCAGAATGGATCTACCCAAAGGCATGAAGCCAGATTCAAACCAGGATTTCTGGTTTTTAATCAAAGGTTTGAGTAGGAGAGTTACATCAGAAAGAGCAAATCAAATCAAATGGTCTCTTACATCATAAAATAGAACCTTGTAGGTTATATTTTTTCACCAATAATTTCCTTTTTAAACCACTACTACTACAAAATCCTCCTTCTATTCTTAGGAGGAAAAACAATGAAATTACACAACATACAAAAGAGAAAAAGAGGGAGGAAAGTAAACATCACCAAAAATGGGGAACGGTAACAATAAAATTATATCATTTATTACAAAAATATTATTATTATTTGCACTATAATTATGCAAATAATAATTGCACATTATTATGCTTTCATATAGTGCTATTTTAACACAACAGCAATCGTGTACTTTATATACAATTAAAAACAAATTCTAGAATTTAGGATTGACCAAGGAAAGGTTACGAAGGCATCCACTAACAAGACAGCAGGCCCCCAGTGAGCAAGAAGTCTGTGCCAGCTGAAAAGTAGCCATGACCTTCTGTGATCCCATGAAGTAAATTAGCTAATTTAATTTAATAATCAGCTGCTGTCTGCTTAAAAAAAGTGTATAAAACTCTTTATTTCTTTTGAAATGCCGAGACTCTGTAGATGGCATATTTGCAAACACAACTATTTCACCTGCTTATTATCTGTAAACAACAACAGTGTGCTGTTGAACAAAATAACATTTGATCCAGAGAGGTAAATTAATATCTCCTTATTTATTTACACATAAGTAAAAAGATATCCCCCCACACACACATACAGACAGGTATAGGGTGAAGAGGGCCCTTAAAAGGAAAGAAATCACTTTATATACATATATGTTGAGTTTGGAATGTATTCTTCAGTTGGCCAACATCATCTGAGTTATCGAGCATTTAGTGAGCATGCTCAATAACTATATATGTACCATGTAACATATGTGGAGGATGGGGGAGGGGGCTAGCGTGCTATGGTCCATGGGGTCACTATTTATTTTATTTATTTATTTATTTAGTCACACAGTATATATAAACATAAGCATGAAATAATTATACAATATATAAACATATATATGAGTACGAGTATGTAATAACTATATTAATTGGATATAAAGAAAGGAAACAATAGGACAGGAACGGTAGGCACGTTTGTGCTCTTATGCACACCCCTTACAGACCTCTTAGAAATGGGGTGAGGTCCATAGTAGACAGTTTTTGGTTGAAGCTTTTGGGATTTTGGGAAGAGACCACAGACACGATTTAGTGGCTGAAAAACAACAAATAACCATAGAATCCTATAATATTCTTACCATTATCTTATCCATACCTAATTGCATATTCAAGGTGTTTCTCACATTACAATGAGTTTTCAGGTTATTCAAGTTCACCTCTTTGGGCAATTCTTGCCTCTGGCCAATCTGAGCCGGTTCTTATCAGAATCCGCATTCTTGCTTGTTAACTTCAAAGAAATAGGAACATTAATCAAAGGCACTCCTTGTTACAGAAAACAGTTACTAAAAAGGAGACCCTTTGCTGCTCCCAACCATACTTATCATCTTGCCTATGCAGGTTTTAGAGACTGGCAAACAAATGGATAGTGGAAACAGGTGGGAAAATGAAAATCTCTTTCTGAAGGTCTCGGGACCTGAAATTAGCATCATCCCTGTGGAAATGAAACGGGAAAAATTCAGCAAAGTCTTTTGCAAAGAAAACTGTTGCTCTGAAAATCCAATTTTCTCAGCTTCGGAGTGTGGCTATCTTCTAATTGCAGACTCCCAGATCTGTTATTTTACTGAAAGTGATTGGATATTATACAGCAGCCATATATTATAAAACATTCCCTGGGGGGGGGGGGAAAGGTTGCACATTCTTGCTAGGTTTGTGTGAATTGTAGAAAGTGGATATTCTGTTGATCCATCATTGATTTAAACTTAATTGATTTAATTGATTTAAACTTAATGTTAACTGGTTTAATCTAAATTGCAGAAAATATGACTTCTGTAACAGAATCATCAGTGCTTGGAACACTTTACCTGACTCTGTGGTCTCTTCTCATAATCCCAAAAGCTTTAACCAAAAACTTTCTAATATTGACCTCACCCCATTCCTAAGAGGACCATAAGGGGCATGCATAAGAGCACAAACGTGCCTACCGTTCCTGTCCTATTGTTTTTCTTTTTCTTCTTCATATATATATATATATGCTTATACCTCCTAATATTTACTTATATGTATGTTTATATACTATATAATCTTTTTTGTATTATACCTCCTAATATTTACTAATATTTACTTATATATATGTTTATATACTATATAATCTTTTTTGTATGATACTTATATATATTGTTGTGACAAAAATAATAAATAAATAAATAAGATAAAGTAGAATTTCGATTTCTTCCACTGAGTCCTACGAGAGAATCCCCACAGAAAAAGGAGGATAGGAAAAAATTTCATTCATTCACAGTAATGCATTTCCAAGCTGTATTTCTATCTCTAGGTCCGCCCATGGGATTCAGGAGACGTTCTCTAGGGGGCGCTCTGCCCCTCGCGGTCTATTTTCGTCTCAACCGGAAACCGGAAGTAGTGGTTTCTATGGCGCCCTCACCCTGGCTACTTCCGTTTCAATGCCATTCAAGTGGCCGGTACCATAGACCTAAAACTTAGAGTGACGCTAACACTAAAGTACAATAATAGGGTTTGTTTTTTTCGTTAGAACGTGGAGTGTGGCCCTTTTAGCACTATTATTCATAAATATTGATCACATCGATCATAAATAAAAAGTATTTTTTTTATATCGCTGGGCTCTTAAGGACTTTGGAGGGTTCTGAATTAACTCAAAGGTCTCCTTTGCCTCATTAACAGATTAACAGAGTTGGAAGGGAGCTTGTAGGTCATCTAGTCCAACCCGCCGCCCGGGCAGGACACCCTACACCATTTCTGAGAGATGGCAGTCCAGTCTTTTCTTGAAAGCCTCCAGTGACAAAGCTCCCCACAACTTCTGAAGAGAATTTTGTGCCACCGGTTGATTTTTGATATATCGACCCCTTACAATGAAACTAAATGAGAGAACGTTCTCTGCTCCTATCACAATCTCGGCCATTGCCTCCAGAGAACCGCACCAGAAAGTGCCAATACCGTACGAATCGCCTTCCCTCCCTCACAACTCTAACCATTCGTAGGTCTACGAACATCCGGCGCCTCACCCTCCTCCCCTCCCCGTGACGTCACGGCGCTCCCTTCCCGCCTCGCGCCGGGCGGGATGAGCTCATCTCCTTTCCTCGGGAGAGAGGGAGGAGCCGCCAGGCGGAAGTGACGCACGCGGGCGCGCGAGGCCGGACCGGAAGCGACGCAAAGGCGGCTGCCAGGCGGTGGAGCGCACCCGCTGAAGTGTTTCTCCCGCGCTCTCTCTCTCTCTTTTCTCGGCCCGGCTTTGCTCCGCCGCCGACCCCGCGCCAGAGCCATGTCGGCGCCCGGAGGAGCCGGCGGAGAATTCGGCAACCCGCTGCGCAAGTTCAAGCTGGTTTTCCTCGGCGAGCAAAGCGGTGAGGGACCCCCCGCGCGTGGTGGGGGAGGGGCTGCCCCGCCACACACACGCACACAAAGCCCCTGAGGGGAGGGGAGGGGTGGGGGAAGGGCGAAAATAGGCCTCGAAATGCAGCGTGGGGGGGGGAGGGGCGGCGACGCCCTCCCTTCTTCTCCCCCCTCCCCCAGCGTCGGGCTAGGAGGGGGTGGCTTGAGCCGGGAGGAGGTTTTGGTCCGGTCCTTGCAGTGATTTTTAAGGTTTTATTTTTATTATGTCTCTCTTTAATCTTCCCTTTTGTTGTGAGGTGGGGAGGGGGGAAGGGCGTTATGAACCCGACAAATAGAGGCATCAACGTTTAGGGCAAAGGACCCATTGGGATCCCCACGTCAAAACCACTTCAAACAACTTTTATGTGGCGGCCAGAACCTGAAAATAACACTGGGCGCAGCACCAGGGGTTGAAAAAGCAAAATGGTTCGGTTGAGATCTGCACAGGTGGGACTGATTGGGGTAGATTGTAAGGGTGACGCGGATATATAATTTTGTCATTTTTACTCTATTTTTTATACATATACATATATACATACATACATTACATACATATATACATACATGTAGGTCTTGGCGTGATACCCATGAAAATCTATGAAAACACATATACACACACATACACATATTGCATCTAATCCTGTAACTATTGCATTTTGCTCCTACAATTGTTTGTAGGAGATTTTAATGGCGATAAGTGTTTGCGCCTTGTGCTTTGATGTGGCCCATATAGGCTAATCAATAAAACTAACTGAAGCTGAGGTTGAGTATGAGTTGCTGGGTGGCTGCACTTGCATCCTCCTGCTGGGCCTTCTCCCTCCCTCCCACAATATCCATTTGCTTTGTTTTCAGATCATCCTGTTTTCATCCTGTCTCTATGCTTGTGTTTTTTTTAAAAAAGAATGTTTGTCATTTGTATTCGGGTATATATGCCTTGAATCGACTACGTAGAGAGGAAGGAGGGAGGGAGGATCAGTTTGGTTGTAGGGATTGAAAGGCACCTGGTTAGAAACTGGGGAGAATGTGAATCAGAATAATAACAGAGCTTGGAAGGGGCCTTCTAGTCCAGCCCCCTGCTCAAGCAGGATATACCTTTTCAGACAAGGGACGGTCCAGCCTCCTCCTCATCTCGGTTCTAGTCCTGCCTTAGGTATGAAGCCACCTGGGTGATCTTGGGCCACTCACATTCTTGTAGCACTGATGATGTAACCTAGTTTGGGTAATGAAGCGTCTGCAAAGTAAACGAAGTCAGAGAGCATTAAGGATCCCACAGTCCTCCTCCTCCCTGCAAACCCCACACCCTTTGAGCACTGATAGTGTTACCCTGGGTAGTAATGAAACAACTGCAAGAAAACAACCCAGCTCAGAGAGCACCAAGGACCCCACAGTTCAAACCTGAGCTACAAAGATTTGTCTTTATTGACACATTTAATCTTCGGAAGGAAGCAGCGGCAAATCAATTTAAAAAAATTAAAACCTTGCCAAGAGAACTGCAGGGACTTGGCCAGACAATTAGCCAAGAATCAAGAGTGACATGAAGACACACACACACACACACACACACACACACACACACACACACACACACACCCCACACACACCAAAAATTCCCACCAGCCAAGAAACTGTCAGTGGGTAATGCAGGTAGTTGCTAGGGGTCAAAACCTGATTTGAAGGTACCTAAATATATGTATATATATATGTATCAGCTCAGGGCAGCAAAAAAGGCCTAATACTGCCACCTCTTATTATTTCCAACACAACAACCCTGTCAGGTGGATTTTCCTGAAAGAGAGGGGATTTATAGTTACCTAGTTGTGAAATTTGCTCTGTCCCATAATAGGGTAGATCAGGTTGCCCTGACAAAAAAATACTTAATTTTTCCCCTGGTATAGTTGACAAAGGGAGGAGAGGCTGTGGCCTAGAGGTTAATACATCTATCTAATATGCAAGTAGCCCGGATTCGAATCCAGAAGGGTTGCAGCCAGCTGATGAGAGCTAAATAGCTTGAAATAGATCTGTACTTGTCTCCCTTTATTCCTTTGTCGGTAAAACGTAAATTCAACTCACCTAGTCATGCTTAAGGCAAGAATTCAACATCTCCTGATGATTGGCCCAAAGTCACCCAGTTGTCTTTCATGTTTAAGGTGGGGCTGGAACTCACCATCTCCTGGTTTCCGGGCCAGCCCCCTATCTTTTACATCAAACTGGCTCTTAATTAAATAAGTAGGGTTGCTGTGGTTAAAGGTTGAGTGTTGGCTTACTTTGAGAGGTTTATCTTCATTTGATAGACTGGGTGGGGTTTGGGGCTTCAGGAGGCCCCACACAAGCCATATTAAGGGCAGGCAGGGATGGGAGATCACCATTTCTCATTTTTAATTTAGATGTCTGAGGCCTTACTGAGGACTCAGGGCACTGTAAAAACAATGTTTTCAACAGGATTTTTAAAAAATGAACAATACATTAAAAACCAGGTTTGGCAATGTTTTTATTTGCCAGGGTGTATTATGAAAAATAGAGTCTGAGAATTTCATATTCCCTACCTATTACATCATAGTTACTGCTGCAGTCTATCATTCTTAATTAGTTAATTATAATTACATCATATTACATCTTGCAACTTGGGTAAGCAAAGGCAATTAATGGATATACAAGTTATGAAGCATTAATAGTTTTATTTCATGATATCCTGTCTCCAGTGCCTTGTGCTCTTTTTCCTCGTACCCTACTTTATATATTTGTAATATATGATTTATTCTTCTTTCCTAAGGAGACCTCTGCTTTGTATGTTAAAACCTATAAAGTGGGGTTTTACTTGATTCATGCCTGTTGCAAATCAAGAAAAGCTCTTGGCAGTCGGGAAAAGATAACTTGGGGCATTCTGAATAGCTAAGCAAGCTCAAAAGTCTGATTAAAAAGAAAGTTGGTCTACCAAGTAGCCTTAGAGATCTGGAAATTTTAAAGGTAGAGATCATGACACAAAAATAGGGCCCAATACGTTTGGCGCTTTATTATAGCTGAAGGAATAGAATTAAGGGTTTATTTGAAAGGTCTGAATTTCCAAATGATAGTAAATAGTAAACATTTTTTCATTTACCAAACTCCAGTTTTTTTTTCTCAGACATGATTAAGAGGTCCTTTGGATATGGAGAAAGGTCCAGTACCTAAGAGCTGAAAAATATAGATGTATATATTATTGATATATTTTTGTTATATTTGTTTATGCATGTTTTTTTTCTCTCCATCAGATTATTTTCCACTCTGCTATCTATCTTTGTTTCAGTTTGCACAGTAGGATTCATTAATTCATAGCCAGGCTTTTTTTAAATATTTTGCTTCTTCAGACTGATTTGAAAGTGACGCTATTCTGATTTATGCCAGACTGCTAGTTTGTATTAAGGTGTGTGAAATTAGTATTGCAGATAAGTTGGTTCAGATTGCATAATTTTGGCACATGAACCCATCTATACTTATGGAACCTCTCTTTACCACAACTGATCACATGAAGGAATCCTTAACATCCCAGAGAGCCACTCCCTAGCTATGTATGCTAACAATAGCTATATATAGTAGCATTTATACCAGAGGTCTCCAACCTTGGCAACTTTAAGCCTGGAGGACTTCAACACCCAGAATTCCAGCAAAGCTGGCTGGGGAATTCTGGGAGTTGAAGTCCTCCAGGCTTAAAGTTGCCAAGGTTGGAGACCCCTGATTTATACAATATGGTAACTAAAAGTAATGCCTTTATCTGTACATGATGTCCATTTCAAAAGGGGAGCAGACTGAGAGATCATAAAAAAAAAATTTGGTTTATGTTAGTGGATTCAATAATTTTATTCGCTGTAGAATAATTTTTTTAAAAAGAGAGATTTTAGCTTTATTTTGAGATTAACTTTTGATTTACAAATGAACATGTGTGTAGCCAAACTTCCAGGTTTTACAAATGTTTTAAATAGAGCCTAATCATTTTTAGTGTGGTACCACTAAATTATGTCACACCATTGGTTCGGATGATCTTCAATTAAGCTCTAGCAGTGGCAGTTTAAACTTAAAGTTAATTCACATTTTAACAGATCCTTGTTTACCTTTTTACATATCAAGCAGAACTCGGTCCACATACGTCAGACACTTATGGTTGTCAGAAAATATAAAATAACCTCTGTAACAACTTCTGAAAGTAACAGCAGATCCAAAAGTTCATGCAGATTTTACTAACGTATCTTATTTTTAAAGAATGGGATTACATTGTGTGATGAACAGATCAAAGTTTCCTGATGGCTTGGCATTATTTGTTTATTTAACAATGTGCCTACTGTTTTATGTATTTTATTTTATTCGCATTCCACTTTTATTTTTACAAACAACTCAATTTAACTTATACATATTAAATTAAACTTATGCATAAATAGTTGTGCTTCTTTCTTTCGTAGTTGGAAAAACCTCCTTAATCACTAGATTTATGTATGACAGTTTTGACAACACTTATCAGGTAAGAGTCAAAAAGACGATCCCTTGTATCATTTCAGTTTGATTATCAGACTACTTTAATCATGAGAGGCTATACATCTAGATCAGGGGTCTCCAACCTTGGCAATTTTAAGACTTGTGGACTTCAACTCCAGCAAAGCTGGCTGAGAAATTCTGGGAGTTGAAGTCCTCCAGGCTTAAAGTTGCCAAGGTTGGAGACCCCTGATTTATACAATATGCTAACTAAAAGTAATGCCTTTATCTGTACATGATGTCAGTTTCAAAAGGGGAGCAGACTGAGAGATCATAATATATATTTTTTTTTGGTTTATGTTAGTGGATTCAATAATTTTATTCGCTGTAGAATAATTTTTTTAAAAAGAGAGATTTTAGCTTTATTTTGAGATTAACTTTTGATTTACAAATGAACATGTGTGTAGCCAAACTTCCAGGTTGTACAAATGTTTTAAATAGAGCCTAATCATTTTTTAGTGTGGTACCACTAAATTATGTCACACCATTGGTTCGGATGATCTTCAATTAAGCTCTAGCAGTGGCAGTTTAAACTTAAAGTTAATTCACATTTTAACAGAGATCCTTGTTTACCTTTTTACATATCAAGCAGAACTCGGTCCACATACGTCAGACACTTATGGTTGTCAGAAAATATAAAATAACCTCTGTAACAACTTCTGAAAGTAACAGCAGATCCAAAAGTTCATGCAGATTTTACTAATGTATCTTATTTTTAAAGAATGGGATTACATTGTGTGATGAACAGATCAAAGTTTCCTGATGGCTTGGCATTATTTGTTTATTTAACAATGTGCCTACTGTTTTATGTATTTTATTTTATTCGCATTCCACTTTTATTTTTACAAACAACTCAATTTAACTTATACATATTAAATTAAACTTATGCATAAATAGTTGTGCTTCTTTCTTTCGTAGTTGGAAAAACCTCCTTAATCACTAGATTTATGTATGACAGTTTTGACAACACTTATCAGGTAAGAGTCAAAAAGACGATCCCTTGTATCATTTCAGATTGATTATCAGACTACTTTAATCATGAGAGGCTATACATCTAGATCAGGGGTCCCCAACCTTGGCAACTTTAAGACTTGTGGACTTCAACTCCAACAAAGCTGGCTGAGAAATTCTGGGAGTTGAAGTCCACAAGTCTTAAAGTTACCAAGGTTGGAGACCCCTGATCTAGAAAGATAAAGAGTTCACTGCACTCATATTTTTCCATTTGTGGAAAAGCATACTAAAGCATAACTAAATATTCAGTCATTAAAATTGTACAAAAGCTGTGAAAGTCATATTTTGTTCCGATTAAAATTGTAGATGAAACCCAGCAAAGAGGGTAGTCACATGGCACTCAGTAAAGATTTGATTAAACCGAAGTTTTCCTGTTCCTGCTGCCTGACTTGCAAAGATAGTATCTGATCATTTATATCATCTGAAAAACCGCTTTCAAGTTTCACATAACTTGCAAAGCACAACTTTTATTCCACTAACTACAACTAACCCTCACTTTAACTATGGTAATTGGGACCAGGAAGTCTGTTGCTAAGCCACACAGTCATAGCTTGTGATGTCATATGACTGTGCCGACTTAACGATGGAAGTTCCAGTTGTGATTAGGCAACTGCTGTGCGTCATTAGGTGCCATGCTGTATGATCATCATTTGCAACCTCCTTCCAGTTTCTCCATTGACCTTTCTTGTCAGAAGCCAGCAATGAAGGTCGCAAATGGTGATCCCATGGCTATGGGACACACTGATGGCCATAATTGCAAGACAGTTTCCAAATGTCCAAATTGTGACCGTGTGATCAAGTGAATGCAGCTTCAAAGACGGTACAATAATTCTCCTTGTTCCTCTTATAAAGAAATTTATACAAGACGATTTATAGATGGCATTTATCACCTGTTAGGTTAGCTAAAATGTTTAAAAATATGTCTAGCAAATGTTGGAAATGTAATCAAAAACCCGGCACATTTTATCACATGTGGTGGACTTGTGTCCAAAGAAAAAAAAAATTGGGCAAAGATACACAGGTGGCTAGAAAAGATGTTAGGGAAACATGTAGATTTTAAACCTGAATTGTTTTTATTAGGTATAATATCAGAAATAAAATTGATAAGAAAAGTATGTATTTAATATTACATGTCTTAACAGCAGTGAGGATTGTATTTGCACAATACTGGAAAAATGAAGATATACCGCAAGATGAAGAGATAGTCGGGAAGATACTAGATTGTGCAGAAATAGATAGATTGACATTGAAAATGAAACAGAAAGAAGATGTAGAATATTATCAAACATGGAATTTATTTTACCAATGGTTTGAAAAAAGCAGTGGAGATTAAGAATGTAAATTTGTATTGTTAAGCGAATTAAATATCCAGACAACACGATATTTATTAAGCACTAAGAAATGTATTTAATGGAAAATCAATTAATTTGTTTTAAAAAATATATTTTTCCTTGTTCAGCTCCATCATAAAACATGAAATGGTCACTGAACACTAAAATAACCCAAGTTCTAAATCAGAACCTAGCTGACTTTGTTTGAGCATCCTATTTGATATAAATAGCACATGTACAGTTTCTTAGACCAGAGGTCTCCAATCTTGGGAAATTTAAGACTTGTGGACTTCAACTCCCAGAATTCCTCAGCCAGCAAAGCTGGCTGAGGAATTCTGGGAGTTGAAGTCCACAAGTCTTAAACTTGCCAAGGTTGGAGACCCCTGTCTTAGGCGATTTAAGATAAGTGCTTTTATGAGAGAGAGTACCCAGCACCAAAGTGTATTTGCCGTGCTGCTTTGGGGACAGCATAGAAATAGTTTGTAGTTGCCTTTTTCAGAGAGATTTTTCGTTTCGGCATAAGAACAGAAATTAATGCAATTAATAAGAATTTAATCTCACACAAATCCATAACACTCTTAGTCTAAAACCTCAGCGTAGTTCCAAAAATTGCCGATTCTCATCGATTAAATATCAGGGAAAGATATTTAATATTCTGTTACGGTTTGTGAACTATGAGTTGGATTTAAAATAATACTACATATGCCTATTATTATTTTGTGTTCAGTATTCTCTGATTTCCAACCTAATGTTCCCTGGCATGCTCTTTTTAAATAAAGATTGTTTTTTATGGTTCAAAAATGAATCTTTTCTCATTTGTCCAGGCCACCATTGGAATTGATTTCCTTTCAAAGACTATGTATTTAGAAGACCGCACGGTAAGTGGATTTATCTGTCTGCCCGTAGATATTCTTGAACTCTCCTATGTTTTATCCCCAATTGCCTTTTACATTAAAAAAGTTGAAGTTTTCAAAAATGGCACATTGAAATCATTTTCATTCCATAAATACATTTGCCCTTAGATTTCCAACTTTTGCCTGGATATCCTTCAACTTGCCCCCCAAGAAAAAACTAAGCATAGCATGGGAGGTAAATAAATTATTTTGGAAATAGTTGTATCCTCTGGAAGTCGTGATTCCCACCTTCAATTCAATAATCATTTTATGAAGGTTTCCGTAAACATGGTTTCAAAATAAGCCTCCACCCTCCCACCCCCCGCAGTCTATAGGAAGAAAAAATTGGCAGATTGAATATATTTCATTGACGCCCATTTTACAGTCTGTGATACTGACAGTTTAGTGTGGGAATTTCATTGTTTTATCATTGGCTTGATCTCCTGAATCTCCCTTAAGGGGTTAGTAAAATTCTCTTTTAAGGAGGAGGGCATGTAAGGTACCCATGCCTTAGATCAGATTCTATTAAGCTTGCAAATCAGACGAGCTACAATAGGGGTCATTTTTCTCTCCAGCCTCATGGCACTGCCTTTTATTCTGTCTGGTGCATGGGCCAGTCTGCTGATTTTGGCAGCTTGAGGGACACCATCCTGTTCTTACAATAATGCAAAAAACTTCTGAAGACCAACGATCCCTAATGTATGAAGCCTAGATTGAGAATGCCTTCGCCATGCAGCGAATATGATGCCTGACAAGGGTACAAACCTACATCTCTTTGTCCAAATACTTATCCACGAGGTCAGATTGCCCTTGTTTTACCTTCAGGCTACCTGTTACTCAGTCTGAAGAAGCTGTTCCTTGAATATTACTTTGTTGTTGTTGTTTTACCAGGAACATTGTAATTTGGGATGAGTTTTCATCTTAGCCAGAACAGAGATTTTATACAGCTATATATGGAGGAAGTCAACTTTACAGGGCAAGATAATTCTTGTCTTAAATAGTCGTCCTGACGAAACAATAGATTTTTTAACAATTGTGGACATTTTGAATGGTTCACAGTAGCCTCCATCCACCAACTCAGTGATTGCAGATAAACTGAAGTATCTTGAGTCACTTCCTGACTTACCGTAGGGCGAACAGCAGTTTTTTCTCACGGAGTGTCTCTTGTCTGTGAATGATGAGTTTCGTCTTCATGGTTGACTTGCTTAGCACCGTAGAACCAGGACAGAAGTTGTGCAACGGAAGCAATTCCATGATGGCCTCGATGGACTTGTAGTTCCTGAACCCGGAATAAAGTATAAGGAAAGATGATAATAGAAGGTTCAAGCCAAACGGTTCATGGGATTGTTGGAGGTGGGAAAACAAAGGCTACCAGGTCTTTCATAAAGAGTTTCATCTGGAGGAATAGATTGCAAAAGATTTTTTTTTTGTTCGCTTATTTAGAAACAAAAACATGAGTTCTCATTTTTAGTTTTACGCTGCATTTTAGTTTCGTTTTAACTTCCCTCTTATTTATTTGCATTTTCTTTTGAGTGTTGTCATTTTTTTTTAATTTCACATGCGTTTTGCTTTATTATTATTTTTTATTTTTGTCCATATTCCTGCTCTTCTCTTTCCTCCTCTCCACCCTTCCCCTCTCCCTCCCCCCACATTTTTTCTTTTCCCAGATCAGGCTGCCGCTGTGGGCCAGGAGAGATTCCGCAGCCTCATTCCCAGCTACCTACGGGACTCTGCTGAGGCTGTCATTGTCTTTGACCTGACAAGTAGGTATTAGGGTTTAAGCCCAGCAAGCCCCTTGCTCTGATTGAGGGGAGAACTGAGTTCTAGTTCTCAGGAAGCAGCCAGGACTCCGTTCACACACACACACACACCCCCCCCCAAAAAAAAGAGAGGCAGTATTCCATGACATTCAAGCCATGACAAGCAGTTGAATAGAATCTCTGGCCACGAATAAATGGGCAGGCCTGGCTTTTGTTTTATTTATTTATTTATTTTAGTTTGGAAGGGATTTATTTATTTTATTTATTTATTTATTTATTTATTTATACAAAGTCAACTTTTATTGCCCCCAACAATCTGGCTCCTCATTTTGTATCCCTCCCGAAGGTAATAGGAATTCTGTGGTATATACCAGTTTTGATCAGAGCACATAAAGTCGTCTGCTCCCTAAGAACAGCTGAGATGAAGGCTAGCTCTTCTCCTGCTCTCCTGCTTTTGAATATACCCCTGTATAACTCCACAAATTGCAGGTAGTCCTTCACTTATGACCACAATGGAGGCCAAAATTTTTCTGGCTAAGTGAGTTTTGCCCCATTTTACGACCTTTCTTGCCACGGTTAAGTGAATCACTACAGTTTAGATCAGGGGTCTCCAACCTTGGTCCCTTTAAGACTTGTGGACTTCCACTCCCAGAGTTCCCCAGCCAGCTTTGCTGGCTGAGGGAGTCTGGGACTTGGAAGTCCACAAGTCTTAAAGGGACCAGACCCCTGGTTTAGACGGTTGTTCAGTGAAACAGGTTTTCCTGTTGACTTTGCTTGGCAGAAGGTTGCAAGAAGTAGTCACATGACCCTGGGACACTGCAGTTGTCATAACTGTGAGTCGGTTGCCAAGCATCCGAATTTTGGACGTGATCACAGGGATGCTGCAATGGTTGCAAGTGTGAAAAACGGTCATAAGTCCATTTTTTTGCTGACTTTCAAAGGTCACTAAATGTCAGTCAAGGACTACCTGTACAGAGAAAAAAAAATGCGTATTTTTCCAAGGATTGTGTAGGAACAGTTAGCTTTGACATTTTGGTTAGCCTTGTTTGAAAGCTGAATTGTTTTCTCTTATTCCTCTGCTGTTGACAATTCTCTATATATCTTAATATTTTTTTTTCTTGTATATTCCCCCCTTTATTTGCTTATATATTTTGATTCGCCCTTCATCAAAAGCTGTTTTAGTGCTTGTTCATGGTAACTTGAGAATGGCAAAAAGAAAACTTACAAGTTTGTTGTAGTCGGAAAAACGTCGGTTAACTGAAAGTTATGAGCTCAGACCACTCCATTCCAACCTCAGATCCTTCTTTGAAGTCATCCAAATTGGTTTATTCTAAGTGATCTAGAACCTGGAATATTTTGATATTTCTACTAATAATAATAGCAATAGCACCTGGATTTATATACTGTTTCACAGTGTTTTACAGCCCTCTCTGAGCAGTTTGCTGCAGGGATCTCCAACCTTGTCAACTTTTAAGACTTGTGGACTTCAACTCCCAGCAAAGCTGGCTGAGGAATTCTGGGAGTTGAAGTCCACAAGTCTTAAAGTTGCCATGGTTGGAGACCCTTGCTCTGGGAGGCTGCATTTGCAGGCTCCAAAAGGGTGGTGGGAGTGGGCGGGGCTACATTCGGTGTGTAAGACTCACCCAAACTTCCACCCTCTTTTGGGGGGGGGGCGTCTTATACTCTGAAAAATACGGTATACAACTAGATAGGAGTCTTGTGATTTTGGCAATATACAAACTCAATAAATTAACAGCATTTTCTGCAAGCAGGTACTGAAGTTCGGGCCTGTTTTTAAAGTCATTCACTTGTGTACCCGTCATTCATATTAAAACGAAACATTATTACGCCAGCCTTTCTTGATTCGGCACTTGCCTTGATGAATGGGTACTGGTTTAAGAAGAGGCTTTTAAAAAGAGACTGGACAGCCACCTGACTGAAATGGTGTAGCAGTGGGTTGGACTAGAAGACCTCCAAGGTTCCTTCCAACTCTGTTATTCTGAGTAGAGCAGGTCACCAACTGACAGGCGTAATTTTTTCTCACCTTCATTTGTAGTTCAGTCCTTATTGGTGACCGTGGGACACTGCACTGTTGTAATTGGGAGGCAGATGCTGAACACCCAGAATGTGATCACATGACATAAGAGACACACTGCGGTTGATGTAAGCTTAGGACCAGTCATAACTACCGTTGTTCAGTGCTGTAAGAAGTTTGGTCACTAAATGAGTGGTTGTTAAGTGAGGACCATATGTTATGCTTATCTAGTGGCCCCACATAACCCCATAATAGTCTTTCCCGTGCTTCATTAATCATATTGGTTGTGTTTTGGAAATAGCAGTAACATCTTCAGCCAGTGATAGTACTTGGCTCTCAAGCGAAACTATCAGCCTAATTAACTGGGGTGATCTTCATTTGTAGGTTCAGCTAATTGCTTCCCCCCCCCCCCGCCCCCAGTAGTTGTCAAGTACTTCAGGCCAACAACACAGGCCCAAACTGAAAGAGAAAATACAATTTTATTCATGGTGTCTCCTAAGTTGAAATGAAGTTGTTTGTACTAAGTCAAATTACACACAGTTATCACAGGAGTATTCTGACTTCTGAGGCTCCTGGGGCTGTCAGCTGAGGTTTTAAATTCTTATTGAGTGTGCATCCTCCAACAAGCTCAGTATAAGTAATGTTACCTCGTACTTTTTTCACTCGGAAATCTTTATGGCTAAGCAGGGATTTTCTTTGTCTGGTTCTTTTATTGTTATGCCCCTTTCATTATCACAGAAGTATACAGTATTGTGGGTTTTACAGGAAGAAACATTTTCCCTATTGCATGCTCAAAAAATAAGAAATGTGGTTCCACTTTATATGGAAGGTTAACTTCTATGAATCTGTGAGACTTTTAGTGGTGACTGTATGGAAAATCGAACATGCGATCCTGCAGTGTTACTTTCAACCTAAATGAAATAGATTTTCTAGGAACTAATGACTTTTTGAAGGAAGTTTTTCTCATATACCCCCCATTGTTTTATAGCATGCAAAGATAAAGTAGTCCATGACTCTAATTAATCTGTACCACTGGCATTCCTATTTGTCTTGATGGAGAGTTTTTGGAGTGAATTTATTAGATAGCAGAGAGCAGTAGCCTGTGATGTGAAAATTTTCTGTATTTTTGATGTCCATGCTGCATTTTCTGATGAGATATTTGTATGGAGTTCTATAGAATTCCTTCTAATGCATTGCCTTTTCTCTAAAGGACATTTTCTTTTCTTTTTCTTCTTCTTCTTCTTCTTCTTCTGCCTTGTGTCTTTCTGTTTCTTCCCTGGGCTGGTACCAGCAGGTCCGACTTCAGCTTTGGGACACAGCAGGCCAGGAACGGTTCCGTAGCCTCATTCCCAGCTACATACGTGATTCAACTATTGCAGTGGTAGTCTATGATATTACAAGTGAGTGAGAGAGATTTGTGTCATGGTGTACCAAAACATTTTGTTCTAAGAGAAATCTGAGCCTTGAAGCCCTGAGTCATCTATGAAGGCTCAATGGGCACAGCTCAGGTGATGCCATGCTGACAAGCAGAAGGCCCTAGTGCCTTTTGCCTTAGGCCAGTGATGACTAACCTTTTCCAGATCAGCCCAAACCCCCAAAATGCAATGCGCGCACAGGCCCCCATGCGCACGTGCCCTGCCCCCATGACCACACGTCCTCCCATATGTTCCTGGGCGGGTGCGCCAGAGACCTGATGACCAGCTGGCTGATGGGAGGCACGCGCGCACGTGCAGTGGAGCTGAACTAGGGGGACAGCTCGTGTGCCCACAAAGAGGGCGCTCCATGCCACAGGTTCACCATCATAGCCCTAGGCAAAGAACCATCCTGAAACTTGGTTTGTTTGCTTGTTTATATGTCATATTTCTAACCCACCCATCTCCCTCAAAGAGATTTATATAACCAGGAAATAAAACAATGCATGAAAATTAACATTAGAAATTAAAAATCAGAGTTAAACTTTTCAAAATTATAGAGTGATGACGATTAAACATCAAAAAGGGGAAATCTTAAAATGGCCATTTAACATTAGATTATTACCGGTGGGTGGGTGGGGCTCTCAAGAGACTAGCCAGCCCTACTCTCATGAGGTCCTCCGTGTTGCCACACAAGTCTGCAGAGCAAAGTGTTGACCGCTTTGTGGAAAGCCAAGAGATCGGGGGCTTCCCTCACCTCTGGGGAACAAGATGTTGCACAAAGTGGGGGCAGCGGCAGAGAGATGCTTTCTTCCTAGGCCCCGCCAGTCGAAATTCTTCGGCTGGAAGGGGTCCGTAGCATACCTTCCCTGAGTGAGACGGGTGGGTGAGATAGGAGGGAGCCACCTCTGTGGGTCTTAATATTCTGTAGGTATTTATTCTGTTCTTTGAACCCGACCATAGTGCATTGAGCTACCTTCTCCTTGCAGATCTGAATTCCTTCCAGCAAACCTCCAAATGGATCGACGATGTGCGAACAGAAAGAGGAAGTGATGTCATCATCATGCTGGTGGGCAATAAAACTGACCTTGCAGATAAAAGGTAATTGTAGGGTTTGAAAAGAGAATGTTTGGGGCGGGGGAAGGGGACGATGTACTAGAAAAATGTCTGGCTAGTACTTAGAAGAGTCAAAGAAGTTCAATTCAATTCAATTCAATCCAGAAGTTGCCGAATCCTCAACATTCTTCTTTCTTGGATATCAGTTTGGGGCTGTTGGGAGTATTGCAATAGCACTTAGACTTATATACTGCTTTACAGTACTTTTACAGCCCTCTCTAAGCAGTTTACACAGTCAGCATATTTCCCCCAACCAGCTGGGTCCTCATTTTACCAACCTCAGAAGGATGGAAGGCTGGCTCAACCGGGTCAGGATCGAACTCCTGGCAATGAGCAGAGTTAGCCTGCACTACTGCATTCTAACCACTGTGCCACCACAGCTCAGCAATGCCTGGACGAACACAGATTCTACTATTTGGCATGCAGAAAATTTCTTTTTGTTTCCCTTTTCATTAAAAGAGCAGAATTAAATATTGGAAAGGACCTGGTAATATCAGAGTTGATGCTGTAGGGAAATGGACATACTAATTTATTTCTTTTTATCTCCAAGGTAGATTTTTTAAAAATCCAATTCTTGCAGCTTACTCTACCAGCACAAAAATATTATTCATGGACCTTAGTGCCATTCCTATTATTTTTCACATCTAACTTGAGTGTGCTTGCCTTATTCTTCCACCAGTAAAACTCCCAGGGAGGCTTACATAGATCAGTGAAAAATTCCCTCCAGCTTGTAATGCGAAAGTCATGACACATAAGAAAAGCGGTAGGAAGAGGAGAAGAGGCTGAGGTCGAGACGCCATTGATGGAATGTAGCTGCCGCTGAGAGCTACAGCAGGGCAAAATGCCTTACTTCTTTCCCCTAAGCTATGCTATATTTTGGAAAAGCAGGATCAATTGTTCCTTGCTGTGCATTTTTTCATCTTTCTTATGTTGGAGTTTATATTGGAGATGATCTAATAGGGTCTGTCCCAACATGTTCTCAAGCTCTGTTTTTTATATGCGGGAAGCAAAATTTCTGATCACGGCGCAGTAAAATCCTTACTGGGTCATTGTGTGTGTGTTTAGTGTCTAAATTGGTATTCAGCGGAGGTACCTCTCTGTTGATCTTGCACGAATTCTTATTCACTGGAAGCCATTTAAACAATAAGCTTGTTTTGGCACCCCAGAATTGAGCTCATGGAATAAGGGAGGTGGCTGGAATTCTTCCAGAGTAATACATTCTTTTTCTTTTCTTTTTTTTTTGACTCTGCTGATTATCTTTAAAGAGTGCAAAGTGTTGGGTTTTATTGTCTTCGTTTTAAAATAACTACCAGCCAGCTGGGAAACAGGCCAGTCAAAGGACTTACTGCTAGAAAGATTCTGTTTGATGGATGCATTAAAAGACTTACCAAAATGTTTTCAGCTTCTGAGATTGCTTCTACTCTCATGGCCCATTATTTCACAATATAGGTACCACCACGAAGCAACTTAAATGAATTTCTGATAGGAATCAGACAATTTCTGAAAGGAATCAGACAAGAGGAGTGGTGCGGTGGCCTAGAGATGAAGCTCTCGCCTCACAATCAGGAGGCTGTGAGTTCGATCCTAGGTAGAGGCAGATATTTCTCTCTCTGGGCACACTGAGAATATATCTGCTGAACAAAAGTCCGTGTTGGTGACAGGAAGGGCATCTGGCCAGTAAACACTCTGCTAACTCCATTCAGTTGCCCAAGACTCCACCCCGCAAGGGATTATGGGGTCGTTAAAAAATGATGATGATGAAATCGGACAAGACCCATTAAGAATGTGCCTTTGGTAGACATCTATACAGCATGGGTCACATTGTATGGGAATGCAATAGGACAGGGGTCTGCAAACTTGGTTCTTTTAAGACTTGTGGACTTCAACTCCCAGAGTTCCTCAGCCAGCAAAGCTTGTGAACTTCAACTCCCAAAGCTTGAACTCTGGGAGTTGAAGTCCACAAGTCTTAAAAGAGCCAAGTTTGCAGACCCTTGCAATAGGAAATCAAGTAATTGGGCCTGAATTGTTTTAAGACAGAATCCCCATCCATTAGTTAATTTTCCTTTTCATTTCCGCAGAAGTGGGCTTACAAAGAGCACAAAAAACTCAATAAAATAAACAATAAAAGTTGGATTTACCACAGAAGTGGGTGCGTATAGCTTGTTAGAGGTGAACTTGCTGACAGATAGTTAATTCCTACAGAGCTGCAAGATAACCTTTTAGGCAATATGGAACTCAGCCCAGCAAAAGCTATTAAATCATACAAAGTTGCCCTTTCTGGGGGGTTTCGCAGTCCCTTCCAGGAAATAAAAATAGCCAGTGCCGTTGGCCAGCATTCGTTCCTTAGCGCTTTGATTTAATGGGACATAGAAATGAACAAAAATATGTTTCCATTAATGTAGGCCTGGTGAATTTAGTTTGCCCCAGCCTTCAGCCAAGCATCACATGCCCCCCTTGAGCTAATTTCGAAAGCCTGCTTGGGAAACTGTTAGTTTATGCCTTTGGCAGGCTGGTTGCGAAGGCCTTAGAAGTCTCGTTTTTGACTCTCCAGGCAGATTACTACAGAAGAAGGTGAACAGAGAGCCAAAGAACTAAGCGTGATGTTCATTGAGACTAGTGCGAAGACGGGCTACAACGTGAAGCAGGTAATTTTAACAGCAGGTTTCCACAGAAATGGTTCCGTTCGGTTTGAGATCCTCCTCCCTAGCAAATGTGGACTTCCTTAACACTGACAAGATTAGCTTTTCCAGACTTAATTAATGTTCTGTTTTTAGTATCTCCAAAAAAAAAAAAAAAGCAGCTGCAATGTCACTTTTGGTTTAAGGGCCTTTTGTGCTAACTGCTGAAGTGCTTTTTATCTGTGTATGTTGGATATGGATCTGTTTTAGTTCTTCTTCCGTGTTTATTCCCATGAGAGCAGGCTTCGTATTCCACTACATGCACTATGTTCACAAAGTTTGGGGTGTTGTCTTTCAGCTTTTCCGCCGTGTTGCTGCTGCCTTACCTGGGATGGACAACGCTCCCGAGAAGAGCAAAGATGACAGTATCCTTATCCTGCTGATCAGGAGCTTTGTCCTGAATTTACAAACTTTTTCTTTTCTACCATGTCATTTTTAGAGAGTACGTGTCTAGCTGGTTCTTTCCCCCCCCCCCCTCCATCGGTGATCTTACAGGCAAATTGCAAAGGTCAAAGCAATTGGCCATCTCAACCTTCAGACCTGTCAATTTTGCATGTCTCCAAAAGGACACTGAAAGGTTGTTAAGGTCCAACCTCTTTTAATTTCTGGAAGTAGAATTGGGCCAGTTCATCACTTTAGAACAGGGGTCCCCAATCCCCGGGCCACGGCCCACTTTCAGGCCACGGCCCATTGGGAACCAGGCCGCCAAAACAGCAGGCAAGCATGTGAAGTTTCATTCGTGCATGTGCAGGATTTAGGTTGCATGTGCAAAACCATCCCCCTCCCCCTTGCTGTTGAAGCTACTGCCAGTCCGCAGAATCAAAAAGGTTAGAGACCCCTGCTTTAGAAGCTAGTTCTGCTCTCTGAGCTTGGTTGTTTTCTTGCAGATGTTTCAGTACCCAAACTGGGTAACATCCTCAGTTCTATCATGTTACCTAGTTTGGGTAATGAAACACCTGTAAGGAAACAACCAAGCTCAGAGAGCACCAAGGATCCCACGACCCTCCTCCTCTCTGCAACCCTTCCCCCTCTTCTACTACTGATGATGTTACCTAGTTGGGTAATGAAATATCTGTAAGAAAACAACCAGCCTCAGAGAGCACCGAGGATCCCTCAGAACTTAGTATTTCCAAAGGATCATTAAATCAAGGTGGTCCGGTTTTCATCTGCATCCATCCTGTTAATGTTTTGGGTAATACTTCCCGTATGCCAGGACAAGGGCTGATTTCGTCAGTAGCAATAGCACTTAGATTTATCTACCACTTCACAGTGCTTCTTTCACAGCCTTCTCTAAGCAGTTTACAGAGTCAGCCTCTTGCCCCTAACAATCTGGGTCCTCATTTTACCCAACTCAGAAGGATGGAAGGCCGAGTCAACCTTGAGCCTGCTGAGATTTGAACTGCCAAATTGCAGTCAGCAGAAGTAGTCTGCAGTACTGCATTCTAACCACTGCACCACCACAGCTCAAGGTCATCTGATGGCCCAAAGAGATCTATTTGGGTTTTGTGTGTGTGTGTCTGCTTGTTCTCCCACCATAGAGACGTGTTTTCCTTAACCTCTTCTCTCCAGTGATTGACATCAAACTAGAGAAACCTCCCGAGCAGCCTGTGACCGAGAATGGCTGTTCTTGTTAAATGTTCTCCAGCGTGGCAGCCCCCCCTTCCCAGTTAGCCAGTTCAATCTCTCACCGAAGAGCTCCACTTCTTTACTGACTACCAAAACACGACTTTTCCAAGGGCCGAAAAGGCTAGGCGGTCGGAGTCATCCAGTCTCCTCCTCCCCCCTCCCCCCGCGCGTCGTGTGGACCAGCCCCAGTTGCTCCCGTTTACTGCATGGTGTGAACCCTCCAATGCCTCTTGCCCTTCGTCAGTTGTTGCACTTTGGTGCTGCTGTGGCACTCTTCTTTGCTAGGTTTTCCTTGCTGGGTTGTCCTATGAATGTGCAAGGGAGTAACTGTCCATCTTTTTTTAAAAAATATATATTGGTAAACTTACCGTAAAGGAGCTAATGCATTCTTCCCTTCTCCACTTCCCTCCCCCCGTTTTTTTTTTTTTTTAAAAAAGAAAAACACCTTTCTACCGCTGCTTTTTATTCATTTGCAAATCCTCTGATTTGGCTAAGTCTTTGTTGATAGCAAGAAGAAGCATGTCGTTCTGTTCTCCTTTCCTCACAGATGGTGCTAAGGAAGAGGGGAACGCCTCAGAGAGGATTGACGTACGTTCTTCTCTTTCCATATGTATCTTTTTAGCCCAGATGGATTGATTTATCCCTTCCCTCCCCCCCCCCCCCACACACACACCGTCCATTGCTGGATATGTACAGAGATGATAGGCAGAAATGGACCGATTGGGGAAGGGTTTTGATCCTGTATGTAGGAAACCTGGTTCCTGCATAGTGCTGAGTTGGGGAGTTTCCAAAATGGAGGATGCGTATTCTCCAGCAGTTTATTCCATCCTGCTGTCTCCCCTTTTCTTGATACTCTCAGAAAAAAAAAAATCTTGTTCTTCGTGAGTTTCTGAAGTAGAGAGTAGCTGAATTAAACAGAGACTTCTCTAGGCTCAGACCAACGCCAGGAGCTGCTATTTTTACATAATTTATCACTCATGACTCATTTGAAATATGCAAAGTGCTTTAGAACTGCCTCCACTTTTTGCTTCTGTTCCTTGGTTTGTCGTTTTGAATTACGTCTCTACATTAGTCTGCTCCAACCTACGGATGCGCCAAACTACTCGTTTCTATATTCCCTAGCCACTAAGGCCCGGGATTTGCAAATTTGGAAAATGTTAGATTTGGGGAGAGTTCCCATAGACGGCTATAAGAGTCATGCTGAGTCCTTGTCTCACTGTTAGAAGGTCCTCACTCTGAATTCTGGGTCTTTAGTCCACTCCTTTATCCTGGCCTTCAAAACATAGATACCTAGTTAAACGTGGAGTTGTTTGTTTTTATTTCATGTACTGTGGAAGAAATGCTAATCCTTGTCAGATGTCTGCTGGTTCTACAAAGAATATTGTGCGTATTTAAAAAAAGAAAAGTAAGAGGTTTGCATAGATTTCTTGAGCTTCTGATTTAGCACAGAATTTATTTTCAGGTATTTGCTCTTTGACTGAATGCAAGTTGCACTAGCATGCAAACTAACATGGGAAGACAGGTAGAAGACGGCATGAACTGGATAATATTTTCTGATGATATTTGAATAACATGTTTTGTTTGTCTCCATGTGATTGTCCTCCCGTAGATCAGCGTTCGTGAATTACAGCTCTTGAGTTCCTAATCCATATGGCTACTGGCAGTATAGATCAGTATTTCTTAACCTTGAGAAATTTAAGATGTGTAGACTTCAATTCCCAGAATTCCCCAGCCAGCATCGCTTCTGGTCGTTGAAATCCACACATCTTAAATTTTCTGAGCTTGAGAAACACTGGCATATAGGTTGAAGATTGCTGGGATTTGTCATTTGAAACAAAAGATTATGAGAGTTGCGATCTGACCCATTTAAACAATGCTCTGGAGAATGGGTCCTGTTGCGTTGGGCTTGCTTTTGAGTATAGTTTATAAAGATCTCTGCGCCTGTAATTTTACGACCAGGTGATGAAGTGGTGCAAAGTATATAACTCATTGAGGTTGGGGATGATAAGGTGATATTAACAGTTTTCTTTTGATGTGATTCGTGGTGAAAACAATAGTGACACAAGCTGTGGTCTTCTGTGATTTTTCTCACTCTTTCGCTTAACATGGACTGAGTTCACCTGGAGCCAAAGTCACTTTTTATCCTCTTCTGAAAGAATTTGAGGATTAGAACCAGAAACGTTATCCAAAATGAGTTCTGCCTATCGACCCAGCATAAGCATTTCCTTTTCTCCCTCTGAGGATTTCATTGGTCTACCTTTCTGGCGTGGGATTCTTTCACGGGCTGAGCTGCAAATGATTTGTTTTCTTCTTTGTCTAAAATGGCTTCCTCCTCCTCCTCCCTGACCTCACCCGTTTGCCAACTCTTCGGTCAGAGTCCTGGGCAGCACAGTTGAGTCCTTCCCTTAAGCTCACAGGAAACCACCGAACGGGAAACGCTTTCCATCAAAGGATGCTAATCTTTTACCCAAGCAGCACTGCTACAGCCACAGTATCTGCAAGATACATCATAAAGTACTCGAAGAAGGCTCAACCTCACGTTTCTTGCTTGAGAAACCAGGTTTTCCATAGAGATGAGCCAATGTTGTTTCAGTTTATCGATGCTGCAGGAAGTTGGTGGCTTCTTCTTATCCTTTGGTGTTTTGCTGGTACCCCCCAATCTAGAAGCCTCATGCATAAAAGAGGACAACAGTTATGCAGATGCATAGAATAATTGTATTAGACCTCTGCACATCACCCTTCTTCCAGCACTCTATCCTCTTGTCTCAAAGGTGCTTTTTCAAGAGGCAACTGGACTATCTTTTTCTTCCTTGAGGGGGAGAGAAGACATTTCGCTTCTCATCCGAGAAGCTTCATCAGTTCCGACTCTTGGAAAAAAGCACCTTTGAGACAAAGCATGACCTGGATAACAGGATCTCCGTAGACCAAAGGTCTTCAAACCTGGCAGCTTTTAAGACTTGTGGACTTCAACTCCCAGCATAGCTGGCTGGAGAATTCTGGGAGTTGAAGTCCACAAGTCTTAAAGCTGCCAGGTTTGAAGACCTCTTCCATAGATACTCAATCATCTTTGTTTTTGGAATTGGGGAGGAAAAAAAATCAGACACAGGTCTACCTGCATTTAGAAATCGTTGCTTATAGGGCCAGCTTCTTAGCCCTGGCACCGAGGCTTCCCATTGTTCAAAATTCCCGCTTTTTTGCTGCCTTTGAAGGCACCTACAGCCTTGAAATCTTTGAAGAAGTGTGTGTGTTGAATTATTTCCAATTCTTAAAAGCACCACTGACCTCTTCCGGACATTGGCCACCCGGTATCAGAATCCATTCCCTTCTTCGGTGTGCAAAGCTGCTGTGGCACCTTCTCACATGCCTTTTACCTGGACCCAGGTAGCCCGCGTGTATCCCTTTTCCTCTCTATCAGAATCAGCCAGCCTCGCATCCAGCCTGGCTCCCTGGATTTCAAAAGCGAACCTTGCCCCCTCCCCCCCATGCCCCTCACTTTGCAAAAGGCCTGTTCCCAATCTGTGTAGATAAACTATATATAGATCTAGAGAAAGATATATACTCCCTATTGTGTGGGAATTGGCAATGTCCTGTCATGTGTCTGTTCCTTTCTTCGCAGTTAACTGGGGCTGCTGTTCTCTCTCCCTTTCTCCTCTGGCCACTGCTGTCGTGGTGTTCTTTGAAGATGCACTGGAAAACCACTCTCTCTGGAGATTAGGGATTTAAAAAAAAAGAAAAAGAAAAAAACGGGGGGAAAAAAGCATAAATGTTTGTGGGTCGAGATGGCGGTTGGGGGAAAATCACCTTGCGAACGACACTGTTCGCTTTCCCCTGCCTTCTTCTCTGTGGTTGTGTATAATACTTTTGAGTGTGTGTCTCGGGGTCTGCTGTCTCCTAGCTGTTAGCCAACTAAGTGACTCTTGATATATGAATATTGACTGTCAGACTGCAACTGTGTATCACACTAAATAAATTCAGTTCACCACAGTTTTTGGTGTCACTGTTGATGGGTTTTTAAGGAAACTGCATCCGGTTAATGCTCACTTTCGGTGAGAGGCTGTCAAGCAGATATTAAAAGAGAAAAAAGGTACATTGGGAATCAAGCAGCCTTTTTTTTCTTCTTCAGGTCGCAAAATTTATTCAAAGGCCAACGGATGGTTTACATTCTCACTTTGCAGGATAAAATCCAACGCTTACTCTTCTTTTTCCTGTAATGTCTGTTTTTCTTCATGTGCTGTGCTACCAGTAGTAGTCTCAGTTCCCTTGTCTCCTTTGTGCAAGTGAACAAAAATATGATTGTGTCAACTTCTTTATTTGGAGGCTCTCTGATAGCAAACTACCGATCCATAATCCACTGTAGCTGCAGTTTAACATGGGTGTGGTTTGAAAAAACACACAGATGTGGGCTTTTGCTTGTCAAAGAAGATAATTTATAGCTTTACAATTATAATGTATACCCATCTGCCCTGGGTGCCTCCTTTTGCTTTTTGGATTCGACACAAGAGTTTGGATAAATGTCATGTAACAAGTTTGCATCTCAATAGGCAGAAAAATTGGTTTGAACAACTTCGTAACCCTGTGTTATTCCCCCAGAGTTTGTCGCTATTGAAAGTTTTTGGATGTTAACTGGCCTATCAGATGTGTGTAATTAAAGTATTAATGTGAATTATCTCAAAGGGCAGGCAAGTATAGTAAAAAAAAGTTTAGCCAAATGTATAAAATCTGTCATTGAGCAGTTAGGTTTATTGGACTAGGCAAAAATTGAAGAAAAGACAAATGAAAACTTGCACAGCTATGGTATTTGTATGTGTGTTCTAAAAAACCCAGTGATGTAAATTCCTGGCAGGCATACCGGTACCTTAGTTGTCCTTTTACTATTCAGGAGGGGTTTATATTATCCCTTTTCCAAGGTTATACAAATTGTTCATGATCTCAATCAATAACAAGGGTGTTTTCAAGAAAACGAAGCCTGCAATACTAGAAATGTGTCTTTGAAGCTTAAAAATTGGGGGGGAGGGGGAGAACATGACAAACCTTGGGGTTAATTATACAGCCATGTCATATTTGACAATACCCACCACCCATCTCTCAGGCAAATGTGCCCAAGGAGAGGTTCAGAGCTGAGAGACGCATCGATGGAGTATCTTCTAGTATAATCTGTCGCTGGATTTATTGATCAGCCCAACACCAGCTGATAAAGCTAACTTTTAAGGGATTAATCCTTTCATTTAGAGCAGAGGTCTTCAAACTTGGCAGCTTTAAGACTTGTGGACTTCAACTCCCAGAATTCTCCAGCCAGCAAGTCTTAAAAACTGCCAAATTGGGGACCTCTGATTTAGAGACATCCAGAATGTGGTCCGTGCATGGCATGCGTTTAAAGCTCCGATTCCTCAGCTCAGGACTGCCCCAAGACTTTTAAAACCTTTTGTATCCAATTTCATGGTTTGGATCTTGGTCTACCAACATGGCAGTTTCTCAATTTCAGCCACTTTAAACCTTGTGGACTTCAACTCCCAGAATTCCTGGCTGGGGATTTCTGGGAGTTGAACTCCACCCAGTTTAAAAAGTGGCCGAGGTTGAGAAACCCTGCCTATAATCTCTTACCAATTCCCTGCAATTTCCTGTCTAGCCAATAGGGAAGCAGTTAGGAAATTAGCCCGGCCTGCATGAGGAAATGTGCCTCTGTGCTCACCGTGTGGAAGGGTTAAATTCCCCCAAGCAGAACCTCCCACTCTGGGACAGGCACTTCTCTGCATTTCACATGTTCTCTGTGTGGCCTTTTCTCTTTCACCAGAAAAGCTGCTGGCTCAAAAAAAAAGAAAAAGCTGTTCAAAAAAGAGCTTTTAAACAAGACAACTGCAGAGATCCGCCTCGTTTACACACAGCCCTCCTCCCAGGAGCAACTCCAAGAGGAATTAATCTTGGAAAAATTTCTAGCCAAAACTCAAGCAGGTGGAACTATTTTATCTGTGACCTTTTGCGGAACACATCTAGTCTACCTGGTTTGGTGGTGGTTGGTCTTTCTCACGCCCACATTCTCCATCTCTGAAGTTGTGGGTGGGTTTTCATGGTTTTTAAATCAGCTTTCATTCGCTTTTACAGCAACAGTGACGAGTGCAGATGGCATAAGCAGGGCGCATTTAAAAGAAGCCAGTGTGCTTTGTAGTCCCACAAGGGTGGGTGGGATGTTAGTAGGTAAGACGCTAAGCTTGTCAGCAGTTCAGCGGTTCGAATCCCTAGTGCTGCCGTGTAATGGGGTGAGCTCCCGTTCCTTGTCCCAGCTTCTGCCAACCTAGCAGTTCGAAAGCAGGTAAAAAAGGCAAGGAGAAAAATAGGGACCACCTTTGGTGGGAAGGGAACAGCGTTCTGTGCGCCTTTGATATTTAGTCATGCTGGCCACATGACCACAGAGACGTCTTTGGACAGTGCTGGCTTTTCGGTTTTGAAACGGAGATGAGCCATTCCTAGAGTCAGGAATGACTAGCACATATGTGCGAGGAGAACCTTTACCTTTAAGGGTGGAGAACCTGGAGTTTTTCACCTCCCCTCCCTCTTTTGCTATCAAAAAACAAAACAAAACAACAACCAAGAAATATTTTACAGGCAGGCACATATGGATGTTTTTTCTCTTTTTTTTTGTAACTTATTTTCTCTTATTGTTTCTTCCAATGCTTTTGTACAGGAGACAAATTCCTTGTGTCTAACTTCACCTATCCAAATAAAGTAGTCTATTCTACTCTCTCCTTTCTTTCCCAAAACACGTAGTCCTCGACTTACAGCGGTTCATTTAGTGACCATTCAAAGTTACAACAGGACTGAAAAAAGTGACTTATGACCATGTTTCACACTTACGACTGCCGTCACATCCCGATGGACATGCGATCAACATTCAGATGCTTGGCAACTGGTTCATAGTTATGACGGGTGCAGTGTCCCGGGGTCACGTGATCCCCTTTTGCGACCTCCTTACAACCAAAGTCAATGGGGAAGCCAGATTCATTTAACAAACACATGTCACTAACTTAACCATTGCAATGATTCACTTAACAACAGTGGCAAAAAGAAAGTCATAAAGTGGGGTAAAACTCACCTAACTAATGCTGCACTTGGCAAAATACATTTTTGGCTCAATTGTGGTTGTAAGTTAAGGACTACCTGTAATGTTTCAGGCTCTCTCTCTTTTTTTTTTTTACTTTTTAATTGTCCTCTCTCACTCATTTTTTTTCTTTAAAAAAATATTTCTGGCTCAATTTCCCAATTGAGAATTTCTTCCTTCCTTCCTCTCTCTCTTCCTCTTCTTTCTCTTGCTCCTTTCCTTCCTTGCCCCCTCTTTCTCCCTCCTTTCTTCCCACCCCTCCTCTTCCTCTCCCGCCCTTCCTTCTTCCCTCTCTTTCCCCCTCTTTCTATTCCTCCCTTTCTTCCCACCTTTCCTCTTCCTTTCTCTTCTTCCCTTACTTCCCCCTTCCTCCCTTCCCTCCCTCTCTTTCTCTCCCTCCCTCCCTCCTTCCCTCGCGCCCGAGGCGGTTGCAGCGGGCCCTCCCGCCCGGGGCTTCCATCCCGGAACGCGGCCGCCGGAGCGCCCGGCGTCTCAACAGTCTTCGCCGGAGCCCTTTTTCCCCGGCCGCCCTTTGAAACCTCGCCCGGCGCGGGGGCGGAGAGCAGCGCCTTCCCAGCCCCGGAGCCCCGGCCGGAGGAGGAGGAGGAGGAGGAGGTGGAGGCGGGCGGCCAGGCAAGCGGGCGCTCCCGGGCGCGGCCAATCAGCGCCTCACCTGCCCGCCTTGCGCTCCTTTGGCCCCGGCCGGGCTGGGAGCCCTGCAGTCGTCCTGGGCGGCCGGGGAAGCCTCGGGCGGCGCCGCTGCTGCTGCTGCTGCTTTCGCCACCTGCATCCCAGCGCCGCACCTGTCCCGCCCGCCCTCCGTCCGCTCACCTGGGCTCACCTGGGCTGCGCCGGCTGAGACCGGGACCGCCCGCCCGCCCGCCCGCATGGAGCCCGTCCGGCTCCCCGACGAAGCCGCCTTCCGCGCCTTCCAGGCGGAGTGCGAGACGGAGCTGGGCTGGCTCAGCCGCTACAACCGGGATGGCATCGCCGTCTGGGGGCAGCTGCCTCCCCAGGGGGGGGACTTCGCCGTGCACCGCGTGAAGGTGAGCTCCGTGGGAATGGGCGGACACGGGTCAGCCTGGCAAAGCGAGCGCACGGAGCCGACTGCCGCAAGGGGTGGGTGGGAGGGCAACAAAACTCTTCCCCCCCCCCAAAAAAAATAAACCCCCTCCCTTTCTCTGCCAGCAGCCTTCTTCCAAGACTTGCGGGTCGGTAGCATGTGTGTGTGTGTGTGTGTGTGTTGCGTGTCAGCCCTCGCCTGTCCCGAAGGTCAGATTCTTCCCATGTTTTCCCAAGTTGCGGGTTAGGCGGAGCGTGTCTCCTTGCGTTCACACGTGCCTCGGGGCTGAGTTCCGATGTTGGCATCCAGGAGGGACTTAGACTTTTCCCCCGCGTGATGCTCTTGGCCCAAACCTGGGTTAATCGGGGAAGCCATAGTTCAATGAAGAAGTGGGGGAGGAAGTTGTAAACGCAGAACTTTCCCTTCCCGCACGTGTGAATCAAGGAAATTGGGGTCCCCTCCTGTCTGTCAGCAGCAGCTGCCACATCCCTTCCGGGAGTTGAGGTTAATGACAAGCCAGGTGTGGTGGGAATGTAACAGAAACCTGACATTAAAAGCCAAATTAGCTGTAGGAAGAGAATTTTCCTAGTGCTTTGTTGTTATTTTCTTCTTCTTTTGATTCCTATTTCTACTTCACTCCTGTATATGTGTATTTTTCTCCCTTTAATTCTTTGTGTTCGGGATAGCTCTGAACTGGTGCAGCCCAGGACCTGGTTGGGATGTCGCAGAGGTAGAAAAGGATGGGGGAGATTCATAAACATTTTTTTTTCAAAATGTTTATTTTTTTATTATATAAAATACGAAGAAATAAACTAGGAAATTAAGGGAAGGAAAAAGAGGGAGAAAGAGAGTGTGAGGTACAAGGGAGGAGAAAGGAATGAGGAAGGAAGGAAGAGAGAGATTAGAGAGAAAAAAAGAGAGAGAGAAAAGAAAGAAAGAAAGAAAGAAAGAAAGAAAGAAAGAAAGAAAGAAAGAAAGAAAGAAAGCATTGACTTCGGACTCTTCTTAGCACAGTACAAGAAAAAAACATTCCATCCTCAACTTTTTGCTTTTACACATTAATATATAACTAGCCATTTCTACACTGATAAATCTTTCTGATCAACAAAACCAAAGTCAAAGTTACATTATTTTTTTCATCACAAGCACAAAATCCAGAAGTCTTATCCAAATGAGAATATAGTTTCCTCTTTGAATAAAATAATCGATTTAACCATTCCTGCTTTATCTTCCTTGCTGTGGAAATAGCATGTATTTCTGTTTATACCTAGTAATCTTTGTCAACGGTCACCATTTTTTTATTAACAAGGTTCATTGTATTCTTTCTAATTAAATCCTAGATTGTGAATCTCAGTCTAACAGGGCAAGCAGAGATGTGTTGTGAAGGGTGAGTGTGTCCATCTCTAAGGATGCACTTTGCCAAAGCTCCCATGGTCCACAGCCAGCTGAGTGACTGTGGATCACAAGAGTATGGCCTATCATATATGGGAACTTCAAATTGTGTGGGGGATGATGCAGTAGTTGGGTTGTTGGACAATTAGCTAAGAAGCTCTGAGTGCTGGAGGTTTTTAAGAAGAGATTGGACAATCATCTATCTGAAATGGTCTCCTGCTTGAGCAAGGGGATGGACTAGAACAGGGGTCTCCAACTTTGGTCACTTTAAGACTTGTGGACTTCAACTCCCAGAATTCCTCAGCCAGCAAAGCTGAAGTTGAAGTTGAAGTCCACAAGTCTTAAAGTGACCAAGGTTGGAGACCTCTGGACTAGAAGACCTTCAAAATCCCTTCCAACTCTGTTCATTTCCCCAATTTCATCATCAGGGGTGACTCTGTCCTAGAATAATTGTTCTGTCTCAGAGATATTCAACTAGCTTCATGGAGTTGTGACCATCAAAAAGGAAGGAGACCCCACAAGATAGTCCTCTTGGCTTGAGCCTTGACTGGCAAAAATGTGACCAATACAATATTTCTACCGAACATGGTCTTAAGTAATAGTTTCTCCTTTAATAACTGCTAGAAGCAGACACGTCTTCTTGAGCAATAAATTCAAAAGTTATTCATGTTAATCTAATAGGAGTCTCTGATTGGAAGTATGCCTTAATTAGAAGCTGGGCAGTAATGATGCTGAAATTACTAGGTACCAAGACATACCAAAACCTAATTTAAATATTACTTGGGCAGACAGTCTTATCTTGTAGGCTTGACAACTGCCTACCTGGCCCGAGTCACCAAGAAACCAAGATGCTGGTTTTGGTTAGACTTTGAAGAGCTCCATCATATTTAGGACAATTTTATCTAACAGTTGTTTAGGTGTTTAGGTGGGGTTTTTTTTTGGGGGGGGGAGTGGGTGTCTACTGAAGGCCTAACCATTTTCACAAAGGATGCATAAATAGACATTAATAGTCCCTTGATTTTTAGTTATTTCAATACTTGTGTTTCAAATATAGTTTGTAGCACTTTAAATGAGAAAAAAATAATTTGTTTAGGCTTATAAGGCCCCCAAATTGGAGGTTGTGGCGTATAATTAAAAAAAATAAGAGCAACAATCCAATACAGAATATAGCCAAATCGTTTGGAAAAGTTCATAATTTTTGAACCATCATTTATTGCTCAGCCAGATTTAAAGACATCTTGGTCTGTGACTTGTCAAAAGTTGTTTTTTCTGGATGAACAAAAAAAAAATTATCTGGAATGAAAAATGAAAACTTTTCCAATATGGGCTTGAAAGTGTTTGATATAATTCTATATTTTTTTAAAAAAATGAAAATGACCAGAAGCAATGACTCCAATATAAGAAACTGCAGTAAAATAAATCAGGATACGCTTCTTTTTTATTGTTATTCAGCCTGCTGAACTTCTGGCCAGAAATTTCATTTTTTTTCCCCTCGACTTAAAATATCTTGGAACTTAAAATATCTTGGAATGGCAGAATTGATCTCATTCTTCTTTTAATTTTCCAGCAACCCTTGAGGCAGTCTAGGTTGAAAGAATTGAAGGTTGTGGATTCTGCTGTTCATGGAGTGCTAATTTTCTTTGAGGTTTCGAAAGATTAGAAGGAACTGTAAATTATGGTTTAGTGACTAAACGGTACACTCATGCACCTCCTCCCTCCGATAAATTTATGCCAGATTTCTCTGATTTTATAATCTCCAATTGTGTTTGGAGAATGGATTGCAACTCTGAAGGAGGGTCCATCTCAGAGGCAGCAAATCGAGTAGAAATTATCGTGGATCCTAGCTTCTAAATGGGTTACAGGTAGTCTTTGAATTAAAACTATTCATTTAGTGACCGTTCAAAATTACGACGACACTGGAAAAGGTGACCTGGACCGTTTTTCACAGCTAACAACCCCTGTAGCATCCCCATGGTCACATGAATCAAAATAAAGATGCTTGGCAACTGGTTCATACTTATGACCGTGGCTGTGTCCCAAGGTCGTGCGATCTCCTTTTGCGACCTTCTCACAAAGGTCAATGGGGAAACTGGATTCGCTTAACAACCAGGTTGCTAAATTATCAGCTGCAATGATTCTACTTAACAGCTGCAGCAAAAAAAAGGTCGTAAAATGGGGCAAAACTCACTTAGCAACAGAAATTTTGGGCTCGATTGTGGTTGTAAGTCAAGAACTGCCTGTACTTGTTTTCTTGAAAACTCGTTCAATTATAAGAAAGTACTGAATTTTCCCAAACTAAGATTGATTCCTTTCAAAGTTGTTACCAATAAAGGAGAAAATTTGTAGCTCAGGGTTGAAGTGAGAGATCCTTAGTGCTTTCTGAGCTTGGTTGCTTTCTTGAAGCACTGATGACGTTACCTAGTTGGGTAATGAAACATCTGCAAGAAAACAACCAAGCTCAGAGAGCACTAAGGACCCCTCAAAGTCACTGTTTGTTACAGGTAGCAGAGCTAAGCAGAGAGATCAATTCTGAAGTTAAAGCAGGACTTTGAGTAAAGATCGGTGTGCATTTTGTATCTGTTAGGAGGAATTTTTAGGTTTGTTAAATAATTTTCATAGTGGAATGTAAACAACAGCAATAGAAAAAAAATCAGTAACAATTATACATTGAGAAAAGAATCTGTGTATATTGTGAGTATCCCAAGGGGCTTTTTCTTTTTTTCTAATATTTTTATTGTACATTTTTCTTCATTTTGCATTACAGTTTCAACTTTGCAACAGCAATATGCTGGTTGTAGCAGCAATTTTTTACAATATACGTACTATTATACCTCCTCGTTGCAACCATTTAAGTCTTATTCATACAATATCATGTTTATATCTATTGTTTCCATATTTCTAACATAAATCTTTATATATTTATCATTCTAAATATTTTACTTTACACTTTTGTACCATCTTGCCATAATATTGCTTACAGTAAATATTCTTCTATCTGTCATTATACTTGTTCTTATTTCTGGCTCGTTGATCGTCTTTCAACATTAATTTTCTAATCAAGAGGCTTTTTCAAAAGGCCACTGGACTTTGTTTTTGCATGAAAAAGTTTCACTTCTCATCCAAGAAACTTCGTCAGTTCTACATAGTGATTGAGTTAAAATCAAATCAAACTAAATCAAACACAAGGGGGAAAATACAATGTATGAGTAATACCGATATAGAATTCAATCTGATGCTTTCCAGACCTTGTGAAAAACATTTTGCTTCACCTTCTCATCTATAGATCATATCTCAAATCCATTGTTTGATATCCAGGTTCAAAGTCTTTCGGTTTATTACATAAATTATTTCTTTTCCAAAGATCTTCGTACAAGAATGCAGTTCATATTTTAGAAATAGAGTTTGACATCGCATTTATATATAGTCTATTTCTTTCCAAGATTGCATTAATACAGCTAGTCCTCAACTTATGGCCACAATTGAGCCCAAAATTTATGCTGCTAAGTGAGAAATTTTTTAAGTGAGTTTTGCCCCGTTTTATGACTTTTCTCACTGCATTTGTTAAGCGAATCCCTGCTGTTCTTAAATCAGTAACATGGTTGTTAAGTGGATCTGGTTCCCCCATTGACTTTACTTGTCAGAAGGTCGCAAAAGGGGATCCCGGGATCCCAGGACACTGCAAACCATCATAAATGTGACTCAGTTGTCAAGCACCCGAATGTAATTCATGTGACCATGGAGGTGTTGCAAAAACAATTATAAGTCACCTTTTTCAGTGCTGTTGTAACTTTGAACCATCACTAAAAGAACAGTTGTATTTAGATACAGATACAGATTAAGAGAGTTGGAAGGGGCCTTGTAGGTTATCTAGTCCAACCTCCCACCCAAACAGGAGACCCTACACCATTTCTGACAGATGGCAGTCCAATCTCTTCTTGAAAGCCTCCAATGATGAAGCTCCCACAACTTCTGAAGGCAACTTCTGTTCCATGGGTTGATTGTTCTCATTGTCAGAAAACGTCTCCTTATTTCCACGTTAAATCTCACCTTGATCAGTTTCCATCCATTATTCCTTGTCTGGCCTTCAGGTGCCTTGGAAAATAGCTTGACCCCCTCTTCTCTGTGGCAGCCCCTCAAATATTGGAAGGCTGCTATCATGGTCCTTCTCTTCACTAGACCAGCCATGCCCAGTTCCTGCAACCGTTCTTCATATGTTTTAGCCTCCAGTCCCCTAATCATCTTGGTTGCTCTTCTCTACAAGTTAGTCAAGGATTTATAAGTCAAGGACTACCTGTATATGCTAGGATTGAAAGCAAGACAAGACCAAATCATATGAATAGGAGCACCTTAAAGCAAATGTGTCTTTCGGTACTTGAAATCTATCTTTCATATTTGGGGTGAGATGTGTTAGATTTGGGGGTTTCTGGATACATTCTATGCACCTGTTTTGAATCTCATTTTGCTCTTGGAATCCAGATTTCTGCCCAACAGTAACAGAGCCTGTTAAGCCTCCAATTTCCTAATCTTCCCTTGTTCACTTACACTTGATTTACAGGAAAAGCCAGTAAAAATAAAATCTCTGTGGCAGCAAGGACATAGTTCAGACAGCAGAAAGTCATAGATTACCCCTGCCATAAAAATTCTCCTTTCTGTTGGCTTCTAATTCTAATAATTCCACAAAGAAGGAAAGAGAGCTATTCCGTCTTTGCAGTGTCGCTCTTGAATTCTTTTTAGGTTACAATTAGGTGAGGCTGATGAGAAATGTCCTTGATGGGACATTACATCCTGGGTTGTTGAGTAATCCATGGAGAACCTAGGATTTGCTCCTTGCTCTGAAGCCAAACGAAGTCACTGTTTTACTAGCCAACCAGGAAGTTGGCCAACAGAGATCAATGATTTACAAAGAAGCCGTGGCAAAAGAGCTTCAGAGCTCCTACGGGAGTCTTTTTTCTCAAAGTAGAGAAATAGTAGGAGCAGCTGTTCCTTTTTGCATTAACAACAGGCCAGGTAAAAAGGGGCAAAAATTAAGGGTGAGAATGGTGGCATTGTGGGCAGAAAGTTGGACTAATGAATTCAAGTCTTCCTCTAGATAAGAAAAATAAAAAAGCAAGGAATGGAAATGTGGTTGTGAGCAAAGAACTGCATTTATAACTTTATGCATTTTCAAGAAGAAAATAAACATAATGCATTTCAGATGTAGAAAATGACTCCTTAGAATAGAATAGAATAGAATAGAATAGAATAGAATAGAATAGAATAGAATAGAATAGAATAGAATAGAATTCTTTATTGGCCAAGTGTGATTGGAAACACAAGAAATTTGTCTATGGTGTATGTGCTCTCAGTGTATATAAGGAGAATAAAATACATTCATCGAGAATAAAAAGATACACTTAGTGATAGTCAAGGTTACTAATAAGCTATCAAATTGTACTAGTAAATTTGATAGCAAATTTACTAGTAAAAATAAAACAATATAACTTGAAGGATACAAGCACATGGTTATAGTCATAAATGGGAAGAGATAGATACTAGTAAGGAAGAGAAGAATAATAGTAATACAGTCTTTATAAATTATTTGACAGTGTTGTGGGAATTAGTTGTGAAGCAGAGTGATGGTATTCAGGAAAAAACTGTCCTTGTGTCTAATTGTTCTGGTGTGCAGTGCCAGAAAAATAACAATTTGTAATTAAAATGCAATCAAAAACCCCTTTGGGTTTCTGATTGTAGAGGTGTCCAAAGCAAGATATGTAGCTGTCATATTACACATAAAATGAGGAAATACGGACGTTCCTAAGGAGCGTTACTTTCTTCAATCTGAAGCCCTCAAAATGTACAGGATTACAGTTAGTCCTCGATTTACAACCAGAGCTGAGCCCAAAGTTTCTGTTCTCAGGCAAGACCGTTGCTAAGTGACTTCTGACCCGTTTCTTGCCAGAGTTGTTCACCGAATCATTCCAGTTGTTAAAAGTTAGCAGCACAGTTTTTAAGCGAATCTGGCTTCCCTGTTGACTTTGCTTGTCAGAAAGTCGCAAAACAAGATCACTGCAACCGTCATAAATACGAGTCAGCTGCCAAGCATCCAATTTTGATCACGTGACCATGGGGATGCTGCAGTGGTCAAAAGGATGAAAAACGGCTCTGAGTCGCTTTTTCTCAGTGCGTTTCAGGGGTGAAATGCTCCTGGTTTGGACCAGATCGCTCGATCCGGTAGCAATGGCGGCGGGTGGTTCAGAGAACCAGTAGCAAAAATCCCTGCTCTCCCCATGCCCAGCTGAGCTGCGTGATCATCAGAGGGTTTTTTTTTTTTACTTTTAAAAGCATTTTTTCTTTGGCCGAAAATATGCTTTTAAAAGAAAAAAAAAGTTGGCCACACCCACCCAGTCACATTACCAGTTATCAATTTTTTTTACTACCGGTTCTGTGAGCGTGGCTCGGTGGGTGTGGCAGGGGAAGGATACTATAAAATCTCCATTCCGGAAAATTGGTATAATAGTTTTGGGGGAAAATTTTCTTAGCATATGTTTGTTTTATTTTTAACTATACCTTGTGCTTGTTCCGGGAAGTCAGGGGGGAGGGGGGAGGGTATTAGTGAAGGGAGGGGGGTTGGGGGGAAAGGGGGGGGAATTTCTTTTTTGTAAAACTTTTTGAATTTAAAAAAAAAAAATCTCCATTCCTTCCCCACTCCAGGGGAAGGATACTGCAAAATCCCCATTTCCTCCCGATCAGCTGGGACTTGGGAGGCAGAGAATAGATGGGGGCGGGACCAGCCGGAGGTGGTATTTACTGGTCCTCCGAACTACTCAAAATTTCCACTACCGGTTCTCCAGAACTGGTCAGAACCTGCTGAAACCCATCTCTGGTGCGGGAGTGTTAAACTCAAGGTCCGAGGGCCGCATTCGGCCCACAGGGTCCTTAGATCTGGCCCGGGGAGCCACCCTGGAAACAGCAAATGTCCGTCCCACGGTGCCTCTGCCAGCAAAAACAAAGATTGGGAGGGCTACATGCGCCCCCCACCCCACCCCCGAGTTCCCTTTTCACTGGCAGAGAGTTGCAGGAGGCTGTCGCAACCGAAAACTGAGCTCAGGAGCCTGTTTTCTCTGGCAGAGCGATCTTCCACAGGGGCCCCCCAACACTAGTGACTTCAAGCTGGCTATGCTCACTCTGGCCCTCCAAGTTCAAACACAACCCTGATGCGGCCCTCAAGGGAATCGAGTTTGTCGCCCCGATCCAAAGTATGTTAGAGGTGGAGACAACGAAATTTCATTTAATGTAGGCCAATGAGTGTACATTTAAAGTGACAATAAAGTTATCCTAGGTCTAAGTCTACAGTATGTTGTAATGCTTAAAAGAGGATTGTTGTTGGCTTACAGTAGGAGGTAGAAATTATCCAGAGCTTGCCAATTTAGAGAGAGAGAGAGCAATGGGTTTTCAAACATTTGTTTGCTAAGGGACAGAAGGTATTTTCACAGCCCTGTAGTTTAACTCAGGTGACTCACACTGGATTTCACTAGCTCATCTCATGCATCCACTCCAACCTGTTATTTTTCTAGATTGTGCATTTGTGGAGTCACGTTGGAATGTTTTCTACATTTGCTCCTGTAGCCGTCATTAACAACACTGGTCCCTTGCCAACCAAACCTTTACTACTTCTAAAGTCGTCTCTGAAAATCCACAACTTGGATCTTTTATTATTCTTTCTTCCAATTAACATCTTGTTTATTTTTTTTGTCCCCTGTTAATGGAACACTCGAGGCAGCCATCGACACTAAAATGCACAAAAATGCAAGATACCTTTCAAATATTTAAACCAAGAAATATGCCTATAATCGTTCCCGGCCTCCTTTGACTCTGAATGTGACCCAAACCAACTGAGGAGGAAACTATTGGTTGCCACTGATCCGTCGGTTTTTCTCTTTCTAAGCCGGTTTAGATGGATCGCTTTTCATGAAAAATGAAATTCTGACTTTGGTTTTGCTGATGATAGATTCGCGGTTATAGAAACGGCTAGTATATATTATTGTAGAAAAGTAAACAGTTGAGGTTGTAATTTTATTGTCTACTACTGTGCTAAAGAGTTGGCGCCTTTTTTTTTCTTTTTTCCCTTCTACAACACACTTTATTTTATTTATTTATTTATTTATTTATTTATTTACAACACTTTCTCTTTTTCCCTTTTCCCCTCACCTAGTTTCCCATTGTTGTGTCTTGCCCGCTCTCACCGCAGCCGGGGCCTTCTTATCTGCTTCCGAACGCTGAAGAATGTCCTAGTATGCCTCCCGGCCCCAGCCCTGGCTCCATGCCCAGGCAAATGGAGCAACTAGACCCCTCCCCCTCCTCCACAGCATATGAGCCTGAGGAAGGTCTATTACCAACAGCTGCCGACTGGAGTGACCCTCGCTTCAGAAGAATTGATAGGCGGAGGCAACAGAAGGAAGGGAGGGGCAGGCCTGGATAAGTGCTGAGTCATGGAGCCACACCCCATGGCCTATATAAAGGACTTGCTTTCTGGCATTCTCTGAGTCAGGCAAAGTCTAAACATATCTTGCTGAAGTCACTTTCTAGTCTCCTGCCTGCCCTGAGGACTTTGCTAGGACTTTGGCAGAGCTGCAGAGGCACACCTGATTCGGATTTCCCTGACCCGGCTGTCAGCGGAGGAGTGGGACGTGATACCCATTATTTTCATTTTTCCTTGTATTTTATGCTCTGATAAAGCTAATAAAACATTTTGATCACTTTTGCCACACTTGAGAGCAAAGAGGGGTATATAGACTTATATACCGCTTCACAGTGCTTTATAACATACTCTACACAGTTTAGAGAATTGCCCCCCAACAATCTGAATCCTCATTTTACTGATCTCGGGAGGATGGAAGGCTGAGTCAATCTTGAGCCAGTCAGGATCGAACTGCTGGCAGCTGGCAGAGTTTTCCTGCAGTACTGCATTCTAACCACTGGGCCTCTATGGTTTATTTGTACAGCGTTTATATCCTGATCATGTCTGCGAGAGCCTCTGTGTAATAACACTGGTGATACTAGAGAAATTATAGAGACAGAACTCAAGATTCAAGACCATGGACCAGCTGGAAATGAATTCAACCAACAAAGCATGGGTCGACGAAAACAAAGAGACTTTATTAAACATTTTGCAAAATAGGGTGGTATCCCAGCAGATCTCAACAAGGAGTTTGAGCCAGGAAGCCACACCTGAAATTTCAAAAGCATCACATTTTATAGTTCCCTATCACAACACATACCCCCATGCCCCTCCTACATCGGATCCTGTGACCGATCAGAGCTAATCCAGGGCGCCTTCAGAGACAACATCATCTCTTTCTCTAATTTCATGTCCTTCAACACCTCCCTATTACTACCAATACCTCCCTTTTTCTACCCATAAAATATTTTGCAAGCGTGGCTCTTCCTTATCTCTACTGCCCTGGCATTAAGGAATGTCCCCATAGCTGGGCCTTTTTCTAAGGGGCCTCAAACAAAGAAGATTTATTCTAACACAACATTGTTATATTTTTCAGCATGTCTCTTCTCCACTATCTTAAAGCGGAATAATGTCTAACAAATTGTCCAGAAATATTTCACAAGAAGAGTCCTCCACTCCTCTGATCGCAACAAAATACCTTATGCCACCAGACTTGAAATTCTGAGTTTAGAAAATTTAGAACTACGTCGCCTTTGACAGGACCTGAGTATAACTCATAAAATCATCTGCTACAATGTCCTTCCTGTCAATGACTACTTCAGCTTCAACAACAACAATACAGGAGCACACAATAGATTCAAACTTAAAGTGAACCGCTCCAAACTTGATTGCAGAAAATACGACTTCAGTAACAGAGTGGTCAATGCCTGGAATGCACTACCAGACTCTGTGGTCTCATCCCAAAACCCCCAAAACTTGAACCTAAGACTGTCCACTGTTGACCTCACCCCATTCCTAAGAGGTCTGTAAGGGGCGTGCATAAGAGCACCAGCATACCTACCGTCCCTGTCCTAATGTTCTCTTTAGTTGTATTCATTTTATGTATTCAATTCATGCTTATATATATTATTTAATATGTATTTGACTAAATTAATTAATTATTTAATTAATTAATTAATTAAACAGAGTAGCAGAGCTGGAAGGAACCCTGCAGGTCATCCAGTCCAACCCCCTGCCTAAGCAAAAATTGAATCTTTACTTATATGCATTTCTAACCTATATACCTACATACTATTTTATTTTTGAATTTTCTCATATCCTAGAGACCCAACCTAGAATGTGTCCTTACTCAGCACCGCCAGACCAGTGAATCTTCTGACATTGCCTCTCCTTCGATTACAGGGCCGTGTGAACATGCCAGACGTATCAGCGGAGACCGTATTTGATGTCCTCCATGACACCGAATACCGGAAGAAGTGGGACTTGAATGTCATAGAAACCCATGAGATCGCCCGGCTCTCTGACACCGCTGATGTGGGATACTATTCTTGTGAGTAAAGACCTAAAGAAGATGTCATGATATTAGGCGCATGTCATTCTTAACAAGAGGATAGCAGGATCTGAGTCTTAAGTTTTTGGCACCCAGATTAAAAACAGTCTAGACGGTTTTGCATTTTGCATTTTTCTTGGCAAGGCTCACATATTATTGCTCAATTATTATTATTATTATTATTATTATTATTGGTTTGGTTTTATTTTTATTTATTTATTTTTGTCACAACAATATATGTAAGTATCATACAAAAAGATTATATAGTATATAAACATATATATGAGTAAATATTAGGAGGTATAAGCATATATATATAAATATATATATATTTAATTAATATATATATATATATATATATATATATATATATATATATATATATATATATATATATATATATATATATATATATATATATATATATATATATATATATATATATATATATATATATATATTTATATATATTTATATATATTTATATATATATATATGTAGGTCTTTGGTTGTTCGGGTTTTCTCCCGTGTAAAATTGGAAATGTCTTGGCAACGTTTCGACGAAGTCTCATTCGTCATCTTCAGGCTTCAGCTTCGTGCTTCTGGGAGCAATGTGTGATCGCAGCTGTTTTCTCCCTTTTACACGGGAGAAAACCCGAACAACCGAAGACCTACATACAAACACCCGTGAAAACCTCAGAAAACAAATATATATATATATAGGCGTTTTGGAAGTGGTTTGTTTGCCATTGCCTGTTTCCTAGGGCTGAGAGTGAGTGACTGGCCCAAGAACCCCCTGCTGACTTTGTGCCCAGGGCAAGACTAGGTAGAACTCACTGTCTCCAGTTTCTAGCCTGATGCTTTAACCACTATCCCAGATTGACCCTCTATCTTTAGGCCTAGGGCCCCAAATTACATGGTTCTCTGAATACTATAATTAAAGTGGAACCAGATTTAGCTAATTTAGGCTTTGGGGATGACGCAGACAAAGATCGAGATGGCCTTAGTAGTACACGCTTTTGGAATTTCTTCTGGAATTAGAGGTAGAAGATCCCTCGATACCAGAGGTTGACAACCTTCATTCTGAAGCCTTGCTCAAGATGCTTTCAGAAATTTTCATCTCTGGACCGCAGCCTGCTTGGCTAGACCTCACCTAGATACTAAAATGGCCAATATCTGCTGATATCTCAGATCTTTGGTAGTTAGAGAAGAGCATCCGCCTTCCATGTAGCTTATGGTTGTCCCTCCAGAACTAGCAAACTGTGTGGAGCATATTATGCACAAAATATGCCCTAAGGTGCTTAGGGGAATCGACTAGTCCAGGGGTCTCCAACCTTGGCAACTTTAAGCCTGGAGGACTTCAACTCCCAGAATTCTGGGAATTGAAGTCCTCCAGGCTTAAAGTTGCCAAGGTTGGAGACCCCCGGACTAGGACACTGATGGCTAACCATTTTTTCCTTGGGTGCCAAAAGTGTGCGTGGTTCTATAGAACCAGTAGTAAAACCGGCGAGAGGCTCCGCCCACTGACCTGAACATCATCAAAAGTGATCTGCGCATGCGCAGAAGCTCCACGCGAGCGTGATGCGAACTGGTAGTAAAGGTAAGTAGAACCCACCCCTGGTGTTCACACCCATAATGCAATGCCCCCCACTCACACCCTGCCCCCCTGCGCAGGCACGTGACACCCTCCCACCCTCCCCCAACCCCCGCACATGCGAACACAACCCCCCGTGCCCCTGTGTTGGTCCTAGCAGGCTTCCCTGAAGCCTCTAGAGACCGGATACGGCCCCTTTGCGGACTTCCGGTAGGTCCATTTTTTGCCTTCCAGAGGCTCCGGAGGTTTCAGAGGCTTTCCTGGAGCCTCCAGAAAGTCTGGAGGCCCATTTTTCACCCTCCCAGAGTCTCCATGCAAGCCCTGTACTTACTGGCATCCAATACGGGCCGTGTGGAGACTCCTGGGAGGGGCAGAGACCCATAAATCAGCTGGCCGGCAGGAGGCCCGCACGCACGCGCGGTGGAGCTGATCTAGGGCGACTGCTCGCATGCCTGCAGAAATGGCTTCGCGTGCCACCGGTTTGTCATCACAGGACTAGGATCAAAGCCAAAGTCTAGACCAGGGGTGTCCAACCTTGGCAAATTTAAGACCTGTGGATGTCAACTACCAGAATTTCCCAGCTAGTAGGTAGGTAGGTAGGTAGGTAGGTAGGTAGATAGATAGATAGATAGATAGATAGATAGATAGATAGATAGATAGATAGATAGATAGATAGATAGATAGATTTTTTTATTGGCCAAGTGTGATTGGACACACAAGGAATTTGTCTTGGTGCATATACTCTCAGTGTACATAAAAGAAAAGATACATTCGTCAAGAATCATAAGGTATAAAACTTAATGATAGTCATAGGGTACAAATAAGCAATCAGGAAACAATCAATATTAATATAAATCATAAGCAACAAAGTTACAGTCATACAGTCATAAGTGGAAGGAGATGGATAATGGGAACGATGAGAAGATTAATAGTAGTGCAGATTTAGTAAATAGTTTGATAGTGTTGCGGGAATTATTTGTTTAGCAGAGAGATGGCATTCGGGGAAAAAACGTTCTTGTGTCTAGTTGTTCTGGTGTGCAGTGCTCTATAGCGTCGTTTTGAGGGTAGGAGTTGAAACATTTATGTCCAGGATGCGAGGGGTCTGTATATATTTTCCCAGCCCTCTTTTTGATTCATGAAGTATACAGGTCCTCAATGGAAGGAAGGTTGGTAGCCATTGTTTTTTCTGCAGTTCTAATGATCCTCTGAAGTCTGTGTCTGTCTTGTTGGGTTGCAGAACCAAACCAGACAGTTATAGAAGTGCAGATGATCAGCAGCTGAATCAGCAGCTCCTTGGGCAGTTTGAGCTTTTTGAGTTGGCGCAGAAAGAACATTCTTTGTTGAGCTTTTTTAATGACGTTTTTAATGTTAGCTGTCCATTTTAGATCTTGTGATATGGTAGAACCTAGAAATGTGATAGTCATGCCTAAAGTAGAAGTCTACAAGTCTTAAAGTTGCCAACCTGTCTCAGACTTCCTTCAGCTATGGAAGCTCGCTGGTTAACTATGAGCTTTGAGCTGAAAGAAAGAGAAGTTATCAACCTAATAAATAAATACAATATTCATGACAATTAGTGGTTGTTATCTTTTTTTAAAGCTTGGTGGCCTGATGTTCTACAGGTAGTCCTCGACTTAGAATGATTCATTTAATGACTCTTTGAAGTTACGTTGGCATTTAAAAGAATGATTTAATTTACAATTGATCCTTACTCTTATGACTCTTGCAGAATCCCTATGGGTATGTAATAAAAATTGGCAGCCAGCATCTATTTACAATGGCATCCTGTGATCATATGATCATCGTTTGCAAACTTCTCAGCTGCCTGCCAAGAAACCAAGTCAATGTGGGAAGCCAAATTCGTTTAATGATTGCATGATTCACTTAACAATTGTAGTGATCCGCTTAACAACCTATTCTGTCTCCTTCCCCACTTCGGAGTAATGAGCTGGCCTTCAGCCAGTGGATTCACGGCTCTTATCAGTCCTGGCAGAGAAATCGCAGCTGCCCGCCAAAGTTCAAACAAATGACTCACAGAGTTAAGACTTCAGCTCTCTTTGAAACGGTTCAGCTAAGCTTTTGCTTCCCGTGGAGTGAGAGCAGTCCCAAAGCTCCTTATATATCCTGTGGGGTGGGGCTCCTTCCCCACCCTTCCCTTTGATGACGCCGCCTCTCTAATCTTCTGAAGCGCGGGTCAAGCCAAGCTTGATTATTATCAGCTGGGTCTGAGGGCGTAGCTTGAGGAAGGGAGGAATTAGGGGATGACGGCCTCATTATGTCCTCTGACTGGCCTGGTTCTGGCTCCTGGAGCCGGGCCAAAGGCATCGGAGCTCCCAAGGTAAGCCTTACCGGTGCTTCCCCCTCACTCTCGGAGTCACTTTCGGGCATGGGGCCAGGTTCGGGGGCTGGAGTCACAACACAACCCTTGCAAAAGAAATCGGGCATGACTCAACAACCTCTTTGCTTAGCAATGGAAATTCTGGTTCCAGTTGTGGTTATAAGTCAAGGACCATCTGGTTTGTTCCGATTCCATGGATGATGGGTCCAAATACCTCCATGGGGTTTTATGCGCATTCACTTACTAGATTTTTAGTCCACCTTTATTATAAATAACTCAAGACAGCAAACACACCTGGTTTTCCGGCCTCCTCCAGTTTTCCCCGCAGCAACAAACCCTGTGAGTGGGTTGGGCTGAGGTAGATTAATCAGTACGTGCTGGATTGCTTTTATAATTTTTTTTAAATCCTAATTCCTAAACATTGTAATGTGTAAAGGCAAGGCAGAATTCTTCCAAAGCTGTTGATCTCTTTCCCTAAGAAGGAAGGTAAGATTAGATTAGATTAGATTAGATTAGATTAGATTAGATTAGATTAGATTAGATTAGATTAGATTAGATTAGATTAGATTAGGATTAACAGAGTTGGAAGGGACCTTGTAGGTCATCTAATCCAACCCCACCCTTCCCAAGCAGGAGACCCTACACCATTTCTGACAGTTGGCAGTCCAATCTCTTCTTGAAAGCCTCCAGTGATGAATCTCCCACAACTTCCGAAGGCTGGAATAAAACAGAATTCATTGTATGTAGCAGTTATAAAGATCGGTTAGGTGGCCTTCCTTCACCTGATGGTATCCAGTCCTCTCAGAGCAACCTGCCTTAATTACCATATGTGGTAGGCATGTATGAAAGCAAGAAAATATTGGACCAAAATACACACATGGTTGGAAAAGATGATTAAGCTAGATTTAAAGATAGATTTAAAGCCAGAAATATTTTTACTACGTATAATACCAGAAGAAATTAAAAGACGCTTTTTCCTGGGGAGGAAAGCTATGGCAAATCTAGACAGCATACTAAAAAGCAGAAACATCACCCTGCCAAAAAAAGTGCGTATAGTCATGGCTATGTTTTCCCCAGTTGCAATGGATGGCTGTGAAAGTTGGACCATTAGAAAGGCTGAACGCCAAAGAATCGAGGCCTTTGAACTCTGGTGCTGGAGAAGACTGCTGCGAGTCCCTTGGACTGCAAGGCGATCCAATCTGTCAATCCTAGAGGAAATCAACTCTGACTGCTCTTTAGAAGGCCAGGTCCTGAAGATGAAACTCAAATACTTTGGCCACCTAATGAGAAGGAAGGACTCATTGAAGAAGAGCCGAATGCTGGGAACGATTGAGGGCAAAAGAAAAAGGATACAACCGAGAACAAGGAGACTGGATGGAATCACTGAAGCAGTCGGTGTGAGCTTAAATGGACTCCAGGGGATGGTAGAGAATAGGAAGGCGTGGAGGAACTTTGTCCATGGGGTCACGATGGGTTGGACAAGACTTCGCAATTAACAACAACAAACAATACCAGAAAGTTTTGACAAAGGGGCTATATATTTAATGTTACATGTACTGACCCCAGTGAGAATTGTATTTGCACAATATTGGTAAAATGAGAAACGCCCCATCAGATGATAGTACAATTTGGAAAATATTGGATTGTGCAGAGATGGATAGATTGACATTGAAAATAAAAGATAAAGGAGATAGAGTATTATAAACATGGAATAGGTTTTATCAATGGTTAGAGATAAGAGGTAGAAATTAGATGGAGGAAGAGCTTTGGTTATGTATAAGTAAAGTATGAATGTTTATAACCAGAAGTTGGCAATTGATACTTATAAATACAATTGATATGCTTATAAATAAACTAACGTAATTATTATGTATACCATTAATATTACTCTCAGTATATTTGTTACTTCATTTTCTTTCTTTTTTTCTTCTTCTGTAAAATGGACAACCAGGACAACACGCTGTATTCAAAATACATATATATAAATAATTAAAAAAAACTTGACTTTAAAAAAAAACAACCTGCCAAATTACTAGGTGAGCTGGCATGCAAATTGGACATCCCTGACATAGTCATGCCAGTATGCCAGGGAGGCCTCAGGTTGGCAAACCTCACCTGGGTGATAAAAAAAGATTAACCTTTGTGGAATTATGGTTCTGAGCGCCACATACCCAGAGGGTTATTAACAGGTTAGATAAGGTTTAAGAGAGGAAGACAACAAAGGCAATAACAAGGACTGGAGGAGCTGCTTGTGAAGACAGGCTGAAGGCACTTGAGGAGTTCAACCTTAAGAAAACCAGACTTAAGGGGAGCATGAAAATCGTATGCAGGTGCATAAAGGAAAACAAAAAAAAAGATCAAAAACTCTACATTGAGTTTTGCAGACAGCCAGATTGGATGATCTTTGCGCTCCCTTCCAGCTCTTCATTTCTGTGATTTAAACCAGGGCTCTCCAACCTTGGCAACTTTAAGCCTGGCGGATTTCAACTCTCAGAATTCCCCAGCCAGCTTTTCGCTTGTCTGGGAATTGAAGTCCTCCAGGCTTAAAGTTGCCAAAGTTGGAGAGCCCTGATTTAAATTATTTCCCCCCACCCCCCCGCTTTTTCTTCATATTTTAATCTCTGCCCATCCAATTGATGCACCTTTTCTACCATCTCGGCTAGGGAAGTGCCCCAAACCTTTAAAGAACCGCGATGTGGTCACCCTGAGGTCCTGGCGAGTCTTGGATAAGTCATATATAATCCTCAATTTCTCTGTCAAGCACCAGGTAAGTGAGACAAACAAACAGGTAAGGGGTCTTTTGCGGGTGGTTTTTTATTTATTTATTTATTTTATTTATTTATTTATTTATTCGTATTTCTATACCGCCCTATGTCCCTAAGGACTCAGGGCGGTGTACAGCCATATAAAAACACACAAATATACAAAATAAAACATTCATCTAAAAAACTTATTATAAAGGCCAAATATTTAAAATAAGATATAAATAATAAAACCCAATTTAAACCAAAGCTAAAATTTAGTCATTTAAAAATTTAAAACCCTAGTCCAGTCCTGCGCAAATGAATAGATGTGTCTTAAGCTCGCGGCGGAAGGTTCGAAGGTCAGGAAGTTGACGGAGTCCTGGGGGAAGTTCGTTCCAGAGGGTGGGAGCCCCCACAGAAAAGGCCCTTCCCCTGGGCGTCGCCAGTCGGCACTGCCTGGCCGACAGCACCCTGAGGAGTCCCTCTCTGTGAGAGCGCACGGGTCGGTGGGAGGCATTCGGTGGCAGCAGACGGTCCCGTAAGTAACCCGGCCCTATGCAATATGGAGGTTTAGCAATATGGAGGGCTTAATCAGAAAATCCTCAGCTTACGCCCACAATTGAGTCCAGAATTTTCTGCTACTAAGTGAGGCATACGTCAAGTGAGTTTTACAACTTTCCTTGCCACCGGTTGTTAAGTGAATCCCTGCATGGTCTTTAAGTGAATCTGGCTTCCCCGCTGACTTTGTCAGAAGGTTGCAAAGGGTTTCCATGACCCCAGCATACTGCAGTTTGATTTGCACAGCATAGTACGCTAGATTAAAACGGGATGCCTAGTAATTTTGGTTTCACCACATTGTGGGAACCTACCCTTGGCTTAGCCTAAAATCATCCTATTGTTTGGGCATTGCATACTGCCGTGATACAGTTTCTTTTCTTAACCCGGATTTGGTGGGTTGTGAGAAACCGGCACAGTGTTTAGTTTAGCGCTGGAAATATCTGGCAGAGCTGCCCTCTGCTGGTAGATGTGCTTTTCTTCCACCACAGAGTCCCTAGTGGTCAGTGTTGGCTTTGCAAGTCCACAGCTACAAAAATCAGTTCAGTTAAGACTGTTCTGACCCAGCTCTACAAACCCGACAAATCCTCTCAGGTTAACTAAAAGATTCCTTTATTGGGAGCGCCAGCAGCCCCGGCAAAAAGTTTCTCTCTCAAGGCAGGCTAACAAGTCCATGCATCCGGAAGATGAATAGTTGTGTGCCACATCTGTTCATCTCCACCCCCTGCCTTTTATCTCCAGAGCTCGGGTGGGGCTTTGCTAGCAGCGGTGGCTCTTCCGTCCCAAGGACCGGCCCATAGATTTCCACTGCTCTCCTCTCCTCTGCCTTCTGTGCATCCACGCGTCAGGCACTGGACCCAGATGTTCCTCCTCTTCCTCCACAGCCACCTCCAGACCTGGGGGCTGTTGACTCTCCATCTGAGAGCTGACGGACGGCCCAGGCTCCACCTCTGTCTCTCTATCTGCCAGCTCCATTCCACCACTTCCCCCTCGGAGCTCTCAGGTTGCTTTGATGATGATTCTGACTCACACTCCTCCCTCCCTCTCCTGATTTGGCTGCTGGAGGGGCCGGCGGCCAAGAGACCACAACAAAGGCTGGTCAAAAGACTCAGACCTAAAACCCAACCCCAACCCATTATTTGGCTTTCCTTTGTATAGAAATACCCTCCCCGCAAGGACCTCGTCAGAGCTGTGTCCCTCTTAGCTGGATACCTGGTGCAACCAACTGGACCTAGCAGCTGCTGTTTGACTTATTTGGCTCAGGTGGACCCAAAAGGTAAGGACTCATTCTACAGATAGATGTTGCCTTTGTTTGGATCTGAAACATGTCAAAGGTGCTTTAGGCCCAGTGCTCTACTCATCACAGAACAGATAAGCATTCCCACAATGGATTTTATTTAAAATGATCAGCTGCTGCCAGGAAGTAGCCTGGGATGAGAGCCACTTCAAACATGGGAGGCTTGCCAAGGTAAACTGAGCTGTATGTGCAAGTTACCCCAACCTGCTTCAAGACCAGATCCTGAGCTTTTTATGTTGTCCTGGAAATTGCTTGGTCAACCATTCCAAGTTCTGGAGCAGCACCCCTACTGGCACAGTGGTTAAACTGCAGGCTAACTTTGCTCACTTGCCAGCAGTTCGATCCTGACTGGCTCAAGGTTGACTCGGTCTTCCATCCTTCCGAGGCTGATAAAACGAGGATCCAGACTGTTGAGGGCAATGTGCAAATAATACTCACATTGTAAAGTGCCCAGAGATTGATGTTAATCACTGTTGGGCTGCATGTAAGATGAAATGCTGTTGCTATTATTACTTTCTGAGTCCCATCTGTCCACACCCACCCACCCACTCAGTCCATCATTCAGTGTGGGAAGCTCATCAATTAACCGCTACAACCACAACAGCTAAGAGTGGTTTTCATCCATGTGGCATAAGGTTTACAGGAGTCATTGAACCCGTGTGGGAACTGGGAAGCATGTTCGATTTCACGAAATCAGCACGTGGAACAGACCTGATCTACCAATGAACACCTGGATGTCATGTAAAGTCTGTGTATATTAGTTGAGGCCCCGGTCCAAGTGCTTTTTAAGTCTTGTAGTCTGGGGGCACAATGTTTCTTGGAATTGTTCTTATTATTTATTTATTTATTAAATGTATAGGCCACCCATTTTACCATCAAAGCCAAAGCTGTGGCTGTCGTGGGATCTCAGTCACTGAAATAATTCTGGATTGTCATTGAATGGATTATTTTTCACCACCCTGAATGTAAACAAAAAGATCCAATTCCAAACTGGGTAGGGGCCAGGACAATCCTCTCCCCGCCCCCACCCCAGGCAAGGCCTGGTTCCAGGGTCTCCACAAATGTGCTTCTTCCCCCTGATCATGTTCTATATATGAGCCACGGTGGCGCAGTGGTTAGAGTGCAGTACTGCAGGCTATTTCTGCTGACTGCCGGCTGCCTGCAATTTGGCAGTTCGAATCTCACCAGGCTCAAAGTTGACTCCGCCTTTCATTCTTCCAAAGTGGGTAAAACGAGAACAAATAAAATTTGTTGGAGGCAAATATGCTGAGTCTGTAAACCGCTTAGAGAGGGCTGTAAAAACACTGTAAAGTGGTATATAAGTTTAAGTGCTCTGGCTATTTTCCTTCCTCCCCTCCCTTCCCCATCCATCCATCCCAACTCAAGGTTGACTCAGCCTTTCCATCCTTCCGAGGTGGGTAAAATGAGGACCCAGATTGTTGGGGGAGGCAATAGGCTGACTCTGTAAACTGCTTAGAGAGGGCTGGAAAGCATGGTGAAGCGGTATATAAGTCTAAGTGCTATTGCTATTGCTAAGGAGGACATTCTGGTTTTTTTTCAATTATTTCATTGTAGTTGTCCTCCAAAACCTTTATGAATCCTCTTTTGGTGCAGGATTCTTTAACGGGACCAGCAAGTAAAGAGGTTTTGAGTGCTGGACCAACCCCTCCACCCAAAAACACTTTCGAGGTGCAGGGTTTGAAGTCTAGAAACAGTTCATATCTTATTTCAGGGTTCCTCTCCTTGACAGCCTTGACTGTTCTTCCATGGTCTCTTCTTTTCCCCTTCCTTATCTGCTTCAGCTTCTGTTCGCAGCCCTTTCCCAATCCTCTCTAGTTCCTTTGTGGGGCTTTCTTCCCGTCTGGCTTTTGTCCACTTCTTCCATCAATATGCTTCTTAGAGGAATTTAATTTGAGCCAAGAGCTGAGCGGTCCAAATTGTCCCAAAGGGATGGATGGAAACTTTCCAGCTGGGAAAAGGATCGGGTAGGAGGAGGGTGACATGAACCTTGATTGAAGTTGTATATATTTTCCATCTTCTCTTCTCCAATCCAGGATCCCTGCCTAAGTGGGTTGTGAACAAAGCTTCTCAGTACCTGGCACCAAAGGTGAGTGAGGCCTCACCTGTTTGGCTGAGCTGATTGATGAGTCATGGTGGTTTTTCCCAGCACTTACATTGGTTTAAATGAGACCAGGTAACGGAAAGCTACGGGTTGTGTTTATCTCCCTGGGGCAAGGTTAAGGTGGGGACATTGATGGGCAACTAGAGCAAAGGTAAGAAATTGAGGTAAAATTGTAAAGGATGAAATAGTATAGTGTAGAGCAGAGTAGAGTAGAGTAGAGTAGAGTAGAGTAGTGTAGTACAGGGGAGGGGAGGGGAGAGGAGAGGAGAGGAGAGGAGAGGAGAGAAAAGAAGAGGGAAGGGAAGGGAAGAGAAGGGAAGAGAAAAGAGGAGGGGGGAAGAGAAAAGAGAAGAGGAGAGGAGAGGAGAGGAACGGAAGAGAAGAGAAGAAAGGAGAGGAAGGGAAGGGAGAGGAGAGGAGAGGAGAGGAGAGGAGAGAAAGAAGAGGAAGGAAGGAAGAGAAGGAAGAGAAAAGAGGAGGGGGGAAGAGAAAAGAGAAGAGGAGAGGAGAGGAGAGGAAGGGAAGGGAAAGGAGAGGAGAGGAGAGGAGAGGAGAGAAAAGAAGAGGGAAGGGAAGGGAAGAGAAGGGAAGAGAAAAGAGGAGGGGGGAAGAGAAAGAGAAGAGGAGAGGAGAGAGAGAGGAAGGGAGAGGAGAGGAGAGAGGAGAGAGGAGAGAAAGAAGAGGGAAGGGAAGGGAAGAGAAGGGAAGAGAAAAGAGGAGGGGGGAAGAGAAAAGAGAAGAGGAGAGGAGAGGAGAGGAACGGAAGAGAAGAAAGGAGAGGAAGGGAAGGGAGAGGAGAGGAGAGGAGAGGAGAGGAGAGGAGAGGAGAGGAGAGACAGAGTTGGAAGGGACCTTGGAGGTCTTCTAAACCAACCCCCTTTTTAGGCAGGAAACCCTACACCACTTCAGACAAATGGTTATCCAATATATTCTTAAAAACTTCCAGTGTTGGAGCATTCACAGCTTCTGGACAGAAATTGTTCCACTGAGTAATTGTTCTGTCAGGAAATTTCTTCTTAGTTCTAGGTTGCTTCTCTCCTTGGTTAGTTTGAAGTATAGGTAGTCCTCAACTTACGGCCACAGCTGAGGCCCATAACTCATGTTGCCAAGTGAGAAATTCGTTAAGTGTGTTTTGTCCCATTTTACGACTTTTCCTGCCACATTCGTTAAACGAATCACTACAGCTGTTCAATTAGTAACACGGTTGTTAAGTGAATCTCGCTTCCCCATTGACTTTTTTTTTTTTTTTGCATTTATATCCCACCCTTCTCCGAAGACTCAGGGCGGCTTACACTATGTCAAGCAATAGTCTTCATCCTATTTGTATATTTATATACAAAGTCAACTTTTATTGCCCCCAACAATCTGGGTCCTCATTTTACCTACCTTATAAAGGATGGAAGGCTGAGTCAACCTTGGGCCTGGTGGGACTAGAACCTGCAGTAATTGCAAGCAGCTGCTGTTAATAACAGACTGTCTTACCAGTCTGAGCCACAAGAGGCCCCAACGACTTTGCTCGTTCAGATCGTTGCAGAAGGAGATCACATGACGCCTGGACGCTGTGACCGTCATAAATATGAGCCAGTTGTCCCGCAATCCAAATGTAAATCATGTGACCATGTGACCATGGGGGATGCTGCAATGGTCATAAGTGTGAAAAATGGTCATAAGTCCCTGTTTTTTAGTGCCTTTGTAACTTCAGTCACTAAGTTGAGGGCTACCTATATTCCCACTGCTGTGACTAGCTTAGTGTGGACTCACGCAAGCCTCTCCAACTCACTTTTCTTTTTATATGTGAATTTTATTAAAAAGGACATGAAGAATAAAAAAGATGGGAGGGTTTGCAATTCTTTTTTTTTTTTCCTGGCTTGTCCAAACTGCGTAAAGTTGTGGGGGTTGGAGACGTCTCATTCAACTGGCATGTGAGCCTTTATATTCCCCAAATGGGTCCTGTTAGCTTCTGGCAAAGGAATAACAGAATAACAGAGTTGGAAGGGACCTTGGAGGTCCTCTAGTCCAGCCCTCTGATCAAGCACGAGAACCTATACCATCTCAGACAGGTGACTGTCCAGTCTCTTCTTAAAAACCTCCAGTGATGGAGCGTCCACGATTTCTGGAGGCAAAAACTGTTCCACTGGTTAATTAACCTTCACTGTTAGGAAGTTTCTCCTTAATTCCAGGTTGTTTCTCTCTTTGATTAGTTTCCATTGTTTCTTGTCCTGCCCTCTGGTGCTTTGGAGCAGGGGTCTCCAAGCTTGGTCCCTTTAAGACTTGTGGACTTCAACTCCCAGAGTTCCTCAACCAGCTTTGCTGGCTGAGGGACTCTGGGAGTTGAAGTCCACAAGTCTTAAAGGGACCAAGCTTGGAGACCCCTGCTTTGGAGAATAATTTGACCCCCCTCTTCTTTGTGGCAGCCCTTCAAATACTGAACTACTGCAATCATGTGGCCCCTAATTCTTCTTTTCTCTAGACTAGCCAAACCCAAATCCTGCAGCTGTGCTTCATATGTTTTAGTCTCCAGGCCTTCGATCATCTTAGTTGCTCTTCTCTGAACTTTTTCCAAGGTCTCAACATCTTTTTTGTAGTATGGTGACCAAAATTGGTTGCAGTATTCCAGGTGTGGTCTTACTGGGGTTTTATAAAGTGGTACTAGTACTTCACGTGATCTTGATTCTGTGCCTATGTTGGTGCAATCAAGGATTGTATTAGCTGAGTCCAGAGTTGGAAGGGACCTGGTCTCTTTTTAAAAACCTCCAGTGATGAAGCACCCACGTTGACATCTGGTGTTGTGTCTCGCTCGCTTTCCCCGCAGCCGGGCCCCTCTTATCTCCTTCCGAACGCTGAGGAATGTCCTGGCATGCCTCCAGGCCCCAGCCCCAGCACCATGCCCAGACAGGCCGAGCAAGAAGAAGGGCCTGACGTGCCTCCAGCCCCCAGCCCTGGCTCCATGCCCAGGCAAACGGAGCAACTAGACCCCTCCCCCTCCCCCACAGCATGTGAGCCTGAGGAATGTCAATTACCAACAGCTGGAGCCTGGAGAGATCCTCGCTTCCGGAGAATTGATAGGCGACGTCAGCAAAAGGAAGGGAGGGGCAGGCCTGGATAAGTGCTGAGTCATGGAGCCACACCCCATGGCCTATATAAAGGATCTGCTTTCTGGCATTCTCTGAGTCAGGCAAAGTCTACCTTGGATTGCTGAAGTCACTTCCTGGTCTCCTGCCTGCCTTGAGAACTTTGCTAGGACTTTGGCAGAGCTGCAGAGGCACGCTTGATACGGACTTCCCCGACCCGGCCGTCAGCGGAGGAGTGGGACACGACATCTGGGTTTTATCCAATGACATTTGGACATTTTATTTTATCCAATCCAACACATACTACCAACTGAAATTCCAAAAGATTCCAGATTGGATTGCATTTACATTTACGGAGTTTGTAAATATGTTAGTATTAAATACTCTCCGGCGATGCCTTTAAGAATTCTTGTTTTGAGCCAGACTTTTTGCTTATATCTCATTTTAACCCATCACTGCACGTGGGCAGACAAATTTTTCGTTTACGTGTGGGATGAAGAATTTCATTTAAATTTAGATTCTTATGAAAATGGAACAGCAGCAGCAGCAGCAGAAACAACAACAACAGAATTGAGAAAGATTGAAGTTGTGTCTCCCTGTTCCCAGATTTTTTAAAAAGCATGTTAAAAGCTGATGGGAAATCTGGGAGAAGAAAGAAAGAGGGTGGAAAAGGGTAACAAAATAACAGAATAACAGAGTGGCAACATGGGAGAAAATCTGGGTTAGAAATGTTAAGTTTACACAAGCACAGAATGTTGTGTCTTGCCCGCTCTCACCGCAGCCGGGGTCTGCTTATCTGCTTCCGAACACGGAGGAATGTATGCCTCCCGGCCCCAGCCCTGGCTCCATGCCCAAGCAGGCTGCAGAGGAGGGAGCATCCCCCGGCCCCAGCCCTGGCTCCATGCCCAGGCAAACGGAGCAGCTAGACCCCTCCCCCTCCTCCACAGCATGTGAGCCTGAGGAAAGTTTATTTCCAACAGCTGCTGATTGGAGTGACCCTCGCATCAGAAGACTGGATAGGCGGAGGCAACAGAAGGAAGGGGCAAGCCTTAATGAGTGCTGAGTCATGGAGCCACACCCCATGGCCTATATAAAGGAGCTGCTTTCTGGCATTCTCTGAGTCAGGCAAAGTCTAAACATATCTTGCTGAAGTCACTTTCTGGTCTCCTGCCTGCCTTGAGGACTTTGCTAGGACTTTGGCAGAGCTGCAGAGGCACACCTGATTCGGATTTCCCTGACCCGGCCGTCAGCGGAGGAGTGGGACACGACACAGAATCTACGGGGAAATTTTTATAAGATGTTTTATAGATGGCATTTAGATCCCAAAAAATTATCATGTATGTATCCTGATATCCAAGCGAAATGTTGGATATGTGAGTGTGATGATGCTACATATTTTCATATTTGGTGGACTTGCAAGAAAATTAAGGCCTTTTGGATGAGAATTTGGTGGATTATTCAAAATGTCCTGAAGAAGAAGATAAAGTTCCTGCCGCAATTTTTCCTTTTGGGAATTATAACGGATTGTACAGTGACTGAGACTAAATTGATCTTGAACTTAATAACAGCAGCAAGGCTGCTGATTGGACAATATTGGAAGAAAAAAGAATTACCTACAATAGAAGAATGGATATCGAAAGTTACTAACTTGGCTGAGATGGCAAAAATCTCAGCCTTTTTGAAAGACAATACGCAGGAAAGATATTTAATTGAACGGAAAAAATGGATTGATTATTTACAAAATAGATATCAGATTAAGAGATATCAGATTGCCTTTGAGTAATTAGGATGTATTATTTTAGAATGTTATGGGGGAGATTAGGAAATGAAAAGACTCGGATGAGGCTAATTGGATTAGAAGGGAAAATCTTATTCTATATTTGGTTTATGTGTAACAATACCTTGTGATTGACCCGGGAAGCCGGGGGTGGGGGGGGTGAAGGGAGGGGTGAAGGGAGTTTTGAGGGGGGGCAAAAGGGGGAAAATGTTTGTTTTTTAAAACTTTTTCAATTAAAAAAAAACAGAATAACAGAGTTGGAAAGGAGGTTTTCTAGTCAGGTTTGAGTTTCAGTGCATAACTTTTAAATAGCTGGTGGAGCTTAATAGAATTGTGGTATTGTCTACATCAGGAGTCTCCAACCTTGGTCCCTTTAAGACTTGTGGACTTCAACTCCCAGACTTCAACAACCCAGCAAAGCTGGCTGAGGAACTCTGGGAGTTGAAGTCCACAAGTCTTAAAGGGACCAAGGTTGGAGACCCTTGGTCTACATTACCTGCAAAGAACATTATGAGAAAGAGAAATGGACTTGCAAACTTTTTGCTCGTGATTTTCTTCTTTATTATCCTGACCCAGGTTCTTTTCCCTTCTTCTCATCCCACGCTTCAGCTTATGAAGAAAATGTACAAAGCTTGCCTGAAATATCCTTCCTGGAAGCAGCAACACAACGCAGGCAAAAAGCCGTGGTTGCATCCGGAGCAGAGCTTTCTTCCCACAATGCCCCTGTCCGAACTGTCCCTCCAACATGCCTCCTCGCTGGAGAACATCGACGAGAGCAGTTTAATGGAAGCCAAGGAAGAGAAGGGAGACATCAGTGGTTCAGAGAATTGATGCCAATTTGACTTTTGCTCACTTTTGAGACTTAGCACTCGCCAGCCAGCTGGCTTACCCAGTTGGTTTTACAATAAAGGATAAAAAAAAAAATCAGATGCATTTTTTTTTTAATTTCATGGCCATTGCATGGCACTTATCTTTCCTAGCTCATTCAGGCAGTGTGGCTTAGAGAAGCTGGTTAGGTAGTGAATAAGATAAAGGTAAAGGTTCCTCTCGCACATACTGTATGTGCTAGTCATTCCTGACTCGAGGGGGCGGTGCTCATCTCCGTTTCAAAGCCGAAGAGCCAGCACTGTCCGAAGACGTCTCTGTGGTCATGTGGCCGGCATGACTCAACGCCAAAGGCGCACAGAACGCTGTTACCTTCCCACCAAGGTGTCCCTATTTTTCTACTTGCATTTTTTATGTGCTTTCGAACTGCTAGGTTGGCAGAAGCTGGGACAAGTAACGGGAGCTCACCCCTTACGTGGCACTAGGGATTCGAACCGCTGAACTGCCAATCTTTCAATCAACAAGCTCAGCGTCTTAGCCACTGAGCCACCAAGTCCCTTTTTAGGTAGTGAATAGTTGTTTCTATTCCAGGAGGAAACCATGTGGTTTACTACGAGGGAGCTAGGTTTGTCTAGCCTATCAAAGAGAGGGAGTAGGAGTGATACGATATTCATCAGGATTATTGAGGGGCTGTCACAGAGAAGGGGGGAATTGACTTGTTCACCTTAGCAAGAGACGGAAGGACAAGAAGCAATGGGTAGAAGCTTGTCAAAGAGAGATAAAACATAAAGAAATTAATCAATGGAATAGCTTGCCTTCTTGAGTGGTGTGTCCCCCATCACTTGAGGTTTTTAAAAAATAGATTGGATAACCATTTGACCGGGCTAATATAAGATCTCCTGCATTGAGCAGAGGTTGGACTAGAAGACCTCCAAGGTTCCTTCGAACCCCGTGATTTTATGTTCTATGGTGAATTAAAAATGTACAAATGGAATCAAAGCATGCATTAGCAAATGCTATTTTTCTGATCAATTACTGGCTTGATTTCTTATTGACTTGCTCCTCAAAGCAGCTTAGCTAAAACAAAGCGGGGGCGGGGAAGGCTTGAATTCCAAACTAAATTTGACTGAACTGTCAAATCAAATGGATCAAATATGTTTAATGATCTATTTATTTCTCCTTCCGGTTGTGTTGACAGTGATAACCCTGTAGTAACTTTTAGAGGAGTTTCTGTTGATGTACAGCAAGGGTCTCCAACTTTGGCAACCTTAAGACTTGTGGGCTTCAATTCCCAGAATTCCTCCGGCTAGGGAATTCTGGGAGCTTGAAGTCCACAAGTCTTAAAAGTTGCCAAGTTTGGAGACCCTCTGCTCTACAGGGAGCCCTTAAACCCCAGGTAGTATGGCGCTGAATTTCAGAATTTGGTTCTTCAGCCCCAACAAGGATGATCAAGATGGTCAATGAGAGGCTACTCGACTTGGTTTTACAAGCCTCCACCTTTTGATCCGTACGGGTGCCGTTGATTGCGACAAACTTAGAAAATTGATCAAATTGATTAGCACTGGTCCTATACCTATACCAAAGCGATTGCACTGGCTTTTGACTAAAATTTTAAATTCATGCCACATCGTTGACGTCTTGGAAGGAAGAGACGTCTCCAGCGAAACGCTCTTGCTTGTCTAGTTTTAATGGGGGAAGCTTTTGAACCAGATTTGCAGAATCTCCTCTTACGTAACATTGGGGGCTCTTTGCTCTCATGGGTGGATCAACTATGGAGGATCAGAAGAGGCAGGCACACTGGCTTAAATGGCAGGATAGATAGATGGAGGAAGGAAAATGAAAGGCAGAAGAATGTGGTATTTGCTGGAGAGGGAGGGGGCTGTTTCTCCAATTGAGGTGGCACTTAAATACCAGGTTTCTCTGCCTGGCTTTCAGCTTCTCTGGCAAAGTGATGCGGTTCTTATTTCTGTTCTAATTGCTGTTTTCTTCCTTTAAAGAGCCCCGCTGACGGATCTACTCGGGACCGGGTTTTACAACTTCTGTTACAAAATCCACCTTCCCTTTTGAAGATCTGCAAATGGACCAAAGGGACCACTTTTGCAAGCTGGAGGTAAGAAAGTGGTCTGGAATAGATGGTCTTCCTTTGATGGCTGCTTTAGCACTCTTGATTGGGTGTGAGATATGTGAAAACTGCAAACAGTTGTTCCTGAGTGGTTCCTCTTTCTGTTTCTTCTCCATTTATGTTCTCTGTGTGAAAGACAACATTACCTGAAATGTGAAACTCCGTAAACCATTTTTTTTTAAAAGAAGGAAAACAATAAATCAATGGCACCCAGGATATTCAATCCACTATTCTAGCGTAGAGCAGCGGCTTCAGATCAAACTGGTGTTCAAATTAATGGAAGCTACTCGGAACCACTACTTCAATCGATCAGAATAGAGCTGGAAGGGACCTTCGAGGTCTTCTAGTCCAGCCCCCCGCTCAAGCAGGAGACCTTATACCATTTCAGACCAGTGACTGTCCTATCTCTTTTTTAAAAACCTCCAGTGATGAAGAGCCACAAGATATGGAAGCAAGCTGTTCCACTGGTTGATTGTCCTCACTGTTAGGAAGTTTCTCCGTAGTTCTAAGTTGCTTCTCTCCTTGATTAGTTTCCATCCATTGTTTCTTGTCCTGCCCTCAAGTGCTTTGGAGCAGGAGTCTCCAACCTTGGCAACTTTAAGCCTGGCGGACTTCAATTCCCAGAATTCCACAGCCAGCTTTTGCAGGTTGGATACCCCTGCTTTGGAGAATAAGTTGACCCCTTCCTCTTTGTGACATTCCCTCAAATACTGGGATACTGCTAGCAGGTCTCCCCTAGTCCTTCTTTTCTATATAGACTTCAGGTTATCTGTTTCCAGAGGATCTTTGTAAGTGGCGTCTCCTCCCATCCTCATCCCCAAATCTCAAAGATCGCTTCTCTTGTAAAATATGGAAATTAGCTCTTACTTTTATCTTTCAAGAAAAGAAAAATATATTTGGTTCTCTTCTCCACCCTTGCCCATCCTTCCATCTTAAAATATCAGCTGTTGTATTTTTTCCAGCTCTCTAGATAATTATTGGTCACCACAATGTAAAAAAAATGTTGGAGACTCTAGAAAGAGTGCAGAGAAGAGCAACAAAGATGATTAGGGGACTGAAGGCTAAAACATATGAAGAACGGTTGCAGGAACTGGGTAGGTCTAGTTTAATGAAAAGAAGGACTAGGGGAGACATGATAGCAGTCTTCCAATATCTCAGGGGTTGCCACAAAGAAGAGGGAGTCAAACTATTCTCCAAAGCACCTGAGGGCAGGACAAGAAGCAATGGGTGGAAACTAATCAAAGAGAGTTGCAACTTAGAACTAAGGAGAAATTTCCAGACAGTTAGAACAATTAGTAAGTGGAACAACTTGCTTCCAGAAGTTGTGAATGCTCCAACACTGGAAATTTTTAAGAAAATTTTGGATAACCATTTGTCTGAAGTGGTGTAGGGTTTCCTGCCTGGGCAAGGGATTGGACTAGATTTCCAAGGTCCCTTCCAACTGTTGTTGTTGTTGTTGTTGTTTCCAAGGTCCCTTCCAACTGTTGTTGTTGTTGTTGCTGCTGTTGTTATTATTATTATTATTATTAATGAGTTTTTGTTTCTAATTATGTAAATTAATCAGTTCAACACAGATCAGTTTAATACTGTTATTTAATCAGTTTGACAGTGATATTCAGTCACGTTTTTTGTTTCAAATGCCGTTTTTCCTCTTCAGTGCAATTTGTAGAGTGTTGTGTTATCACAATTCTTTGGACGAGCAAACTGCCCCTAGAAGCATCATCAACATATAGCTTTATCCCTTTCATTTGTCAGTTTGGTTGCTTAAATTTTACTCTCACCACCCCTAGTGGTTTTAATGCCATAAATATATAAGATTTGGCCTTTTTGTATTTCTGCATTTTTTGTGATTGTATTCCATGGCACAGCCATCTTGGATTTTTATAAATCCTTTACATCTGTGAAAGAAATTTTGAGCAACAATTTATATTTTGCAAAAAATACAAAAGGCCAACTGGAATTTTTATTTCAAGAAAAATCAAAAGCCACTTTCCTATTTTCTGCTTAATAGAATAGAATAGAATAGAATTTTTATTGGCCAAGTGTGATTGGACACACAAGGAATTTGTCTTGGTGCATATGCTGTCAGTGTGCATAAAAGAAAAGATACCTTCATCAAGGGTACAACATTTACAACACAACTGATAGTCAATATATCAAGTTACAGTCATAAGTGGAAAGAGATTGGTGATGGGAACGATGAGAAGATTAATAGTGCAGATTTAGTAAATAGTTTGACAGTGTTGATGGAATTATTTGTTTAGCAGAGTGATGGCCTTCGGGAAAAAACTGTTCTTGTGTCTAGTTGTTCTGGTGTGCAGTGCTCTATAGCATCGTTTTGAGGGTAGGAGTTGAAACAGTTTATGTCCAGGATGTGAGGGATCTGTAAATATTTTGACGGCCCTCTTAATACCGTCAGTGGCATTCCAAAAGAGTCAATTTGAAACAAGATGGGCAGCAAATAAATTTAATAAAGAGATAGCTGATAATACTTCTCATGTAGCTCTTTGGGTCTAATGCAGTCTGATCAGGTTGAATAAGCTGCAAGCTATTTATCCTCTTTGCTGGAAGAGCCATAAACTTTGCTGTCTGTTTAATGAGATGCTATAGACAAAAAAAATAACATCTTTTTAGCTAGACATACGTTAGAACATCCTTCCTAAAAGAATGTTAATTCAAGGCCTGATTTGATGGTAATATTAGTTATAGTAAATAATAGTTATTATTAATAATATGGTTTTTCTTTACAGCTCTTCGGATGAAATGTTTTAAGGATAATGGCAGAATATTTTTCTTTTTAACCAGAGTGGCTAAACATTGACAAATTTTTAAATCAAAAAAATCTTTTTAAAAAATATATATATATATTTGATTTTTTGATTTAAATCTGATTTTTTTTTATTTTCATCCAATTTATTTTAATAAAATGCTTTTGGAATAAAAATCTATCTAAAGATAGTTTTCTATTTAAGAGACATTAATAATGTGGTTTATATCAGCATGACATGGAGCTTAGTTATGTGGCATGAGGCTATATATTCTGCAATATTGAGACTGTCAGTGACTCAACAGTGGGTCAGAGGAGGAGCCGCTGCGGGACAGAGCTCTTTAAAAATGATGATTAAATCAAGTTGATTTAAATCAAGCCGTTTTATTAGTGATTTAAATCATTAGTGATTTTAAATATTAAAATAATTGCTACCAACTTGCCTTCCATTGAGGACCTGTATACTGCACGAATCAAGAAGAGGGCCGTGAAAATATTTGCAGATCCCTCGCATCCAGGACATAAACTGTTTCAACTCCTACCCTCAAAACGACGCTATAGAGCACTGCACACCAGAACAACTAGACACAAGAACAGTTTTTTCCCGAAGGCCATCACTCTGCTAAACAAATAATTCCCTCAACACTGTCAGACTATTTACTGAATCTGCACTACTATTAATCGTTTCATAGTTCCCATCACCAATCTCTTTCCACTTATGACTGTATGACTATAACTTGTTGCTGGCAATCCTTATGATTTATATTGCTATATTGATCATCAATTGTGTTGTAAATGTTGTACCTTGATGAACGTATCTTTTCTTTTATGTACACTGAGAGCATCTCGGAGCTCCCATATAACACCTATCCTGCGCAGACTGCACTGGCTACCTGTTGTTTTCCGGGTGCGCTTCAAGGTATTGGTTACCACCTTTAAAGCGCTCCATGGCTTAGGACCGGGCTATCTACGGGACCGTCTACTGCCGGCTTCTATCTCCCATCGTCCGGTACGTTCCCACAGAGAGGGACTCCTCAGGGTGCCGTCAGCCAAACAGTGTCGACTGGCGGCCCCCAGGGGGAGGGCCTTCTCTGTGGGGGCTCCGACCCTGTGGAACGAACTTCCCCTCGGACTTCGACAATTACCTGACCTTAGGACCTTTCGCCGCGAACTTAAAACTTATTTATTCCGTATGGCTGGACTAGCCTGATTCTTATTTTTATTGGATGGGTTTTTAAAATTTTGTGATTTTACGGGGAAGTACGTTTTTTAATATTTTGGGCATTTAAATTAGTTTTTTAAGGGATGTTTTTAATTATTGTGTGTATGTATATTTTATCTGCCTGTTCACCACCCTGAGTCCTTCGGGAGAAGGGCGGTATACAAATTAAAATATTATTATTATTATTATTATTATATGCACCAAGACAAATTCCTTGTGTGTCCAATCACACTTGGCCAATAAAATTCTATTCTATTCTATAAGCATGAGTATATAATAACTATATTAATTGGATATAACAAAAGGAAACAATAGGACAGGAACGATAGGCACACTTACAGACCTCTTAGGAATGGGGTGAGGTCAATAGTAGAGTTTTTGGTTGAAGCTTTGGGGATTTTGGGAAGAGACCACAGAGTCAGGTAGTGTATTCCAAGTATTAACAACTCTGTTACTGAAGTCATATTTTCTACAATCAAGATTGTGCAAGATTGTGCTATTGTGTGCTCGTGTATTGTTGCAATTGAAGCTGAAGTAGTCTTCAACAGGAAGGACATTGTAATAGATGATTCTACGAGTTAAACTCAGGTCATGTCGAAGGCGGCGGAGTTCTAAATTTTCTAAACCCAGGATTTCAAGTCTGGTAACATAAGGTATTTTGTTGTATTCAGAGGAGTGGAGAACTCTTCTTGTAAAATATTTCTGGACACGTTCAATTGTATTGAAGTCAGAAATGTGGTATGGGTTCCAGACAGTCGAGCTGTATTCAAGAATTGGTCGAGCTGTATTCAAAAATTGTTTTAACTGTAGTAAGGAATATATTTTAAACCAAGCAGAAAATGAATGAATGTTCTTCCCCGTGTTTCAGCGTGTCAGGTCTTTGGCTTTTGCAAGTTTTTCTGGGAATAATAAGCTGCACCAGTGGATTCATGTGATTGCCTGAATTAATTTACCCTCATCTGATGCAGAAGCGTTTCAAAGGACATCAGCATCATGTTATATCCAGCCTGGTTGATGCTACCTGGAGAGAAATGTTCTGGGACAGGGGTCTCCAACCTGGGCAACTTTTAGTCTGGAGGACTTCAACTCCCAGAATTCCCCAGCCAGCTCTGCTGGCTGGGGAATTCTGGGAGTTGAAATCCTCCAGACTAAAAGTTGCCCAGGTTGGAAACCCCTGTTCTGGGAGGTTAAAGGTCACCAAGTCCAGGTAGTTTGAACAAAACTTTCTAACAGTAGCTGGTTGAAAATAAATCACTGCTCAATCTTGTAAAGGAATATGAGTGCAAGATGCAAGGATCTATCTTTACACGTCCTCCATGCGAAGATGAAAAGTGTAAGATGATGTTATTTGTGGATGGTGTTAAAAAGAACTAAAGCAAGATGTAAAAAATGTTTGATCGATGGTTCTGGACAATTCCTGTATACCACCGTTCTCCAAACTTGACAACTTTAAGACTTGTGGACTTCAGCACCTAGAATTCTGGGAGTTGAAGTCCACAACTTTTAACTTTGCCAAGTTTGCAGAGCCTGGTTGTACACTGTCCAGGATCTACGTGTGATAGATGAGACACAGCGACTCCACAATCCCAAATGTGAACATTTTTTTTTATTTTTATTGGCCATATTAAATATATTATCTATTTGATAGTTACAATTTAGTAATACGATGCCTGGCAGGTTTAACGTAAGTATGAAATACGGCAAAAATTACAATACAAGAGAAAAGGAGACCTAATACATTAATGCCACTAGGTACATCGATCTGGAATGTATAGCTGTAAATATAAAATTCTACATTATGCTTTCCAGTAAACTTCCTGGAAATATAATAAACATTTTGTGGCAATTACAAATACAAATTAAAAGATTTAACTTTCTAGGAAGTCATAATTTTGGTTAGTATTTTATTCAGAAAATCTAATTTAAAAAAAAATGTATTTCTCACACTGCTGCCAATTCGGTGAGATTTCTCTCTCCCCACCTATATATTTTTTTGCTTTGTTTTTTTTTTTTTGTCACTTTCGCAACAGAAATCTGCCAGAGGCAAAATCTATTTTATTTTATAAAAAAGTGAAGTATGAAACGAAATGAAGGAGAACAGGTTGTAAACATTCCTGCAAACTAAAGACACAAACATTTGTATAAAACTCTTTTCAACACTGAGCAGAGGCTTCCATTACAACAAATGATTAACTTAAAAAGTTCTGCTACAAGTAGAACAGTACATTCAAACATACATTTTTCCAGAATTTCTTTTTAAATCAAAATAAATAGATCACATAAAAGAGGAGAGTACATTTTATGGAGAAAAAAAGATAAAATTTCAGATTGCACCATAAATCTACTTTAAAGATAAGTAAGTGATATGATATCATTTATGTGCGTGTGTGTGTGTATGTGTGTGTAGTTGTGTGTGTGTATGTGTGTGTGTTTTCCCCCAGGTGTGAAATGCAAACACAATGCCACAAACCATAAGCTATCATGATGAATTAACAGCCAGTTGTGTTGTTTTGGAAACAGACATGTTTTCAAGCTAAACATGAGTTTTACGAGTTACGTCCACTTTCCCATATACAAGTACAAAGCATTTGGATGTTTTGTAAGGTGGAACTTTTCGGTCCCTATCAATATGGAAAACTCAACAAAATGCCTAGTCTTTTCTCTCTCTCTCTCTCTTTTTGAGTTTCTTCTTCCAAAGAACAAAATGGATGGTTTCCAAAGCTTTCAAAGTAGCATGACTGTAAAGATAATGTTTAATTACTTTTATTTTACAGGTATTTGCTGCAGAGGCCTTAACACAGAACAGTTCCTCTGTAGTGCATGATATTTGCCCTTCCCACCCCTTGCCAACCCACCCAAATAAATGAAAGAAAACATGAGTGACCCGAAGCCATGAGATGTTACTGAAATTTCCATCACAAACGGAAAAGACCTGGAATCTCACAAGACCAAACAGTGGAACACGGAACTGCTACGGAAGAGGTGACAATTACGTTAAAATTTAAGACCTAGCTTTTTTGGGGGGGAGGGGGAGGGGGGGGTGGAAGATGGGAGAGACAGGAGGGGGAAGTAATTTTCACACATGACTTAATCAAGCGGATGACGTTAGAAGGGCGCCCCAAGAAACAAAACTAAACCCCCCCCAAAAAAAATCCCCCAGAGAGTCGACTTTTTAATTCCATGTTAAGAATAGTACAAAAAACATTTTTGCTCAGTTTGAGCCAAATAGTGAAACATTTATCATAAATGCACTTTTTTTTTCTGTTCTCATTAAAGACAAAAAAAAATGCTGTGCTTTTTTTTTTTCCCTTGGAAAACAAAGAAAACCAACGCTGCAGCGGTTTTAAATTATTATTATTTTTTAAAGTCAGAAGCACAGGGTGTTCTTAAGTCTCTCACGCATAGAGAAGAGACGTTGATTCGGGCCAACCGTTTGTGGAGTTTTGTTTTTTTACCGATGAGAGAAAGCATCTCAATCAGAAATAGATGCTTCCAGAAGTTGGGGGGGAGGGGTTAGGGGGAAGGGAGACCCTCTCGCCACATTTCAAGACCAACGCGAATCCCTCTGCATCCAGGTAAATTGGACACCTTGGACTCTGTGGATTAAAAACTCAAAAGCTCACACCTGCCCTAGAAGGGACGGCGTACCCCCCTTCCCTATCACTCCCCCCACCCCGTGTTAAAATAACTGGAAAAATTAACCTTACACTATCTCTAAAAGTTATTTGGGTAGGAGGTGTTTTTTTTTTAATCTATAGTGTATCCGAGATGGTTTCCTCATGCTGCATCCTAGAATACAGGACTGTCTTGTTAAGCGTAATAAGCATCTTTGCTGCTACATCTCATGGTCCCCCAAATACTAGGGCTCGTCTCCTGCCCTCCCTTCTCTCTCTGTCTCTCTCTCGACTTGAGAATTCAGGACTTACTGTGAAAATTAAGTCAAAACTCTTGAGAATTAAGGCAGCTTTTTTTTTTCTTTTTTGCTGTTTTCAACAGCTAACCCTGATTAGAAGATGCACCACCGTGCTGTAATAGGGATGTTCTTCGCATCAGTATGCCCTTCCTCCTCTCCTCCTCACCCCACCCCGAGTTTCTTCGTCCCCTGAAGGGGCAGGTGGTGACGGGGAGGAGAGGAGGGGGGGAAGAAGACATCCTGTCCATCCAACCTGTTACTCAGCAGCAAAAAAATGGAAATGTGTGTCTTTTATTCCATCGTTCCCAGCTAGCATTTTAATTGGAATTTACATAAATACCCCAAGGCGTAAAACTTCCATATGAAAAATTATAAGCTGAGTGATGAAGTCCCACTGCTCTTGGCCATCGACTTACTTGATCACAAAGTACTGAATGATAACAGCAAACAAAATGGCAACCGTCGCGAAGATTACAAGGAGCAGAAACGCAAACTGTTCGTCGCTAAGGGCCTTCCGCTTGCTTTTCAGGAGCTCCGGAGCCGGGTCTGAACACGGAGAAAGCAACTCCTGCTTTTGAGATGAGAAGGCGGTGCTCGGGCTATACGGGCCAAAGAGTTCTTGCAATCCAGTGGAGTCCTGATACTGGCGCCCAGCGCACACCCTGAATCGGTATTCACAGTTTGTTTGCACGTTGGGGACGCGGTAGGAAGTATCTGGTCCCTTGTAGATCTGGGGCAGGAGCAAGAGAAGACACACATCAGATTAGAGAAAAAGGCAACCGAGTCCCACAAAGCCAGAAATCTTCCATCTTTGGAGGCCTACCAGAAATTCTGAGATGTTCTGGCCAGGTCCCCAAAACGTGGTATGGGCAGCTTTGGAATCCCCATTGAATGAAAACAGATTGATAAAGTTGCTGGTGGTCACTGAATTGGCCTCCTAGGTGCTCCTATCTAAGCTTCTCTCTGCTTTTGGGAGGACAGGTGGGCAGTCATTGGAAAATATAAGCTACACTTGGAATTGGCCCCCATTGCTCTGTGGCAAATCACTTTTTAAAACATCAGACAGGGCATAGAACCTGGTTCTTGAAAGAGCTGGATATCCGTATCTTGGTACTCATGGCTAACTTCTGCTGGCCACCCCTAAATATTGCCTTATTCTGACCTATGAGGCCTATCAATTCCATATTACGCATATTTACTGGCAGTGGCTCTTGCCTTTCTGGTCCTTCCAGGAAATCTTACGACTTTCTAGTTGAAAAGAAGATGGTCTACCACTAAGGAAAGGTCACACTTAATATGACGTTTGGCAATCTGGGCAACCTTCAAGCGCATAGACTTGAGTATTAAGTTACACAGCACCTCTTAAGCTGTGATTCAGCCTGACTGAAATTTCCTTGAGGGGTTGGACTGCAGGACCGCCAAGGTCCCTTCCATCTATTCTGATTACAGTTATTCTGAGGGGCCGCCTGATGGTCTGGTTAGGAAGAGGGCTTCATGTAGGAGATGACCAGGCTGAATTTAAGAAAGGGGTCAAATGTGTCATCAGTCATGAGTCTCTTTACGCCCAGGAGAGATCTAAGTCCACCCCACCTTGAATTCCATTGACTTATCTACCACCAATTTCCCTTGACTGTTAGTAGTTCAGATTCTTGTCGAGAGCTTAAGCTTGCAATAAATGTTCATATTCATTTGAACTGCCCGGATGTCCCGATTTCCCTGACGCTTGACAATTTTTGTGATAATGAGGACCCTTTATAACAGGGGTCTCCAACCTTGGCAACTTTAAGACTTGTGGACTTCAACTCCCAGAATTCCCCAGCTGGCCAAGATCTTAAAAGTTGCCACGGTTGGATGCCCCTGCTTTATAACAATGCATTCAGAGTTACTGTATTGGGGGGGGGGGAGGAGGGAGGGGCTTTCCCCCATAATATCTGTTTAAAAAAGATCATTCTGAGATTACCTGATCCACTTCCCTCCCAGTGGCAAGCTGCAATATGTAAACAATGGCATCGCCCTTCATTGGCTGTAAAGGCTCCCATGTGACTCCACAGACGTTGTCTCCCAGCTGATGGACTTTGGGTGCTGCAATTTGGAACAAGTTTATTTATTTATTTATTTATTTATTTATTCGTATTTCTATACCGCCCTATCTCCCTAAGGACTCAGGGCGGTGTACAGCCATATAAAAAACACATAAATATACAAAGTAAAACATTCATCTAAAAAACTTATTATAAAGGCCAAATATTTAAAATAAACATATAAATAATAAAACCCAATTTAAAACCAAAATCTAAAATTTAGTCATTTAAAATTTAAAACCCTAGTCCAGTCCTGCGCAAATGAATAGATGTGTCTTAAGCTCGCGGCGGAAGTTGGAAGTTAACCATGCTATATCTTGTCCTCCTTTTAGCTAATGGTAGTGCATAGCGCGCATCTCTCTCCCCTGAATGAACTTAAGCAACGTTTCAAAGTGAAACTTGGTTTAGGGCAGTGGTAGTCAACCTGGTCCCTACCGCCCTCTAGTGGGCGTTCCAGCTTTCATGGTGGGCGGTAGGGGTTTTGTCCGATACTGAAGCACTTTCCTTTTTTTTTAATTTAATTGACTTTTTTTAAAAAAAATTCATAGCATTATTTAAAAACATTTTCATTAGGTTTTCCAAAAATTCCCCTTGACAATTTAAATTTCTGAAAATATACTATTTGTATTGCCCGCGCATAAGTTTAGGTCACGTTACTTAAGTGAAACTAAATGGCGCTATAGTGCGACCGTAAACAAAACAGCCTCGTCCCAGAACAGCTCACGCGTCTCCCCCCACACCACCCAGCTATAACAGACAAGCAGAACTGGTAGCTGTCTCCCCCCCCCAAACCCAATCCACGATGCGCAAGAGGCATGCGTAGATGATGATACACAGCACATTACTATGGAACCAGTGGGCGGTTAGAAAATTTTACTACTAACAGAGATACAAAAGTGGGTGGTAGGTATAAAAAGGTTGACTACCCCTGGTTTAGGGTTACTGTACCAAAATCTATTCCTCCAACTCTTCTTCCATCCAAGTTGAGCTGCTTCTTGGCAGATTAATTTTACAACATTGGGTTCTATTCCCGATGCGCATTTGGTGGGAATAATTTAAGAAGGTGTGACTGAAATTAAAGCTTTGGAATGCCCCCGCCCCCATACTGTCTCACTGGGTTACAGGTAGTCCTCGATTTACGACCAACGTTGAACCCAACATTTCTGTTGCTAAGCGAGAAATTGAGTTTTGGTCCATTCTGCGACTTTTCTTACCACAGAATCACTGTCTTTGTTAAGTTATTCACACGGTTGTATGTAAATAAATCTGGTTCCCCCATTGATTTTGCTTGTCATGTGATAAGGGGGTCACATGACCGGGCATGCTGCAACCATCATTAATACCTGCCAGTTTCCAAGCATCCAAATTTTGATCACGTGACCAAGGGGATGCTGCAATGGCCATATATGTGAAAAATGGCCATAAGTCCCTGTTTTCAGTGTCGTTATAACTCTGGTGGCTAAACAAATGTAAGTCAAGAACTACCAAATGTAAGTCAAGAACTTACTCTCTTTGGGGGAGATTAGGAAGAATACTGTAGCCTTTGAATCTGGGGGTGTATTACCCTAAATTGGGTAAAAGTGATTTTTCTTTGGGAAATGACACAACCCATTTACCCAATCCCAACGAGGATATTTAAATAAGAACCAGTGATTTTGGATAATTGAGGATAAGGTTTGGGGAGACTGGTACATTCTGCATTTCAGTTCATTTTGTGCGCTTCATCCAAGGGCCATCTAATTTTTTTCTAAAACAGCGACATGAGAAACATCCTGCCTTTAACTAAACCAATTGTCAGGGTTCCAAGTCTGACACCTATCTAATTTCTTTCAAAACTATACTGGCCAAAAACCCTGCCTCCCAACCCCTGTAGAGTATCGCTGATCAAAGCAGAAGCAAACAGTTATGCATTGGAGAACCTCTCCTTTTAAGGGGTCACATCCTGCTCCATTGATGAACACCGCTAATATGTGCTCAGCGCCCCTCACCTTTCATGGCAGGCGGTGGCGATTTGGTTGTGGCAAACGCGTAAACTTCAGAAAAGTCCCCTTCCCCGGCATCGTTGCATGCCTGGATTTTAAAATAGTATGTTGTAGATTCACTAAGCCGTTGCACTTTATAGGTGTGGCAAGGTCCACTGTAGACAGTGATGAACCTGAAATGGGACAAGAAAAGATCTGGAAAATACTCTGGACTCTAACCCTCCAATCCAAAAACAAAGTCCAGTTTTGCCCTTTGAAAAATTGGACAACCTTCCAATCATGCAGGCAAATTTCTTTTAAAGATGATATAGGCACCCTGAAAGGTTTGGGGTATTCAAAGATAACATCCTTTAAATACCAAAGCAGAGGTCTTCAAACTTGGCAGCTTTAAGACTTGTGGACTTCAACTCCCAGAATTCTCCAGCCAGCTATGCTGGGAGTTGAAGTCCACAAGCCTTAAAGCTGCCAAGTTTGAAGGCCTCTGTTCCAAAGAGTGAAATACCATATTTTTGGGAGTATAAGACGCACCTTTTTCCCCCAAAAGAGGGTGAAAATCTGTGTGCATCTTATACTCCAAATGCAGCCCCAACAGAGATTTCAGAGGCTGGAAAAAAGCCTCCAAACAAAGAGCTTCAGAAAACAAGCCCGCAAACAGAGCTCCAGAAACGAAGCCCCCCAAACAGAGCTTCAGAGGCTTTTTTTCTGAAGCTGTTTCGGAGGCTTTCAGAGGCAGAAAAAAAAGTTTTTTCGGAAACGAAGTTTCAGAGGCAGGGGAAAAAAAGCAAAAAAAAAAAAGCAAGGCACAGAGCTCACAACCAAGGAACTTGTTGCTAAAATTCATCTCTGGGAACAGTTGATTGGGGGTATTCCAGGAGGCCGATCCACCTGCCAATCAGCTTTTTTCTTATTTTCCTCCCCAAAAACCAAGGTGCGTCTTATACTCCGAAAAATACGGTACTTAAAGCATTGAAAGTTTTTTAAGCATTCCTGATTCAGCCAGTAAACCCCAAATCAGTCACTTGTGGACTTCCATTCATGTTCACAGCATGGGCTAAAAGAGTCACTATCCTCTGACAATGTGTGACACATCACTTTACTGGCTTGGATTTGATCGCCGCCTTGCAAACCACAGGCGAATATTATCTATTAGCGAATGGCAAAGACTGAACAACATTCTGAGCATAAAAATCTCTAAAGATCACGCTTCCACAAGGCTTAATAGGCACGCACCATCCATGAAGGCTATTTTCCCCAATTAAATATTTTCTTTCATCCATTTGTCATAGCAGATGTGAAGCAGGGTTTTCTTTTCTTTTCTTTTTTCTTTTTTTTTTAATGGAAAGTGGCCAAGAAATAAATCTCAAATAAGTGCCCTTAAATATGATCTTTGGGTTTTGATATGCTGCCTTTCATTTGCCCTCAATTGAACATGTTCACGCAAGAAGAAATTGGGCAGCCATTTGTCTGGAATGGTATAAGGGTCTCCTGACTGATTAGGGGGTTGGATTAGGATACCGCCAAGGTCCCTCTGTTCCAAATCTGTTATTCTGTTATCTCCACGATTACACCATTCAATGACTCTGGCTAGGCATTCAATTAGATGATGGGAACCTCATAAAAATAGGTTCTTTGGAGCATTATGCTGAGTTAAAGAAGAGAACAAATGTGTCTTTTCATTGCTCTCCATGCCTGGGACAGTGGTGGAATTCAATTTTTTTTTTACTACCAGTTCTTTGGGCGTGGCTTGGTGGGTGTGGCAGGGGAAGGATATTGCAAAATCCCCATTCCCTCCCCACTCCTGGGGGACGGATATGGCAAAATCTCCATTCCCACCCCACTCTGGGGCCAGCCAGAGGTGTCATTTGCCGGTTCTCCAAACTACTCAAAATTTCCACTACCGGTTCGCCAGAACCTGTCAGAACCTGCTGAATAGCACCCGTAGCCTGGGAGATTGGGGTTCATTTATTGTTTCTGAGCTGCCACTTCAAAGAAACCTTCCCCCTCCATACGCTGAGCCCAGGCATGAAGAGGCCAACGTATTTCCAAGTTGGATCTCACCTGCCCAGCCTGTCTTCCACCTGCAAATTGAACTGGGTGGGATTGGCAATTAAAGCCCTGCTAGGGCCTTCCCCCCACTTCAGCTTAAGGCTCTGGTAACTGAAGACCACGCATTCCAGGTGTGGAGGATCTGGAGGTAAAGGCTTGGTTTTCGCTTTAATGGATGGGCTGAAAGGACCAGTTCCAAGATTGTTGAAGGCCTGAATTCGGATTCTATCGGGGAATGAAACAGAGAAAAAGTTGACATTAGAAGATTGCTTGTATGAGAGGAAAGCTGAAGACACTGAGTGATTAAATGAATGAATCTTTGCTCTGATTTAAAGGCAGCCATCGACTTATGATTGTCGAGCCCCAGTCTGGGGATCACCAAACTTTGGAGGAGGGGTTGTGTGCAACGGGAGCAACGAGCAAGGGAGCAGCTTTTCTGGTAGCAGGCCAACTTCCAGTGGCGCCAAACAGCTGAGCTGTTCCCCGCCGGACCCGTGCCGCCCAGATGTTTGGTCCCGGCAGACTTCCACAGCAGCTACGCACCACGCAGTGGGTCATTCCGGGCAGCGGGGAGGACCGTTGCAGCCAGATGGGAATCAGCCGAGGCAGCTACCACAGTAGTCGACTATGCACAGCCCCGACGCTAGCAGCTGCCGGCTCCCAGTGGACGTGGCTGGCTGGCTGTCCAATGGGTGGGATCCAGAGACATTAAAGGGTGCTGGACACTCCCAGCATTGACTTTGCAAGAGACATGTTTCCTACTCATCGTGTTCTGAGGTTCCAGCCTGTTTGTGGGGAATAAAGCTGAGTTTTGCCGCATGTCTTGGCTCCCTTTCTTCCTAGCCAGGCTCAGCCTAGACCAGCTGAAAATGACCGCAACTGAGCCCAACGCTTCTACTGCTAAGTGAGACAGTTGTTAAGTGGCTTTTGTCCCAGTTTACGACCTATTTTTGCAAAGCGAGGTGAAGTGAATCGCTGAAGCTGTTGAGTTAGCAACACGGCTGTGAAGGAAATCTGGCTTCCCTGTTGATTTTGCTTGTCAGAAGGTCACAACCACATGACCATACGACCCCGGGACACTGCAACTGTCACAAACCTGAGTCAGTTGCCAAGTGTTTTGATTTTTGATTGTGTGCCCATGGAGATGCAGTAATGGGAGGTAAGTGTGAAAACCGGTCATAGGTTACTTTTTCAGCGCCGTTGTAACTTTGAATGGCCACTAAACAAATTGCAAATTGAGGATTAACTGTACAAGATATTATGTGCCACCTAAGTGTCGCCCGACAGTGAGATGGGCAGCATACAAATTTAATAAATGAAGTTCTTCAGACACAAGCTGGCCCCATCCAGCGACCCGTACTGTGGTCAAAATTCGCCAATCACCTGTATAAAGTGTCAGGTTGCAGGTTCTCCAGAACATGGCTTGTGACTCTGTTGACCGTTAAGACCTGTTTCTCCCCATATTCTATGTGGTAGCCAATGATCTCTGCCCCATGGCAGCAAGGCTCCTCCCAGTGAAGAGCAAGGCACGTGGAGAGGGGAAGAGGACCTTCCAACTGATCTTCTTCAAGCAAGTTCAATACTGCCACCGCAGCTGGCACTGAAGCTGGCGTGGTCACTGTGCCGATTTCCCCAAATAGCCCAGGACCAGCCAGATTCACAGCCTGAAAAACAAAGAGAGCGAAGTGTGAAGAACAAGTGTAAAGTCTCAAGCATCTGCAGCTAGGCTCCTCCACACGATGTTCTCCAGATGTTTTGGATTTTAAAAAAAAAAAAACAGATTAAAAGAGATGGAAGGGATCTTGTAGGTCTAGTCCAACCCCCCTCCCCCTCCTAAGCAGGAGACTCTACACCAGTTTCTTCTCAAAAGCCTCCAGTGATGAAGCTCCCACAACTTCTGAAGGCAACTTCTGGTTCCATGGGTTAATTGTTCTCACTGTCAGAAAATTTCTCCTTATTTCTAGGTTTATTTCTATTTTAATTCCCATAATCCCAGACATAGCAAACATGGACAAACCTGGATGTGCATTTAATCCTAAATAACCAGACCAATAATAGTAAGACCTATCATCCTAGAAAGGAGTTCAACCAACTGGCTAGAAAGCCCATTTTCCTAGCCAAGCATGAGCAACTGAGATTGATCTAGGACAGTGTTTCTCAAACTCTGCAACACATGGACTTCAACTCCCAGAATTTTACCCAAACCATCAGCTTCTGGAGAATTCTGGAAGTTGAAGTCCACACATCTTCAACTTGCCGAGGTTGGGAAACATTGATCTAGACCAGGGGTCTCCAACCTTGGCAACTTTAAGCCTGGCGGACTTCAACTCCCAGCTTTGCTGGCTGGGGAATTCTGGGAGTTGAAGTCCTCCAGGCTTAAAGTTGCCAAGGTTGGAGACCCCGATCTAGACACGAAGAGAAGAAAAATTACTTTCTGAGATTTAAAGATTGTCCGTAGAAGTTAAGAAATAGAAGTCACTATTTTTATCATAATACTCATGAAGTTTTATTTCACTCTGACTTGGAATGGAGACATTGGGTAGTATTAACTTCACACCAGAACCAGTGAAAAAAGATCCAAATGAAAGAAATTGTTCAATCCTACTAAGATTACTGCAGAAGAGATCTGAAATATAACAGTACTTTGAAAAACATAGTTTTTCAACTCCTGGGAGTTTTCCGACAAACTGACATACCAAATTCCTCTTTGATTTAAGACTCCTTTCTCTTAAATGTTCCTAATCTGTAATAGTAAAAGTAGTAACAGTATATTTTTGCTACACAAGATGGCAGCACCTGATTGATTTTGACATGATAGGTTGCTGGTAAAAAAAAAAAGTGCAGCAAAAAAATGGGACTATTAGAAAATCCCAATGCTATAGCTTAAAACGACTTCAAAAAAAATCTCAGAAGAAAGAAATTGCCAAAAACGTCACTTGAATATGTTCATGAAACCACTAATAAGTCAACTTTGAGATGGAAGGGCACTTCATCTTTACAACTATGGGTTTGGTGGACCTTCAGAAATTATTCTTCAAAAATATGTCCCAAAGTTACTTTTTTCAAGAGGCAACTGGACTTTCTTGGTTTTTCTTTGAAGACGTTTCACTTCCCATCCAAGAAGCTTCTTCAGCTCTGACTGGTTGGTGGGGAATGGAAGGACTGATACTCCTTGCAGACAGATGGTCATTTGCATCCTTTTAGAGAGTCATTAAAGCCACCTGGAGGTTTATCTGTGTCCTCAGGATCACCGGAGTGGTGCAAATGGGTGTGGAGCCTTCTTGGAAAGGCTGAAAGGACCGTGTTGTAGACTGGAGATAGATGATGTAGATGATCTCTCTGTTGAGAGAGGGCTGCTTAATTGTGACATAGATGGCCCCCTTTTTCAAATCAGCAAACCTCTCGGTCCAAAATGTCGACTTTGCTGTCTTCAGATGAGTGGCCTGTGTCTTTTAAATGCAGATGGACTGCTGAATCTAGTCCTGATGTGTTTGTTCCCCTATAAATCCTTCCATTCCCTGCCATTCAGTCCGAACTGAAGAAACTTCTTAGATGAGAAGCGAAACGTCTTCAAAGAAAAACAAGGACATCCAGTTGCCTCTTACAAAAGCACCTTTGGGACAACCATGCCTTGGATCAGGGGTCTCCAACCTTGGCAACTTTAAGACTTGTGGACTTCAACTTCCAGAACTCTGGGTGTTGACGTCCACAGGTCTTAAAGTTGCCAAAGTTGGAGACCCCTGTCCTGGATGACTGAGAATCTCCATAGTCATTCTTCAAAATATGGAATTTGGCGACACTGCGTTCCAAGAAATGTAAGGATCTGAGCATGTATGATAAAAACAAGTGTGTCCTTTTTATATATATATATATAGCAACGAATCATTTGAGACATTTCAGGCTTCCACCAGCATTGAAAAAAATTATTTCCCTCACGAAACATATCTCAGGGCCTTAACATAATGTGATGTTTTAAAATTTCAGGAAAAACAGAACGCTGCTCCCCAAATCTACACGGACGTACCTGTACTCTGCAATAGTAAGTAGTTGCAGGAGAAAGCCCCTTCACTTCGTAGCACAGCAGAGGGCCTGTGTAGACGATATGCATAGAGCCTTCCACTTGCCCCCATTCTAGTCTGTATTCACTAACTTCGGCCCCATTACACGGCGGGCTCTTGGAGAAACGAGAAAGGAAGGATTGAGAAGTTAACATCTGCATTGATAAATTGCAGATGAATTTCATCTGCTGTGGCACTTCTATTGATTGATGTGGGGTTGTAATTCAAACGCTCTGCAAAAGGGGGCCTGCTAGAAGAGAGTAGGAGCACACCCCTTTCTTTCAGAGGGGCCCTACCTTAACCTCCAGGGCAGGGGTCTCCAACCTTGGCAACTTGAAGCCTGGAGGACTTCAACTCCCAGAATTCCCCAGCCAGCAAAGCTAGCTGGGGAATTCTGGGAGTTGAAGTCTTCCAGGCTTCAAGTTGCCAAGGTTGGAGACCCCAGCTCCAGGGTCTCTCCTGGGTTGTCAGTAGATAGGTTGACTGTTGTATTTGGTCCTGAAAGCCAAATGTCTGATGGTTTTTTTCTTCTAGTAAAGTCAATTTTGGGGTGTATTCTACCCTGTTCAATCCACTTGGTAGTTATTTTGCAGTTTGGACCTTCGCTTAAGATTATTATATCTACTGCCTTTAAGGACCTAGAAAATGCGAAGCTAGCAAACCCTAAACCATAATCCTGCCGTTTGGGGAAATTCACAAAGGAGTAAGAAGTATCACAGACGTCATTCAGAAGAAACTTCTTGGAAGTTTGGAAGCTATCTTGTAAACACAGATCTGGTATGACTGTTAAGAAAGAATGCTAAAAGGAACTGAACGAGAAAGCTGTCAAAATCTTAGTCGTGGAATTTATTTATTTTTTAGGAGTGCGGTGGCTCACGAGGTTAGAATGCTGGGTTGATGATTGTCGGGTTCGCGTTCGAGACCCGTTGCTGGCACAGGGCAGGGTGAGCTCCTGTCACATGCTTCAGCTCTGTGCCAACCCGTCAGTTCGAAAGTGGGCGACCATTAGATTAGATAAATGGGTACCACTTCAGTGGGCAACCTCACAGGGACATAAAAGGAGCCCCCAACACGGGGTTGCCCCCCTGGCAAATCCTTTCACCATAAAAGTACTTCAGTGCTTCCAACACGAAAAAAAAAAGAAAAGACAAAAAGTTCTGGAATGTTCCAAAACACACACCAAAACAATGTCACACACCTGGTCAACCCCAGACTCTGTGCAGAGCTCTTAGTTTTTGATTTATAGAATATTCTTCTGACAAAAATGCATTTATTGAGGAAGGAAGGAAGGAAGGAAGGAAGGGAGAGAGAGAAAAAACACCTACCTCCCATGTAGCTACTATACAAGTAGCAGTTTTGCACATTAAGACGGGGGTGGAACATGGATCAGGGGGCCCTGCAGCTGTAGAGATCTCTGCCTTTTCTGAGTAAGGGCCAAGCTGCAGGGAAAAAGTACCTTAAAATTATAAAAATGCTGACAGATGGACTAAGTCGATGCATATCGGAGGACTGCAACCATTACAATATCAATGGCTTCCCAACAAATTCTTCAGGTTTGGTGAATAAAAAGATTCTCCAGTCTTCAACAAACCCACCAGATTTAGTTTCTGGCCTTGATTTAGGCTCAGTTCATATGCCAGGTTCACAGTTCAAACACTGTTCCATGCTTAGTCTTGTTCTGCTCCAATAATATTTGAAGGCATTAGGTCAAAGGAATACACCTTTATCTGAAATTCCATCAGTCCAATTTTATTAGTGTATCACAGAATTAAAATATGTGGAAGAGAAATTATGCTGGCTAGATTATCTGCAGAACCCCAAATCTGATAATTCTAGTGCTTCTTCCTGCTAGATCCCTTCTGACCTAGTGCTTCAGGAAGAAACCTTTAAGCCCATCAAGATGAAAACTACTAAGGAACGTCCCGCTCAAATCTAAGGATGTTAATGTAATCACTATCTGATGAATGCTAGTTCCATAAAGACCCACCCTTGTGGAAACCTTTTGGGGAAAGTGTATTTCTGAGGTTTGATGGCTAAAAACACCACTTTTTTGGCGGGAGTTTTAAGATAATCCTATTCCACTGCTGGAATGGCCTGGGAAGAACCCAGACCTTAACCCAATTGGAAATCTATGGAGCCGACTAAAGAAACTGGTTAGTCAGAAGTGACCCTGCAATAAAACCCAGTTAATAGAAGCCATCATTCAATCTTGGTTTCACATTATAACAGCTGCAGAACTAAAAGACTTGGCTCACTCCATGGGAAGATATTGTAAGGCCGTAATTCATGCTAAAGGATACCCAATTAAGGGTTAACTGACATGGTGATAATTTTTGTATCTCTCGTTTTTTCTATGGTGATCATATCTCGTTTTTTCACTTTTCTTCTTTATACTGTGTTTCACTTTCCTTCTTTATACTGTAACTGCTATTCTAATAGCAAATCCTTCGTAAAAGTTATTGCATTACATTCTTGATTAAATTATCTTCCCATTGATATATAATTTTATGGTACTAGTCCCCAAAAAAAAGTGGTGTTATTAGCTAGTTTTAGAAAATACACTTTTCCCAAAAGGTTTCCACAATTTTGGCCACTCCTGTAACTATCTACTTCCACCCAGCCATTCAGAGTTCAAGACTTGGGTTTCCAGGTTGTTCCTGAACAGTCCATCAGTGTTGTACTAGCAGATGCTTTAAACCAGGGTTTTTCAAACTTGGCAACTTTTAAGATGGGTGGGCTTCAACTCCTAGAACTCCCCAGATAGTTGGGCCATCAGGCAGTTGACGTCCACCCATCTTGAAGTTGCCAAGTTTGAAAAACATTGCTTTAAAGCAGGGGTCTCCAACCTTGGCAACTTTCAGGCTTGTGGACTTCAACTCCCAGAGTTCCTCAGCCAGCAAAGCTGGCTGAGGAACTCTGGGAGTTGAAGTCCACAAGCCTGAAAGTTGCCAAGGTTGGAGACCCCTGCTTTAAACAAACCATTTATTCTCTAACAAGAGCCCAAATGCATACCCCCGCTTTGTTGGCTGCCCGTATCCAGAAGCAATATGTTCTCCCGGGAAGAAGACCGTTCACGGTACATTCCAAAGCTTGGCCACGGTAGGCTTGTCGGTGTTCTTCTTGGTCGCTGTTTGCCATTTCTAGAAGGTATTCTGATACCTCGGAGCCCCCATCTACTGAAGGAGGATCTGCAAAATAAGACAAGACCATGAACAAAATGCTTCTAGAGCAGGGGTGTCAAACTCAAGGCCCAGGGGCTGGATGCGGCCCGCAGGGTGCTTAGAACTGGCCTGCGGGCCCTCCCTGGAAGGCCAGCCCGCGGTGTCTCTGAGGATCACCCGAGCTCCGTTTTCACTGGCAGAGGGCTGCAGGAGGCCGTCATGGCAGAAAACAGAGCCCGGGTAGGCTACATGCGGTCTCCCCGAGCTCAGTTTTCGATGGCAGAGAACTGCAGGAGGTCGTTGCGGCCAAGACGGAGCTGCGATGAGTGACATTGAACTGGCCATGCCCGCCCCCCCCAGCACCCCAAGGCCAAACACAACCCTGATGTGGCCCTCAATGAAATAAGAGTTTGACACCCCTGTTCTAGAGGATGCTTCACCGCACTGGCTTCGTCTATGAAAAGTTCAGTCTGGAGGTGCCACCAATTTCACAGATTTATCTGTAAAAGAAGCTCTAATGTTGCTGGTTGGGGAATTCTGGGAGTTGGGAGCCCACACAGCTTAAAGTTGCCAAGTTTGAAAAACACGACTGTAATGGATCTGCACTGAACAGGGAGCTGATGATGTTTCAGGTGCTTTCTAACACCATTCTATGAACATCAGAAAAGGCTAAGAACATTTGGCCTTTCCAGGTTTGTTTTTCTCCCATCTTCTCTCTTTCTTCATGGCCGTGGACAAAGAAGTGTCCAAATCTGTTTTGAAGAACGTTCCCATCAACGACGTTTCTTAACTAAATCTAATCCAAGATCTCATGACCTATCTGATCAATAACTCTTCTCCTCCCAAATCAACGAAGTTGACAGAATAGGTATATTCTTATGCAAAACAATCGGAAGATTGTATTTAACCAATAGAGAGGGATTATTTTGGCCTTATCTTTTGCTTGTTGCTGCTCTGTTGCTGCTTTTTCCAGCAGTTATAACAGTGAAGAAGAAGAAGAAGACGAAAATCATGAGGGGACAAATGACCCCAGTTTCAAGGCTGGATGCAGGCTGGAAGCAGAGATGCTTCTATACCGTAACTTTGGCTCAACTCAGCGTCTCATAGCTCAAACAGCCCTGTAGCAATTCCAGAGAAAAAAGAGCTATGCCTTTTAATATGTTTTTTTTTTTTTTTTGGTAATGCTTATTTATGGTCCAGTTTGATTTTTGTGGCTCTGTTTAGAGTGCCACTTAAATTTTATTGGGCCTGTCTAACATTTCCCCGAACTGTAGGATTTCACGGCGTTCTAAAACCTCCGGGGACAGAAACATCGCTGCTAAAATATAATGAGCTGCATCTAGTCCCAGATTTATTGGAGAGAAAGAAGATTCGGGAATTCTTAAGGCAGTTCTATTTCCAGGTGGGAAATTTTTTTTATATTTTTAAATGGTGTTGCACTACAACCCCCATTACTCTCTGGGTTGGTTGGATGGAACTCTGGGGAGTTACTGCACCACTTCTGGGTTACGCAGCAATTTGATTCTAATTGAATTACTGCACTTATATATTTTTATGCTCTGGTTTTCTTACGATTTGGGATCTTACCCCACTGCAGAGTAATTTCCTTAGGCTTGGCTTTGCCAGACAGGCAAGGAGGATGACACGGCCCCGGGGGAACAGCTGAGGTCTGGACAGTGAGTACATCAGATGGCTAAAAAAAGAAATCACATTACTTGCTGATTTACCTCAAGTGGCCACCCACCTCCAAAATATCCCACACCCCAAACAAATACAATTACAGGTAGTCCTTGACTTAAGACCTCAATTGAGCCCAAATTTTCTATTACTAAGCCAGCCATTTATTAAGTGAATTTTCTTGCCGCCATCGTTAAGTGAATCCCTGCAGTTCTTAAGTTAGGAACACGGTTCTTAAGTCAACCTGGCTTCCCCACTGACTTTCTTTGCCTGTCAAGAGGTCGTCAAAGAGGATCACATGACCCTGGGACACTGCAACCGCCATGAATGTGAATCAGTGGCCAAGCATCTGAATTTTGATCATGTGACCATGGGGATGCTGCAATATCCGCGAGTATGAAAAACGTGTCTTAACGTCACTTTTTTCAGTGCCTTGAAATGATCACTAAATGAACTGTTGTAAGTCAAGGGCGACTGTAAAACCAATAAAGCAATCAACTGGCAAGAAAAAACTCAGATTTATTCTATTCCGCCATCTTACTCTGTAAGGTATGAAAATCCTCGCATTCTCCTCCTTCCAAATTCCAACCGCAGCACAACCTTAAGGACAATGTGCAACTATACAAAACCTTACAAATACAAAACATAAACTCAGCTTGTATTCCCACCCCCCAAAGACGTTTTTTTCTTCTTCCTCACCTGACTTTGTCCCCCTCTACCAACACAGGAAACCTTCAGCCTGTAGGAATTGCCAGGCTTGAGATGGGCACATACATGTTCTCTCGTGGAACCTTTATAGGCGATTTCCCATTTACTGCCTACAAGGAAAAGGAAGATCTGTTCACAACCCATTCCTGGGAGATTGCGGGATAAAGAATTCCTCTTGCAACATCCCAGAAGAGACAAAAAATTAATAGCAGTAGCACTTATCTACCACTTTATAGTGCTTTACAGCCCTCTCTAAGTGGTTTTACAGAGTCAGCGTAATCCTGGCTATTTATTGTGGCTCCAGCCCCCTCTCTCCCCAGGCCTGGCCCCCTGCCAGAGAGTGACTCAGAGAATGAGGGGGAAGGACCGTCAGGGCTCCCTTCTGCAGGGCCGGCTTCCCTGGCTCAGCTCCAGGAGCCAGAGGCGGGCCAGGTGGAAGAGGTGACGAGGCCTCTGTCTCCAGACCCAGCTAAGGACAATCAGTCCTGGTTAGACCCCAGGTTTCGTAGACAAGAGAGGCGGGAACAACAGAAGCAGGGGTGGGGCAGGCCTAGAAAGTGCTGAGTCACGGAGCCACACCCCACAGGGTATAAAAGCAGGAGGGGCTGCTATACTGCTTCGTGATGAACAAATCAAATTGCCTAGAGAGAACTTGAGCTGAAGGGCTGTTTATTTCTGACTTTCTGGTTGACACGCCAGCATCAAAAAAGATAACAGAAAAACCTTGGCAGACCGCTCGCTGGGTTGCTGCCAGAGCTGATAGCTGCCGTGGACTCAATTGCCGGCTAATTGAGTTATTTCTCGTGCCTCCCGGACTGTGGTGGGGGGACAGAACACTATTCTCTCTCATACAATCTCTTTTTTTTTTTAACCTTTAAAAAGACTAGGGAAGATAACTCCTCTTCCCAGGGAGAAATGGCCAATCCCAAGTTACAAGAATATGCAGTAAGATTTTTTTTTTATAAAGGCTTAAGGCAGGAACCATGAAATCAGTGGGGTATAGTAGTTATCATTAATAGCAATCGGACAGCAATAACACTTAGACTTATATACCGCTTCACAGTGCTTTAAAGCCCTCTCTTAGCAGTTTACAGAGTCAACGTACTGCCCCCAACAATCTGGGTCCTCATTTTACTGACCTCAGACAGATGGAAGGCTGAGTCAACCTTGAGTCAGTGAGACTAAAACTGCGGGCAGTCAGCAGAATTAGTCTGCAATACAGCATTCTAACCACTGTGCCACCATGGCTCAGGGTGGCACTGTATTTAGAATGCAGTATTAACCTGTCCCAATTATTTTAACAGATCAATTCAAAGCGTGATTGATTCCATTTTTAAGAAATATACAGAGAAATGAAATATCCAGGTGCTTACCAGCAGAGGCTTCGGAAATCTCTAAGATATATGAAGAAATATCTGATCCTCCGGTATCTTTTGGCGGGTCTAGTTTAAGAAGAAATGCAGAAACAGTTTAGAACTGAAAAGAAACCAAAGTTTTACGTCAACAATAATTAGTTGCAATTACCGCACGGGCTGAAAAAATATATTAAGGAAGGTTGTCTTCAGCAACGCTTCTCTCTATTTTCAAATAAAGAGCTGGGCTCAGAAAAGAAGTCTTGGAGTTGAACCGGATCAATTTAGCTCTCGTCTATAGAAAGCAATGCACTGCCTTTTATTTCATAGAATAGAATAGAATAGAATAGAATTTTATTGGCCAAGTGTGATTGGACACACAAGGAATTTGTCTTGGTGCATATGCTCTCAGTGTACATAAAAGAAAAGATACGTTCATCAAGGAACAACATTTACAACACAATTGATGATCAATATATCAATATAAATCATAAGGATTGCCAGCAACAAGTTATAGTCATACAGTCATAAGTGGAAAGAGATTGGTGATGGGAACTATGAAACGATTAATAGTAGTGCAGATTCAGTAAATAGTCTGACAGTGTTGAGGGAAGTGTTCATCTCAGATTAGTTCTGAAAACATTGGCAATTTGCTACAGAACCAGGAAAAAAACCGCAATGTGAATGCGGTCACTCTATTTCCATTTTATACAGCTAAGGCAGGGGTGTCAAACTCAAGATCCGTGGGCCAAATCCGCCCCGCGGGGAGCTTAGATCTGGCCTGTGTGTCTGCCCTGGAACAGTGAAGGACTAGCCCATGGTGCCTCTGCCAGCGGAGCCTTCCCAAGCTCTGTGTGCGGCCCTCCCAAGCTCAGTTTTTGCTGGCATAGGGTTGCAGGATGCTGTAGCGGCTGAAAACGAAGCTCACAAGGGCTTCGGGTGGCCCTCCCAAACGCCGTTTTCGCTGGCAGAGGGTTGCAGGAGGTCATCGTGGCCAAAAATGGAGCTTGTGAGCCTGTTTTCACTGGAAGAGCAATCAGGTCGCCATGACACGACACCAAGCTGGCCACCACAGCCCAGCTACGCCCCCCCCCCGGACCCCCAAGGTGAACACGGGCCTCTGTGGCTCAGGCTGCTAATGCAGTCTGTTATTAACAGCAGCTGCCTGCAATTAGTGCAGGTTCTAGTCCCACCAGGCCCAAGGTTTCCATCCTTTATAAGGTAGGTAAAATGAGGACCCAGATTGTTGGGGGCAATAAGTTGACTTTGTATATAAATATACAAATAGAATGAAGACTATTGCTAACATAGTGTAAGCCGCCCTGAGTCTTCGGAGAAGAGCGGGATATAAATGCAAATAAAAGAAAAAGAAAAACTTCATGTGGCCCTCAATGAAATTGAGTTTGACACCCCCGAGCTAAGGATTGGGCAGGGCAGTAGAGGGGAGGGAACCAAGGAGAGCTTCAACAAATGAATGACGTTTTCTTACCCCAAGTAACTTTCACATTGTGGGAATGGATTTTTCCCTTTACAGTCGGTTTACTAGGAGGTCCAGGCTTGTCAGGGCAGGTGCTATACTCCACAACTTCACTGGGCCCACTTTTCCCTTCAGTATTGTGAGCAAACAACTGTCCCATCGCGAAAGAGAACAAACTTAGTTAAAAAGGCATACATGGTTTTTCATTTTTTATATGGTGAATAAATAATTAAAACTCTTTTTCCACTAAACGTCTATGAAGGTTCTCGGTCATCCAGGTCATGGTTGTCCCAAAGGTCAGCCTGGATTTTCTGTGTTTTTACTTGAAGACGTTTCACTTCTCATCCAAGAAGCGTCTTCAGTTCGTCTTCAGTTTCTTGGATGAGAAGTGTCCTTTGTCTTCAAGGAAACAACAAAGTCCAGTTGCCTTTTAAAAAAACACCTTCGGAATGTCTTTCTCCACTAGACCGTCTATGTTACTGGCCTACAGGTGCCATCAAAAAAAAAAAAAAGCCTGAAATTCCACACAATGACTCTAACAATATATTTACATCCAGAATAACCTCACTCTCTTCATAACACGTGAAAATATTTATGAAGTTGAGCACAAAGTAACCAGGAAGGGCTGTCACAGGAGACTTGCAAAACTTGGTGGTGAAAGGGGAAGTTGGAAGACCCAAGAATTCAAAGTAAGAGAATCTCTGTAGCTGAACTATGGCATCCTAGGTGCTTTCTGAGACTGGTTCTTTGCTTGTGGGTATTTTATTATTCAACTATTCCATGATTTGGAATTCCACATTTCCACAAAGAAGAGGGGGTTAACTTGTTTTCCAAAGCACCAGAAGGCAAAGCAAGAAACAATGGGTGGAAACTGATCAAGGAGAGACATAGCTTGGAATTAAGGAGAGACGTTGAGCTTGTCGATCGAAAGGTCGGCAGCTCGGCGGTTCGAATCCCTAGTGCTGCCGTGTAACGGGGTGAGCTCCCGTTACTTGTCCCAGCTTCTGACAACCTAGCAGTTTCGAAAGCACGTAAAAATGCAAGTATAAAAAATAGGGACCACCTTTGGTGAGAAGGGAACAGCGTTCCATGAGCCTTTGGCGTTGAGTCATGCCGGCCACATGACCACGGAGACGTCTTCGGACAGCGCTGGCTCTTCGGCTTTGAAACGGAGATGAGCACTGCCCCCTAGAGTCGGGAATGACTTGCACATATGTGCGAGGGGAACCTCTACCTTTACCTTGCCTTCAGAAGTTCTAGATGCTTCATCACTGGACATTTTTAAGAAAAGACTGAACAATCTGAAGTAGTATAGGCTCTCCTGCATGAGCAGGGGGTTGGACTAGAAGACCTCCAAGGTCCCTTCCAGTTCTAGTCTAGTCGCTGGTGCTCGTGTGCCAACCTAGTTGGGTAACATGACATCCTCAAGCAAACAACCATGATCAGACAGCACCAAGGACTCCACAGACTCAAGAACCTTCATGATTTTCTAATCAATGAACAAAATATTTTGCACGCTAATAAAGGATAGCTGAAGACTGGGGAGCATAGCGAGTTTCACGGAAGAGTCATACGTCAACGACACCAGATTTGCTCCTAAAGAATGTCTCAAATTGAATCCCCAGTGTCTCCAGATATAAAATTTTAAAAAAAATCTCTTAAAAAGTTGCTGCTACTTAAGTTCCTCAGTATTGAACTAGACAGGACCAAGGAAGCATTTGATCAAATCATTACCAAGGTCTTTAATGGAAGTCTAAACTTCTGCTAGAGCCTTGAAGGGGGGTCATATATTTCAACTAGTTTGTAGGAACAAGTCACTAGTCAGCAGTTTTCAGGGTAGAATAAGGGATTTCTCAGCACGTGTGGATGTATTGAACATTTGGATTTGGCACCTACCCGAAATTTATAGGAAATGTTTCTTCTAAGGTCACTTAAAGTGCAAGAAAGCTCATCTCCATTGTAACCTGCTTGGAAGCCATAATCCTGCATAAAGAAAAAATACGTCCAGTGTTCACATATTCCTTAGTGAACTTTCCACCTTATAGTCATGGATTGTGCAATGTGTATATTCATGACAATTGTATTTTTTTTAAAAAAAAATTCATAACCACCCCAGTAATTATTCAGAATGGATTTGTGTTCCCAGTTAAAGAATCTGCATTCATGTCAAAGATTGGGTGTGTGTGTGTGTGTGTAATCTATTTTATATATATATAAATTTATCAATTGTCACTGGTTTATTAATAAGTGCAGTACCATAATGTAACACAAGACAATGTTACAAAATATTCCAGAAGCTTTGTCTAATACAAACTGCTTCATCCTTTGATTATTAGAAAATATTGCCTTTCTCAAAACAAGTAGATCACACGTTTCCAAAAACAATTTCTTAAAACTGCTGGAATAATAACAATTTTCTGATATTTAAAGGGTTTCTTATAGCCACCTTACCATGCTTGACAGATTATTCCTGATAAACAGTCAAATATCCTCCAGCTTCATCCGAAGCAGTTTTTTTTCTTTTTTCCCTTCTCTCTGAATCCAAAGCATTACGCAACTCTACTGTTTACTGCGTTTGCCCCTTCTTCTATGGGGAAGACTTTTGACTAGCAACAATTTGATGTTAAATGACTCTCAGAAGAGTTGATGCTAACAGATCCTCCGGGATGGGCGAACGGCACAGAACGCAATTATTCACTAGGCAACGTCCTAATCCGCCCCAGAGGGCAGCTGCTCTCTTCCATGTCTTCTCTCTCCTTACTCTAAACTCAAGGATCTGGATTCAAAAGCTACTCACCGAACCTTCTTCCTCCATTTCTAAAATGTACGTCAGGGAGTCGTCCGAAGACATGCCGTTGGGAGGCCCCCATTTTAGCGACAACCAGCTCACGCCTGCCTTGCTTAGCTGGGGTGGGAGGGGCGGTGGTGGGACAACTCCGATGGTGAAGCAGACCAACGTCTCGCCGAACCCACTGAGGAGGACGGAAAATTGTGGGGTTAGGGAAGAAGCTGAGCCATACAAGTCTTGGCGGAAATGGTGAACTTGCAATGCCTCTCCCGCTTTTTTTACCTCATGCCAATGTCATTTTTGGCTGCTAGTCTGAATGCGTATTTGGTAGAGGGGGACAGCTTGGTGATTTTGTGCTGCTTTAGATGACCGTAGTAGCATTCTTTGAAGGCTCCGGTCTTCCCCTTTTCAAAGAAGAACACAACGACAGAGTTGGAGGGGACCTTGGAAGTCTTCTAGTCTAACCCCCGGCTCAAGCAGGAGAGCCTATACCGTTTCAGACAAATGGCTGTCCAGTCTCTTCTTATTAAAATTAAAATCAAGTCAGAAAGTACAGTGAAGTTCTCAAAGATCCAGTTAACCCTGATGCCTAAGCTAGAATCTTTCATATGTGGAAGGCTTACAGGGCAGAGTTTGCCTCCTCCTCCTCCTCATTTTGACACACAAAAGCCATTAAGGTCAGTGTGTCTCAATCTGGGCAACTTTAAGCATGGCTGGCTAGGGAATTCTGGGAGTTGAAGTCCATCCATCTTAAAGTTGCCAAGGTTGAGAAGCATTGCATGAAGCCTAAAGAAAGGAAGAAAAGTCTCTCTTAAGGGAGAACTAGAGTAGCATTTAGACTCAGAATAATATCATCATCTAAGTAAGGGAGCCCAGCTTTAGACCAACGATTCTTAGTTCAAAATCTAGACTAAAACTCCTCCATCAGGATTCCCTAACCTAATCATAGCTTTAAATGATTGGGCCATAAAAAGCTGAACATTTCCACCCTATTTATTTATTTGTCAAGTTTACAGCCCATTCCATTGTCAAAGTGTCATTATTATTGTGCCCCAGGAATTGTGGTGGTTCAACAATGTCACAGATATAAAACAACATTGTGAGATGCATGTTGCACTGTGCCATCAATTTTGGTAGCAAACATGTTAGCATTAGGGAACTAAGTCCATGATCTCATACAATTTTTCCTTGACAAGCCAATTTTAATGTCATTATTTTATAATCCAAAATATCTTTACAAAAAAAAAAGAAGCAATGTAAGTGACAGTTCTGGTAATAAAACCATTCTGGTGCTAATCTTTTGGGGTAAGGTTTTTGGTTTTTTAAAAAATAATAATCTTGTATTTATTAGCAATCCACAGCCAACGATATAACACCTATTTCATAGGGGCACAAGACTGCCTTGGTTAAGGCTCACACAGCCAGATTATGAATTAATCTTGGCAGAAATCAAATGGAACAATGTTACAACTAGCTATTATCCATTGATTCTGCTTTACAAGTCTGAGAAATTTACGATCTTCATACAAGATCTTTAAGGCATCCTTGCTTTTTTAACATCCACCTGAAATCTTAACAACACATTCTAGCTTAAACCCCCAAAAATCTTAAACAGAAGGTCCTGAAAACCCGTTTTGGAAGTTCCGTTTCTTGCCTTCCAGAAAAGTGTATTGGGTGGAAAATCAGATCTTCCTTCTGGAGCTGCAAGTTTGTGGCTATCTCTGAACGTTTGCATTGAAGGATGTTTTACACAAATGCAGATTAGGACACCAGAATTATCATGATTTATAATAATTCATTATACACAAGAAACATACCTCATCCCATTCTAAAAGGTAGCTAGTTATTTTGGACCCATTGTCATTGGAGGACTGTGAAAGAAAGAAAAGTTGGGTTATTCCGAGAGGAAATTACTTCCTAATTTTAACCAATACTTCATTCCTAAAGGAAACACACCTCTGTTCTCCATCTATATAATTAAATAAAGTGGACTTTCATTCTGCAAGGAGAAGGAAGTAGAGGAGGAAACAGTCACTAAATGAACTGGAATGAATGAATGAATGAATGAATGAATGAATGAATGAATGAATGAATGAATGAATGAAGGTGAGGACGTTATAGCCTCATTAAGCAACACCCCCAATAGTCTTGAACTGAGGGTGGAGGGGTGGGTTTTTTTTAATAGATTTTACTATATGGTACCTGGAGTCTCCTAGGTGTGAGTTGGTTGGCTATATCAATTTAATAAATAAATGAAATCTTTTATTTCCAAGAATGCTTTTAAGCCCTACAGTAGTGGCCAAAATTGTGGAAACATTTTGGCCACTACTGTAGGGCTTGAAAGCATTCTTGGAAATAAAAGATTTCATTTATTTATTAAATGTATTTTGTTAAATGTAAAGTGTATTTTTGAGGTTTGATAGCTAATAACAACACTTTTTCCGGGAGTTTCAAGATAATCATATTCCATTGCTGGAATGGCCTGGGAAGAGCCCAGACCTTAACCCAATTGAAAATCTATGGAGCCTACTAAAGAAACTGGTTAGTCAGAAACGAACCAGCAATAAAACCCAGTTAATAGAAGCCATCATTCAATCTTGGTTTCACATTATAACAGCTGCAGAACTAAAAGACTTGGTTCATGGAAGATGTTGTAAGGCCGTAATTCATGATAAAGGTCGCCCAACTACTGACATGGTGATAATTTTTGTATATCTCGCTTTTTCTATGGTGATCATTTTTGTATATCTCCTTTTTTCTACATGTTTCACTTTTCTTCTTTATACTGCAACCGCTATTCTAATAGCAAATCCTTCATAAAAGTTATTGTATTACATTCTTGATCAAATTATCTTTCCATTGATACATAATTTTATGGTATTACTCCCAAAAAAAGTGGTGTTATTAGCTGTTTTCAGAAAACATACTTTTCCCAAAAGGTTTCCACAATTTTGGCCACTACTGTATATCTCCCACCTTCACCTCCAAGCATGCTTTAAAAAACAAAAACAATATTTAAGTATTGCCCAGCGCCCACACTACAAAACTGTGTGTGATGTAAGCTGAGTACGTTCAAAGCAAGTTGTCACTTGGTAAGGGACATCATTACAAGTGCGGGGGAGGGGGGAGTCCATATTTCTTTTGAAAACTCACAGAGAGGTCAGGATCCATTCTTGGTTTTGCTCTTACCTTCCACTGTAAAGTCAGGCTGTTTTTGGTTTTGTTGACGACTTTTGGTGCAGCTGGAGGATCCGGTTCACAACTTTCGGTAGTAAAACTCACCAGCTCTGAAACAGATTCCTTTGTGGAATGGCCCGATGCCGAAACTCTGCATGAAGTCAACACAGACATAGATACAGCTATAAAAACAACGCCTCGGTCTTATCCGGGTTTTCTAAATTCTGTTCATTTTGAAGGTTCGTTGGAGATGGGAAAAGTGTTTTGAAAAGGGACATATAAAAAAGTGGCCAGTAAACTTAAGGATAAGTAATGCCAAACATACAATGAAGCAAAACAAAGCAAGGAAGCTACCACCATACAATGACATTGAGAGCTGGAAAAAAACAGACCATGGTTAACCTAAGGCTCTGAGAAATAGCAATTTCAGAACTTTATTTGGAATACAGCCCGCTTATGGTAGATTCATTAGGAGAGACCCACAGCTCCAGATTCCTTTCGCCCCGTTCTCAAGACCCAAATACCTACCTTAAACTCGCAATAGCCTTTATACCAGGAGTCTCCAACCTTGGCAACTTTAAGACTTGTGGAATTCAACTCCCAGAGTTCCTCAGCCAGTTTTGCCTCCCCTCCAAAAATAAACTCCCCTCCCCTTCAAATTTAAAACACTTTAATCTTTGTTTTATTGTCTTGCTATGGATAAACTTTTGCTTTCCAAGCTCACCTGACATGATAATCAGTTGCTGGTCGGAGTTCAGACAGAGTAAAAGTTACATCTTCACCACTGTAGGGAGGGAAAAAAAGATACTGTTAGATCGTAACAACAACAAAAATAATGAGCTACAAAATCCTTCTGCCTTTTGCAGAGGGAAAAACCCTAAAATAAAAACATGCTTACAATTACAAATCGGCTGGCAAATGCAGCCTGCAAGGACTAGGTATCAGGAAGGATGCCACAGGATAAAAATTAGGTCTGCAAGCTAATCTTAAAATTTACTTCTAGGATTTGGCACTCAAAGTTCAACAGTGGAAGCAAATATAAGCTCAACTTTTAAAATTATTTCCATGGAAACGAAGCTGAAAAACAATCCTGACTGACATTGGCCGTCAGGTGGCCAGGTAAGGAAGCTATGCCATTCAATTATGAAAATGGACTCACCTGTAAAGGGATTTAAATTTTCCATTTTTACCGCTATTCGAGATTGCGACTTCAAAAGTAAAGGCTTCAGGAGTGAGATTCTGCATTTCTTCATTCTGGGCTGCAGCGGGGGCATTCCAAGAAATAACTGCTGAACGTGCCTGTATCTCAGAGACCTTTGGAAATCAAAGGGAAGATGGTTACGGTTTACAATACAAATACGCAATAGGTGGTTGTTTTGCTGCTTTCCCAAAAATGATGACACCTGTCTCAACTGGATGGGCCTGGTGCATCATCATGAGCCCTGGTGGTGAAGTACAGTATTGCAGGCTAACTCTGCCCACAGCCTGGAGTTCGAATCTCACCAGGCTCAAGGTTGGCTCAGCCTTCCATCCTTCCGAGGTGGGTAAAATGAGGACCCAGATTGTTGGGGGGCAATAGGCTGAATCTGTAAACTGCTTAGAGAGGGCTGTAAAAGCACTATGAAGTAATTTATAAGTCTAAGTGCTATTGTTATTGCTATATAAGCCTAAATGCAATTGCTATAGTAGTAGTAGTAGTAGTAGTAGTAGTAGTAGTAGTAGTAGTAGTAGTAATAATAATAATAATTTAATTTCTATACCGCCCTTCTCCCGAAGGACTCAGGGCGGTTTACAGCCAGATAAAAAACACAAATAAATATACAGCTAAAACCAATTTTAAAAAAACCTATTCAATTTGGCCCATTAATTAAAATATATACATTAAAACCATAAAAAACCCCATTAAAATTACTAGTCATTTTCAGTTTTATGCCAGTCCTGCACGGAAGAATAGGTACGCCTTCAGCTCGCGGCGGAAGGTCCGGAGGTCAGGGAGCTGTCGAAGTCCTGGGGGAAGCTCATTCCAGAGGGTAGGTGCCCCCACAGAGAAGGCTCTCCCCCTGGGGGTTGCCAGCCGACATTGTTTGGCTGACGGCACCCTGAGGAGGCCCTCCCTATGGGAGTGCACAGGTCAGTGGGAGGCAAACGGTGGCAGCAGGGCAGGGGTGTCAAACATCCAGCCCATGATGTGGTCAGATCCAACCTGAGGGGCCGTCCTGGGAAACATAAGGGGCCAGCCCTTGTTGCTTCGGCAGGGTCTACCAGTGCAAAGAAGAAACGTGCCAGGAGTTTTGGGAGTGGCGTTAAGCTGGCCAAGCCCACCCAGTTGGCCATGCCCACCTGGTTCAAGATCAATCACAACCGTAATGTGGTTGCGAACCTATGGCACGTATGCCACAGGTGGTACGTAGAGCCCTCTCTGCGGGCACGCCAGCGGTCGCCCAGCCCAGCTCCACTTCGCGTGCGCACACGCCTCCCGCCAGACAGCTGGTCCTTGAGTCTCTGCCGCGCATGTGCAGGGCATATGTGGAGGATGGGCACACACATGCGGGGAGGGGGCGCATACGCGGGGGTGCAGGTTGGTGCAGGAGACTTTCCAGGCCCAAAATGAAGCACGGGGGGGGGGGGGCTCGCATGGTGCCCCCGTGCCCTGTTTTGGCTTCCAGGTTGGTAAAAGAGGCTTTCCAGGCCCAAAACGGGGTGCAGGGTCGGGGCGCATGTGCAGGGTGTGTGCGCTCACATTGCATTTTGGGGGTTCCGGCACACGCAAGTGCACTTGCGCGTGTGCACACTTTGGGCACTCGGCACCAAAAGGTTAACCATCGCTGATATAAAGTATAACAAGGCATGGTTGGCTCTATATGACGCTACTTTTCCCAGACTGCCATCTTTGGAGCCATCTTGTAGGTGTTTCTGGGTGTCATGTATTCTCTTGTCCTCATCCTTTCCTACTTGAAAGCAGAGGCTAAGTCAGTTCCATTTTCCACCCACTTCTTATTTTATTTAAACATCTACACACGTGGATGAATTTGTCGTCAGAATGCAGTTAAAGAGACTACAGACACGTTTCACTTGTAATATTTAAGGTAGAGAACTGTGAAACCAAATTTGATACAACTTTAAATATTTTCTCTCTTTGTTTGCTCTGAGAAGGTTAGAAGCCCCCCCCCCCCCACTTCCACTCCGTGAACAGTTATTGCAACTTACGGTAGGCTTACTGAAGCTCAAGAGTTCTTCAGATTTTCTAGACTCCGTGTCAGATTCTAGGAGGAAAAACACAACAACACATTAAGCGAAGGGGAAACAGAACAAAAATCCCCAGTTAAATGTGTTTTGTTTTTTTTAACTGCAGCGCCAACAGATAAAAGTTGTTAGAAGCAGCAAAACACAAGCTGAGCAAAGTTCACTGGCCTTATTTGTTTTGACCACCGAATCTGCCAAGCTTGCAAGTCTGCTCAGGAGGAGGAGAACAGCACAGGCTTCCTTTCAGCTTGCCCTGTGATGCCACCCAGAATGTGCACATATCTTGCATGGCCTTTGGCCAATTTTAAAATTCTAATATTTTAAAATCTGAACAGCAAGTTCTCTTTCACTTCGGAAATACAGTTCAGGATATTTTCTTTCCTTTCATTAGAAAACTTTCCTAAAGGGGGGCAAAAAAAAAAAAAAAAGGTCCATTTTTGAGATTAGACACATACCAAATGATAAGCAAACTTTCCTCAAAGGACGGTCTCCACTCCCTGTGCTGGGAGATGCTGGGGAACCTTTTGAGGCATTTGTTAATTAAGATTAAAGTCTCGGCACTAGGAAAGCTAAAATGACTGAAAGGGGGAAAAAATATGCCTGTTTCCAGATAATTTTATGTTCGCTTTTCTGCTTAAGACTTTCCGTGGCTCAAAGTTCAGAATGCTAATTAATGCAAAGGGCTGAATAAAACCAACAGAAACAAAGGAACCTATGATTATGGATGTTTCTTTCTGGATGGCATATTTTTTTTCCCACTCTTTTCTTTCACTGGAGAGCTGGCTGTTTGTAGGGCAGTCAATAAGGGCAAATTATACGACACCGATGACTTTGGCCCAGGGAACTCCAGTGCCCCACTTAATAACACCTTTGCTTCCTATGCTGTCACAACAGGGTAGTTTCCCACTTGACGGGAAGACATATTGGTTTGCCGTGCAGGCTTCACAGAGGTGTATGGTGAACTCTACTGAACTTATGAGCTGCTGCTTGAGAAAAGGTAAAAAAAGGCATGTACCATATTTTTCAGACTTTTAAGACGCACCGGAGTATAAGACGCACCAAGATTTCAAAGAGGTAAACCAGGAAGAAAAATGTTTTTGCCCTCCCCGGCCCCTAGGAACACTCTGCAGGCCTTCCAAACCCTCTGCACGTCCCTTTTTTTGCAAAAACGGGGTCTGCACAGGGTTTGGGAGGTCTGCAGGGTGCTCCTGGGAGCCGGGGAAGGCAAAAGTGCGATGTGTGAGGGGTTTGGGAGGCCAAACACGGGCCCGTTTTTCATGAAAATGGGTCCCATTTTCACAAAAAACAAGGCCTGCAGAGTGTTTGGGACGTCTGCAGAGTGCTCCTGGGAGCCAGGGAAGGCAAAAGTGCAATGTGTGAGGAGTTTGGGAGGCCAAACACGGGCCCGTTTTTCATGAAAATGGGTCCCATTTTCACAAAAAACAAGGCCTGCAGAGTGTTTGGGACGTCTGCAGAGTGCTCCTGGGGGCTGAGGAGGGCAAAAACGTCCCTGTTTTTGTGAAAAATGGGCCCATTTTCGCAAAAAAACGGGCCTGTGTTTGGCCTCCCAAACCCCCCATGCATCTCATTTTTGCCCTCCCCCCCCCAGGAACACTCTGCAGGCCTCCCAAACCCTTTGCAGGCGCCATTTTTGCGAAAAACGGCAGGCCTTTGGCGAAAACGAGACACGCGGGGCAGGGTTTCGGGAGGCCAAAAATGGTTGTTTTCGGTGTGTAAGACACACCAACATTTCCACCCTCTTTTGCGGTGGGGAAGGAAGTGTGTCTTACACTCCGAAAAGTACAATATATAGTCTGGCAAAAGCAAAGCACTTCTGCTCACATCAGGCCATTCCACCTCCTTCTACATGTTAGGTCAAATTTCTGTGAGAAACTGGACAAGCTTTTTGAGAAGAAGTCTTAAGAAAGGATGGGTGAAAAAGAACGGCCTACTGCCCACTGACATCTGTTCTTGGTCCTTGGCGATAAAAAGTTTCTGGTCTTCAAGATACGCAATTCTTTGCCTTTTGTGAACCTGTCTGTCACAACTGGCAAGTGGCAAGGGATTGCATTTGGGAATGAATTTGTCAAAGCGAGTCCAACGGCACGCTTGTCACTCCGTACAGTACATACACAGGCAACAGTTGAAGAGCAAATCCAGTAACTTGTCTTGTCTTCTGATTTTGCGTCCCCCAATTGCCAAAATGAGGCTCCAGCTCAACTAAATTTCCTCAACTAAAGAGAGAGGAAATACCTCTCACCAGGAAAAATAAAGGTAGTCCTTGACTTATGACAGTTTATTCAGTGACCGCTCGAGGTTACAACGGCACTGAAAAAAAAGTGACTTACGACCGTTTTTCTCAGTTACAACCATTGCAAGCATCCCCATGGTCATGTGATCAAAATTCAGCCGCTTGGCAACCGACTCATATTTATGACGGTTGCTGGGTCCTGGGGTCACGTGATCCCCTTTGGGGACTTTCTAACCAGCAAAGTCAACGGGGAGAAGTCAGATTCACTTAACAACCGTGTTACTAACTTATCAATGGCAGTGATTCACTTAACAACTGCAGCAACGGAAGTTCGTAAAGTGGGGCAAAACTGACTTAACAAAGGTCTCATTTAGCCACAGAAACATTGGGCTCCACGGAGGTCGTAAGTCGAGGACCACCTGTCTTATCTTGATGACAAAGGTGGCTGTGATAAGCGGTGACAATGCCAAGCTGAATAAAAAATATTCTGGAAAGGGCATCAGAAAACCCCTTTTGCTTCGTGCTAAGGAAGTGTTAGTTGACCATGGCAAACGGAAGATAAGAATGAGAAGAAGAGCAGTCAAGATGTCAAAGAGAAGAAAAAGCTGCCAGAAGGCATCATACAACCCTTTCCTTCACGCTGGGGTACACAATGGGATGGCCACAGAGGCACCAATGCACCTTCGGACATGTCAACTGATGTTTGCCAAGAAGAAACATAATCCAACCATCCCTGCTACCAAAACCCATTTGGAAAAAGGTATTTTTGAAAAGTCTTCTGCACCTAGTCTGTAAAACAGAGGAGGGGAACTATACGTTGTGACCCAGCTCCCTAAACACGACAAACCCTCTGAAGTTTACTCTAAGATACCTTTATTAGGAGCGCCAGCAGCCCCGGCAAAAAGTTTTTCTCACCCCAGGCTAATAAGTCCAGCCAGTCAGGAGATTAATAGTTGTCTGCCATATCTATTCATATCTGCCCCCTGCCTTTTATCTCCAGAGCTAGGGTGGGGCCTTGCTAGCAGAGGTGGCTCTTCTGTCCCAAGGACCAGCCCAAAGATTTCCACTGCTCTCCTCTCCTCTGCCTTCTGTGCATCCACATGTCAGGCACTGGACCCAGCTGTCCCTTCTCTTCCTCATAAGCCACCTCCAGACTTGGGGGCTGTTGACTTTCCATCTGAGGGCTGATGGACGGCCCAGGCTCCACCTCTGTCTCTATCTCTGCCAGCTCCATTCCATCTTCCCCCTCAGAGCTCTCAGGTTGCCTCGATGTTGACCCTGACTCCCATACCGCCTCCTCATCTGATTCGGCTGCTGGAGGGGCCGGCGGGGGACAGGACACAACACTATAGCTCTTTTTATGACTGGTAGAATTCAACTCCCAGAATTCCTGAGCCAGCATGACTGGCTCAGGAATTCTGGGAGTTGAAGTCCGCCAGTCATAAAAAGGGCTAGACTTCCCCACCCTTGCTGTAAACCACTTAAGGAAAATAAGAGTCCCCTCCTGGCACCATATAGGAAGACGTCACCATTTCATTCCTTTCCCATGCATGAAACGGACCTGTTGGTTTTACCAATTCCCAGGCAGCCGACTCCCACATGGCTCCACACAGCTTACGTGCACTTGATTAATGTATGCATCCATTTCCCCCCACCCCCAAAAAAAACAACCCCAAAACATTCTGTACCTCCCATTCCTGAATCGGCTGAAGGGATGGGGCTTCCTCGGGTTTTCCCTGTATGCTTCTGTTTCACTTGCCCTACGGTGCCTGGCTGCCCTTTTCCGTAGCCATTCTGGACGTTGGTGCCGGAAGAGCTGTTAGCTTTGTGAGGTGAAGAAGGGGGGCTGTTGGCCTTGTTATTCGTATGTCCGCCGGCCTGTCGGTCTTTTAGCCTCTTCTTCAGGTGTTCTTGCATTTTGAGAGTCCTTTCGTCTCGCTGGACGAAGTTTGCTCTGCCGTGGGAACGGGACTCTAAAGCGACAAAGGCAAAAAGGACCCGTTAGATGGAACACAACTGTTAAGAGAGTTGTGTTTAAATGCCTTCAAGGCTTAGACCAGGGGTGTCCAAACTTGGTCCCTTTAAGACTTGTGGACTTCAACTCCCAGAGTCCCTCAGCCAGCAAAGCTGGCTGAGGAACTCTGGTAGTTGAAGTCCACAAGTCTTAAAGGGACCAAGTTTGGACACCCCTGGCTTAGACAGACACGGAATCAAAAAGATAAATTACCTGCATATCGCTTCACGGAGCTAACAACCAAGCCCGTTTTTGCAACATATGCAAATATACACAAATTGAGTGTGCATATATGTGTGTGCACATTATATGAGAAAAAGAGCGTGAACAAGCTCAAGAGTAGGGTAGGGTATAAAGTAAACCCTATATGGCTTTATTAAATACCCATGCCATACAGGTAGTCCTCGCTTTACAATAGTTTATTTAGTGATTTGTTGGAAGTTAAGCAAAAGTGACTTATGACCATTTTTCACACTTAACAACCATCGCAGCTTCCCCGACACTTGGTCAACTGACTCTTATTTAGGATGGCTGCAGTGTCCCCGGGTCACGTGATCCCCTTTTGCGACCTGGCAAACGGGGAAGTCAGAGTCACATAACAACTGTGTTACTTACTTAGCAACTGCTGGGATTCACTTAACAACAGTGGCAAGAAAGGTCGTAAAATTAGGCAGAATACACTCTACAACTGTCTCGCTTAGCAACAGAAATTTTGGCCTCGATTTTTTTTTTTTTGCATTTATATCTCGCCCTTCTCCGAAGACTCAGGGCGGCTTACACTATGTCAGGCAATAGTCTTCATCCATTTGTATATTATATACAAAGTCAACTTATTGCCCCCCCAACAATCTGGGTCCTCATTTTACCCACCTTATAAAGGATGGAAGGCTGAGTCAACTTTGGGCCTGGTGGGACTTGAACCTGCAATATTGCAGGCAGTTGCTCTTAATAACAGGCTGCATTAACCTGTTGAGCTACCAGAGGCCCATTGTGGTCGTACATCGACAACCACCTATATTATGCTATATAACCAATACTAGTATTGTGAACAGAGAACTTTTAACTTCCTTTTTATTGATTTCAGTCCACAAGCCAGTTTGGCGAATGGGTCAGCTTCACGCTTAGAGGGAAAAAAATCCATAACAACTGAAGTCTGCTTTTAGAGAAATCAACTCATGCATCCTGCAATTTAGAAAACTTTGTAAGCCAGCTAGTTGTCGTGGGCTGAGGGCTTTCTCTCAGCCCAACCCACCTCGGAGGGTATTTGCTGTAGGGAAACAGGAGGAGGAAACATTATGAGGAGTCCTGAGCTTGTTTGTTTTCCTGAAGACGTTTCATTACCCGAAGTAGCTAACACCATCGGTGCTAGTAAGGACTCCTTACTAGCACTGATGATGTTACCTAGTTTGGGTAATGAAATGTCTGCAAGAAAACCACCAAGGTTAGAAATTATCAAGGACCCCACATTTCAATCCTGAGCTACAAATATTCTCCTTTATAGGAAGCATTTCAGAACTTCTTAGATGGCTTAACTGTAGATGTTAGAGGTCACTTGAGACGCTGGCTGAACTCAACCTTTTAATGGAAAAGTTATTTTCCTTTCTCCCGGCATTGTGGTTCAGAAAATGGGCAGGCCTTCTTTGTCAGAAATAGAGGCGGCAGCAGAAGACACGTTTCATTTTGGAATGGTGAAGTTGTGAGGTACTGAACCTAACCTATGGAAATGTCGCAGCATCACCTGAAGCAAACGGTTCCTTCAAGAGAGCCCTTGAAACCTCAGCGAGTTGAAGCAGTGCTCTGAAGAGGAACATGCCAAAATAGCTACATTTAAAATTACAGAATTTTTTTTTTATTTGCATTTATATCCCGCCCTTCTCCGAAGACTCAGGGCGGCTTACACTATGCCAAGCAATAGTTTTCATCCATTTGTATATTATATACAAAGTCAACTTAATTGCCCCCAACAATCTGGGTCCTCATTTTACCTACCTTATAAAGGATGGAAGGTTGAGTCAACCTTGGGCCTGGTGGGATTTGAACTTGCAGTAATTGCAAGCAGCTGCTGTTAATAACAGACAGACTTAGTCCGTTGAGCCACCAGAGGCCCAGTTAATCAATGTTTGATTAAGCCGTGTTTATGGATAGACTTAGAATAATGTTTCTCAACCTTAGTAACTTTAAGATATGCGAATTTTTACTCCCAGAATTCCCCAGCCAGCAAATCTTAAGAGTTGCTAAAAGCTGAGAAATATTGGTTTAAAGCCATGGTGAGTCATGGTGGCGCAGTAGTTAGAATGCAGTATTGCAGGCTAACTCTGCCCACAGCCCGGAGTTCGATCCTGACAGGACTCAAGCTTGACTCAGCCTTCCATCTTATGAGGTCAATAAAAGGAGGAGCCAGATTGTTGGGGCTGTGTGCTGATGTAAACCACTCAGAGACTGCTATAAAGTGCTATGGAGCAGTATCTAAGTCTAAATTCTATTGCCATTATTCCCATATGGACATAAGAAACAACTGCAGAAGGAGAGGAAGTTTCGGCATTGGTTCTGAAAATATCCAAGTACCAAAGAGTCAAGGAAGCATCAAGCTAAGTGCAAGTGAGCTTGCTGTAAGATTGCTTCCCCACCCCACCCCACCCCTCTCCAGCTAATAATGCCTCACCTTGATCTTGGTAAAGATGAGGCGTTGGTGGTGGTGGGTGCTGATGAATGAACTGCGGCGGCATTTCTCCCGTTCCTGGAACCGGAGGGTACACAGGATGAGGGGGGTGGGGAAGCAAAGCAGGGTGAGGATGAATATAATGGGGCACATGCGGAGGAGGTGGGTGCATGGAGGGGTGAAATTCAGTTGAGTGTGGCATAACTATGACCTTCCGAACTCCATTCTCTTCAACCACCTGCAATAGAAAGTGAAAAAGAGCTATATGAGGTTGTTTGTTTGTTTGTTTTAAAGATAATATACAATTATAATGAGAGCTAGTTTGGGCTAGTGGTTAAGAAAGCAAGAGGTTATGAGTTCAAGTCCCGTCTTAGCCACGAAAGCCAGCTGGGGTGACTCTGGGCCAGTCCCTCTCTCCCAGCCCAGCTCACCTCACAGGGTTGTTGTTGTGGGGAAAACAGGAGGAGAAAGGTGTGCTGGATACGTTCACCGCCTTAAGTTATTTGTAAAAATAATAAAGGCAGGATACAAATAAATAAATAATGCTTTGGATTTTTCTACCTAACAGATTGTTTTAATTTGGGAATTTGGGTACAAAAGATTAAACAGAGATAAATCCTAAATGCAAACATGGTTAACCCCTCCTCAAATTAACATATAGATGTAACAGAACCTAACCTAATACCCCAAGCAAGATGCAGGCAACCTTCTACTTTTTGCCATCTCTTTAATCTTAAATATTTAAGGCAGAAGAAAATGAAGCACAAATCTTTTCTTTTTTTTTAACATAGATAGGAACTAAATTTACTTATTAGCTTTCGCTAACCTGGAACCCTTCAATTGAGCTGGGATTTGAACTCCCTAGAATGACCAATGCCATCAAACAAGGCTGCAGAAAGCGGCTATAAACTAATGCATTGTTGTGACTCTTACTGCCTACAAATTCTGGGAACTGCTGCCTGGTTTTGGGAAGGAAGAGATAACACTTTAGCAAAGACAAGATTAAATTCAATTGTGCAGCTTATACAACAAGTACGTAAGCAAAGAGGGGGACGTTATGTGTTTAATGTGGTTTATTGTAAGCTCTAGAGTGGAAATAAGGGATGAATTATGCACTCAAAAGTGTACTGCTGGCATGTAACACAATACCAAAAGGGTTATTAAACAATCAACTGAAAGTATTCTCTCAGAAAGCAAAATCTAGGCAGTTTATACTTGGGACAAACAATGTCACAACTGACCAACCAAATATTTTATCCTTTGATAAATTATTCTGCTTGAAAGTTGTTTAATTTAGCCAACCTTTTCTCACATTTTCTAGTCAGGTAAACAGGATTTGGGAGAGATTTGGCATCATTCAGGATTCCAAGCATGTACCCAACCATAAATTCCCAATTCAAGGCAAGTCAGATTAGATGGGAAACCATTTTCTTCCAAAGGAGAAAAAACCCGATTATTGTTGAAAATGCGATTTGCAGAGCACATTACAACTTAAGCACATTTAACTTATGGCTGCCCTACAACAACATTTAAAAACAAGACTTCCTTCCTCATCCATAATATACAGTATATAAAGCAAAGGCATCCATGGTGAAAAGTATTTCTATAATATGCTACAATGCAATCCTTGGCAAGAATGGTTTTGCTATCATAATGCTTTAATCCAACCAAATAATTTTTCCCTACTAACTGTTGAGAAAGCCAAAGCAATAGACTTTTCTTAGGTTAATTCAGAATAAGAAGAGTTAAACCTTAATAAAAAACAGGGGCTGCTAACATAGCCATTGTATTTTAGTCAACGAATTACAGACATACCGTATTTTTCGAAGCATAAGACTCCGAAAAGACTAGTTTTTGGGGAGGAAAATAAGAAAAAAGCTGATTGGCAGTGGATCAGCCTCTCAGAATACCCCCAATCAGCTGTTTCTAGAGGTGAATTTTAGCAACAGGTTCCTTGGTTGTGAGCTCTGTGCCTTGTTTTTTTTTTTTTTGGCTTTTTTTTTTTCTGTCTCTGAAATTTAATTTCAGAAAAAACTTTTTTTTCTGCCTCTGAAAGCCTCCGAAACAGCTTCAGAAAAAAAACCTCTGAAGCTCTGTTTGGGGGCTTCTTTTCTGAAGCTCTGTTTCAGGCTTTGTTTCTGAAGCTCTGTTTGGGAGCTTCTTTTCTGAAGCTCTGTTTCGGGCTTTGTTTCTGAAGCTCTGTTTGGGAGCGTCTTTTCTGAAGCTGTTTCGGGCTTTGTTTCTGAAGCTCTGTTTGGGAGCGTCTTTTCTGAAGCTTAGTTTCTGATGCTTTTTTCAGCCCCTTTGAGAAGCTGGGCTACATTCTGAGTATAAGAGGATTTTCACCCTCTTTTTTGGGGAAAAAGGTGCATCTCATACTCCAAAAACAACGGTAGGCTTCAGAAACTTATGCCTTTCAGCCAACTAAAATAAATCAAAATAAGGAAAATAGCAAATGTTTCATGAGACTTCAGTAATCCCTCACCAAACTCCTAAAATTTTGACTTTCCGGTCCAAGATCTTGCAAGATTCTAGGATGAAATTATCAAAATTGTATAATGTTATGAAATTTCAAGTGGAATTGTTTGGCAGAAGGCATTTGAGCTATTTCATAAGATTTTGGACAGTGTCTGAAGCCTGAAAAGCTTGCCAATTCCTAGACCAGGTGCCTCCTTCTCCGTCTGCCTAATATTTTAGGTTTTAAAAGAGGAGAGAGAGGACAGCAAAGTCTAATCTCACAGAAAAAAAAAAGCGTAAAGTATTCTTGAGAAAATGCTAAGGTTTCTCCTCAGTTAACCCAGTTTATTTCCTGCTTAATAAAATGCATGCTGACTATGGGATAAAGGATGAGCTTCGCAGTTTTTCAACCTTGATCTCTCGGAATATCTAGCCAATTCTGATACTTCTGAGGTTTCCAAATTAGGACAGGCTGATTGATGATCAGAAAGATGAATCAGCAGAAGATATGAACCACTTCAAGTTCCTCTTAGTTGATGCCTTGATCTCATTATAAAGGCAAAAGGAGAAAATACTTTTCGTGGGGATTTTTGGGTTTGTCTAAATCGTGAACATTGTGATTCTGATGAGCATGGAACATTACAAGGCTGATAATGAAATTCAAGGCCTTCTCAAAGATTCCCTTTGAGATTCAAAAGGAGATGATAAGCTGGCTCCAGAATTGTCTGATTCAGCTCCACTGAAGCCCAACATTCAGGGAAGAATGCTTCTGAGTCATTCATGCCAATCAGAAGTTCCACCAAGGCTACAATGTTCAAGAGCTAATGCCCTTGGCAAGAGCAGTGGAAGGGTCACAGAAGAATCTAAGAAATCTGAAGTATCGTATTTTTCGGAGTATAATACCTTAGTTTTTCGGAGGAAAATAGGGGGGAAATCATTTCGGCCTACCAGGTATTCCTCTGGCTAGTGTCCTTAGCCTGGTCAGCTTCAGGACCTTAGTTCACTTGCTGATTTTGAGGTTGGGGTTGGTTAGGGCTAAAAAACAGCTTCTAAAGCACAGCTGATCATCAGAGGGAGGAGCAATTAGAAAAGCAGGCAAAGCACGGAAGATTACTTCGCGCCACATTGGGGCTGAAAAACAGCTTTAAAAACACAGCTGATCGTCAGAGGGAGTTCCTGTGACTAAAACAGGCAAAGTTCGGAAGGGGTACGAGAAAGCAGCAGCTGTTCCGGGTAGCCATTTTGGGCACCGCGCGTCACGTTTTCAGCCTCCAAACGCCTCACGTTTTCAGGCGGCGATTAGTGGCGATGTGATTTGGTGATCCCCACAGCCTTGAAGGGCTCTCAAATGGAGTGCTTAAAAATGCAATGCACGGAGCCCAAAAACACAAGCCATTGTCGGTGACGATCTCTGCAGCCAGGAAGAGGACGCACGGAGGCCAAAGGGTGTGGGCCGATGGGGTTACATTTGGAGTATAAGATGCACCCAAATTTTCAGTCTCTTTTAGGAGGGAAAAAAATGTGTCTTATACTCTGAAAAATACGGTAATTAGGCACAGCTGTCTATAGCTCTTGCCAACACCAAGGAACAATTTGTATAAAGTTATAGGAAAACCTGTACTTACAAAAGGCATTAAAAAGGCATGTGAAATGCTGAATATAAAAAGAAAGATAAGGGACAGTCCATTCTTTAAATCACTGTGATTGCTATTCTTCTACCCAAAAAATACGACTGTTGAAGGGGCTACCATTATGGCCAACGCATTAAACAGAAGAATAGAAAATCAACTGAACATCTAAAAACCTCTCGCACTCTGAAATAATATAAAATACACCCTACCTCAGTTTTTAGCCCAGGCTCTTGATAAATGCTTGGCTTTTGAACTGGATGCCAAACTAAGCTCCCGATGTTGGGCTACACTCAAACAAGTATGAAAAACATATCCCAGTCTCATTCATTCCTCAGGTGTTGAGCCATTCTCATTTATATTTTTTCTCTCTCTTTCATAAAACCTCTTGAGCATTAACTACAATGTGGTGTATTTGGATCAATGTTTTCAAATTTGGCATTAAAGTTGACCTTACGTTTTACGGCTAAGCATTGTACATGTCTAGGGGGAACTGAAGAAGCTTCTTGGATGTGAAGTGAAACATCTTCAAGCAAAAACAAATAAAAGTCCAGCTGCCTTTTGAAAAAGCACCTTTGGGATAACCATTGTACCCATATCGTTCCACTATTTATCGTTAAAAAAAGAATAATTCAATTACAATTTATAAGATATAGTGAGAACTCATATGTCAGCTAACAGGACCTCCTGATTTCTAATATGCCATGATCCCTTGAGCTGTTTCTCTAACATCTGGCTAAGGCTGTGAAAGCAAACTATTGACCATACAGTACTATTAAAGCCTAATGCAATATTTCGATTACTATCCTCAAACTGACTGTGGCCTATTTTTGGCTCAAATGCATGGCTGTGTTATAGCTGCGTATTTGAGATTTTAAAAGAATCACCTCTTTAAAAAAAATTAGTAATTTAAAAAACAGTATCTGAAATCTTCAGCCTCTACTGTTCTCAACCCTACCGGTTGCTGACCCAAACCTTTTCGAACTTCCTTGCTATAAAACCTGGTTTTGCCTTGACTAATAGGCTTTATATTTTGCACATGGTTTTCAGGTTCATGGTCCACCATGTGCTTAATTTGTAGCCTGTACAAGCCAACATCCTTAGCAATTGGGCTGTATGTCCACTTTAGGATTATGAGAAATTACGAAGCCTAAAAGTGACCAATGGGATGAGACAAGGAAAAAGAGGAGATATTCAGTTTTTTTTTCTCAACTTGTCACCCTTGTTACCTTTATGGATTATAAAAAGGGATAAATTCCCCATCACTCACTTGGGAAATCTCTCTTTTATAAGTGTTCAAAGGATCTGAATGATTACCTGAGAAACGTAACCAGGAGGCACAAATATTGGAGGGACAGAACCATTTGGTGACATCATAGGAACATGTGCTGGACCTGAAAGAAAACCAAGCAACACTGATTCATGACTCCTTGCAGAGTACTAAAACCAAGCACATTCACAGTTTATTTGACAAAATATAACCGTTGAATAGGCCACCATGCGTAGGCCCATCCATTTCATTCTTCCATCAAAAAATTTAGCAAAAAATGGGAAACGGGGTCAAATACAGAAGGATAAAAGTTTTTGGCTGGGTTATTTCAACCTTGGCAACTTTTAAGATGGGTGGACTTTAACTCCTCAAAATTTCCCAGCCAGCCTGGAAAAAACTGTCCCATGCTGTTGAAAATCTCAGTGGAAGAGCCAAGTTCAGACAATTGATTTTTTTTTAAAGGCTTCTAAAAAAAATGCTCAACAATCTAACATAAAAAACTACTGATCAAATCAACGATTTTCATCTTAAATGATTTTTTTAAAGGCAAGTGTTTTATAAAGACCTTGAGGTTGGACCAAGAGGCATTAAAGAATTACAGTGGATTCATGTACTCGATCTATTTGATGAGGACACAGATTGCTTTTTAGATCAAAACTAACCACTTTGAAGGAGTCTTTATTTCTGCCACATTCAGAGTGAATTTAAACTGAACATCTCTAGAAGCAAAATGAAGTAGATAAGCTATACCTCGATTCTTGCCTGAAAACTTTGGGGAAAAATGTCTTTTCTTGTCCCCCCATCCACCCCCTCTTTCTGGATTTTGGTGATTCAACAGCTGCTAGTACCTCACTAAGTTTCGGCACCAAAGAAGCAAGGCTTATGTTCCCTTCTTATGTAATATATTCTACATCAGTGGCGTCAAAACTCGATTTCATTGAGGGCTGCCTCAGGGTTGTGTTTGACCTCAAGGGGATGGAGTGGGCGTAGCCAGCTTTTCACTCATGTCGGGGGCGCCTGCCAGCGAAAACGGGCTCCCGATCTCCATTTTCAACTGGGATGGCCTCCTACAACCCTCTGCCAGTGAAAATAGAGCTCTGGAGGGCCGCCCTCTGTTTTCGCTGGCAGAGGCAACGTGGGCCGGTCCTTCGCTGTTTTCAGAGAGACCCCACGAGTCAGATCTAAGCACCCCGCGGGCCGGATCCAGCCCTCGGGCCTTGAGTTTGAGACCCCCGTTCTACATCATTCATGCTAGACAAAAAAAACGGTAAGGTGGTAGAGAAGTCTCCAACCTGGAAGACTTACCAAGTTCTAGGAACAGAATGATGCTCTTTGCCGGAGCAACTTTTGACTTGAGATAAAAAACAAGTGGTTTGGCTTTACTTTTTCTGATGCTTCAACCCACAGCCTGGGAAAGTTAGCAAAGACTTCCTACTTTCTCTAACCTATCAGTAACTGTCCGAGAGTGGGGATGATGGAAAAAATGTCCAGTCAAATATCCCTTTATGACATCAGACTGGATTAGTTTTGATCACGTTCGGCTTGTGACCATTCAAAATGCAGAAGCTGAGAAAAGCTTTCACAGAATGACAGGGTGATTTTGAGATCTTTACCAGAAGCCTTAATCTTCCCTTGTGGTTATTATTTGACCTTCAACGTTAGATTTAACTTCTTTGCCCTATAAACCAGTCATCTAGAGAGATGGCCAGCTCTTTACTGTGGTTATGATGATTGCAAGATCAATTCTGCGTAGGAAATGGACTTGACTCAACAGCCTTCAACTTTCCTCAATCTGAGTTCCTTCTAACTGTACGGCCTTCAACTTCCAAAATTCTTAGAAGTAGAATTCAGAGGAATTCCTGCTGTTGGGAGTCTAGATATCAGTAAGATTGTTTTCTTGTTATGAACCCGCAGAACTATGATAAAGTCTTCTAGCCACATTAATTTAATAGGCATGCAGTATCTGATATCAGTAATTTCAGAGTATACCCTTGTGGCATTGTTTACCTTGAATACACTGGATATGACCATCTTCAGTTCTTATTGTGAACGTCTCTCCTGGGTTTACTTGCACCAAAATAACCTAGGAATAAGAATATTAAGTCCTATTTTGAACTTCATCTGAAAGCAACATATACCTTTGCAAAATTAAACACATCAGATTAGAAACATCAGTGATAGTAATCAGTAAAAATCAAACTGAAGTCATACGTGAATTTTTTTACCTTTTAAACGGGCATACAGTAAAAAAAATGTACCAGATTTGAAAATAAATCCAGCAAATTAAAGAGAATCCCTTCCCTGCTACACTTACAACAATTGTTTCCTCCAACTAACAACTAAACAAATAATATTGCAGAAAGTTTCATTTCTCCATTACTCTTTAATCACTATATAATAAAAAACCAATTATACAGGAAAAAATATTTCTAATGCACGTTTGGCTGTTCCCCTCAAATGATAATTGAGGTATGTCAATTTTTTCCTCATAAGTGATTGCTCATATCTTTTTGCTTTCTTTCTTCACTGATTTCCAAATAACTTAGTGGTTTTCATTACAATTTCATTAGACATTACAGGTGGTCACTCTTTCTTGCAGCTGGTGTTTCTCAAAGACTAAGTGACCACAGACATTGAAAAAGAGACTGGAGGGGGATGTTACACCCATCTCCCAGATAGCGTACAGTATGCAACTATGTTTTACACCAGGGGTATCCAACCTTAGCAAATTTAAGACTTACGGACTTCAACTGCCAGAATTCCCCAGTCACCATGGCTTAAAGTCTTAATGTTGCCACGGTTGGACACCCAATTTTATAAACTTATTGATATGTCTTGTACCACATTAGGCTCCTTTGCTAAAGAAAGACAAGCGGACAAGGAAAGTCCTGTCACTTTGGAGTTACTTAAAGGAAGAACGAGAAAGCAAACATAAACAAACAAACAAAAAAGAGGGAATGTTGTACGTTTACGATGATACGTTTCTACACTCCGGTTTTTAAGACAACATTGCGTTTCGCAAAGATGTAATCAGCAGCAGGATTGTATTGTTCCATAAGAATAGCTGGTGTACAATGCAATCCCTCAAGTAGGCCAACATATCCATCTGGACCTATGTAAGTAAGTTAAGCTACTTCCTTAGTAAATAAGTAAGTAGAACTTACTTGTAAGTTAGTAAATAAATAAAGCAGAAGAGTGTTTTTAAAAACACGAAAAACAAGTTAGCAAAACCACCCAAAAGTTGATAAACATCAGAGAGAGAGAGAGAGAGAGTGTGTGTGTGTGTGTGTGTGTGTGTGTGTGTGTGTGTGTGTGTGTGTCTGGTTAGAAATAAATGGCTATTGTGATTTCTAATTCCCCACCCACCCCCCAAAAAAATTAAATGGTATTAGTTGGACTGCGCTTCTTAATCCATAATAGTAACAACGAAAGACCAAGGAAGTACAATTTTATGTGCAATTTCTCAAGAACTTTCTTTGCTTGAATTCAGGAACTGCAGTACTGGCAGTCCTCTACTTACAACCACAGTTCATTTAGTGACCATTCGAAGTTTACAAAGGCACTGAAGAAAGGGACTTATGAGCATTTTTCACACTTGCGACCATTGCAGCATCCCCAGGGCCCCGTGATTTGTATTCCGATGCTTGGCAACTGATTCACATTTATGACGGTTGCAGTGTCCTGGGGTCATGTGATCACCTTTTGCGACCTTCTGCCAAGCCAAGTCACTGGGGAAACCAAGTTCACTTAACTCTGAGTGATTCAGTTAACAAATGTGACAAGAAAAGTCGCAAAATGGGGCTAACATGCTTAACAAATGTTTCACTTAGCAACATAAATGTGGGGTTCAACTGTCGTCATAACTTGAGGAATAACTCAGTGGTAGGATTCCTTTTTTTTTTAACTACCGGTTCTGTGGATGTGGTTTGGTGGGCATGGCAGGGGAAGGTTACTACAAAATCCCCCCATTTCCTCTCGATCAGCTGGGACTCGGGAGGCAGAGAATAGATGGGGGCAGACCCAGTCAGAATTTTTACTCCGAACTACTAAAAATTTCCGCTACCGGTTCTCCAGAACTGGTCAGAACCTGCTGAAAACCACCTCTGGGCTACCTGCATAAAACCCCTCACAGCTTTCCCTCAAAAAGGAAAATACCCTTTAAAATGCCTTATTGAAACTATCTAGGAATGAGCTATGAAGAAAAACAGTTGTTAGTAATTTATGACATCCTTCTGAAATGGGAAGAGCCACAGCTGAGTGAAACGTCATGCGCTTTGCAAACAGGAATGCACAAGTTAACTCTATGACAATTCTAGGCAGGGCTGGAACAGATTCTTGGTTAAATCCAGTATGACCATGATAGAAGGCTTCCTTTAAAATTCTTGTTAATTTTAAAAATTCAAGCCAATTCAACTTTCCCCCGTCCCCAACCCTTCTGGGTTTTAAACAAGCCAGCAGCTTTCTAACTATAAACTAATTTGATTTTTATTCAGCCGCTATTACAGCCCACTGAAGCAAATGTTTTCCTGCTATTCTGATCCAAATGTACCTTCAGTAGACAGTTTTCTTAAAACTTTGCATTTTTGCCACCAGTCTTTCGATAATGAACTTTTTTTTTTTACTGACTAAAAATCCAATTTGTTCCAGACTAAACAATTCTGATGTTATTTTACTTAGCGATGGTCACAATTCTAAGTCTAAAATCAAAGTCTTTTGAATTTGAGAAACATTGTAAATTTAATAAGCTGTACATTCCAGTAAATGAAAAAAAGGGCAAGTTGGTTTATATGAACAGATAACATAAATAATAAATAAATAAATAAACATAAAGGGGGAATTAAATAATGGCCTAATACCAGCGTAGCCTTCTGCTTCTTGCTGGGAACACTTTTTTTTTCCACCTATAAGAAATCAAATACACCATATTTTTCAAAACTCCTGACCCGATTTCCCAAGGCTGAATTGGTTAAATATTTTAGATTGTAATAGAAGGCTTTTTCAGATATGGTATGGCTCCTTTCTGACCAAGGAGAGGTGCATTTTTATCTCAACTCTTTTCATTAAAAGGTCATGTGCGTAATATCTAGGACATGGTATTCGGTGGCTGTATCTCCATAGGTCAAAGGGAGATAATTTCTCATTAAACAACCTTCAGAAGCCTGTATTTTATCTGCAGCTGTTCTAGCAAAATGTTCTCGGGGGAAAAAAATGCAAGAAAGATATGGAAACCTGCCCGAAGACACTAATCTTCGTAACAAGTGTGATATCTGCAATGATTTTGAGAAGAAGCTTACAAAGATGCTTACCTTCACATTCATTTCCACAAATATATTGATTCTGCGGTTTTGCTTTAAATTGCCCTCTGTTTAGAACTACTTTGCAAGCTTCAAAAAACTGGAGTCCACCCTCAAGCTTCAAATTAGACCAGAATAGACTTACAACAAGGTGAAAGTGTTCATTAAATTAAATGCCCGTTAATCTGGATTTCTTAAGAACTGAACAACTTACAAGGCTACTGATAACTTGGCTCCTGGAAAATAAAACAAAACCTTCAAGGGCTCCCTCACTCAGAAACATAGACAAGAAATTTAAAAACATACTGGTCAATGTGGAGCCAACAGAGTGAAAACAAAGATTTCCTGAAGTTTAATTGTGAGTGATAAGTCTGGTGGTTTAAGTCCTTGAATTAATCTAATAAAACTTCCAGGGCATCTAAAATGTTTGTGTCCTTCATAGATTTTTCAACTGCATTAGAATGCTTTGCTTGGAAAACTCTCGTATTTCTTGCAATATTTATTTCAAACCAATTAGCTGGGCAGTAGCTCTGAGCTCTTTCCAAGCTAACTCTGTGAATGCACATAGACCTTCTTTTGTGCAATTTTTAACATGAGTGCTGAATCACGCACCTGATTTACATAAATCAAAACATCTTTTTCTTTAAAGGGGACCAATATATTTGACAACATGGATCCTACAAGAATTGACCATCACATAATCTAATAGGGACTCTCAGTTCCATGCGACAATCTTTTAAAACAATTCTAGGAAGTTCAAAATCTGCAACATGGGTTCAAAAAATCTACTATTCAAGGAAAAATCCTCCGGACATCCTTAAAGCAAGGCCTGGGATCTAAATTCTTGCATTAGATTATAAAGATAATCTTCACTGAGGATCTTCACGTTATTATCTCTTACTATAAATGCTATTATTAAAACTGATTCAACAGATAAAAGAGGGAAATACATCAACACTCCATTGCACAATGCAACTCATTGTAAAATGTAAGAAGCAATATAAGTCTTTCCTAAAAGGAAGAAAATAAAAATAAAGAAAAATGATCGGCCAGCAAAAGCTATTTTAGAACATCATAGCATGGATACTTTAGATTTGCATGTATGGGAGATTCTGCATGTATCTAGACAGAAATACCATTTTACATCTGGCATAAACAGCTTCGTATATTTTCGGTTCCTTAAACTAACACTCATAGTTTTAGAAAATCACATGACAATATGATTCTTCCTGTCCTTAAGGCACTGGATTTATAAAACAGAATATTCTCCATTTTATGGCAATAGTTCAATTATAGTAACCACAGACTTCTACAGAATGGCCATTTTCTTACTGTTTTTAAATTATGATTACATCTGATTGACATCTAGTTAATTTTTCAGAGTTAACAAGCGCAGGAATGAAACGGATACTGATACTGTTATACATAATGACACTGGACCTTGGAACTTGTTATCCAATTTTAATAAAATCAATTATGTCCCAAAGATTCCGAAGAGATTGTTAAGCCATGGCTTTCTTAAACATCCTAATAAACTGTGATTAGAGGAACTTAACCATGTTAAAGGGACGCAGTGGCTCAGGGGCTAGGACGTTGAGCTTGTTGATCGAAAGGTCGGCAGCTCGGCGGTTCGAATCCCTAGTGCTGCCGTGTAACGGGGTGAGCTCCCGTTACTTGTCCCAGCTTCTGCCAACCTAGCAGTTCGAAAGCAGGTAAAAAATGCAAGTAGAAAAATAGGGACCACCTTTGGTGGGAAGGGAACAGCGTTCCGTGCGCCTTTGGCATTGAGTCATGTTGGCCACATGACCATGGAGACGTCTTCGGACAGCGCTGGCTCTTCGGCTTTGGAACGGAGATGAGTACTGCCCCCTAGAGTCGGCAACGACTAGCACGTATGTGCGAGGGGAACCTTTACCTTTACCCATGTTAAGCCATTATCTACAAGCTAAAGTGGCACAGAAGATGTGATGATCCCTTCCAAGCATTTGCAGAAGAGAACACGTTGAAGATTCCCGTCTTATGCAGGTCAACTTACCTGTTGTGTTGTGTCCCCATTGACCATATGAGGTAGAAGTGGCACTTCATTCAAAATAGGTGTGGCTTCTAATGGAGGTGGCTGGTCTGCCATCATAACTGGAAGGACCGATCATCAATGATTCCTCTCAGATCGGCTACCTGGGAAAACAGAAATGCGGTTTCAGATGTCAACAAGTTCTTATTATGATACGGAATTAATTATCTCTGGGGCTTTGGGCTCTGAAAAAAATCATCCACCTACTCAGAAAAATCCCAAAGCAAAAGTTCAAACGTCAGTAATAGAAAAGGACCAGCACCTTACCGGCAATGTCCAGCATAGAACAAGAATCAGCAAGTTGCCTAGGTATTAAAGATGCTGCTGCCTAGCTTTCCGCCAACTTTAAACGCAGCATCTTCGCTGATTCTTTCCAGAGCTTGTGCAGAAAACTGGTACTCACTCAAATTACACCCTCTATTATGACAAGCAATTTTGTCAATAGTGAAATAAAAAGAAGGTGATTTTCCAAAAGCCACACCCTTTATCAAAAAATGTGGCTTGTCAGACTCTTCTTTCAATAAAACGTACTTCAACCCTGCACCAGAATAATGAAAAGAGAGAGAGAAAAAACAGCACAAGCCAAGGAAAGTCCTCCGGGAGCGAACCAAGCATTCAAATTACTGGTTTAAAAATATAACCGGCTGTGAAAAACATGCCTGAAACATTTGAGATACAGGTGGCAGTTTGGAGGACTGGAAGGAGAAGTCAGGTGGTGTGCGGTCTCTATTTCCAAATTTGAGGTTTCTAGCACATCATAGGGCACTCTTGCACGAAGAAGGCTTTTCTAAAAAGCAAATGATTTGTTGGACACACAAGAGAAAAAAATAGGTTGCTGCATTACTTATTTAGATTTATAGCACGGTTTCTTAACCAGCCTCTGGAGTTATTACAGAAGCTCTATACAGTCTTTAACATATGGGAGAAAGGGAGAAGTGAATTGCAAAGGCTGGGAGCAGATAAGCCATTTACAAGTGGCCCGTTCCCATAAGAATTTAATCAGATCTTTAAAAATACCATGTCAAGGTTTCCAACAACCATTCCAGAGCAAAATTTAGACATAAGAGATTTCCACTGCTTCAAAAACATTATTGTTTGGTTTGGACCTCACATCCAAAGACTAAGAATGCAGTCAGACTGTTGCAAGAGTCATCTTAGCCACAGGCAGATCTGTGTGTGAGGTCCTTAGTGCTCTCTGAGCTTGGTTGTTTTCTTGTAGACATTTGACAACCCAACTACGTAACATCATCAGGGCTTCGTCTGTGTGTCTCGTGGTGCGACCAGAACAATCTGGAACTGAACACACTCAAAACCGTAGAAATGGTGGTAGACTTTAGGAGAAACCCTCCCATACTACCACCACTTATAATACTAGACAACACAGTAGCAACAGTAGAGAGCTTCAAATTTCTAGGTTCTACCATATCGCAAGATCTAAAATAAACAGCTAACATCAAAAATGCCATCAAAAAAGCACAACAAAGAATGTTCTTTCTGCACCAACTCAGAAAGCTCAAACTGCCCAAAGAGCTGCTGATCCAGTTCTACAGAGGAATTACTGAGTCTGTCATCTGCATTTCTATAACTGTCTGGTTTGCACCAACAAGACAGACACAGACTTCAGAGGATAATTAGAACTGCAGGCTACCAACTTGCCTTCCATTGAGGACCAGTATACTGCATGAGTCAAAAAGAGGGCTGTGAAAATATATACAGACTCCTCACATCCTGGACATAAACTGTTTCAATTCCTACCCTCAATACAACGCTTTAGGGCACTGCACACCAAAACAACTAGACACAAGGACAGTTTTTTCCTTCACCCTCTAAACAAATAATTCCCTCAACACTGCGGAACTATTTACTAAGTCTGCACTACTATTAATCTTCTCATCGTTCCTATCACCCATCTCCTCCCACTTATGACTGTATGACTATAACCTTGTTGCTGGGTATCCTTACGATTTATATTGACTGTTTCTTAATATGATTTGACTGCTTATTTGTTCCCTATGACTATGATTAAGTGTTGTACCTTATGATTCTTGACAAATGTATATTTTCTTTTATGTACACTGAGAGCATATGCACCAAGACAAATTCCTTGTGTGTCCAATCACATTTGGCCAATAAAGAATTCTATTCTATTCTATTCTATTCTATTCTATTCTATTCTATTCTATTCTATTCTATTCTATTCTATTCTATTCCTATTCCTATTCCTATTCCATGACACCTTTTCCAAAAAAGGCTCAGGACAGCTATCAATGTCAAAGTTAAACAACATCAATGCAAAAATTCAAGTTGGTCAGACTGTTATTTTGGGGGTGATGGGGCAAAAAGTGAGGGCAGCTACTGAAAACTGACCCCTAGCCATAGCTGCCACCCACCCTTCAAATAGGAATCTAAATATAAGAGAACCCCAAAATTTCCACGTGAGATAGTCTAACTCAACTCAAAGCCTGTTATTAAAACCAGCTGCCTGCAATTACTGCAGGTTCAAGCCCCACCAGGTCCAAGGTTGACTCAGCCTTCCATCCTTTATAAGGTAGGTAAAATGAGGACCCAGATTGTTGGGGGGGCAATAAGTTGACTTTGTAAATATACAAATAGAATGAGACTATTGCCTTACACACTGTAAGCCGCCCTGAGTCTTCGGAGAAGGGCGGGATATAAATGTAAACAAAAAAAAAAAAAGGAAAAGATGGCATTTCCCTAGAATTGTTAAAAGCCACAAAACCCTTTCTGTCTTTGATGGTCTCAGTTACAGTCTATTCCTCCCCATTTTGACCATGTACTCCAGGCACTGGATCAATGCTTTCATTACCTCACCTATTTTGCCATAGACTGAGATGTATAGCCGTGCTGGCGCAGTGGTTAGAATGCAGTACTGCAGGCTACTTCTGCTGACTGCCAGCTGCCAGCAGTTCGAGTCTCACCGCTTCAAGATTGACTCGACCTTCTATCCTTCTGAGGTCAGTAAAATGAGGAGCCAGATTGTTGGGGGCAATATACTATGTCTGTAAAACCGCTTAGAGAGGGCTGTCAAGCACTGTGAAGTGGTATATAAGTCTAAGTCCTATTGCTATAGATGGATATAATAAACTTTTTGATGATACTGAACCTCATATCAGATACAATTTCATCTGCTCTCTCCCACTATCACTCATTGGAAGTGTTCCTTCAGGGAGATGGAGAACATTGCAAGATGCTGACCCCCATTCCAAAGCCTTAGAGATGACCCAGGATACCATAGTCCAGTGGTTCTCAACCTTTTCTTCACCACAGACCCCCAGAAAAAAAAATCTTTTGTGGCCATGGACCACCAAGAGTTAACTCAAGATTTAAATCATAACATTTCTTGAAGCCTTCATGGAACCCCTGTGACAACATCGCCGCCCTGTGGACCACAGGTTGAGAACCTATATATATGCTTATACCTCCTTATATTTACTCATATATGTGTTTATATACTATATAATCTTTTGTATGATACCTACATATATTGTTGTGACAAAATAAAATAAATAAATAAAATAAATAAAACCACTGCCATAGTCAATGACACTGAAAGCTATTGAGAAACCAAGGACAACCAAGAAATATGCCTCTGGCCCAACCTCTGCACAGGTCCCATCAAGATATGACCAAGGTAGTTTCTGTGTAATACCCCAGCCTGAAACTTGACTGCTAGAAGTTCCCCCCAAAAAGTGTTTCTTCTAAGACCCTTTGCAGTACCTTCTGGATATAGTTTCAAAATACTGTGGTAACAAATGGTGTGTCACAAATTACCATATTTTTCAGACTATAAGATGCACTAGTGTATAAGAAACACCAAGATTTTGAAGAGGTAAGCAAGAAAAAAGAAGTTTTTTCCCTCCCCAGGCCCCAGGAGCACTCTGCAGGTCTCCCAAACCCCGTGCCCCCGTTTTTGCGAAAAACAGGCCCGTTTTTTCGCAAAAGTGGGACGTGTGGAACAGGGCTTCTTCGGGAGGCCAAAAATAGCTGTATTCGTTGTATAAGACGCACCAACATTTCCACCCTTTTTTGGGAGGGGGAGTGTGTCTTATACCCCTGAAAAGTATGCTAAGTTTAGGATTAATAACCAAAATGATTTTCAATCATTCATAACAGAATAAGTGTGCCTCTAAGCACAAGCAAAATGCTTTCCCATTTACCATGGGTATCAATCAGACTGATCCACTCACCACCACATTAAGAAGGGCTAATTGTATAGACCAGGGGTCTGCAAACTTGGCTCTTTTAAGACTTGTGGACTTCAACTCCCAGAGTTCCTCAGCCAGCAAAGCTGGCAAAGTTGAAGTCCACAAGTCTTAAAAGAGCCAAGTTTGCAGATCCCTGGTATAGACAGTGCTGCTCCCTATAAATTTCATCTCTTTCTAAAAATTAAAGAAATTCCTTTGGCAAGTCCCACAGAAAACAGGTTTTTAAAACAGAGTTAAAACATCCTGGAAAGTGCTTCTTTCTTTCTCACTTAAGACATCTACTCAAGATCTTCCTTGCAGAAGGATCAGTTCCAGGATAGGTAATATTTTATTTTATTTTTACTTTTTAATCATCCTCTAAGCTTGTAGAGAAGCCCCACAGCCCATAACCAAAATCTGTGATGCAGAAAGTGGAACTGAGAATGAGAGAGAGAGAGAAATGCAAAGCAGGAGGAATAAATGAAGCAACTCTGCAGGGAACTTCAAGGAATTTCTGAAATCACCTCACCTGCTCTATCTTTTCCTATTATGGAACTGCTTCTTACTGTTACTTCTAAAAAATCAACTAGCAATCAGATTGAAACTGCAGGAACCAGTTGGTTCCAAGAGAAAGGAAATACTTTTCCAGACAAACAGAAACTAAAATGCAGATCAGTTTCAACGAAAAGTATGAAAACACCATGGGCCATTTCTCTCCTTTAGCCTATCAGGAAATAGATGATAATAGAGCAACAGAATTCTAAGGGACCTTATAGGTCAGGGGTCACCAACCTTTCAGACCTCGGGGACCACTAAATTCATAATTTTAAATCCTGTGGACCACTAATATGATCTGCCTAATGACCGGCTGGGTGAGTGTGGCACGATGGTCATGTGACTGGGTGGGCGTGGCCAACTCAATGTCACTCATGTCGAGGGGCACCTTGCCAGCCTCTACTCGCCACTCATCGCCTGCCCGCCTGGGCTCTTTAGAGCCCCAACAGAAAGCAGGAGCTAAGCAGCCACCACGAGAAAGAGCTGGCAAAACAGCTCAGTTCAAATTGGATCTGACCGAGGAGGCTCAGCAGAAGCACCTCACTAAGGACTAGGAGCATAGGCTTTCCAAGCAGAGGGAAGACCTGCAGGAGTGCAAGGCCAGATACTGGCGCCTGGAGGCTCAGCGGGTCAGCCAGTTCCAGGCCATGATGCAGTCCCACTGGAACAAGACCTTCTGGCTCTTTGCCACCAACGGTGCTTCCCTGCAGCTTCTACCCAAAGCCCCGCACCAGGAGGCTGAAGCAGCCCCCAAGTTGGAATTTCTGTCCCGCTCCGACCCACACAAAAAGACCCCAAAGGGGGAGACTCTTTGCAGCAACACAAATGTTCACTGCATGTATCTGGCCCAGGGGCCATAGTTTGAGGACCCCTGATTTAGTGAAATATAAAAAAATGCAAATAATTTTTCTGAGGACCACTGTTATAGGTCATCTAGGCCAACCCAACCTAGTCCAAATCTTATAGTATTTCCCAAAAAAATAAAAATGGGGGGGGGACACCTTTACAGGTGCCATTTAGAAAAAAAAAATCCTATTTCATCCTAAATACAGGTAGTCCTCAACTTAGAACAGTTCATTTAGTGACCATTCAAAGTTACAACGGCATTGCAAAAAGTGGCTTACGACCATTTTTCGCACTTACAACCACTGCAATATCCCCAGGGTCACATGATCAAAATTCCGATGCTTGGCAACCAACTCATATTTATGACGGTGGCAGTGTCCCATGGTCAGGTAATCACACCTTTTGCAGCCGTCTGAGAAGCAAAGTCAATGGGGAAGCCAGATTCACTTAACAACCCTGTTACTAACTTAACACCTGCAGTGATTCACTTAACAACTGTGGCACACAAAAAAGGTGGAAAAACGGGGCAAAATTCACTTAACAAAAGTTTCGCTTAGCAGCAAAAATCTGGGGCTCAATTGTGGTCGTAAATTGAGGACTACCTGTATATTTCATATCTGCACCCAAAGGCCAGACAAGGAATAATGGATGGAAACTGATCAAGGAGAGATTCAACCTGGAAATAAGGAGGAATTTTCTGACAGTGGGAACTATCAACTAACAGAACAAAAGTTGCCTTCGGAAGTTGTGAGAGCTTCATCACTGGAGGCTTTCAAGAAGAGACTGGACTGCCATCTGTCAGAAATGGTATAGGGTCTGGTGGGGGTGGGGGGTTGGACTAGGTGACCTACAAGGTCCCTTCCAACTCTGTTAATCTGTTATCTGTTATTATTAACTTAATGACGAATCCGCGTATAGACGAGAGGTCAAACGACTAGCCTTGTGGTGCAACCAAAACAATCTGGAACTGAACACACTCAAAACCGTAGAAATGGTGGTAGACTTTAGGAAAAACCCTTCCATACTTCCACCTCTCACAATACTTGACAACACAGTATCAACAGTAGAAACCTTCAAATTTCTGGGTTCTATCATATCGCAAGATCTCAAATGGACAGCTAACATCAGAAACATCATTAAAAAAGGACAACAAAGAATGTTCTTTCTGCGCCAACTCAGTAAGCTCAAACTGCCCAAGGAGCTGCTGATCCAATTCTACAGAGGAATTATTGAGTCTGTCATTTGCACCTCTATAACTGTCTGGTTCGGTTCTGCAACCCAACAAGAAAAACACAGACTTCAGAGGATAATTAGAACTGCAGAAAAATAATTGCTACCAACTTGCCTTCCATTGAGGACCTGTATACTGCACGAATCAAGAAGAGGTGAAAATATTTGCAGATCCCTCGCATCCTGGACATAAACTGTTTCAACTCCTACCCTCAAAACGACGCTATAGAGCACTGCACACCAGAACAACTAGACACAAGAACAGTTTTTTCCCGAAGGCCATCACTCTGCTAAACAAATAATTCCCTCAACACTGTCAGACTATTTACTGAATCTGCACTACTATTAATCGTTTCATAGTTCCCATCGCCAATCTCTTTCCACTTATGACTGTATGACTATAACTTGTTGCTGGCAATCCTTATGATTTATATTGATATATTGATCATCAATTGTGTTGTAAATGTTGTACCTTGATGAACGTATCTTTTCTTTTATGTACACTGAGAGCATATGCACCAAGACAAATTCCTTGTGTGTCCAATCACACTTGGCCAATAAAAATTCTATTCTATTCTATTCTATTCTATTCTAATTTTGTTGCAGTAAAGCACCCATTTCCCTAAGAATTCTTGGCAAGATCCCCTACTTTGTCACCTCAGAGACACTGGCAAGTGAGTTTGACCAAAACTGGTAATACCAGCTTTCATGATAGAACTTTTGAAAGAACTAGGTGCCAGGTATGCAAAAACAATCCCAGGTGCTATACAAGGGCTAAATGTGACCCTTGTCCCCAGAATGCAACGCTTCTCATAAACTTCAAAAACTGGCCTGTTTAAGATACAGTCATCTTAAATCATGGCTTATCGAATTGCAAAATGAACGTTGTGACTACCATAATGTAAAACATCTAAGCAATGAATTGCTTCTTGATAAATCCACACCAAACAAGCTTTGAGTTTGAGCTCTGATTCTAAAGTAGCACATGACCCCAAGAACATTTCTAGGAAAAAGAGGGGGAGGGAGAGGAATTTAAAGCAGATGAAAGGTTATAAATTGCCTAAAATCACCTCTAAATAAGATGAACAAACAAACAAACAAACAACTTGGAGTCATGTTCCTGAATACAGAAAGTTATTTATTTCGGATTTTTTGTTTGTTTATTAATTATAATAAACCCTGCCTCGAAGACAAGTCTCCCAGTGGCTCACAAAAGAATATAAAATAAAATGTAAAAGATAAATATGGAACAAATAAGATCCTAAACACAATGTATGGAATTAGTCCTTCAGAAAAGCCATTGGACATCACTACAGAGAGATGCATTTTCAACAGCGCTTGTCAATGAAAAACAATATTTATGCCATCATCAAAAAAAAATTTTTATTTGAATTTATATCCCGCCCTTCTCCGAAGACTCAGGGCAGCTTACACTGTGTAAGGCAATAGTCTCATCCATTTGTATATTATATACAAAGTCAACTTGTATTGCCCCCCCCCAACAATCTGGGTCCTCATTTTACCTACCTTATAAAGGATGGAAGGCTGAGTCAACCTTGGGCCTGGTGGGACTCGAACCTGCAGTATTTGTAATTGCAGGCAGCTGTGTTAATAAGACTGCATTAGCCTGTTGAGCCACAGCAAGGCCCTGTGGGAAACAAGCCTTCATTTGTGTATTTTGTGAGGCATGGCTATTTCTTCTTTCTTTCTTAACGGTTCTTAATATTTTACAAAGCTTTTCTAACATTAATGCTTCATATACTGTATTTGTTGAACAGACAGCTTCGTAAGCAATAATCCATTATTCAATTTTGACACTTGGGCTGTAACAAAAGCCTATCTGTAAATCTGAAGGTGTGTGTACATATATATGTATACACACACACACACACACAGCCTTTTCAACAACAACAACAAAATCTGTAATACCTTAAAAGCAAGCAAAATAACTCAAGGATCAAATGCCTAGTCTTTTAAGCAGTGACCAGTATAGTTCATATTTAAAAGCTGCTAGGATATATCTAACTGGAAGATAGCTTTACTCATCCAATTAGTGTTTGATAACCAGAACAGCCAACTAAGTCAAAATGTCAATCTCTAGTAGCAATCATTAAAAGTATCCCTTTTAAAATAACTGCAAAGTTTGATGAACTTGGGGGGAAAAAATTAGTCATCAATGAGAAAAGTAATTTTAAAAAGCTGTGACAAGTTTTTTATTATTTCACTTCAAAACACATAGACTTAAACAAGGCTTTGAAAGTTGCCATTTGATAGCAAATTGAATTCGAAGTATTTAATTTAGGTTGAACCGTTCTGAAGCACACTGAGGAAAGAAAAGTCCAGGATTCCAAATATCTACAATTTAGAACTTAGTGGCCTTTGCATCTACACTTCCAATGCTCAAATTTCAAATTCCATTTTGGGAAATGAGACCTGGTATGAATTTGGATTAAGCCCTCAGTTCCCAAGGTGGCCTTGAAGACTGTGTATTTTGGATATTCAAGGAAAGAGAATTATATGTTTCACGCTGAAATTAATCTTAGTGAAAATATTTGGATCCTTATGATATTTTTTCTTCCTTCCTAGGAATGCTTCAATAAACAGAACAGATAACTTATTGTCCATTTATCACCACTGTTTAAATAGTAAAGAATATTGAGGTATGACTACTTCTTATAGTTTAGTAGAATTTTTAAAAACTATGGTCAATGATCAGGGGTTAATTACTACTACTGTAACATTATTGAAGACAAGGAACAAGTCCAAGAATTTCATGTGAAGTGTTAATACCACTTTATAATGCCTTGATAAGGCCACACTTGGAATACTGCATTCAGTTTTTTACAATGTTTTTTTACAATGTAAAAAAGATGGGAAGACTCTAGAAAGAGTGCAGAGAAAAGCAACCAGGATGATGAGGGGACTGGAGGCTCAAACATATGAAGGACGATTGCAGGAACTGGATATGTCTAGTTTAATGAAAAGAAAGACTAGGAAAACATAATAGGAGTGTTCTGATATCTCAGGGGCTGCCACAAAGAAGAGGGAGTCAAGCTATTCTCCAAAGCACCTGAAGGCAGGACAAGAAGCAATGGGTGGAAACTAATCAAGGAGAGAAGCAACCTAGAACTAATTTCCTGACAGTGAGAACAATTAATCAGTGGAACAACTTGCCTCCAGAAGTTGTGAATGCTCCAACACTGGAAGTTTTTAAGAAGATGTTGAATAACCATTTGTCTGAAGTGGTGTAGGGTTTCCTGCCTAGGCAGGGGGTTGGACTAGGAGACCACCAAGGTCCCTTCCAACTCTGTTATTCTGTATTCAACCCCCCGCCAAGACACTTCCAATTTTACACGGGAGAAAACCCGAATAACCAAAGACCTGCATACAAACACCCTCAAAAACCTCAGAAAACATATATATATATATATATATATATAGGCTGTCCATCAAGGAAGCCAAGATCTAGATATTCTTTAATTTAAATTACCAGAGGACATAAAACATAGGAGACCCTATACCATTTCAGCCATTTGTCTGAAGTGATATAAGGTCTCCTGCTTGAACCAGGGGTTGGGCTAGAAGACCTCCAAGGTCCCTTCCAACTCTGTTATTCTAGGTTCCATTTTCTATTAGGAACATTCTCAGTAATTCTAGAACTGACATTCCTGTAATGCTGGCAATCCAACTAGTCTGGGATTTAATGAGGACATCTGTGGTTTGAAAAAGCCAAATTACATGTTCACATTCATTTTTAGGTAAATAACTCATGGAACTTTGTAATTTCATCTCCAGTCTGTCAAAGAACGGATGGTAGGAACCCAGACAAAGCATCTAAGCATACAACCCACATACTAGCTGCCAGTTCCTTATTTGCACAAATAACTACAGGGAGCAATTTATTAATACCTCTAGACCCTTTAATAAAGACTGGATGACTTGGTCTCACCCGAAAGTCAATGGGGTGCCGTGGTTAGAGTATTGGATTTGGACTGAGAAGGCATCCAAATAGAAAGCAATGCTTTAAATGCTTAGAAAGCAACTTCATGGAATATCAATTGGGGTGGGGGAGAGTCAGTGTAAGAAGTATCCAAAGCATTGGCTTGTTGTACATTGCCAATTCTTTATTCATTAATCAATAATTCAGCTATCATTGGCACATGCTGACAATGAACTCAAAGCCAAAGTCTTTGAATGTCATGGTACGCTAGTGGCTTGGTATGGTGGTTAAGGCATCAGGCAAGAAACCAAGAGACCATGAATTCTACTGGGTGGCTTTGGGCCAGTCATTCTCTCTCAGCCCCAGAAAAGAGGCAAATGTAAAACACTTCCAAAATCTTGTAAGAAAAATGTAGGGATTTGCCCAGGCAATCGCCAGAAGTCAATAAAACTAACCAGAAGGCACACACACAAATATAACACTCAGCCAAACAAAACTTGGATCTGACCTGATCTAGCCCAGCTTGCAGAAAAGATTGTCTTCAGTTGGATATTGAGCTGGTTCAAAATTTGTTGTGGGATTCATATCTACATTTTTGTCCCTGCCAGCTAGTATGATACAAATTATAGATGGAGGGAACATTATTTAAGTAGCATCCCACCATTCTCCAAACACAGGAATGCACATTATAAGATTTTCTAAAGCAGGGGTCTCCAACCTTGGCGACTTTAAGACTTGTGGACTTCAACACAACACAACACAACACAACACAACTCCACGCACTCGTGACGTCTCGCCTGGATTACTGCAATGCTCTCTACATGGGGCTCCCCTTGAAGGGCATCCGGAGGCTGCAGTTAGTCCAGAATGCGGCTGCGCGGGTGATAGATGGAGCCCCTCGTGGCTCCCGCATGACACCCATCCTGCGCAGACTGCACTGGCTACCTGTGGCCTTCCGGGTGCGCTTCAAGGTTTTGGTGACCATCTTTAAAGCGCTTCATGGCATTGGGCCGGGTTATTTACGGGACCGCCTACTGCTACCGAATGCCTCTCACTGACCCGTGCGCTCTCATAGAGAGGGTCTCCTCAGGGTGCCGTCAGCGAGGCAATGTCGCCTGGCGGCGCCCAGGGGAAGGGCCTTCTCTGTGGGGGCTCCCACCCTCTGGAACGAACTACCCCCCGGCCTTCGTCAGCTTTCGGACCTTCGGACCTTCCGCCGCGGGCTCAAAACATACCTATTTAACTGTGCAGGACTGAGCTAGATTTTAAATTTATGGGTTTTAACTGGGTTTTATTTTTTATATTTTAAAATACGGGCTTATAGAATAAGTTTTCTAATTGTTTTTATAGTGTATTTATGTATCTATGTGTTTTTTTTAAGTGCCTGTAAACCGCCCTGAGTCCTTCGGGAGATAGGGCGGTATATAAATATGATTAATAAATAAATAAATAAATAAATAAACACGCAGAATTACTCAGCCAGCAAAGCTTTCTGGGAACTCTGGGAGTTGAAGTCCACAAGTCTTAAAAGTTGCCAAAGTTGGAGACCCCTGAGGCTAAAGCTTACTTTGGAATGTGAAAGCAACACTTAGATAATTAATTTATGAGCAGAGCCCAAACAGAATTAGTACGACAACTCAATCACTCTTTTACTATTTCATGCCCACTTTCTGGTAATCTCATTTTATCAGATTATTCTCGCATTACAAGGGAGACCACACAGAAGCATTTCAGGCAAGATGATTTACATATTCCAAATTTCAAAAAAGGTCAGACAAATAACTGTCTTTTGACAAGAACCTAGTTATAATTTAACTTTTTGGAGGCAGAGATGGCAAGGCCATCTCATAACAGCAATCTGTTCATACCTGCAGGCATGTTTTTTTTATTAAATCATTAGAAATAATTTTAAATATTTCCTAGGAGACCTTATTATGCACTCTCTTTTGTGTATAATATTTGGCTTCTATCCAGAAAGTGCCACTGGGTTACAAATAATCATTAAAAATGTTTCTTAAATTTTGCTCCAAAAGCAAATGTAGTCAAAGAGATTGTGTAAGGGCAGATGCAAAATACACACATAAATTAGTATCTTAAAATTCTGTCTTTGGTGGGGGGATTAACCAAAGGTTAATCAAACTTTTTATCAAACAAACCAAAGGTTGTTAAAACTTTTTAATTCCTGAAAATACAAATCTGCTCTCTCTCTTGAAGAAATGTCAATATATTTCTCCCTGGATATTTATCACCGTATCTTGACTCCTCAAAATCAAAATAAGAATAATAAACCTGATATACAGTAAGATTGCAATCAGAAGTATTTCATGGCATTTTTACATCATTGGATAAAATCACAGCTCTGATTTATTTATTTGTATCCCACCTTTATTATTCTTACAAAAAAGCGGCAAACATACCTAATATTGTTTCCTTCTCCAATTTCCCAAAATAGTAACCATGTGAGATGGACTGGGCTGAGAGAGAATGACTGGCCAAAAGTCAACCAGCCAAATTTCATGACTAAGGCGGGATTAGAATTTACAGGTTCCTGGTGATTGGCCCAATGTCACCCAGCCAGTTTTCATGCCTAGGGCGGGACTAGAACTCAGAGTCTCCTGGTGATTGGCCCAAAATCCTCCAGCCAGCTTTCATGTCGAAGGCAGGACTAGAACTCACAGTAGTCTAGTGACTTTATCATAAGACCACAATTTTTTAACGAAGCTCTGCATGAGTTCAACATTCCTCTACTCCCTTCAATTTTCCATTTTCATAACTTGGGACCAATCCATTTTTCACTATAAAATCATGGATGTTTCTTATAAAAGAGTAAGACAGAGCTAGCACATATGGTGCTTAGCGATATTGTATGGCATAGTCCAGGGGAAAGAATTATGCCAGGGTTTTATAGAGTAATTGTGGTAAAGGTTGGCAAAATTATTCACAAGATGGCACCATCTACCCTAGAAGAAGAGAGAAAAGCGAAAACATATCATGAAGGGAAGTATGATCTGTTTACTCAGATCTATGATTCTGTATGTGATCTATTCATGTACAGTACGTAAGACTAAGGAACTTGAACATAAACTCAACAACTAATCAAGATCAAAATACACTATAACTTCAGAGATTCAATCGCAGTATCGCATAGGCATCGATTCACATGAGATCAATAGGAAGCACTTAGGGCAGAGGCTATGAATCAAAATCAGGAAAGGTACAAATTGCTTTTTCTCCCTCCCTCCCTCCCTCCCTCCCTCCATCTACCTATCCACCTATATATACCTACCTACACTGGTTGAGATTACCTGCAAACATTGAAGAGGGAAGATAAACATGAGAGGAGATGAAGAGGTGAAAAAGGTTAATAGAGATTAAATATTCCCACAGCATGGTTTAGTGTCTTTCCTGCAGTTCCACAGCACAAGCCAGCATCCTAAACATCTCAGTATTTATTTCCTCCTTTACAGAGATCGCGCTGGCATTACTAAAAGATGTAAATCAGTTATGAAGTAACCTGGACAGTACTTTTTTGAAAAGTCTCAAATCTAAGGGGCAACTGGGCTCATATCATCATGGATTTTTTTAGGATTGGAAGAGTTGAATGGTAGAAGGTATTCTAGATATTTATTTTATTTTAGGAAATTTATATTGCTGCCTATTCGCACATGGCGACTCAAGATATGCAGAACGTTCAATGTTGAGTATCTGCCGTTATGAAGAATTCTAATAAGATTCCTCATCTTAGGAATCTTGTAGCGTAAGCAAAATAAACCAGTTAAATTAGAGCTGTTGAATCCCAACTGGGTTTCACAACTGTTAATCCACTACACATACAAACAATGAAACTCTTTGTGTCTTAACCTAAGATACCAGCATCCAGAAATCAAAAATCTTTTCTCTTCTCTGCCTATAATCAGAGGGAAGCATTTTTTAAAAACTTAAGTGAAACCAAAGGGGGGAAAACCTATCCTATTCTTGTACTGTAATCCTATTTATTTGTATTCTGCCTTTTTTTTCTTTTTTCTTTTACAAATAATTCAAGGTGGCAAACACATCCAACTGAGCTTTCTTTTCCTATTTTCCCCAGAATGATATGCCTGTGAGGTGAGTTGGGCTGTGTGTGTGTGATTGGTCTAAGCCAGGGGTCTGCAAACTTGGTTCTTTTAAGACTTGCAGACTTCAACTCCCAGAGTTCCAAGTCTTAAAAGAGCCAAGTTTGCAGACCCCTGGCCTAAGCTCAGCCAGACGGCTCTTATGTATATGGTGAGACTAGAACTTACAGCCTTCTGGTGACTGGCCCAAAGTTCCCCAGCTGGCTTTCACATCTGAGACAGAACTAGAATTCACATTTTCCTAGTGATAGGCTCAAAGTCACCCAGCCAGCTTTATTGCCTAAAGCAAAACTAGAACTCACAGTCTCCTACTTTCTAGCCAGGTGCCTTAACCACTAGACCAAAGTGGCTCTCAAATGTCTGATCAAATCAACAATCAACAATGAACAACAGGAAACAACAATGAAATCTACAACACTCCAAACTGTAATCAGGTTTAAAATCAATTACAAAAATACTTACTCAGAAGAATACATTAACTAAACTGAAATGTGTTCCTTGGAAATATACCTGTGTTACATATTATTAAAATGAAACTTAATATTTAATTAGAGATGAAAATGTGTTGGTTTTTTTCTGCCATTCCTGCTCCCATGCATGTAGTGACAGACTATCATCATCAGGAAGAGATTAAATTGCATTTGCCATTTAGTGATCTAAGCATTGTTGGAAGATCTCTTTGGAACTCTTCACAATTCCCTTATGTCTTAGCTTAAATGATTGTGTCATCTTGCCAATTTTGTCACTTAATTGGAAATATCTTAACTAACTCATTTATTAACAAATTGAACATGGGCCCAAACCAGATCCTGAGGGGACACTATTTTGTACTTTCCTCCGATGTGAAAAACTGCTCCATTTATCTGTTTTTTCCATAGTTGTCAGTCACAAGCAAGCAGATCCATTGGTGTTGAGTTCCAGCTAACCACTTTCTTGTGTTCTGTCCATAATACAAAAATCTCCCCAGACTGTTTGTCTTCCTTTGGGAACAGACAGATGAGGTTCCATGGAGCTTGGGAAGAAGGGGAAGGATGGTCCTGGATCTCTTAAAATTCAAGGATAATTCCCAGCTTGCTGCCTCCACCCTGCCTGGCTGAATAATAGTTCAACTAATCACTGATCCATGGGAGGAGTTTTCCTGAAATCCTAGGATTAGTTTACTCAAGATTCTTTCACAATGACCTTTGTCAAAAATCCTTTTGAACACAAGTGTAAGACCACCTACATGCATGAACCTGCTGACACCTGCAAAGCACCTGAACAAGTATATGAGGCAGGATCTACCTGCAGAGGAGCCATGGTAGTTCTCTCGGCAAGCTGTGTTCTTACTCAGTGCTTCATAATTTTTTGTTTTCTGCCAGTCTTCCCAATACCATCCTCCATCCTGCTCTGTCAGTCAACACATTCTCTGTGTGTCCACTATCCTTCTCTATCGTGTACGCATTATTTTCGTGTCTATCCTCCTCCTCTCCCATCCAAGTACTGAAAAGGAAAAATAAAATTCTTGCTTTCGTTTTATGCGTTAATGAAATGTAAGCATGAACCTTTTTTTTAATCATTAGGTAAAGGTTCCCTTCGCACATATGTGCTAGTCGTTCCCGACTCTAGGGGGCAATGCTCATCTCTATTTCAAAGCTAAAGAGCCAGCGCTGTCCAAAAAGTCTCCGTGGTCATGTGGCCACCATGATCTCAACGTCATAGGTGCGTGGAACGCTGTTCCCTTCCCACCAAAGGTGGTCCCTATTTTTCTACTTGCATTTTTTATGTGCTTTCGAACTGCTAGGTTGGCAGAAGCTGGGACAAGTAACGAGAGCTCACCCCGTTGCACGGCACTAGGGATTCGAACTGCTGAACTGCCGACCTTTCGATCGACACCGCATTCCTTTTTTTAAAATCATTCCAAAAACTAAAATAATGTTGGGGAAACTGAGGAGGAATGCTTCCTTGAGGCCATCCTACACTGTGCAGATTGTGTGGCTAGATGTCCTTCAGGCTTCAAGTTCATTTCTGACATTATATGCAGACGATCAGGGTGATAAGTTGCGTACTTCTCAAACGGAACGATTGCTTAAGTCATTCGACAGTTTTGATAGCTCAGATATGATAAGTCTATTTTAATGAGCACGCTAATCCAGATTCAGTACAGATATTTATTCCAAGGTAATAGTGTAGTTGGAACTGCCTGCCACAAGGGCTGCCATACCATGTGTTCCTTGAGCAGCATATTTATTAAGAATGTGGCTCCTATCAGCCACAATTTCCCGACTCTGGGAGATTCAAGGAAACATGGGAAACCTATAACACAATATAATAAAACCAAGAGGATTTTGTGTGTGTATCATTAATGGCATTCAAACATATAACAAGCCAATCAATCACCCCAATACAGCTGTTCTTGTAGTAATAAAACATAGATGACTAAAGTTTAGAGAAAATTTCACTAACAACAGGAACGAAGAGGCTAAGTTCTTAATTTGATTCAATTATTCCTGTAAGAGGAAGATGATCTAGCATCAAACTCTAGTACTAAATTATTTTGCATTTTCACTTTCAGGTAAAACTTTGGCAAAGCATTATCTTCAGAACGGATCGATTAATCTAATAAACCGTAGGATAAAAATTATGCTATCTCTAAATATTAAACAAATTTACATCCCACATCAGGTGTACCCAAAGCGCTGATACTCTATTTAAGTATATTTAAGTATATTAAGTATTTAAAGTCAAGTATGCCATCCCACTTCTCTCTTCTTCCTAGAATTTTTCCCACAAGTGTAGGGTCCCCTATTTTTATTTTTATTTTTATTTTTTGATCAACCAAGTATTGATCTGTTGGTTGAGACAGAAATTAACCGACTTGCTTGTCACCCAAGCCTGATGTCATGGGATGAGAGAGAATGACTGGCCCAAAGTCACCTAGCCAGTTCTCACGCCTAAATCAGAATTTGAACTCTAAACCTGTAGCACAGAACCTTCTCCACCTATGAACATTCACGATAGAGTCAGTATCAGTAAATTATCACACGTTGCATAACCCTAAATTAAAAAGGGCTTCAGGCAAGTGAAAGGAAAGGCCATTTGCAAGATCATTATATGCATTTTGGCAATTGTCCAATGAGCTGCAGTTATTATGTCACAGTGGCTTTGGTTTCATCAGAAAAATCCATAGGAAGATTTGCCAACAATAGTTTTGTACAACACAGGTAGTCCTCGACTTACGACCAAAATGGAACCCAAAATTTATGTTGCTAAATGAGACATTTCTTAAGTGAGTTTTGCCCCGTTTTATGACTTTTCAAGCCACAGTTGTTAAGTGAATCACTGTAGTTGTTAAGTTAGAAGTGAATCTGGCCTCCCCATTGACTTTGCTTGTCAGAAGATCACAAAAGGGGATCACATGACCCCAGGACGCTGTGACCGTCATAAATATAAGTCAGCTGCCAAACGTCTTAATTTTGATCAGGGGACCATGGGGATGTTACAAAGGTCGTAAGTATGAAAAACGGTCATGTGTCCCTTTTTTCAGTGCCGTTGACTTCAAGCGGTCACTAAATGAACTGTTGTAAGTCGAGGATCATCTATATTTGCGGAGTGGGGGAATGACACAACACAGCATTACGTTCTCTGGTCATTCTATGGCTGCTGATGAGGGGCGAGAGAAAGATGCGCAGTCCTTAGCATTCCTAATCAATTCTGCTTATCAATACACGTGGCCCCTTTAAGGCTTTTCTGCTTCTGTGCCAAAGTAAATGTTTGTTCAGATGCAGGTGAAAGGCCCAAACCTGGGAGAGCGTGTGTGTGTGCAACGTTTGTGCAACAGTTGTGAATCCTGGAAGCTCCAATGGTGCTGGGTTTTGTTTGTTTTTCCGAGTGAACGAGTTACTGGATCACCAGGAAATGTAGACAAGGAAGTTTAGGTTAATATAAAAGAGAGAGATCTCTTGTGTATCTCCACCACAATGAGTCCTTCTAGGAGATGAGATAGAGCTCAATCTGTTTTTGTTTTTTATTCAGACTTCTGCTCTGCAAAAGAGATAAGAGCTGAACAATCCACTATCTCAACCTTCGCAAATTAAAATATAACTTTTGTGCCATACAAGAATGCAGGTGAAAGGGAAAACAAAATATGTAAAGGCCTGTTTCAACAGCAAGCACGTACAAAATTAAAACAAAATTATTTTTTTACAAAAAAAAACAAACAAACAGAATTTGGGGAAAAGAACTACAGTGATATTTCAAATGGCAAGAAAGGAAAAATTGAGATTTTATTTTATTTGGTGATCACCAATTTAACCAGAGCAGGTAACTGTCCTTAACACCATTTTAGCATAAGGCAATATTATTTTTCCATGTTTTCAAAAGACTACTATATTTTTCTACTTCTATTTAATTCTAACAGTTGTTATACTTTTCAAAATACCCCTAGAAGAGTAAAATCAAAATACTGTGGACTAATTCTCTCATTTTCTTATTTTTAAGTATTTTACGACAAGTGAGTGAACTTGGGCCATACAACTGCATGAGCTACTTCGGAGTTTTGCAAGGCTTCAGATATTGTCCTGGGCTCCACAGAAGAAACATGAAAAATAGAACAAAATAAAGATGCTTACGGCACATTTCCTAAATAACAAAAAAGTTATATATATTATTTCACTTATTATTACAACCCACATATAAGTCAGATCCTGGTGATAGGTATGTTACCAACATGGCTGATCAGCATAAAGCAGGGGTCTCCAACCTTGGCAACTTTAAGCCTGGTGGACTTCAACTCCCAGTTGAAGTTGGTATTCTGGGAGTTGAAGTCCTCCAGGCTTAAAGTTGCCAAGGCTGGAGACCCCTGGCATAAAGTACACTTTTTTTCAAAGCGATTATGGCCAAGATGTAATTTGTCAACTGAAAACTGATTATGCAAGAATCACAAATCTTTACAGGCTAGGAAATTTGACATTTGGAAAAAATGTCACGGATACCATTGCACAATGGGTGCTGTAGCAAGTGCAAATGGTCTTGAAACACCTATATCACAGAAGCCACCACTAAACGTTTAAGAATCAAACTACAGCACTAGATGAAAGACTTGTTCATTTCTGTTACCCTTTTAAGTTTTAAAAACTTGCCGTCCTTATCCATGACGATATATTTATCAGCATAAATGCATGAATAATCAAACCCAGATTTCCCCGATGAAAATAGATATGCTTTTCCATAATTAATCTATCTAAAGCAAACACCAGTTTAAAAAAAAACAAAAAACCCTGCAACTGATAAAAAATATGAAATAGATTCCATTAACACCGATGACTTAAAAAAAGGCTGGAAAGGAGTACAAATAGGAAACATACAATGAACTAAAGTACACCTGCCAGTATTTGCGTCACTGGCCGCCAGTTGGCAAGATGATAACAACACACACTATTTGCCATATGTTGAGGAAAGGATCTTGCAAAAGGGGGCGGGGGGGGGAAGGTGGTCTTCTTAATCCCAAAACAGAGGTTTCCATCATCTGAATTACCCTCCTCCCTCCCACCCACCCCCCCAGCCTGTGATCACAGCTGCAAAAGACATGACTGAAACCTTGCTTGGCACCTACTAACAACATCTTCGCAATTAAGCAGGAGCCTAGACATTGGTTACACATCCCCCCACCCCCAGTCTTTTTCCCTAAAGGAAAGGATCCAGAAGGGATCCAAAAGACAGGCAGATGGAAAGCAGCCCCCCCACGATTAATGGCACCTACCTTTGGCTCAGGAGAAACGCTGTGGGAGGCGCTGAGTATCTTACTACGCTCACTATGCACTCAGTCAAAAGGCCGGGGAAGGCGACGTGGCATTCAGATAGACAGCATTGAAGGAGAAAAGGGGTGGAGAAGAGCGAAGGGGAAAGCATCCCCCCCCTCCCTTCCTCCACCCTTTCCCCTTTTTTCAAAATAATTAGCCTCAGCCACCACCAACAGGAAAAGATAGCCACCTAGAGTCGAAAACCTTTAAAAGGGAGTATCAGTCAGACTCATCACCTCTGCTCTGCTGGGAAGAGGGGGGGGGGAGGGCTGACATTCCTAGGAATCTTTCTCTCTCTCTCTCCCCCTCCCCAAAGGGAACTTCCTGCCACTTAAAAGAAACCCACATCCACAAAGCAGGTGGAAGCAAAACTGGGGCATGTCGCTGCCCCCATATATATATATATATATATATATGTATGTATGTATACATACATACATAGAATAGTTTGTAATGTGTGTATATGTGTGTGTGTGTGTATATATATATATATATATACATATAGAGAGGGAGGGAGGGCGGGCAGGCAGGCAGGCAGGCAGGCAGGCAGGCAGGCAGGCAAGCAAGCAAGCAAGCAAGCAAGCAAGCAAGCAAGCAAGCACCAAAGCATTTCGGTCTGTTTAAGTACCTTTCCACAGGCACCTTGAAGTTTCTTATACCTTTGGCCTCGCATTTCCAGATGTTTCGAGCACAAGTCACAATCCTGGGGCACAGGCATTAGGGTGCCCTCCACAAACTCTACTAAACTTTGCAACCTGGATTTTGAACACACATCCACACCACAAATCCTCTATCACACACACCCCTTTGGCCTAAACCCCTCTCCATCACCTCTCCCCCCCACCTTTCTTGCAAATCCAATTCTCTTCACCTGGGTTCCATCCCAACTTTCCTGCCTGGCCTAAGCTATGGTTACCTCCCCCCATCCCATTTCCCCAAGTTTGGGAAGCACACACACACACCCCGCGCCACATACACACAAAGCCCCCTCCCCAACCCGCCCCCTACATTCCTCCAAATGCAAGGTCCCCTTCTCCCCCAAATCCATTTTCCACTCTCAAGGATTAACAGCAAGCACCCCCCCATCAAACCCCCCAATCCCAGCCATAGGAAGTCCAAAACCTCCCTTCTTCATCTTTCCAAGCCTCTCTTCCTTCTGACCCCACCCCCACCATCTCCTGCCCCCCACCCCCAAAAAAGGGGGAGAAGAAGCAGAGACTGGTTGGAAAAGGTGGAGGCTTTGGAAATACAGTAAAAAAAAAACCCCAAAACGATCAGCTGGAGGAAGAGGGCGGGTTTTTGGTGGTTTTTTTTTTTTCTTTCCCTTTCCCGGAATAATAAGTCAAGATGGACATGAGAGGCTGGTTGGTTGGTTGGTTGGTTAGCAGGCAGACAAGGGGAGGGTGGAGAAGGCCCTGGAAAATTTAAGGAAATGGGGATTTTAATAATAATAATAATAATAATAATAATAATAATAATAATAATAATAATAGGTGGTTTACCTAGGACGCTGGCAGCAACCCATATCAACCATTAGCACCAGTCAATGCTATCTGTGATGTATTTTTGAATGTTCAGTTGACTGAGTTTCATTTTTAATGAATAAAGTAAATAATAATAATAATAATAATAAATAATAATAATAATAATAATAATAATAGAAGACTTGGTCCCGGAGAGAGAAGTGGGGGGTCTTGCGAGGGGCGTGGAGGAAGCAACCAGAATTTAAAAAATAAAAAATAAAAATGCAAAGCTGGGGCTGCAAAAGCGCCTGGTTTGCAACGGGGAGAATGGAGATCAGCACTTTTTTGCAAAATCCTGGAATTATTCTGGAATGAGGGCGGGGCGGGGCGGTGGACAAATCAGGTGTGGGGATGGAAAAGGGGGGCTGTTGCTGGGCGAAGGAGGGAGGGAGGGGAAAGTGGGGTCAGCCTCTTCACACCCCTCCTCTCTTCGCTCCGGTATTTCCGGGGGCATCCTTCCCCCTCCTCGGTGCGACCCCCTTTATCCCCTCCTCCTCCTCCTCCCCCCGCCCGGCCACTGCCCCGCCCTGGCGGCCCGCGGAGGGGGAGCCTCTCCCTGCCGGAAGGGGAGCCTCGACACTCACCGCGCGGGGGGACCGGAGGAGAAGGCGGCGAGCGCCGGGAGGGCAAGACGCTCCAGCCGCCGCCTCAGGCTTGGCGCCACGAAGCCTCGCCGCGGCAGGAGAAAAAGTCGGACGGCTCCGCCATGATGGAATGCAGGCTGCGGCGCATGCGCGGTTACCGCAGACGGGAGGCGGGGGTGGAGGGAGAGGGGGCGCGCGCGGCCGGGCGCGCCAACCACAATGCGGTCTTGCTCTCGCTCTCATGTATATATACAGTATATACCCCTTATCCCCAGCCGGCGCTGCGCAAAGACCTTGTGTGCTAAGGAGAAAGGAGAGCCCTCGAAATAGGCTCGGGAGGCAAACATTGCTTTTTTTTTTCTTTTCGCTTTTTTTCCTTCCCCTCCCCTGCGACTCGAAGAAGGATGCGGGCTTCCGAGTCCTGCAGAGCTCTTCGTCAAGACCGAGTAAGGGAAAGGAGACCTGCAGAGAGAGAAGAAAGGGAAGGACGGAGGAATGCATGAATGACTGGGAGAGTTGGGACTGGAATGGGGGTCCTTCCTTTCCCTGGGAGTCGGGTGGCAGATAAATTTAATAAATTATAAGTTTAATAAATTATTATGGTTGGTTTTGCACAGTCAGCCAGTTAAATTCGGCCTGTATTTGGCATTTTTACCCAATTATGGAGACCTTCCCAAGGACCTGGGATAGGCAGATGTGGATATTTGGTGGTGTTTAAAGGTATTGGCGCAGGATGTAAGCTGCTCCCAAGCTGCCTTTTGCAATTGACTGATGGGGATTTCGTCAATGCTGTTGGTGTTCAAGTGCTGCTCCATTGTGTTGGGATTGCACCAAGGGCGCCCTATTATTATTTCTACTACTTTTGCTTTCTTTTGCCAGGATCATTCTCCTTCAATTTGCAGATCAGGTCGGAACTAGAACTCTCCGACTCCTGGCGATTGACCCAAAGTCATCCAGTTGGCTTTCATGCCTAAGGTAAGACTAGAACTCCCTGTCTCCTTGTAACTGGCCCAAGTCACCCAGTTGGCTTTCATGCCTAAGGTAGGTCTAGAACTCCCTGTCTCCTTGTAATTGGCCCAAGTCACCCAGTTGGCTTTCATGCCTAAGGTAGGACTAGAACTCCCTGTCTCCTTGTAATTGGCCCAAGTCACCCAGTTGGCTTTCATGCCTAAGGTAGGACTAGAACTCCCTGTCTCCTTGTAATTGGCCCAAGTCACCCAGTTGGCTTTCATGCCTAAAGGTAGGACTAGAACTCCCTGTCTCCTTGTAATTGGCCCAAGTCACCCAGTTGGCTTTCATGCCTAAGGTAGGACTAGAACTCCCTGTCTCCTTGTAATTGGCCCAAGTCACCCAGTTGGCTTTCATGCCTAAAGGTAGGACTAGAACTCCCTGTCTCCTTGTAATTGGCCCAAGTCACCCAGTTGGCTTTCATGCCTAAGGTAGGACTAGAACTCCCTGTCTCCTTGTAATTGGCCCAAGTCACCCAGTTGGCTTTCATGCCTAAGGTAGGTCTAGAACTCCCTGTCTCCTTGTAATTGGCCCAAGTCACCCAGTTGGCTTTCATGCCTAAGGTAGGACTAGACTCCTTGTCTCCTTGTAATTGGCCCAAGTCACCCAGTTGGCTTTCATCCTTAAGGTGAGACTGTCTTTTCTGTGTCCCCCCAAATATTTTTGGTAGCAACTGGTTGTTTGTGTAGAAGAAGAAAACATAACTGAAGAAGCACAGTCTTATGAGTAAAATATGTATTAAGTTTCAAGCTGCTTTGTAAAATTCCCTGGTTGGGTTCAGATTTTATTGTTAGGAAGAAGACACCTGACTTTTCAGCATTGGAAAATATACCCTTGAGCGTGGACAAAGAAATAAGAACCAGTTTGGAATGCAAAATATGCCAAACTCCTTTAGGTTCCAGTGCTGTGTGAAAAGATTTAGTGAAGATATTACAATTTATTATAATTCAACTATAACATACAATCAATAAACATAGCTTCCAGGCAGGTTTGACATTTGGATAGCATTTGCAAGCATCGATCACCTCTGACACGCAGATTTAATTCTTCCTGGGATTTTTTTTTTTTTTTGGTTCCTGAGACGCAGCAGCAAATTTTCTGCCCGAGTCCAAGTACCACAACACCAAAAACTTATCAACTGTCTTTGGTGCCCAAAGCGATAAAAGCTTTGTAACGCCTCTCCTAAACCTTAGAACCGAATCAAATTAAAGAATCCGCAATTGGTTTTTCCCTGCTTCAAAGAGTCTTCTTAAAACCAGGACTGCTGAAGACGAGCATATTTGGGGAGTGGGGGCAAGTCACTTTGCCCACCCATTTCTTGTTCTCGGCAGTTTTTTATGAGTCAGAATCTGTCCCTTGCAGATTACATTTGGAAGGTGGAGTCTGAGAATTACAGGAAACCCAACAGATGATTGCAAGTGATGCAGTGGGGTGAATCTCTTGCTCTTTATTTCGGCCCCAGGACCAATGGAAAATTGCCCTGCCCAAAATTAACCCCATCTGTACGAGTGTTTGGGGAGGTGACAAAGGCAGGACAGTCCCACAAAGTCTACCGCTGCCCACGTTGAATCCAGATGTTTCTCTTCCTCTCCTCATTTCTCATCACAGCAACCCTGTCAGATCGCTTAGGTCAGCGGTTCTCAACCTGTGGGTCGCGACCCCGTTGGGGGGTCGAATGACGATTTGCCAGAGGTCGCCTAAGACCATCGAAAATATGGGAAGTATACTTGCGAGTCGAAGAATCGCGAATCGCGCTCCAATGGGTCTGGATGGGGACGAACAGACTTCGACTCAACCCATCCAAGACGGAGTGGCTGTGGATGCCGGCGTCCCGGTACAGTCAGCTAGTTCCGTCGCTGACTGTGGGGGGCGAGTCACTGGCCCCCAGGGAGTTGGTTCGCAGCTTAGGCGTTCTCCTGGATGCACGGCTGTCGTTGGAAGAACACTTGACGGCCGTTGCCAGGGGAGCTTTTTATCAGGTTCGCCTGATCCGCCAACTGCGTCCCTTCCTGGACCGGGATTCGTTATGCACGGTCACTCATGCCCTCGTTACTTCCCGCCTGGATTACTGCAATGCTCTCTACATGGGGCTCCCCTTAAAGAGCACCAGGAGACTTCAACTGGTACAGAATGCGGCTGCGCGGGGGATAGAGGGAGCGTCTCGGAGCTTCCATATAACACCTCTCCTACGCAAGCTGCACTGGTTGCCAGTGGTCTTCTGCGTGCAATTCAAGGTGTTGGTGATCACCTTTAAAGCGCTCCATGGCATAGGACCAGGTTACTTACGGGACCGCCTACTGCCGCCAATAGCCTCCCATCGACCTGTGCGCTCTCACAGGGAGGGTCTCCTCGGGGTGCCGTCAGCTAAACAATGTCGGCTGGCGGGCCCCAGGGGAAGAGCCTTCTCTGTTGGGGCACCTACCCTATGGAACGAACTGCCTCTGGGGCTACGCCTTCTTTCCGACCTCCGGGCCTTTAAGCGCGAGCTCAAGACTTTTTTGTTTCAACGAGCAGGGTTGGCCTAAGAGTAATTTTTAATTGAGTGGTTTTATTTCTTGTTATTTTAATATTCGGCCTTATGGTTTCAGATTTTTAAATTTCAAATATTGTGTTTTAATTTTTGTATATGTCTTTTTAACTTGGCTGTAAACCGCCCTGAGTCTTCGGAGAAGGGCGGTTTAGAAATGTAAATAATAAATAAATAAATAAATAAATAAATAAATAAATAAATAAATAAATAAATAAATGGTTGACTCCACAAGCCAACTGCAGGCTCTTCAAATCGCTAGCCGAATTCAGGCATGATGAATTAAAAAGAGAGAAATCTTTGCTCTGATGTCTCCCTCTCAAGCCAGCTGCAATCACTCCCAATCGCTAGCCTAATCTGGCTTCAGGCGCGATAAACTTAATAGGGGAGGAGTCTCCGCTTTAATGCCTCCGTCCTCAAGCAATTGCAAGCAGTTCAGATCGCTAGCCAATACGGCTTCAGGCGTGATAAATTCAAAAAAACAGTTTGCAACTTTTTTTCCCTTTCTGCGGCTGCTGAGGCACGCTGAGATCCTCAGGGGTCACCACATCGTGGGGAATTGTATTAAAGGGGTCGCAGCACTATAAAGGTTGAGAACCACTGGCTTAGGCTAAGACAGGGGTCTCCAACCTTGGCAACTTTCAGACTTGTGGACTTCAACTCCCAGAATTCCTCAGCCAGCAAAGCTTTGCTGGCTGAGGAATTCTGGGAGTTGAAGTCCACAAGTCTGAAAGTTGCCAAGTTTGGAGACCCCTGGGCTAAGAAGCCAATGTCTTTGGCTTATACAGATAGTCCTTGGTTTTTCATTTAGTGAACGTTGAAAGTTACGACATATGACCATAGGACACTGCAACTGTCATTAATATGAGTCAGGTGACAAGCATCTGAACTCCGATCACATGATTCACGGGAATGCTGCAACAACAATGACAAAAAGTGACATATGACCATTTTTCATACAACCGTTGTAGCGTTCCCGTGAATCATGTGATCAAAATTCAGATACTTGGCCACCGACTCATATTTATGGCGGTTGTAATGTCCTACGGTCATATGTCGTAACTTTGAACGGTCACTAAATGAAAAACCAAGGACTATCTGTCACGTGTTCCGCTTTTACGATCTTCTGACAGGCAAAGTTAACGGGAAAGCCAGATTCTCTTAACACTTGTGTTACTGACTTAACAGCTGCAGTGATTCACTTAACAACTGTGGCAAGAAAGGTCATAAATGGGGCAAAAAACTCACGTAACAATGGTCCCACTTAGTAACAGGAATTTTGGGCCCAATTGTGGTCGTAAGTCAAATATTACCTGTATTTCTTGCTATATTTCTTCCCCCTCCCTCCCTCCCTCCATCTGTCTCCCTCTCTCTCTCTCTTTCAGGAAATGATAGAATGACTATGCAGGAATTTTTAAATAGGCAGCCGGAAGCACCGTTAATAAAACAGATTAAAATACAGGATGCACTTGTTGACCAGGAAAAAGAAAAACTGAGTAATCATTTCACCTTAGAGAGCATTCTTGAAATCAAACAGGCTCTGTAATCATGTACATTTTCTTTTATTCTTTCATAATTGTGTTCTTTTTGGTGAATTTTGATAAAGAAAACAGACAATCTGCAAAAAAAAAAAGAGTAACACCTTTTATGCAGGAACTGCCCAGATACCTTTTAGGGAAAGTGGAAAAGATTTATTTGCATTGTGTTCACACATTACGATAAACCATGCTTTCCCTACCGTAACGTGTCCATTATTGAATAAGCCACAGTCAACCGGCTTTTTTTTTTTTTAATCGTGTGAACCCATCACGGTATGACTTCCTAGCTTCTTCCAGACTCAATTATTTCCAAAATCATCATCATCATCATCATCATCATTGCCATCCCTGAAGGAGAAACAGATCAGCCACTGTAGCACACCTGATTGGATCCAGATTAAACAGGTTTATTCTTGACGTGAATTTCAGCTCATTGCCTATCGTAGCTATTCTTTTCCCTGTTATTTTTCTGGCAAAGGACGTACCTTCTGTGGAACGATTGGCCATCTGTTTAATGACTGCCTGATTCATTTCACAATGACAGCGATTTGCTTAACATCTGTAGCAAAGAATTCAGACGCTTGGCAATTGACTCATATTTACGACGGTTGCAATGTCCCGGGGGTCATATGATCTCCTTTTGCGACCTTATGACAAGCAAACTAAGGGGCTGCCATAGAGAGGAGGGGGTCAATCTATTTTCCAAAGCACCCGAAGGCCAGACAAGGAATAAAGGATTTTTTATTATTATTATTTTATTTGCATTTATATCCCGCCCTTCTCCGAAGACTCAGGGCGGCTTACACTATGTTAAGCAATAGTCTTCATCCATTTGTATATTATATAGAAAGTCAACTTATTGCCCCCAACAATCTGGGTCCTCATTTTACCTACCTTATAAAGGATGGAAAGCTGAGTCAACCTTGGGCCTAGTGGGGCTTGAACCTGCAGTAATTGCAAGCAGCTGCTGTTAATAACAGACTGTCTTACCAGTCTGAGCTACAGAGGATAGAAACTGAGCAAGGAGAGATTCAACCTGGAAATGAGAAATTTTCTGACAGTGACAGCAATCAACCCATGGAACAGAAGTTGTCCTCAGATGGGAGCTTCATCACTGGTAGCTTTTAAGAAGAGACTGGACTGCCATTTGTCAGAAATGGTGTAGGGTCTCCTCCTTGGGCGTGGGGGTTGGGCTAGATGACCTACAAGGTCCCTTCCAACTCTGTTAATCTGTAAACTACAGCGTAGGTGGCTAGATTCTGTGCAGCAGCACTGGGGATTCATCGGAAACACATGCCTTAATCCACCGTAGCTATTTTATACGACAAATGTGGCAAACCCTTTGCACTGGTTATTCCTTTCCCTTTTAGTATTAAACTGACTACGGGACCTCACAGGTTATGGATTGCAATTTTAGTATCGTAGACCATGTTTAATTGACAGACTGGATTTGTATCCTGGATTTTATCTGTTATTTATTATTTTGTTCTAGAATTTCTAATCGTATATTTACTGAGTGTTTACAAATTAACAGAGCTGGAAGGGACATTGTGGGTCATCTAGTCCAACCCGTCACCCAGGCAGGAGACCCTATACCGATGATGCCGAACCTTTTAGACACTGAGTGCCCAAACTGCGCCCGCGCATGCCCAAACTGAAATGCACGCATGTACAGGCATGCGTGGCAATGCACGCATGTGCAGCAGAGACCAGCTGGCCGGCAGGAGGTGGGGCATCCAGCGTGCAAGAGGTAAGATCGTTTTCTTTCGTGAGCTTCTGTTTCATTGTTTGCAGGGAAACAGAAGCTCACGAAAGAAACGCCCCGGAGATCTGACCCGGGGTGACGGCACACGTGCCAGTAGAGAGGGTTCTGCGTGCCGCCTCTGGCACACTTCCATAAGTTCACCATCACGGTCCTACTCCATTTCTGACATACGGCAGTCCAGTCTCTTCTTGGAAGCTTCCAGTGATGAAGCTCCCACAACTTCCAAAGGCAACTTCTGTTCCATTGGTTGATTGTTCTCACGGTCAGAAAATTTCTCCTTATTCCTAAATTGAGTGGTTTTATTTGTTCTGGTCTCTGTCTGGTCTATGACTGTAATAAATCGAATTGAACTGACAAGCAAAGTCAATGCGGAAGCCAGGCTGACTTAAGAACCGGGTGACTAACGTAACAACCGCAGTGACTCACTTAACAATCGGGGCGAGAAATATTGTGAAACAGGGCAACACTCACTTAACCGTTTCCCATAGCAACAGAAATTTGAAGCTCAATTGATGTTGTAAGTTGAGAACAACCGGTACAACTATGGCCAGTTGCACCAGGGGTGAAATGCTCCCGGTTCGGACTGGATCGCCTGATCCGGTAGCAATGGTGGCGGGTGGTTCGGAGAACCGGTAGCAAAAAATCCCTGCCCCACCACCACCACCCATGCCCAGCTGAGCCACAGAGGGTTGCTTTTTTTTTTACTTTTAAAAGCGTTTTTTCTTCAGCCGAAAAAATGCTTTTAAAAGTTAAAAAAAAAAAAGCCTCTGATGATCGCAAGGCTCAGTTGGGATTGTCACAACCTTTTAAAAGGATTTTTTCTACATCCTCTTCGGCCAAAGCGGTTGTAAAAAAATTGCTTTTAAAAGGTTCTGACGATCAGGCAACTCAGCTGGGATCGTCAGAACCTTTTAAAAGCATTTTTTTACAACCTCTTTGGCCGAAGAGGTTGTAGCAAAAACGCTTTTAAAAGTAAAACAAAAAAAAAGTTGGCCATGCCCACCCAGTCACATTACCCCACTGCCACCAAGCCACGCCCACAGAACCGGTAGTAACAAATTTTACATTTCACCACTAACTTACACCCCTAGTTTTCAAATCCAAAGCTTTCTGTCCTGAATGCATTTTGGGGAAGTATCCCCTGAGTTTGGTATGGCAGGAGCTGGTACATTCCAACGACCCACTGCAAAACCACCTTATTATGCTGCCTAAGGATGCTGCCTGAATAGATAGTAAAATGTTTCTGAAATTAAAACTTAGTCCAGTTGCAATCATTCTTCAGACATCCTTTAGGTTTCTGCCCAGAAGCATTCAGAAGTCCTCCAGATCGAAGAGGAATTTACTGCTTGTCCCAGGAGGAGAATTCAGTGGTCTCCTCGCTTGCAACTCCCACATATTTCCTCTCGCACATCTCTTCGCTAGGGGCAACAATGCCACTATTCACCCTCACCTCGGAAAATTTGTGCCTGCCCTGTACAAACAAGAGTCCTGAAGGAGTCCATAATCTCTGAGACGTTTACTGTGAAGTGGCAGCAACTGTTTTTGCAGGCAAAGGCTGCCCTCGTCTCGAAGCTCCAAAGATTAAAAGAGGTTTATTTTTGACATTCGTTGCCTATCGTAGCTATTCTTTCCCCCGTTACTTTTCTGACAAAGGATGTAGCTTTTGTGCAACAATTAGCCATTCATTTAACGACTGCGTGATTCATTTAACAACTGCTCTGATTTGCTTAACGTCCATAGCAGAAAAATCCAGAATGCTTCTGTGCGAAAGATGATGGAGTTGTAAGGGCTGTAGGTGGCCATAGCGGTACCTCTAGTCCCTGACTTACAACTACAATTAAGCTCCAAATTTCTGTTGCTATGGAACGCAGTCAAGTGAGTTTTTGCCCCGTTTTACAACTTTTTTTGCCCCGGTTGATAAGCGAATCACTGCAGTTGTTAAGTTAGTAACACGGTTCTTAAGTCAAACTGACTTTGCTTGTCAGAAGGGCACAAAATGGGATCACAAGACCCTGGTACACTGCAACCATCATAAATATGACTCAGGGTCTGAATTTTGCCAAGTGCATGAATTTCAATCACATGACCATCAGATTACAGGTTAACAGAGTTGGAAAGGACCTTGTAGGTCATCTAGTCCAACCCCCGCCCCATTCAAGCAGGAGACTCTACACCAGGGGTCACTAACCTTTCAGACCTCAGGGACCACTAAATTCATCATTTTAAATCCCGCGAACCACTAATATGATCTGCCTAATGGCTGGCTGGGTGGGCATGTTTAGGTCATGTGATGGGTGGGCGTGGCCAACTCGATGTCACTCACGTCGAGGGGCACCTCGCCAGCCTCTACTTGCCCCTCCCCTCCCAGCCATTCCTCCCCTGCCGCCCGGGCTCCTTAGGGCCCCAACAAGAAGCAGTTGTTGGAGCTAAGCACCACCGTGAGAAAGAGTTGGCAAAATAGCTGACTCAGTTCAAATTGAATCTGACCAAGAAGGAGGCTCAGCAGAAGCACCTCACTGAGGACTAGGAGCATAGGCTTTCCAAGCAGAGGGAAGACCTGCAGGAGTGCAAGGCCAGGTACAGGCACCTGGAGGCTCAGCGGGCTGAGATGGTCAGCCAGTTCCAGGCCATGATGCAGTCCCACTGGAACAAGGTCCTCCGACTCCTTGCCTCCAGCGGCACTTCCCTCCAGCCTTCACCAAAGCTCTGCACCAGGAGGCTGAAGCAGACCCCAAGTCAGAATTTCTCCCTCCCTCCGACCTGCAGAAAAAGACCTCGAATGGCAAGACTCTCTGTAGCAACATAAACATTCATTGGACATATCTGTCCCAGGAGCTGTAGTTTGATGACTTTTGATTTAGTGCAATATAAAAAAATGCAAGTATTTTTTCTGCGGACCATCAAAATTTTCTCATGGACCACCAGTGGTCCACGGACCACCAATTGTTGACCGCTGCCCGACACCATTTCTGACAAACGGCAGTCCAGTCTTGTCTTGAAAATCTCAACTCCCATAACTTCTGAAGGCAACTTCTGCTCCATGGGTTGATTGTTCTCACTGTCAGAAAAATTTCTCCTTATTTCTAGATTTAATCTCTCCTTGGTCAGTTTCCATCCATCAGATCCGAGATGGACTGGACGCTGATTGGGTAGATTCAAGTGGGACGACGGAGGCAGTTCTTGAGAATATTATTTGGGGGGAGTTTGACTCTGTGGCTCCTGAGGACATGGACAGGATACTGGGGAGGCTGAATGCGACCACATGTTTATTGGACCCGTATCCCTCCTGGTTGGTACTGGCCACTCAGGAGGTTACACGAGGCTGGCTTCTGGGAATTATTAACACTTCTTTGGTGGAGGGTGTCTTCAACCGCCTTGAAAAAGGCGGTGGTGAGGCCTCTCCTCAAGAAGCCTTCCCTGGACCCAGCTGTGTTAGCTAATTATCGTCCTGTCTCCAACCTTCGTTTTGTGGCGAAGGTTGTTGAGAGTGTGGTGGCATGGCAGCTTCCCCGGTACCTGGAGGAAACTGTCTATCTGGACCCATTCCAGTCCGGCTTCAGACCTGGGTACAGCACGGAGACGACTTTGGTTGCGTTGGTAAATGATCTCTGGAGGGCTCGGGACAGGGGTTGCTCCTCTGTCCTGGTCCTATTAGATCTATCAGCGGCTTTTGATACCATCGACCAATCGTATCTTGCTGCGGCGGTTGGGGAGTTTGGGAGTGGGGGGCACCGTTTTTCGGTGGTTCTCCTATCTTTCCGACCGTTCGCAGACAGTGTTGGCAGGGGGGCAGAGATCGACCGCAAGGCACCTCATGTATGGGGTGCCACAGGGGTCAATCCTCTCACCTCTCCTGTTCAACATCTACATGAAGCCGCTGGGTGAGATCATCCGTGGTTTTGGGATGCAGTGCCATCTGTATGCTGATGACACTCAGCTGTACATTTCCACCCCTAACCACCCCAACGAAGCCGTCGAAGTGATGTCCCGGTGTCTGGAGGCCGTGCGGGTCTGGATGGGGAAGAACAGGCTCAGACTCAACCCTTCCAAGACTGAGTGGCTGTGGATGCTGGCATCCAGGTAGCTGATTCCATCGCTGAGTGTTGGGGGCGAATCATTGGCCCCCAGGGAGAGGGTTCGCAACTTAGGCGTTCTCCTGGATGATCGGCTGTCTTTAGACGAACATATGACGGCCGTCGCCAGGGAAGCTTTTTATCAGGTGCACCTGATACGCCAGTTGCGTCCCTTCCTTGACCGGGATTCCCTATGCACAGTCACTCATGCCCTTGTCACTTCCCGCCTGGACTACTGCAATGCTCTCTACATGGGGCTCCCCTTGAAGAGCACCAGGAGGCTCCAGCTGGTCCAGAATGGGGATAGAGGGAGCGTCTCGTAGCTCCCATATAACACCTCTCCTGCGCAAGCTGCACTGGTTACCGGTGGTCTTCCGGGTGCAATTCAAGGTGTTGGTTATCACCTTTAAAGCGCTCCATGGCTTGGGACCGGGATATTTACGGGACCGCCTACTGCCACAAACAGCCTCCCATCGACCTGTGTGCTCTCACAGGGAGGGCCTCCTCAGGGTGCCGTCAGCCAAACAATGTCGGCTGGCGGCCCCCAGGGGTAGGGCCTTCTCTGTGGGGGCTCCTGCCCTGTGGAATGAGCTACCTTTGGGGCTACGCCAACTCCCTGACCTCCGGAGCTTTAAGCGCGAGCTCAAGACTCTCTTATTTCATCGGGCAGGGTTGGCCAAATTGCAATTTTAACATGGGTGGTTTTTATTAGGGTTTATTTAATAATCTCATTTTGGAGTTTTAAAATTTATTGGCCTATTTGAATTAGATTTTTAAAATTGCTTTTAATGTATGTGATGTGTTTGTTTTACCTTGGCTGTAAACCGCCCTGAGTCTTTGGAGAAGGGCGGTATAGAAATATGAAAAATAAATAAATAAATAAATAAATTATTCCTTGTCTGGCCTTCGGGTGCTTTGGGATGCTGTAATAGTCATAACTGTGAAAAAGGGGTCCTAAGTCACTTTTTTCAGTGCCGTCAGTAAACGAACTGTTGTAAGTCGAGGACTAGGCCTGTTTGTTACTAAGTCACCCTCATTGTCATCTCCTTTCCTCCTTTTTAGCCGAAATGCCTCTTTCCAGTGGCGAAGTGTTGTTTACCAAAGGTTCACCTCCTTGAGTCTACTGCAGAGGTTATCTGTCAGCTTCCAAGAATCTCACACACAATGCGCTCCTTTGTCAATCTTACATAATCTGCCATTACTGAATGCGATCTGCAAGCGAGCAAGACACAATAAAGCTTTCAAGGAAATGTTAGAGAAGCAGGAATGCCAAGCAGCATGTAAATGACATTCATTCATAAATTGATGTCTATTATGAACAAAGACGGGGCAACAGCTGGGTTGCTGGAAAATTGCAAGCAATATCTCCATGACTCCCCTTCCTCTATATTGGCACTACATTATAGCTTTTAAACATCTATGTCACAAATGATGCTTGCATTAGGTGTACAGTGCTAAGCGTTTGATTTTAGACTCTGGACTTGATTTTAAAGCAGGGGCCTCCAACCTTAGTAACTTTAAGGCTTGTGGTCTTCAACTCCCAGAGTTCCCCAGCCAGCTTTGCTACCTGAGGAACTCTGGGAGTTATTTATTTATTTATTTATTTATTTGATTTTTATACCGCCCTTCTCCCGAAGGACTCAGGGCGGTGTACAGGCAAAAATAAAACAGATAGTACAATATACAATTTAAAATGCAATTAAAAAACTTATTTTAAAATTGGCCTGAAAAGTATACAATGAACTAAAAACCCCATTTAAAATTAGTTAATAAAATTTAAAATTTAATAAAATTCAATTTAAGCCAGCCCCGCGCGAATAAAAAGATGTGTCTTCAGTTCGCGACGGAATGTCCGAAGGTCAGGTATTTGGCGCAAACCGGGGGGAAGTTCGTTCCAGAGTGTGGGAGCCCCCACAGAGAAGGACCTTCCCCTGGGGGCCGCCAGCTGACATTGCTTGGCGGACGGCACCCTGAGAAGTCCCTCTCTGTGAGAGCGTACGGGTCGGTGGGAGGCATGTGGTAACAGTTGAAGTCCACAAATCTTAAAGTTACTAAGGTTGGAGGCCTCTGTTTTAAAGAGAATTTGCAGATTGCAAATTGCAGGTAGTCCTCAATGTACGACCACAACTAAGCCCCAAATTGCGAAGCGAGACAGTTGTTGAGTGAGTTTTTTCCCATTTTATGACCTTTCTGGCTGCCGGTGTTAAGTGAATCACTGCAGTTGTTAAGCTAGTTACAAAGATATCAAGCAAATCTAGTCAGAAGTTTGCAAGAGATGATCACATGGCCCGGGAACACTGCAACCATCATAAATATGATTTTTTTTTTGATCACATGACCATAGGGAAGCTGCAACGGTCATAAGCGTGAGATATGGTCATAAGTCACTTTTTTTTCCATGCCATTGTTAAGTTTGAACTGTCACTAAATGAACTGTTATAAAACAATCTATTACACATGCAAGGTGCATTCATAAACTTCACCTGGTTACCAAATTGTTTTGTTTTTTTTAATTGAAAAAGTTTTAAAAAAACAAAAACATTTCCCCCCTTTTTTCCCCCCCCTCCCAGAAAACCCCTCCCCGCTTCCCGGGGCAATCACAAGGTATTGTTATACATAAACCAAACATAGAATAAAATTTTCCCTTCCAATCCAATTAACCTCATCCAAAGCTTTTCATCTCCCAACCCCCTCCCCATTACATAAAATAACTTCCTAATTATTCAAAGGCAATCTGATATTTCTTAATCTGACTGGTTACCAAATTGTTAGATATACAGAAAACCAGTTTGTGTGTTGGTTAAGGCATTGGGCTAGAAACCAGGAGATTGTGAGTTCTAGTCAGGGGTGAAATCTAAAAATTTTCCCTACCGGTTCTGTGGGCGTGGCTTAATTGGTGGGCATGGCTTGGTGGTCAGATGGCTTGGTGGGCATGGCCAATAACAATAAATAATAAAAATAATAAACAAAGTATAAAAAACAATAAGAGGTATCAAAAACCAACTTTCACAGTTTACACACACACACAACACAACATAACACAACTGATTCACACACAATGTAAAAGCAGCTGCACTTCACACTTCACACTTCACACAGCCACAAAAAGCTCAAAAACCAACTTTCACACTTTACACACACACAACTCACACACACACACACGCACACAAAATGCCACATACAGCTTTCTGAGATTTTGTGTGTTTGTGTAGTTAGAGTGAAACACTACAGAGACAACCCAAATCTCAGAAAGCTGCACAAATATTTTATTTTATTTTATTATTTTATTTTATTTTATTTTATTTTATTTGATTTTATACCGCCTTCTCACAAAGGACTCAGGGCGGTGTACAGGCAAAAATAAAACAGATAGTACAATATACAATTTAAAATGCAATTAAAAAACTTATTTTAAAATTGGCCTGAAAAGTATACAATGAACTAAAAACCCCATTTAAAATTAGTTAATAAAATTTAAAATTTAATAAAATTCAATTTAAGCCAGCCCCGCGCGAATAAAAAGATGTGTCTTCAGTTTGCACGGAATGTCGAAGGTCAGGTATTTGGCGCAAACCGGGGAAGTTCGTTCCAGAGTGGAGCCCCACAGAGAAGGACCTTCCCCTGGGGGCCGCCAGCTGACATTGCTTGGCGGACGGCACCCTGAGAAGTCCCTCTCTGTGAGAGCGTACGGGTCGGTGGGAGGCATGTGGTAACAGTTGAAGTCCACAAATCTTAAAGTTACTAAGGTTGGAGGCCTCTGTTTTAAAGAGAATTTGCAGATTGCAAATTGCAGGTAGTCCTCAATGTACGACCACAACTAAGCCCCAAATTGCGAAGCGAGACAGTTGTTGAGTGAGTTTTTTCCCATTTTATGACCTTTCTGGCTGCCGGTGTTAAGTGAATCACTGCAGTTGTTAAGCTAGTTACAAAGATATCAAGCAAATCTAGTCAGAAGTTTGCAAGAGATGATCACATGGCCCGGGAACACTGCAACCATCATAAATATGATTTTTTTTTTGATCACATGACCATAGGGAAGCTGCAACGGTCATAAGCGTGAGATATGGTCATAAGTCACTTTTTTTTCCATGCCATTGTTAAGTTTGAACTGTCACTAAATGAACTGTTATAAAACAATCTATTACACATGCAAGGTGCATTCATAAACTTCACCTGGTTACCAAATTGTTTTGTTTTTTTTAATTGAAAAAGTTTTAAAAAAACAAAAACATTTCCCCCCTTTTTTCCCCCCCCTCCCTCCCAGAAAACCCCCTCCCCCCCCCCCGCTTCCCGGGTCAATCACAAGGTATTGTTATACATAAACCAAACATAGAATAAAATTTTCCCTTCCAATCCAATTAACCTCATCCAAAGCTTTTCATCTCCCAACCCCCTCCCCATTACATAAAATAACTTCCTAATTATTCAAAGGCAATCTGATATTTCTTAATCTGACTGGTTACCAAATTGTTAGATATACAGAAAACCAGTTTGTGTGTTGGTTAAGGCATTGGGCTAGAAACCAGGAGATTGTGAGTTCTAGTCAGGGGTGAAATCTAAAAATTTTCCCTACCGGTTCTGTGGGCGTGGCTTAATTGGTGGGCATGGCTTGGTGGTCAGATGGCTTGGTGGGCATGGCCAATAACAATAAATAATAAAAATAATAAACAAAGTATAAAAAACAATAAGAGGTATCAAAAACCAACTTTCACAGTTTACACACACACACAACACAACATAACACAACTGATTCACACACAATGTAAAAGCAGCTGCACTTCACACTTCACACAGCCACAAAAAGCTCAAAAACCAACTTTCACACTTTACACACACAACTCACACACACACACGCACACAAAATGCCACATACAGCTTTCTGAGATTTTGTGTGTTTGTGTAGTTAGAGTGAAACACTACAGAGACAACCCAAATCTCAGAAAGCTGCACAAATATTTTATTTTATTTTATTATTTTATTTTATTTTATTGTGGACTTCAAATCCCAGAGTTCCTCAGCCAGCAAAGCAGGAAGTCAAAGCAAGCTTTTTTTTTTTCTTCAGTAGCTGAAGAAAACATGCCGTTGCCAGCCGAAAAGAGCAGTAATTATAGGTAAGTGAGGAGGGAGACTTGGCTGGGCTTGGGTGGGGGCTCTTGTAAGTGGGGGCTGTTAAAAAGTGAGTTTAAAAACCTGTGAGGATCTGGAAACTCCTCTGGGATCGCCAGAGGAGGCTTTTAAAACCTCTGGTTTTTTTCTTTTTTTTTCCCCCTTCCGCTGAAGTGGTTTTTTTAAAAAAAAAACTTTTAAAGTGTTCTGATGATCTCTGCTCAGCAGAGGGGTTTTTTTTTACTTTTCAAGGCATGTTTCAGCTGAAGAAAAACTTTTAAAAGTAAAAAAAAAACCTCTGCTGATGGTGCGGCTCAGTAGAGGCAGGGGGGGCAGGGCCAGGGATTTTTGCTACCGGTCCTCCAAACCAGCAGCTGCCATCGCTACCTAATTGGGGGAGCCGGTGCAAACTGGGAGCATTTCACCCCTGGTTCTAGTCCTGCCTTAGGCACATGGCCAGCTGGGTGACCTTGGGTCTTGTCACTCATTCAGCCCTAGGAAGGAGGAAATGCAAAATACTTCTGAAAAACTTTGGCAAGAAAACTGCAGGGACCTGTCCAGGCAGTTACCTGGAATCAACATTGACTTGAACATTCATACACACTCCACCCTTTCCTATAAAGTTTCAATGTGATGTAGACATTTTCTGGATTAACACAATATACTTAGATTGGGTTCAAACAAGATGCTCAGAGACAGGCCCATGTAACCAAGATGTAAACTAGCCAAAGGCATTCCCCTGTGGATGAAACTGAACTCTGAACTAGAAAAGCGTTTAGTGACCAACACAGCTCAACTGTTCTGTTTTGTTTAGGAAGAATGGTTGCAAGAATTGGGTATGTCTAGTTTAGTGAATTTGCAGACGGGGACTCCAGCCATGAAATTAAAAGACGCTTGCTCCTGGAGAAGAAAGCTATGGCAAATCTAGACAGCATACTAAAAAGCAGAGACATCACCTTGCCAACAAAAGTGCGTATAGTCAAGGCTATGGTTTTCCCAGTTGCAATGTATGGCTGTGAAGGTTGGACCATAAGAAAGGCTGAGCTCCAAAGAATCGAGGCCTTTGAACTCTGGTGCTGGAGAAGACTCCTGAGAGTCCCTTGGACTGCAAGGCGAACAAACAAGTCAGTCCTAGAGGAGATCAACCCTGACTGCTCTTTAGAAGCCCAGATCCTGAAGAGGAAACTCAAATACTTTGGCCACCTAATGAGAAGGAAGGACTCACTGGAGAAGAGCCTAATGCTGGGAACGATTGAGGGCAAAAGAGGAAGGGACGACAGAGAATGAGGTGGCTGGATGGAGGCACTGGAGCTTAAATGGTCTACGGGGGATGGTAGGGGATAGGAAGGCCTGGAGGAACATTGTCCATGGGGTCGCGATGGGTCGGACACAGCTTCGCAACTAACAACAACAACAAGTTTAGTGAAAAGAAGGACTAGGGGTGACATGATAGCGGTGTTCCAATATCTCAGGGTCTGCCACAAAGAAGAGGGGGTCAACCTATTCTCCAAAGAACCTGAAGGCAGGACAAGAAACAATGGATGGAAACTAAAAAGGAAGGTACTAGTTAAAACTGCAGAAAGAACAATTGCAACCAACTTGCCTTCCATAGAAGACCTGTATATTGTACAGGTCAGAAGGAAGGCTGGGAAAATATCTACAGTTCCAATACATCCTGGACGTAAACTGTTTCAATTCCTTCCCTCAGGTCTCTGGTACAGGCCATTGCATGCCAAAGGAACTAGACACGGCGACAGTTTCTTCCCTCATGCCACCATTCTGTTTGAATACCTAATCTTCACAGTATTGTCCTATCCCTAAGGAAATTTACCCATGTTGTATGGCTGTGGTATTATTATTATCCTCCTAATCTTCTCCACTCTCCCCTCTTATTGGTATCATTATTATAATTATTCATACCCTCTTGGCTTGCATATACATTGAGAAGTTTTTGCACAAGAGACAAATTTCTTGTGTGTCTAATCACACAGCCAATAAAGCTATTCTATTTTTTTTTTAATTTATATCCCGCCCGTCTCCGAAGACTCAGGGCGGCTTACACTGTGTTAAGCAATAGTCTCATCCATTTGTATATTATATACAAAGTCAACTTTTATTGACCCCAACAATCTGGGTCCTCATTTTACCTACCTTATAAAGGATGGAAGGCTGAGTCAACCTTGAGCCTGGTGGGACTTGAACCTGCAGTAATTGCAGGCAGCTGTGTTAATAACAGACTGCATTAGCCTGTTGAGCCACCAGAGGCCCAATATTCTATTCTATTCTATTCTATTCTATTCTAATTTTCTATTCTATTCTATTCTTCTACTCTACTCTACTCTACTCTACTCTACTCTACTCTACTCTACTCTACTCTACTCTACTCTATTCTATTCTATTCTATTCTATTCTATCGTAATCCTAACCCTAACCCTAACCCTACCTTACTCTACCCTACCCTATTCTACTCTACTCTACTTTACTCTACTCTACTCTATTCTAATAAAGGAGAGAAGCAGTGTAGAACTAAGGAGAAATTTCCAGACAGAATAATTAATCAGTGGAATGATTTGCCTCCAAAAAATGTGGGTGCTCCATCACTGGAGGTTTTTAAGAAGAGATTGGACAATGATTTGTCTGAAATTGGTAGAGGGTCTCCTGCTTAAGGAGGGGGTTGGACTAGAAGACCTTCAAGGTTCTTTCCACTTGTTATTCTCTTAAGTATACTAATAATTGGTTGATGTGTGAAGGAGAAGAAAATCGGCTATGCCACGAGAACATTTCAAGTTCATTCTCTAATATGTCCAGCAGGGCGGGAAAGACTAGTTGAAAATCCAGCAAAGCCACTACCTGTTCGTGTAGCTCAGTGTTTCTCAACCTTGACAACTTTAAGCTGTGCAGACGTCAACTCCCAAATTTCCCAGCCAGCCATGAAGAATACAAGCAACACTGAGCTTGATGGAGCAACGATCTGATTTTCTGTAGGACAAGCGTCAATGGTTTCTAAGATCTTTATAGATATGACATCATTTTTAGAATAGAATAAGAGAGTTAGAAGGAACCTTATAGTTCATCTAGTCCAACCCACTGCCCAAGCAGGAGACCCTACACCCTTTCTGACAGAGGGCAGTCCAGTCTCTTTTTGCAAGCCTCCAGTAATGGAGCACCTACAACTTCTGAAGGCAACTTCTGTTCCGTTGGTCGATTGTTCTCACTGTCAGAAAATTTCTCCTTATTTCTAGGTTGAATCTCTCCTTAACCAGTTTCCATTTGTTCTATTAGAAGTCATTTCCTTACTAGTGATTTAAAGGATGGTGTACAGTAATGGCCAAAATTGCGGAAACCTTTTGGGAAAAGTGTATTTTCTAAACCTAGCTAATAACACCATTTTTTTCGGAATAGTACCATAAAATTATATATCAATGGAAAGATAATTTAATCAAGAATGTAATGCAATAACTTTTAGGAAGGATTTGCTATTAGAATAGCATTTACAGTATAAAGAAGAAAAGTGAAACATGTAGAAGAGATATACAAAAATGATCTCCATAGAAAGAGATATACAATAATTATCATCATTTCAGTTAATACTTAGTTGGGTCACCTTTAGAAGGAATTACGGCCTTACAACATCTTCCCATGGAGTGAACCAAGTCTTTTAGTTCTGCAGCTGTTATAATGTGAAACCAAAATTGAAGTATTGCTCTATTAACTGGGTTTTATTGCTGGGTCACTTCTGACTAACAAGTTTCTTTAGTCGGCTCCATAGATTTTCAATTGGGTTAAAGTTTGGGCTATTCCCAGGCCATTCCAGCAGTGGAATAAGATTATCTTGAAACTCCCAAAAAAAGTGGTGTTATTAGCCATCAAACCTCAAAAATACACTTTTCCCAAAAGGTTTCCACAATTTTGGCCGCTACTATAGCATCATTCAACCACCATCACACTGATAGAACAGTGTTGAGGATAGGTTTTATGTTGCCTCAAATCCAAATTGCCTGGATGATGCTATAAAGACCCCATTAAGTCACCAGTGAGAAAGAACACTTAGAAAAAATTATTCCATTGGATGCTTCCCCGAGTTCTTCCTTAGCAGCAAACCATAACAGGCAGCCGCAGAGATGGACATGAAAAAAAATTGTCCCTCGGCTCCAGTGGTGTTTCTTCAATTGCCGCCATTCAGTCTGTTCAATAGAAGACCATTGGGGGTTTTTTTAGGTTTTTTTTAAAAAAAACTTTCCCTCAAAACTTCTACTGTGGTATATTCAAATTATTTAGAACAGGGGTCTCCAACCTTGTCAACTTTAAGACTTGCGGACTTCAACTCCCAGAATTCTGGGAGTTGAAATCCGCAAGTCTTAAAGTTGACAAGGTTGGAGACCCCTGATTTAGTAGACCAATTTGTGGGGATAAACTCCATTGGGGAGTGAAAAGGTAGAACGTAGGTAGCCCCGAGCGGAAGCTGGGAGCCCACAGCCTTCTAGTCTGCCTTGCGCTGATCTGCAATCTCATATTTCGCTTTCTCAGTATCAAAAATTTCACCCTCTTGATGTTTGGGCTTCTTCTTCTTCTTCTTCTTGAAGAAAACGTCACTGAGATGTTTTGGAACCTTGACCCCCAAGGTATCAACCTTAGTCGAAGTGGCAATGACAAACATTTGGTGAGCTCTGCGCAGAGGGACATGGTTGATAGCCAAGGGCCTTGTCACAAGCAATAGTCCACTTCCAAGCTGCTTCAAGAAAACCACTGCTTGCCCCTGGATCACCACCGTTCCTGGGGAAATCGAAGCCCGCAGCTGCCTCTTGTGGAGGGCAAAAGTTTGGTTTTTTTTGCCATGTCTAAGGAGTTTTCGGGGAACATCCTCCATGGGGTAGTATCTGGGCATCTTGCGAAGTTTGACCACCCAGGTGCCTGCGTTCTTATCACCCCCAACGGGCTTTGTAACTGTGGCTGCTTCCTTCTCTTTCTTTTTTTTTTCTATCTTTGTCTCCGGCGCGTTGTACTTCCATTTGTACATGGTCTTATCCAATTTTTTTTTACTACCGATTCTGTGGCCGTGGCTTGGCAGGTGTGGCTTGGCTTGGTGGGCGGGGCTTGGTGGGCATGGCAGGGGAAGGATACTGCAGAATCCTCATTCCTTCCCCACTCCAGGGGAAGGACACTGCAAAATCCTCATTCCCTCCCAACTCCTGGGGGAAGGATATTGCAAAATTTCCAGTCCCACCCCACTCTGGGACCAGCCAGAGGTGATATTTGCTAGTTTTCTGAACTGCTCAAAATTTCTGCTACCAATTCTTCAGAACCTGTCAAAACCTTCTGGATTTCACCCCTGCTTCTGTGTATATATGGCCCACTGGGAATATCTCCCAATTCCTCGGGCCAGCACCAGATTGCGGCTGGCATGGACCTTCTGGAGCCTCCTGGTTTTCTTCTCGCCTGCCATCTTGGGCAAAAGGAAAAAGAGCAGAAGACCATTGTTATTCCTAAAAAAAACCCCTCACTTCTTAACCTTCCTTCTTTTGTTATCTCTTCCCTCTTCGTCCCTTTTCTCTTTGCCATCGTGTCTTTTAAGTAATAAGCTTTTTTTTTTTTTTTGCTGGAAGACTCAAGCCATCATGGCAAGCTTTCTAAGCTGCTGATGGAGTGACAGCCCAAAAACATTTGCAGGAATCAGGCACAGTGACATTATATAATTGGCATTGCAAAAGGAATCAGGCTTTGTAATAAACAAACATGTCAAAATTTTAGGGCCTGCAGTGTTAGTTTAAAACAGGAATTAAAATACTCTTCAGTGGCACCGGTAGTCTTTGACTTACGGCCATAATTGAGCCCAAAATTTACGGTGATAAGCGAGAATGTGTTAAGTGAGTTTTGCCCCCATTTACGATTTTTCTTGCCACTGTTGTTAAGTGAATCACTGCAGCTGTTAAATTAGCTGCACGGTTGTTAAGTGAATGTGCTTACCCCATTGACTTGCTTGTCAGAATGTGGAAACCCTGATCACATGACCGTCATAAAGAGCAACCGTCAGAAACGTGAACCAGTTGCCAAGCATCTGAATGTAAACCACGGGGAATGATGCAACGGTCATAAGTGTGAAAAATGGTCGTAAGTCCCTTTTTTTCAGGTATGTTGTAACTTTGAAGGGTCACTAAACAAGCTATTGTAAGTTGAGGACTACCTGTCCTGCTATACGCTGGAAGGGGAGTTTTAAGAGCACTTATAGATACTCCTTGACATGTGACCATAATGGAGCCTGCCCATTCGGTTGTATGTCGCGAGCGTCATAAAAGGTTTGGTCATCTGACCAACCAGATTTTGCAAGCTTTATTGTAGCAGTCCTTAAGTGAATCCACAGTCATTAAGCAAAGGCTGCAGTTCTCACAATCAACCCAGGGAACAGAAGTTGCCTTCGGAAGTTGTGGGAGCTTCATCACTTGGAGGTTTTCAAGAAGAGAATGGATTGCCATTTGTCGGAAATGGTGTAGGGTCTCCTGCTTAGGCAGGGGGTTCGACTAGATGACCTAAAAGATCCCTTCCAACTCTCTTAATCTGTGAAATCGTGCACTATAGGCATGCTTTTGGTGAAAATCAGAAGAAAATGCCAGTTTTGGGCAAAACTGTCATAAAGCTACAATCGGCCTTAAATGATGCTGTGTTGCTGATTGTCTGAAAGTCAGTCATGTGACCATAGAGTCACGTGACATGGACCAAGTTCAGTCATGTGACCCAATCATTGGAACTTTGAATCCAGGTCATTAGTACCTTTTTTGGGAGCACTTATAACATAACAGTCGCTAAGTGACCGGTCAGTGAGGGGATTAACTCAGTGGTGGGTTTCAATTTTTTTTATTACCGGTTCTGTGGGTGTGGCTTGGTGGGCGTGGCATGGCTTGGTGGGCGTGGCTTGGTGGCTGTGGCAGGGGAAGGATACTGTAAAATCTCCATTCCCACCCCAATCCAGGGGAAGGTTATTGCAAAATCCCCATTTCCTCCCAATCAGCTGGGACTTGGGAGGCAGAGAATAGATGAGGCGGGGCCAGTCAGAATTTTTACTACTGGTTCTCTGAACTACTCAAAATTTCTGCTACCGGTTCTCCAGAACTGGTCAGAACCTGCTGAAACCCATGTTTCTGGGTTAACTATATTATTGGATACCACTGTAAAAGCTGCACTGCTCAAATTAAACTCCTAGCTTACTGCTATTTTTTGGTCTTATTATTTTCCAAGTTTACAATAGCAAATATCACCTGCTGTAAAATCTAGCTATCCATGTTGCTGTTTTTCTACAAAACCTACTTTTGGTCTGTTGGTTTAAGTGGCTCTCACCTGTTTCCACAATGGTCTCACCAAACATTTCATTTAGTTTTATCGTAAAGAAGCACTTGATTGGCAGCTGTGAGAAAGAGAGAACTTGCTTGTGACTGGTAAGATGAAACTGTCAAGATTTTCTTTCGGGAGCACAAAAGGATCTTTATCCGTTTCCAGATTACATAGCAGTGAGCTCATAAAAGAAAAAACATACAGAACTGGCATTTGAAACACCAATAGGTTAGGAACGAACTGTGATTCCCTTTCCAGTTTAGGGTGTATACTGTCCTAGGTGGCATGTATTATGATCACTAAATGCACTGTTATTTCCAAAAAAAGTGAACTTTAGACTGGAGACAGGGGTAGTTAAATCTTACAAAGGTTTGGATCAATTCAAGACAGTTAAAATTTAAGATACAAGGACTTCCTTGTGCTAAGACCCCTGAACTCTGTAGCTATCGTCCTGGTACATACTGTTCTGTCCCCCTCACCTCAATCCAAGCAATCGCTTAATTAGCCGGCACTATCAGCTCTGGCAGCAAGCTAGCGAGTGTCTGCCAAGTGTCTCTGTTATCTCCCTTGATGCCGATGAGTCAACAAACAGTACTTCAGCTCTAGTGAAGCAATTGATTTGCCTGCTATGAAGAGGCATAGCAGCCCTGCTGCTTTTATATCCTGTGGGGTGTGGCTCCATGACTCAGCACTTCCTAGGCCTGCCCCACCCCTGCTTCTGTTGTTCCCGCCTCTCCTAGGGTCCAGCCAGGCCTGATTGCCATCAGCTGGGTCTGGAGGTGTGGCCTGGGGGGGGGAAAGAGTCAGGGGATGGAGGCCTCATTATCTTTCCACCTGGCCTGCCTCTGGCTCCTGGAGCTGAGCCAGGGAAGCCGGTGCTCCCGAGGTAAGTCCTGATGGCCTTTCCCCCTCACTTTCCAAGTCACTTTCTGGCTGGGGGTCCGGCTCAGGGGGCGCAGACAAAACACATACATTGCATTAAGCCAGTGGTGGTGAACCTTTTACTCACCGAGTGCCAAACATGTGCGCGTTTTGAGAGCTTTGAGTGTGTGCGTGCTATCTGCGCTAACGCATGGCTCCTCCCCCGTGAGCTACATGCGCCCCCATGCGCTGTGCACGCAACCGCACCATCTGCACATGCGTGTGGCTTTCCTGCACCCCTGTGCGCTGTGCATGCAATTGCACCATCTGCGCACGCCCGCGGTTTTCGCACGCACAATGCACACTTGTGAACACTGTCTATGCACATGCGTACTGTGTGCAAATACTGTTGCACACATGCACAAATGTGTGTGCATGCGCAGGAGAGCTGTGAAGACTTGCTGGGTCCCCTGAATTGCGCACATGCGCACTGGAGGCCTGAACACCAGCTGGGGCGCATGCACAACTGCAGGTGAGTTGGCCGACAGCTCGCGTGCCCAGAAAGATGGCTCTGCATGTCACCTTGGGCACACGTGCCATAGTGGGAAAATACTTGAAGCTCATTGGCCGAGCCATCTGACAGCTCTCTATAAAAAGGGAAGCTGTCCGGCGAGCCGCTGCTGGGTTGCTGATCTGATAATAAAGAGCGGTTGTTACTGAAGAAGCTGCGTCCGGTTTCTTCCATCGCCCGATCTAACAAATTCCAACTTCTCGCGAAAGAAAAAGATCTTGCCAAGTTGGAATTGATTGTGTGAACTTTTTCACTCATGCGCTTCACAACAGGGGAGATGGGGTCCCATCCTCCTCCTGAAGCCCATTAAGACACGGAGCCACAATGCGACCCTGTGTCCTCTTGGTTCAGCAAAAAAAAAAAAAAAAGCAGTTTCTTTTCCTGCAGAGCTGCAGGTGTTGGGATGCCCCGCCTCCCCGCCAGCCAGCTGAGCGTGGGCACATTGATCCTGGGCTCATCAGCCTTCGGACATCATTCTCACCACCCAGCACCAGTTCAGGGTTTCCTTCCCCCCTCCCAGGGGGGATGGAGAGAGAAACAGAAGACGGTAGAGAGAGAGAGAAAGAGAGAGAGGGAGGGAGGGAAAGAGAGAGAGATAGAGAAACAGAGAGGGGGAGGGAAAGAAAGAGAGAGAGAGAGAGACAGAGGGACAGAAAGAGAGAGAGAAAGAGAAGGCACGAGAAAGAGAGAGAAAGACGGAGGGTGGGAGGGAGGGAAAATGAGAGAGAAAGAGAGAAAGCAGGAGAAAGAGAGAGAGAGGAGGAGGAAAGTGAGAAAAGAGGGGAGGAAGAGAGATAGAGAAACAGAGAGGGAGGAAAGAAGAGAGAGAGAGACAGAGGGACAGAAAGAGAGAGAAAGAGAAGGCACGAGAAAGAGAGAGAAAGACGGAGGGTGGGAGGGAGGGAAAATGAGAGAGAAACAGAGAGGGGAGAAGAGAGAGAAAGAGAGAAGAGAGAGAAGAGAGAGAAACAGAGAGGGAGGAAAGAGAGAAAGCAGGAGAAAGAGAGAGAAAGAGCGAGGGAGGGAAAGTGAGAGAGAAAAAGAGGGGGATGGAAAGAAAGAGAGAGAAAGAGAGGGAGGGAGGGAAACAGAGAGAGAGAAACAGAGGGGGAGAAAGAGAGAGGGAGGGAGGGAGGGAGGGAGGGAAGGAAAGAGAAATGATATTACAAAAGTTTTTCTTTTTTTATTGTTGCTAAATATAATATTTCAAAAGCAGAAAAAAAATGAAGGGCCATAAAAGTGCATCCGTCACGTTTTTTCTTACAACAATTACCTGAACTCTGCCTTGTTCATCATTATTTTAGGTAGCAAAACCCTCATTATTCAGGTTAAATTGCCGTGTTGGCACTTTGCGATAAATAAGTGGATTTTGGGTTGCAGTTTGGGCACTGGGTCTGTAAAAAGGTTCGCCATGGCTGCTGTAAGTGGTCCATCACCCCTTCATTAGAAAACATTTCTTTGTATTTTCAGACCTTTGAATTTTCTCATCGGAGTATCCCCTGCTTTTCAAAAGCTGCCCAAAGAGGGTCCATCCTCAGGATGAGATAAATCTTTGAAAAACAGAGAAGAAAAGGGGAGGAGGGGAATGAGAAGAATGTCAAAAGGGGCCTTCGGTCACCATAGCTTTCAACACGTTTTCTTAGTCCCTGGCTTCAAGTAAAAGGTTACACTGTGGATATTTTTAAGCTTTTTTTTTTCTGTTGGGGGGGAAAATGCTAATAATTCATGTGTTTGTTTGGAGGAGCTGTTATAAAAATGAACGCTGCTCTCTTTTGTATTCATAACATGAAAATTGGAGGGTGAACTTTCTTGTCAATAATGGGTTCTCTTCTCTTCCATTCCATTCCATTCCATTCCATTCTATATTTTCTATTCTATTCTATTCTATTCTATTCTATTCTATTCTATTCTATTCTATTCTATTCTATTCTATTGCATTGCATTGCATTGCATTCCATATTTTCTATTCCATTTTCTATTCTACTCTACTCTACTCTACTCTACTCTACTCTACTCTACTCTACTCTACTCTACTCTACTCTACACTACATACACTACTCTACTCTGTTAACAATAAATGCTGCTCTGGTATATCAGGTGTGTGTTTCTATGTATAAATAAAATATGTATCTGTATGTGAACATTTCATAGTCTTTGTCCTATTCTAGAGTTGTATTCAACAAAATTTCATTTTAATGTATGCTCATTGGTGTACATTCAAAATGACAATAGTTATTAATTCTATTCTATTCTATTCTATTCTATTCTATTTTATTCTATTCTATTCTATTCTATTCTATTCCATTCCATTCCATTCCATTCTATATTTTCTATTCCATGTTCTGTTCTGTTCTGTTCTGTTCTAGTCTAGTCTAGTCTAGTCCAGTCCAGTCCAGTCTATTTATAGTCCTCAAATTACAATTGTAGTTGATCCTGGCAATTATGGTTCTAAGTTGTCATGGTTGTAAGGTGAATCACCATGTTATTTGACCTGTTTTTGTGACCTTTTTTGTTGTTAAGTGAACAGTATTTGCTCTGGGTTAATTTTTGCCAAAACCAAAAGCAAATGCAAAAACTTCGTAAATCACAATCATATGACCACGAAACATTGCAAATGGCCATCAATGAGAGCCAATTGCCGAGCTCCGAAAATGTAGTCATGCGATCGTGGGAGGGTGGATGTCAGAACTTCAAAAGGAGGAGGAGGAGGAGGAGGAGGAGGAGGAGGAGGAGGAGGAGGAGGAGGAGGAGGAGGAGACTGGAATCCGATTTATGATCGTGAAACTAAATCTGCTTGGCTACACAATATCATAGGGATGCAGTGGCTTAGTGGGCAAGACGCTGAGCTTGTCAATCAAAAGGTCGGCAGTTCAGTGGTTTGAATCCCTAGTGCCGCGTAACGGGGTGAGCTCCCGTTACTTGACCCAGCTTCTGCCAACCTAGCAGTTCGAAAGCAGGTAAAAAAGGCAAGTAGAAAAATAGGGACCACCTTTGGTGGGAAGGTAACAGCGTTCCGTGCGCCTTTGGCGTTGAGTCATGCTGGCCACATGACCACGGAGACGTCTTCAGACAGCGCTGGCTCTTCGGCTTTGAAACGGAGATGAGCACTGCCCCCGAGAGTCAGGAATGACTGGCACATATATGCGAGGGGAACCTTTACCTTTACCTTTACACAATATCAGAAAGACCATTCTGAGCAAGGAGAGGATTTATCCGGATTGGTCACATTGTGGAGTGGACAGAAGTGATACTTGGCCTGTTCCTCCCCACACCCACCTCCAGTCTGGTGGGGGTGATTGACTGGTGTGGTTTCAGAACAATCTGATATTTTAAAAGGGCACCAAATTCACAAGCTAGAAAAAAGAACAGCAAGAAGTGGTAAATAATGTGTTTGAAAGATAAGATTGACGTTTTTATGGTGTTTATTCCCCAAGATTAAAAAAAAAAAATGAAGACCAGCCTAGAAATCCATAGCCTTTTTAAAAAAAAAATCAAAAGAAAAGAAAAAGAAAATATAACTCTAATTGGGAGAGACACTGTTCATCTTAAAAGGGAACGAAGAGATAATACTTTGTCAAGGGGACTTCTCAAACTTAGTTCTGATCTTGTGTGAGCATCTGCTTATAAGGAATTAAGTTTCAACTTTTCCCATTCAAAGGTGTTCAGCTACAACTCCCGTATCCTTGCGTCTTGGCCATGTTGTCTAGAATCATGGAAATCACGATTGAAGAATAACTGGAAATTCAGTGAAAAGGTTATTTTGGACTCACATTTTTATTCTCTCCCCGCTCCCATTTTAAGGAAAACTAAGTTTAACAGATATTTAACAGATTAGCAGAGTTAAAAGGGATCTTATAGGTCATCTCGTCCAACTCTCCCACCTAAGCAGGAGACTCTGCATCATTTCTGACAGATGACAGTTCAGTGTCTTCTTGCAAATTTCCAAGGATGAAGCTCCCACAACTTCTGAAGGCAACTTTTGTTCCATTGGTTGATTGCTGTCACTGTCAGAAAATTTCTTCTTATTTGTAGGTTGAATCTCTCCTTGATCGGTTTCCATCCATTATTCCTTGTCTGGCCTTCAGGTGCCTTGGAAAATAGCTTGACCTCTCTGTAGCAGCCCCTCAAATATTGAAACACTGCTATCATGTCTCCCCTGGTCCTTCTCTTCACTAGACTAGCCCTGCCCAGTTCCTGCAACCCTTCATCGTATGTTTTAGCCTCCAGTCCCCTAATCACCCTGGTTGATCTTCTCGGCACGTTTTCTAGTCTCAACATCTTTTTTATAGTGTGGTCACCAAAACTGAATGCAGGATTCTAGGTGTGGTCTTACTAAGGCTTTATAGAGTGGTATTAGTACCTCCCTTGATCTTGATTGTATCCCTCTGTTAATGCAACTCTGTTAATGCAAGTTCTGAAGGAAGGCGTGCATAAGCGCACAAACGTGCCTACCGTTCCTGTCCTATTGTTTTTCTTTTCTTCTTTCTATATATATGCTTATACCTCCTTATACTTCAATTCAAGGTTTTGGTTACCATCTTTAAAGCGCTCCATGGCTTAGGACCGGGATACCTTCGAGACCGCCTTCTGCCACCGATTGCCTCCCAACGACCTGTGCGCTCCCACAGAGTGGCCCTCCTCAGGGTGCCGTCGACCAAACAATGCAGGTTGGCGACCCCCAGGGGGAGGGCCTTCTCTGTGGCGGCACCAGCCCTGTGGAATGAGCTTCCTCCTGGATTACGACAACTCCCCGACCTCCGGACCTTCAGACGTGAACTGAAGACTCTATTATTTCAGCGCGCGGGACTAGCCTAAGAACAAAAATGTTTTAAACAAATTTTAATGGGGGTTTTATTGGTTCTTATTGTTTTAGTGATCAGGCTTTGATAATATTTAGTTTTAATCTGGGTTTTAAAAGTCTATTTATTATATTGTTTTATATTGTTTTAATATGCCTGTGAACCGCCCTGAGTCCTATGGGAGATGGTGCGGTATATAAGTTTAATAAATAAATAAATAAATAAATAAATAAATAAATAAATAAATAAATATTTACCCATATATGTTTATATACTATATAATCTTTTGTATGATTCCTACATATATTGTTGTGACAAAATAAATAAATAAATAAATAAATAAGAGATTGAGGCAACCAAGTAATTAAAGCATAAGAAGAGAAGATTGGGGTGATATATTATGGAACTCCTAGCATAGTTTTTTGGGTGACTTTCAAGTCCATATTGGACAAGTCCCTGCAGTTTTCTTGGGAAGATTTCAGAAGTGGTTTGCCATTGCCTCTTTCCTAGGGCTGAGAGAGAGTGATTGGCTCAAGGTCACCCAGCTATCTCCGTGACGTGTCTAAGCTGGAACTAGGGCTCATGGTCTCCTGGTTTCTAGCCTGATGCCTTAATCACTAACCAAACTGACTCTCCCCTGGAATACTGGAAGACCATAATAATGTTTTTTTTCCTTTCATCCTTGAATGCAATACCAGAAAAGTGCTATTTTTTAAATTGATTCAATGCAGAATTTAACTGCAGATTGCATGTTTTAAGTCAGTTTGCAAAACCGATTCACTTTTTATACGTGCTCTCTTGCATGCTCAAATTCAAAACTGATGTAAATTATAAGGCGGGCGAGCAAGCAAGCAGAGTATGGCTACATGTTAAGAAATATGTTGTAAGTAAAAGCATTTTGACAATGAAACCAATGATAGGGGAATTGTGAACTCCTCCATATCTGCTGCCTTTAAACAGCTGGGTTTGGAATGCCCTTTTTTAAAGAAATAAGGGATATATAAAATTATATTGACTTTTCTCCCATCTGGTCTCTTATTTCGTTAAGATGAAATCTCACCATTAACCTTCAACGTATAAAATGTGACTGCCCATTGAGACCTCAAGTACCTGTAAGAAAACATCTGGTGAGACACAGATGATAACCGCAGCTATTTTTAACCCTCAGATCTTGAAGTAAGAAAACAAAAGCAACATTTTTGTAGGCAACGCTGAGATTCAATTTAATTCCAGCCAAGGTTATGGGGAGGGGGGGCAAAGAGGGAAACAAATGGAATTCTTTTCATCTATGTGACTGTATTTCTTCAGAATTGGAAGCTGTCATTCCAACATTTTAGTAATGGTGGAATGGGAGGAACCCCAATGGCTTGGGGAGGGTGGGGGGGGGCTGCAGGTTATTGTTTCCCCTACACAAGAGCCAAGCTGGCTGAGAAGGAAGAGGGTTATAATGCACGGATATTGAAAGCCCATTACGGTGAAAAAACGTCTTGGGATAAATGCTTGAAGAACATTCCCAATTAGAAGAATTAACATATAAGGATTAATTGGCACATGTACAGTAGAAGAAAACAGCAACAGAGAACTAATCTGTGCTATTAGATCTGTAATGGAATGGAATCAGAGGTGGTATTCAGCTGGTTTGCATTGGTTTGTGCAAACCGTTGGCGGAAATTTGGCCAAAGTTGCTGAACCGGTAGCAACGGGGGGCTGGCCACATCCCCGAACTGGTCCCCCGGTCATCACTGATGGAAAGCAGCTGGCAAAGAAGCCTCTCATTGACATTGACTTGCAAGGATGCGTGTTTGCGAAGAACATGGTGGCAATGGCAGCCACTTTTTCCGCGATAGCCGGTACTTTTTGGCAGCGTGCGGCCAGCCGCCACCTCTTTGAGAGCCGCTGGTAGCTGTGGCGGCTGGCTATAGGCCGCCAAAAAATACCAGAGATTGTGGAAAAAGCTGCTGCTATCACCGCCATGTTCTTTGCGCACGCGCATCCCATTGCCTTGCAAGTCAATGTCAATGGGAGGTTTCTCTGCCAGCTGCTTTCCAGAAGTGGCTGGGGGCTGCTGAAAACTCTGGTCAGCTTACCTTCCAGAGCCTGGACCAGTTGCTGTAGAAGGTAAACAGCCTGAAAAAAGAAGCGGGGGGGGGAGGAAACCGGGCTAGGGCTAGGGCCGGGGCCACTATAGGAGGAGAAGTGGGGGCAACTAGCGAAGGGAGGGCAGGGTAGATAGGCAGAAACTTCAAAAAATTTTCTACCTTTTCCTGTGGGCATGGCTAGGTGGGGGGGTGGTCATGTGACTAAGTGGGTGTGGGCATGAGTGATGTCAAGTTGGAACACCCACTCACTCACACGCCCCCACCTAGCCACACCCACTGAACCAGTAGCAAAAATTTTTTGAAACCCACCACTGAATGGAATGGAATGAAATAGAATGGAAAGGAAATGAATGGAATGGAATGGAATGGAATGGAAGGGAAGGGAAGGGAAGGGAAGGGATGGGATGGGATGGGATGGAAGGGAGGAGAGGAGAGGAGAGGAGAGGAGAGGAGAGGAGAGGAGAGGAGAGGAGAGGAGAGGAGGGGAGGGGAGGGGAGGGGAGGGGAGGGGAGAGTAGAGGAATATTTGAGACAATGACGAATCCGCATATAGACAAGAGGTCGAACGACTAGCCTTGTGGTGCAACCAAAACAATCTGGAACTGAACACACACAAAACCGTAGAAATGGTGGTAGACTTTAGGAAAAACCCTTCCATACTTCCACCTCTCACAATACTTGACAACACAGTATCAACAGTAGAAACCTTCAAATTTCTGGGTTCTATCATATCGCAAGATCTCAAATGGACAGCTAACATCAAAAACATCATTAAAAAAGGACAACAAAGAATGTTCTTTCTGCGCCAACTCAGTAAGCTCAAACTGCCCAAGGAGCTGCTGATCCAATTCTACAGAGGAATTATTGAGTCTGTCATTTGCACCTCTATAACTGTCTGGTTTGGTTCTGCAACCCAACAAGAAAAACACAGACTTCAGAGGATAATTAGAACTGCAGAAAAAATAATTGCTACCAACTTGCCTTCCATTGAGGACCTGTATACTGCACGAATCATGAAGAGGGCCGTGAAAATATTTGCAGATCCCTCGCATCCTGGACATAAACTGTTTCAACTCCTACCCTCAAAGCGCTATAGAGCACTGCACACCAGAACAACTAGACACAAGAACAGTTTTTCCCGAAGGCCATCACTCTGCTAAACAAATAATTCCCTCAACACTGTCAGACTATTTACTGAATCTGCACTACTATTAATCGTTTCATAGTTCCCATCACCAATCTCTTTCCACTTATGACTGTATGACTATAACTTGTTGCTGGCAATCCTTATGATTTATATTGATATATTGATCATCAATTGTGTTGTAAATGTTATACCTTGATGAACGTATCTTTTCTTTTATGTACACTGAGAGCATATGCACCAAGACAAATTCCTTGTGTGTCCAATCACACTTGGCCAATAAAATTCTATTCTATTCTATTCTATTCTATTCTATTCTATTCTATTCTATAGAATAGAATAGAATAGAATAGAATAGAATAGAATAGAATAGAATAGAATAGAATAGAATAGAATAGAATAGAATAGAATTATTTGGCCAATCCAAAAGCATTTAAAAATAAAAACCAAAGATGTTCTCCAGAAAGCAGAAATGTTTTGCAGCTCCAAAAAGATGTTGAAGTTGGTATTCTTATTTCCCAGGTGTTACTTTCATAAGCTCAGCCTGAAACTGACTCAAGGAGCAAGACGCACCAAGTTCCTCAGGAAGAGTGAGGGGAGAAAATTTCTTAAATAAAAAAAGAAAATCTAAATTTATCTTATTTATTTCTACAGATACTATGCTGTCCATCTCTTTAACAATCTGGGAAGGCTTATCAAGTCCAGTAAAAAAAAATATCACTATTAATATCCATTTAAAATGAGTCATTAATAAGAAAGAAGAAACATTACATGAATGTAAAAACATGATACAAATTCATAATAATTTAGGCACTGTGAGTTTTCACCTCTAGGGCCTGGCTCATAAATCTAGCGGATGATGAGAGTCTTAGATGTGCAGTATCAGTTTAACAATCAGAATATTTTAAAATACTTGGTGGCTGCTCCATTATGACAAGTGAAACCTGCCTAACTGATGACATAGCCCAACAGACGCTAAACAAAATGCAGCTGCATTTGACACGGGTTGACATTTGAAGGAGGACTAAGATAAAAAATCTTGTCAGCTTGCTAAGCCTTTCAGAAGATACATGATTAAAATGACACATAAATTCCTCTCGAAATTAGAACTATAATAATCACACCACAGAGTTAAAACATTGGTATTAAAAGGCCGATGTAGGAGAAGAAGTGGCAGAACTAAGAGGCGGAGTCAAAAGAGGAATCAGCCTGGAGTCTCCACATAATCACAAGCAGTCTAAGGCAACCTTCTTTGAATTCCATTAACTCTTATCTAGTGCCAAAATAATGCTACCCGTTAGCTGAGTAGATTCCTGTGCATAGGCACCAGCAATGAATCCGTTTAATGGGAACTTCACCTGTGCTCCTGGCCTGCCGAGCCTGACAGCCTTGGAAAATAAATATGTTTTGAAACTCCTCTTCATAAGGTGGGCCAGGGACAATTTATTCTACGACATGGCCAAACTAGGAAAACTACAGAAAACAATATTACTTGGTAGGCAAATCTTACAATCAGTAACACTGTAATTTTGAGGGATTTTGCATCTGGGGTTAACATCTGCAATGTGTGCCTTGCTTCAGGACTTGAGGCAGAAAATCTCACCAGGACCTCACCCTACTTTCCTAATAGTAAAAATTCAAGAATTGTAAATCGCAATATAAACCCTTCACTCTTTGTTTCCCTCTCTTTCTCTCCCCCCTCTCTCCTACCTATCTATCTATCTATCTATCTATCTATCTATCTATCTATCTATCTATCTATCTATCTATCTATCTATCCAGTGGTGGGATTCAAGAAATTTAACAACCGGTTCTCTGCCCTAATGATTTCTTCCAACAACCAGTTTGCCAAACTGCACAGAAAGTTAACAATCGGTTCTCCCGAAGTGGTGCAAACTGGCTGAATCCCACCACTGTCTATCTATCTATCTATCTATCTATCTATCTATCTATCTATCTATCTATCTATCTATCTATCTATCTATCTATCTATCTATCTATCTATCTATCTAATTATCTCTTTCTCTCTTCTTCAATCCATCTCTCTCTCTTATCTATCTATCTATCTATCTATCTATCTATCTATCTATCTATCTATCTATCTATCTATCTATCTAATTATCTCTTTCTCTCTCCTTCAATCCATTTCTCTGTGTCTCATCTCTCTCTCCCTCCCTCTCCCTCCCCCTTTCTATCATTTTTCTTTCTCTCTCTCTCCAATCCTCCCTCTCTCTCCCCTCCTACCTACCTACCTACCTACCTACCTATCTATCTATCTATCTATCTATCTATCTATCTATCTATCTATCTATCTATCTATCTATCTATCTATCTATCCAGTGGTGGGATTCAAGAAATTTAACAACCGGTTCTCTGCCCTAATGATTTCTTCCAATAACCAGTTTGCCAAACTGCACAGAAAGTTAACAACCGGTTCTCCCGAAGTGGTGCAAACTGGCTGAACCCCACCACTGTATATCTATCTATCTATCTATCTATCTATCTATCTATCTATCTATCTATCTATCTATCTATCTATCTATCTATCTATCTATCTATCCTACCTACCATCTATCTATCTAATTATCTCTCTCTCTCTCTCTCATCTATCTATCATCTATCTATCTATTCATCTATCTATCTATCTATCTATCTATCTATCTATCTATCTATCTATCTATCTATCTATCTAATTATCTCTTTCTCTCTCCTTCAATCCATTTCTCTGTGTCTCATCTCTCTCTCCCTCCCTCTCCCTCCCCCTTTCTATCATTTTTCTTTCTCTCTCTCCAATCCCTCCCTCTCTCTCTCTCTCTCTCTCTCTCTATCTCATCTATCATCTCCCTCAATCTGTTCCCTAATCTCTAAAACACAGTCGTGTCCAGTGTAAGGGAATAAAAATGCCACGTAGAAAATTATATGTGGTTTTACTTGCAAAGCAGCACCCTCTAGTTTCATGATGGAGTAGTGGACACCTTTTTTGAGGGGAATTGACAAAACAACTCAGAAAATAGGCAGACCGGATTTCCTTCCTTCACTTCTAAGCACAATTTACAAATAAGCACTATTTTCATGAAACAGCTGAATCTCAGTGAGTGGGGGGGACGGATGGACAAGATGAGTCTTTTATTCATTCTGAATTAGGGGCCTTCACCAATTAGAAAGCTGTGGCCATTCTTTTTCTTGAGCACCTACTAACTATGGGCAATGTGCCGGCTATCTTCAGAACTGGACATCTGCATGCATATTAAATTTATGAAACTTGTGTGGATGGTTTTAAAATGGGAAGAAGATAAGAGTGGAAGAGACTGGATGAAACACCATCTTTCTAAATTAGTGCTGGGTGGGAAAATTCCTTCCCATCTTTTCCCGCCCTTTGAAAGAGAATTGATTTTGTAGATGTATCCCCGAGAAGAAGAGAATTTAAATGAAATTCTGTTAGTAGAATGTCGAGCAGGGGTGTCAAACTCAAGGCCCTGGGAGGGCGGGGGGGTGGATCCACTCTGCGGAGTGCTTAGATCTGGCCCGCGGGGCCACCCTGGAAACAGCGAAGGACTGGCCTGTGGTGCTTCTGCCAGCCTTCCAGCCTTTATAAGGTAGGTAAAATGAGGACCCAGATTGTTGTGGGCAATAAGTTGACTTTGTATATAAATATACAAATAGAATGAAGATTATTGCTAACATAGTGTAAGCTGCCCTGAGTCTTCGGAGAAGGGCGGGATATAAATGCAAAAAAAAAACACCAGAGGGCGGCCCAGTGGTGGAATTCAAATAATTTAACAACCGGTCCTCTCCCCAAATGATCGGCTGGGTGGGTGTGGCACTTGACCTCCTGCATCCCTTTGGGAGCAAAAATGGGCTGCGGGGGTGGTGCTGCCCCCTGTGTCCCGTTTTGGGCCTAGTAGGCCTCCCTGTAGCCTCCTGGAAGCAAAAACAGGCCATGGGTGGGTGAGGGCTGTGCCTCAACCACTGTCCTTATGTCCCATTTTGGAACTCCTGGAAGGGGCGGGGCAGGCAGGGGTGAGGCCAGTCAGAAATTTATCAACCGGTTCCCCCGAACCGGCTGAATCCCACCACTGGGGCAGCCTTCCCAAGCTCCGTTTTCAGCCAAAAATGGAGCTCAGGAGTTTCCGAGCTCAGTATTTTAGTACACTTTTAGTATACTAAAATACTCAGTATAATACTTTTCAGTATTATTTCCTGTCATTCATTGAAGAACATTTTAATTCCTATTATGAATCACTGTTGGCTGGCCTCAATAAATCTCCCACTCTCAAATATTTCAGTGATAATCCTTTTTAACAGATCCGAGTCCTAGTTAGGAGCACCGTGGAAGTTCTCCAGATATTCCCCCCCCCTTACTTTCTTCAGTCCTAACCAGTATGGTAATGGAAAATCGTCCAAGTTGTAATCCAGAAAATCTGGAGGTTATTAGGTCACCTGTCATAAAGTTTGTTATACATCACCCTGCCAACAAAAGTGGGTGTAGTCAAGGCTATGGCTTTCCCAGTTGCAATGCATGGCTGTGAAGGTTGGACCATAAGAAAGGCTGAGCGCCAAAGAATTGAGACCTTTGGTGCTGGAGAAGACTCCTGTGAGCCCCTTGGACTGCAAGGAAAACAAACAAGTCAGTCCTAGAGGAGATCAACCTTGACTGCTCTTTAGAAGGCCAGATCCTGAAGATGAAACTGAAATACTTTGGCCACCTAATGAGAAAGAAGGACTCCCTGGAGAAGAGCCGAATGCTGGGAACGATTGAGGGCAAAAGAAGAAAGGGACGACAGAGAATGAGGTGGCTGGATGGAGTCACTGAAGCAGTAGGCATGAGTTTAAATGGACTCCAGAGGATGGTAGAGGACAGCAAGGCCTGGAGGAACATTGTCCATGGGGTCGCAATGGGTCAGACACGATTTCGCAACTAATAACAACAACAATGAAAATAGGTCCTAATCCAGTTAACGTTTTGCGATAATAAGAGTAAGCAAGACTGGATGAAGCAATGAGGGAAGAATTTCAATGGTATATTTTGGGAGCGGAAAGTTTCTGCTTTAAAATTATTTTAGTGCTCTGGGCTGGTATCTAACTGGCTGAGCTGAAGTGATGCAAATTGGTAATCTCTCTCTCTCTCTCTCTCTCTCTCTCTCTCTCACACACACACACACACACACACACACACACACACACACATTGCTTATTCTGCTGCTGACTATGTGGGCACATTCCAGGCTGCTGAGCACTGTGCCTCCCACAACCTCTTCTTTCAACAGTCATCCTCATAATGGGAGACCATCACTGTGCTGCATGGAATAATTGACCTTTTACCAGGTCGCAAAAGGGCTTCCATTCTCTGTATGAGTTAGTTCTCACACAGCCAGTAAAAACTAACATAACAAATATGACCAGGGAGGAGGAAGAGGAGGAGGAAGAAGAAGAATATGTGTAATAAATAAGAGAATTGGGGATGTCTGGACATTAGAGAAATTGAAAATGGATACAGCAAGAGATAGCGATAAGGAGAGAGGTGAAGAGGGAGAAAGAGGGACAGAGAAAGAAGAAAGGGAAGAGGAGGGGAGGTAAGGTGAGGGAGATAAGTGTAGGAGAGAAGGTTAGATAGGGAGGAAGTAGAGTGGAGGAGGAGAAGGGAAAGGGAAGTAGGGAAGGAATAGGAGAGGAGGGGAGAAGAAAGTAGGAATGAAAAAAGGAGGGAATGAAAGGTATGTAAGAAAAGGTTGCTGTGAAAAGGAAATGGAGAAACAACAACCCCAAAAATATACAAAGAATAAAAATTGAAATAATAAAAAAAAGAAAAGGAATGAAAGGGAATGAATATGAATAAAAATGGAGAAATTAGAAAACAAAGGGTGAAAAAAGATGTAATTTAGTAAAATAAGCAAAGAAATATTAGGAAAGGAATAAAAAGTTAGGGGGGGAATATTTTGGCAAAACTTGTAATTAAGAAAAATATATTTGAATAGTTTGAACAGTATAAGATAAGGTCACTACTTTGTTTATGAATTGTGTTTGTGTGGAGGGGGGAAAATTAAATATCAATAAAAACTTGTATAAAAAAAAACACAGCCAGTAAAAACTAACAGAACAAATATGACCAGGGAGGAGGAGGAGGAGGAGGAGGAGGAGGAGGAAGGAGGAGGAGAGAAAGAGGAGGAGGAAGAGGAGGAGGAGGAGGAGGAGGAGGAGGAGGAGGAGGAGGAGGAGGAGAAAAGCCACTTGTTCTTGAAATGTAGCAGTCATGGGAATTCTTTAGCTATGGCTTTCTAACTTTCTTTTTTAACGATGACTTATCTGAAGTTCTTTTAATATCTCATGAACTTCCTAACTGATTCATCCCTGCTTATAGCAGGACATATGACAGTGTGGATATTGCTTGGGAAGAGAATAAGCTAATCTTCTCTTGCTTGGCGTGGGGGAAAGTGAGAAGATAGGAACAAAATAGAGAAATGATCATCGGTACAGCTTGTTGCTGAATTTGGATAATACCCATGGATCTGTTCCATTTTGAACCACCAACCCCATTAGCACTTAATGATGGCAGTTAATTTGTGGTTCGGAGCACATAAAAGTGATCTGGAGATCTCAGATTGCCAAGTTCTGTTTAAAAAAGCATGAATCTTAATGTTCATTTTTTCTAACCCCCTTCCTTTTGAGCTTTTGTTACATTAGAAGAACTTATTTATATGAGGTCATATCACATGACCTACCGATAGCGTTTAATCTATGTGTCTTCTCCAACTTAATTGTGCGATCAAGAAAGAATGCAAAAACGGATGAATGGTAGAGTTTATCATGACCACACATTAGCCAAGGGCATTTCAGTCCTCTGCCCTGTAATTTATTTGTCATTCGAAGAGAGAACTTTCAATTCAGGAAGGTTTTCTTCTGATGATATCCGCAAGAGGCCATGATATATTATAAATATTAAAAAATTATCTTGTGAGAATGTCTCTGTAAGTCCCTATCGTTGTTTGCCATGGATGTGTACTCACATTCTTTGTTTATTCAATAGTTCAGATGTTGCCATGGAATAAACTGATTGGAATAAAACCCCCATAATATTCATATACAGAAAATACAGCCAAAAGGAGATATGGGAAAATGTCACATATTTTCATAATCTCTTTTCTTACTCATTTGCTATACTGAGCACTTTGTTCTGCCTCCTTAAGATTGTTTGTATCTAGAATGCCAAAGTGTCAATGGTGCAGGAAATTGATGTGAAAAGTGTACCACAATCATCAAACTCATTCTGGGAATACCGATTTGGGTCAAGTCCCTTGCTTCTGTTTCCCATGCTCAAGTTTCCAAGAGTGTGGTTGTGTTTGCATGCTTATCTTATCCCAGAATGTTGCACACGTGGCAGCTGAATTAATAAGAATAACAGAATAACAGAGTTGGAAGGGACCTTGGAGGTCTTTTAGCCCAACCGTCTGCTAAGGCAGGGAACCCTATACTATTTCAGACAAATGGTTGTCCAATCTCTTCTTAAAAACTTCCAGTGTTGGAGCATTCACAACTTCTGGAGGCAAGTTGTTCCACTGATTAATTGTTCCAACTGTCAAGAAATTTCTCAGAGAAAAAACAATTGCAACCAACCTGCCAACCAATTGAGGACCTGTATATTGCACGAGTCAAAAAGAGGGCTGTGAAAATATTTATAGACCCCTCACATCCTGGACATAAACTGTTTCAACTCCTACCCTCAAAATGACGCTATAGAGCACTGCACACCAGAACAACTAGACACAAGAACAGTTTTTTCCCGAATGCCATCACTCTGCTAAACAAATAGTTCCCTCAATACTGTCAAACTATTTACTAAATCTGCACTACTATTAATCTTCTCATCGTTCCCATCCCCCATCTCCTTCCACTTATGACTGTATGACTGTAACTTTGTTTCTTGTATCCTTATGATTTATATTGATATTGATTGTTTCCTGATTGCTTATTTGTACCATATGACTATCATTAAATGTTGTATCATTAAGTGTTAAATTTGTACCCTATGACTATCATTAAGTATTGTAAGTGTTGTACCTTGATGAAGGTATCTTTTCTTTTATGTACACTGAGAGCATATGGACCAAGACAAATTCCTTGTGTGTCCAATCACACTTGGCCAATAAAATTCTGATCTATTCTATTCTATTCTATTCTATTCTATTCTATTCTATTCTATTCTATTCTATTCTATTCTATTTTAGAATCAGGAGTGAAATTCGACTGGATTGGACCGGATTGGGTGAACCAGTAGGGACGATTAGAATCAGTTCAGTGAAGCGGTAAAAATCGCCCCTGGTTGGCCCCGCCTATGCCCGCCCACCCACTCATCCGCTCACCGCTCACCTCTTCCTTCCGCTCACTTGGCCCTTCCAACCTGTCCCTTTAAGGTAGTCCCTGAGAGGGAGGGGGGCCAGGGGGCGGACCATAAAGGGAACAGCAGCTCTGCCGTGAATGGAGGGAGAAAAGTTCAGATTCTCTCTGCCACAGATTTCACTATGAGCTCTTCTGGTGCTTATACACACATTTTTTCCTACCGGGTTTTGTGGGCGTGGTCTGGTGCGGGAGTCATATGACTGAGTCGGCGTGGCCATCAGTGACATCGAGTTGGCCATGCCCACTCAATCACAGGACCCCCACCCCCAATCCATGCCCACAGAACCAGTAGGGAAAAAAATTGAATGTCACCACTGATCAGACTACTGATGCCATGAATGCTTTATCATTTATCCTATAATCTTATGGCTGAGAGAGGTCCCATCACTCTAATCCCCTATATCATGGGTGTCCAACTTGATTTCATTGAGGGCCACATCAGGGTTGTGTTTGACCTCAGAGGGGACAGGGGGGCATGGCCAGATCAATGTCACTCGTGTCAGGGGCACCTGTGATGGCCCAAGCATTCTGCCAGCGAAAACAGGCTCCTGAGCCCCGTTTCCGGCTGCGATGGCCTCCTGCAGCCCTCTGAAAGCTAAAACGGAGCTCGGGAAGGCAGCACACGGCCCTCTTGAGCTCCATTTTCACTGGCAAAGGCACCGTGGACCGGTCCTTCGCTGTTTCCAGGGCAGCCCCAGAGGCCGCATCTGTCCCACAGGCCTTGAATTTGATACACCTGCCAGATATAAAGCAGGATGTGTAATGAACAAAAACAACCACACTAGAAAGATAGACATTAAGCTTCTCCTTAAATAGCTATGAGAATCCACCAGCTTTTCAGTAAGATGTCTATGGAGATTCTCAGTCATCCAGGTGATGGATGTCCCAAAGGTGCTTTTTCAAGAGGAAACTGGATTCTCTGGTTTTTCTTTGAAGACATTTCACTTCTCACCCAAGAAGCTTCTTCAGCTCTGATAATGAGCTCTTGGATGAGAAGCGAAACGTCTTCAAAGAAAAACCAGAACGTCCAGTGTCCTCTTTTCTTAGTAAGGTGTTCAATTTTTATTCATTCAAGAGATAAAACAAAAGAGGTGAGACTCTTGATAACGACATCCACAAATATTTCTTTTGGTAGAATTATAGAAGCAGATTGCCTCCCTATGATTTTGTTAAATATCCCAACAGCCCTGGAATTCATAGACAATACTCCACTCCATCCACCTCTTATTGAGGCCCAACATTATTTAATTTCTGAGATCAGCTTTGATCAGCTAAATGCTGCCACCTGCAGAAGCATTTAATTTTGGAAGTTCTTCCTAATCTTTAATCTTCCACTGCTTTTATCCTGACCTCTGAGAGTGCCAGAAAGGAAATCTGCACCAGAAATTTGCTAATAAAGAACTCGCCAATCACCCATCTCAGATCCTGGCCTCTGTTGTTCTTCTTCTTAAAATATCAAATTCCAAACGAGGCAGGAGATCTAATCAATACAAAAAGCGGCTGGCTGGACTTTTCCCTGCCAATCTAGAGATGATGCAGGGGTAAAATGCTACCGGATTGGACCAGATCATGCAATTTGGTAGAGATCGTGACCAGTCGTTCGGTGATCTGGTAGCGATGGTGGAATGAAGCTCCGCCCACCCACCCAGGTGTCTTTATTTATTTATTTATTTATTTATTTATTTTGTCAAATACATATTTTTTATTGAAAGAGTTTTAAAAAAAAACAAAAACATTTTCCCCCTTTTTTCCCCCTCCCTCCCAAAAAAAAAAAAAAAAACAAAACATCCCCCTCCCTCCCCCACCCCCGGCTTCCCGGGTCAATCACAAGGTAAAGTCCAATCCAAATAACCACATCCAAATCTTTTCGTCTCCCAACCCCCTCCCCATTACATAAAATAACTTTCTAATTATTCAAAGGCAATCTGATATTTCTTAATCTGATATCTGTTTTGTAGATAATCAATCCATTTTTTCCATTCAATTAAATATCTTTCCTGCGTATTGTCTTTTAAAAACGCTGAGATTTTAGCCATCTCAGCCAAGTTAATAACTTTCAATATCCATTCTTCTATTGTAGGTATCTCTTCTTTCTTCCAGTATTGTCCAATCAACAGTCTTGCTGCTGTTATTAAGTTCAAAATCAGTTTAGTCTCAATCCCTGTACAATCCATTATAATTCCCAAAAGGAAAAATTGTGGCAGGAACTTTATCTTCTTCTTCAGTACATTTTGAATAATCCACCAAATTCTTATCCAAAAGACCTTAATTTTCTTGCAAGTCCACCAAATATGAAAATATGTAGCATCATCACAATCACACCTCCAACATTTCGCTTGGATATTAGGATACATACATGATAATTTTTTGGGATCTAAATGCCATCTATAAAACATCTTATAAAAATTTTCCCTTAAATTCTGTGCTTGTGTAAACTTAACATTTCTAACCCAAATTTTCTCCCATGTTTTTGTCAAATACATATTAAATAATATATATAAGTATAAGCACGAATTGAATACATAAAATGAATACAATCAAAGGGGACATTAGGACAGGGACGGTAGGCACGCTGGTGCTCTTACGCATGCCCCTTACAGTCCTCTTAGGAATGGGGTGAGGTCAACAGTAGACAGTCTTAGGTTAAAGTTTTGGGGATTTTGGGATGAGACCACAGAGTCTGGTAGTGCATTCCAAGCATTAACAACTCTGTTACTGAAGTCATATTTTCTGCAATCAAGATTGGAACGGTTCACATTAAGCTTAAATCTATTGTGTGCTCGTGTATTGTTGTGGTTGAAGCTGAAGTAGTCATTGACAGGAAGGACATTGTAGCAGATGATTTTATGAGCTATGCTCAGGTCATACCAAAGGTGGCATAGTTCTAAATTTTCTAAACCCAGAATTTCAAGTCTGGTGGCATAAGGTATTTTGTTGCGAGCAGAGGAGTGGAGGACTCTTCTTGTGGAATATTTCTGGACGCGCTCAATTGTATTAATGTCCGATATGCAGTGTGGGTTCCAGACAGATGAGCTGTATTCGAGAATTGGTCTAGCAAAAGTTTTGTATGCTCTGGTTATCAGTGTAACCTTAATCTTCCTGGTTTTAACTAGGAAGTAATGTGTTTTTTACCTTCTGCAGATGTGCAGAAGGTCTGTGCATGCATTTCCGAGCCAGTAAGGAAGGTAAGTAGATTTCACCCTTAGATGATGTATTGTATTCTTCACTGTTACAGTAACTTGGACAGGATAGTTATGCTTATACTGTACAGTCTTCCACAGACATCTTGACATATTAACGATTTGGTGAAGGAGCAGAGCATGGCAAGAAGCAATGGATGGCAACTAATCAAGGAGAGAAGCCACCAAAAACTAAGGAGAAATTTCCTGACAGTTAGAACAATGAATCAGTGGAACAACTTGCCTCCAGTAGTTGTGAACGCTCCAACATTGGAGATTTTAAAGAAGAGATTGGACAGCCATTTGTCTGAAATGCTATCGGGTCTCCTGCTTGAGCAGGGGGCTGGACTAGAAGACCTCCAAGGTCCCTTCCAGCTCTATTCTATTCTAATCAAGGAGAGAAGCAACAGAGAATTGAAGAGAAAGTTCCTAACAGTGAGAACAATTAACCTCCATCACTGGAGGTTTTTAAGTAGAGATTGGACAGCCATTTCCAATGGAATTGGACAAATTACCATTTGTCTGAAATGGTATAGGGTCTCCTGCTTGAGCAGGAGGTTGGAGTAGAAGACCTCAAAGGTCCCTTCCAACTTATTCTGAAGAGAAGTACACAGAAAGACACAGACTTCAAAGGATAATTAGAACTGCAGGAAAAATAATTGCTACCAACCTGCCTTCCATTGAGGACCTGTATACTGCACGAATCAAGAAGAAGGCCGTGAAAATATTTACAGATCCCTCACATCCGGGACATAAACTGTTTCAACTCCTACCCTCAAAATGACGCTATAGAGCACTGCACACCAGAACAACTAGACACAAGGACAGTTTTTTCCCGAAGGCCATCACTCTACTAAACAAATAATTCCCTCAACACTGTTAAACTATTTACTAAATCTGCACTACTATTAATCTTCTCATCATTCCCATCACCCATCTCCTTCCACTTATGACTGTATGACTGTAACTTTGTTGCTGGCAATCCTTATGATTTATATTGATATATTGACCATCATTTGTGTTGTAAATGTTGTACCTTGATGAAGGTATCTTTTCTTTTATGTACACTGAGAGCATATGGACCAAGACAAATTCCTTGTGTGTCCAATCACACTTGGCCAATAAAATTCTATCTATCCATCTATCTATCTTCTGCTGCCTTTTCAACTGGTGCAAAACACTATTGATAAGAGTGATTTGGAAAGATTTGAAAGATATGGATAAGGTGCAGCGCCTGTGCTTTTCACATTTTCATTTTATTATTTTGTAAGTCATCAAATGGATCACTGCACATCCAGCTTCTCCAACCTGCTGGTCCTTGGATACATTAACCCCCAGCTACTTTCCTTGCCATTCATCATAGCCAAGGGCCATGCTGCATGGGGAAGATGGACAATGATGCCCAGCACATGTGAACAACTCGGCAATGTGTGTCTATCACAATGGGGTATTGTGGGTCTCCAGACGCACTGTCTGTTCTAGGCAGCATTCAACGGCAGACAGCAATTCTACAACAAAATACGTTTTTTTATTTTAATTTTTTTAATGCAACCCAATTTCATAACATGGCAAGAACAAAAAGCAACAACCCTATACATAGCATCAACATGTTTATAATTTGCATTCATTATATGGAAGAAGGGAGGGAGGAAATAAAAGGGAGAGAAAAGGAAAGGAAAGAAGGAGGGAGGGAGGGAGGGAAGGAAGGAAGGAAAGGAAAGAAGAAAGGAGGGAGGGAGGGAAGAAAAAAGGAAGGAAATAGAAGGGAGGAAAAAGGAAATAAAAAGAGGGAGGGAGGGAGGGAGGAAAGAAGGAAGGGAAAAGGAAAGGAAGAAGGAAGAAGGAAGAAGGAAGAAGGGAGGGAGGGAAGGAAGGAAGGAAATAGAAGGAAGGAAAAAGAAAAGAAAAAATGAGGGAGGGAGAGAGGGAGGAAAGAAGGAAGGGAAAAGGAAAGAAAGAAGGAGGGAGGGAGGGAGGGAGGGAAGGAAGGAAGGAAGGAAGGAAGGAAGGAAGGAAGGAAATACTACATATATCCAGCCAACATCATAACAAAATAATTGGTACTGCACATGGGTACTTTCATATTACATTCAACAAAGTACATTGTGCTTATAACGCAACATTGTTTGCAACTACATGGACAATTAGGGAAGGAGAATCACTTTGGTACGTAAGGTGTGAAACTTCTCTTCTGTTGGGCTAATCTACTCAGTTTTCTTGGAAGGAAGGATCCAAGCACTTAGCTGGCAGACTGGATTCCATGGAGCTGAGCGTAGCTTAGTTCTCCGCAGAGCATCGCAGAACAACGACTTAGCTCGTATAACTCACGCAGCCTTGGATACGAGGGTTGCCGGGTTTTATTTAGCTTCCATGCAACTCCAAAACCCATGCTCTTTGAGGATTCGCTCCATGACCTCCTGCTACTTCTCTCGTTTGCAGAAGCTCTGCCGATTCCCACCACAGCAAATGTTTGTGTTTCCCACTAGCAGGGCAATTAATAATGTCTTGAAAGTTTGCCAAAAGGCCTTCTTGCTGAGTGACTCCAAGGCTGTTGACATCAGTTCCTCAGCAGGCTACGTTTTCTGAGCCTGAGCCACTGTCCCCTTTGAAGGAATGTGTTGTGTGCTTTCCCACTGCTCAGATTTATTTCAGCCTCTGTTTATCTCCCCCCCCACCACACCCTCTTTCCCTCCCCCTGGGCCACAGTTCTTGGGATCTTGAAAAAAGGTCAAACCGACTGCTGAAAAACCAGAAACCTCAGATTGTGGGAAGCCACGGGGGTTACGGCTTTGTGCAGCCAACATGATTGGAGTTTGGAAGTGGGGTGGTGGTGGAAAGGCTGGTTATTTTTTAAGGTTCACCCACCACGTCCCCACTTCAAATCTCCAAGCTCTTCTCGGCCACCTTGTCAAAAAAAGTTGCAGAAAATCATGACCTAAAGCTCATTTTGTCACTGAGCTGGCTGCAGACTTACACTGGTGTGACCAGGATATTAAATCATATCCAGTTCCCAGAAGGACGTCCCAGCTTTGACTGAATCACCATGGCAACCTGTCAACCCAATGCTACTGAATAATATATATATCTCCCCCAGTGGAATAGTTTTGTGATTTTGCATATGGGATTTAATTGCCTTAGGAGAGCTCTTATCTCTTTGAAGTAATGGTAATATAAAAGATTGAGTTTAAATTATATTCACTTGAGTTGGATTGGCCAACTAACTCCAGGGATTAGAGTTTTGCCTAGGATTACATAAACTCCTGCTGGTCATCCGCATCGCTAAAACTGTTGACTGTAGAATTAACTAAGCCATCCAGCTACCAAGATAGAAGTCCTAGAGAAACATAGGGCCTCTCTAGGCACTCTATGGGTATTTTGCTTTCACACATCTTATCCTCAACCAAAAATAAATATATTGGCTGGGAAGAAGTGGATAGGAAATGGGATGTATGCCTATTATTCCATTTCTCCAGTATACAGTAGTGGCCAAAATTGTGGAAACCTTTTGGGAAAAGTGCAGTTTCTAAAACTAGCTAATAACACCACTTTTTTTTGGGGGGGGGAGTAGTACCATAAAATTATATATCGATGGAAAGATAATTTAATCAAGAATGTAATGCAATAACTTTTAGGAAAGATTTGCTATTAGAATAGCATTTACAGTATAAAGAAGAAAAGTGAAACTTGTAGAAAAAATGAGGTATACAAAAATTATCAGCATAGAAAAAACGAGATATACAAAAATTATCACCATTTCGGTTAATACTTAGTTGGGTACTAGAAGGAGGGAAGAAAGTAGGTAGGAAAGAGTAGAGAAGGAGGAGTGGAATAAGAAGGTTAGATAGGGTGGAAGAAGGGAGGAGTGGAGAAGGAGGAGAGGAAGTAGTAAAGTGAAGGGGATGAAGGATGGGAAAGTAGTAGAGGGTAGAGAGGGAGGTTGTGAAGAAAGGAAGTGGCAATCGGGCAGGCCTGAATCAGTAATAAATAAAAATTAATGATTAATGATGGATAATAGTTTGTACATAAATATGATGTTGGAAAATGGAAATAAAAATTATTTATTAAAAAAAAAACTTAGTTGGGTCACCTTTAGCAGGAATTATGGCCTTACAATGTCTTCCCATGGAGTGAACCAAGTCTTTTAGTTCTGCAGCTGTTATAATGTGAAACCAAGATTGAAGGATTGCTTCTATTAACTGGGTTTTATTGCTGGGTCACTTCTGACTAACAAGTTTCTTTAGTCGGCTCCATAGATTTTCAATTGGGTGAAGGTCTGGGCTATTCCCAGGCCATTCCAGCAGTGGAATAGGATTATCCTGAAACTCCCCCCAAAAAAGTGGTATTATTAGCCATCAAACCTCAAAAATACACTTTTCCCAAAAGGTTTCCACAATTTTGGCCACGACTGTATAGAGCAATTTCTGAACGAAAGAAAAGAAATCCATTTTTCTTTCCATTCTTTTTATTGGGCTATAGTTATTGTTGCTATATAAATCATGGCCCATGTTAGCTAGATATGGCTCGCCTACACAGGTAGTCCTTGACTTATGACCACAATTGAGCCCAACTAAGCGAAACATATGTTAAGTGAATTTTGCCCCATTTTAATACATTTCTTGCCATAATGGTTAAGTGAACCCCTGCAGCTGTTAAGTTAGTGACGCAGTTGTTATGTGAATGTGGGTCTCCCGGTTGACTTTGTTCATCAGAAGGTCATCAAAGGTGATCACGTGACCCCAGGACAGTGCAATCGTCATAAATATGAATCAGTTGCCGAGCTTCTGAATGATGATCACATGATCACAAGCATCCGTTTTAGGGATGCTGCAAAGGGTTATCCTTGTGAAAAAGGGTCAAAAGTCACTTTTTTCAGTGCCATCGTGACTTTGAACGGTCACAAAGTGAACTGTTATAAGTCGAGGACTACCTGTATTGGAAACCTTACGTTTCCCAGCCATATGTCCAAAAATACCCCTCTCTTCTCCTGGAAATAGATTTTTCTCTTTGCTCCTGTGCAGTCCTTAAAACTGGAATTAGATTGCCCTCCAAAATTTAATATTCATTTACTATTACGTAGCGTTACATAGTTTTTTTAAAAAAAAATAACTTTTCCTCTATTCTACTCTTCTTGAAAGTCGAATGACAGTTTTGTTTCGGTTTTTACCTGAAGACTAGGCAAAAGACAATATTTCATAATAGATTCTCCTTCTTTCTCCAAAATCTCACGGTCCCACATCTCCTTTTCATTGGGTTTATATTTTTAGCTCTCTCTGCCATAATTGCCTCTTCCTTTAATAGCAGATTGCACCTCCCCGTTTAAAATAAGCAGCTCAATTTCCTTTTCCACGTCAAAAAAAAAAAAAAAGAAAAGAAAAGCTTACTTATATAACGAAAGAGAAAAGTCACCCATTATCAAAAGAGGACATCCTCAAGATGACTCAGCTGAATATTCCCCATTCAACAGTTCTTTACCAAAAAGGGAAAACTCATTTTTTTATGACTATCAGTGTGGACTCTTAATTAACCTTAGTTTTTTTCCCCAATTCAGTATTCTCTCCTGCCACATTATACCAAAAATTACTATAGATGTCGTGTCCCACTCCTCCGCTGACGGCCGGGTCAGGGAAATCCGAATCAGGCTTGCCTCTGCAGCTCTGCCCAAAGTCCTAGCAAAGTCCTCAGAGCAGGCAGGAGACCAGTAAGTGACTTCAGCAAGATATGTTTAGACTTTGCCTGACTCAGAGACTGCCAGAAAGCAGATCCTTTATATAGGCCATGGGATGTGGCTCCATGACTCAGCACTCATTAAGGCCTGCCCTCCTTCCTTCTGTTGCCTCCGCCTATCCAGTCTTCTGATGCGAGGGTCACTCCAATCAGCTGTTGGAAGTAAACTCCTCAGGCTCACCTGCTGTGGAGGAGGGGAGGGTCTAGCTGCTCCGTTTGCCTGGGCATGGAGCCAGGGCTGGGGCCGGGGGATGCTCCCTCCTCTGCAGCCTGCTTGGGCATGGAGCCAGGGCTGGGACCAGGAGGTGCCCCCTCCTCTGCAGCTTGTCTGGGCATGGAGCCAGGACTGGGGCCGGGAGGCATACATTCCTCCGTGTTCGGGAGCAGATAAGCAGACCCCGGCTGCGGTGAGAGCGGACAAGACACAACAATAGATCTCTAACCAGCACAAAGGATTTCAGAACTTTAAAAAATCCAATTCATCAGGAGATTCCCAAATTAGGAAAATTTGGCTTTTTGAACCAGTGGTGGAATTCAATTTTTTTAACTACGGGTTCAGTGGGTGTGGCTTGTTGGGCGTGGCTTGTTGGCATGGCAGGGGAAGGATACTGCAAAATCCCCATTCCCTCTCCACTACTGGGGGGAAGGCTATTGCAAAATCCCCATTCCCACCCCGCTCTGGGGCCAGCCAGAGGTGGCATTTGCTGGTTCTCCGAACTACTCAAAAGTTCCGCTACCAAATCTCCAGAACCTGTCAGTACCTGCTGAATAGCACCCTTGGCTTTTTCCTCATATAGTTCATCTCAGCAATCCATATTTGTTCGACCAGGGAATAGTCAGGTACTTGCTGGAGTTGAGAATATCACAACAAGGGTAAGCAGTCATAATATCACATTAGACATCGATTCAATCCAGTTCTGACCAGAGCTGGAAGGTGCCTTGGAGGCCTTCTTGGAGCCCAACCCCCTTGCTCAAGCAGGAGACCCTATACCACAGGTGTCAAACTTGCCATGTCACATTGATGTCACGTGACGTATCGTGATGGGTTTTTTTGCCTTTCCTGAGCTGGGGTGGGTGTGGCCTGCACGTAAGGCATCCAGCCCATTGGCCACCAGTTTGACATCCCCGCCCTGTACCATTTCAGACAAGTGTCTGTCCACTCTTCTTAACTCACCCACCCCAGTGATAAAGCACAACTTCAGAAGGCAAGCCGTTCCACTGGTCAATTGTTCTCACTTTGAGGAATGTTCTCCTTAATTCCAGGTTGGTTCTCTCCTGGATTAGTTTCCATGCATTGTTTCTTGTCCTGCTTTCAGATGCTTTGGAAAATAAGTTGGCCCCCCTCTTCTTTGGGGAAGCCCCTCAAACTGTGGAGTATTGCTATCATGTCATCCCTAAAGTGACCACATTTCAGCGATGGCACAGCGGGATACCACTGATGGGGGGGGGCTCGCCACCTGGCTAAAGGAGGAGGAGCAGCTGCTGCACAGCTTCTCGCCTCTTCCAGGCAGGCTCGGCTCTCCTCTCGGCTCCTCTCGGCTCTTCCAGACAACCTCCGGCGGGCAAAATCAAGCGGCGTCTCTCCTCCCACCTTCAGACGCCGACTCCATTCACTCCCATTCTGAAAATGGGAGGCAGCAACGCAAGAGGAGGAGGAGGAGGCGGGCGGAGGAGAGACGCTGCTTGGCATCTGTAACACCCACTCCCCTGCCTCCGCCTCCTCCTCTTGCGTTGCCGCCTCCCATTTTCAGAATGGGAGTGAATGGAGATTGCGTCTGAAGGTGGGATTTTTTTAAAAAAATTTTTTTTAAAAAAATCGGGACTTTTTTGAAATGCCGCGGGACGCGGGACAAATTAATAAAAAGCGGGACTGTTCCGACAAAAGCGGGACATCTGGTCACCTTACCCTAGTCCTTCTTTTCTGTAGACTAGACATACCCAATTCCTGCAACCGTTCTACGTATGTTGAGTCTCCTTAATCATCTTACTTGCTCTTCTCTGCACTCGTTCCAAAGGCTCAACATCTTTTTTGTAATGTGGTGACCAAAACTAGATGCAGTATTCCAGGTGTGGCCTTACTAAGTGTTGTGACCCAGGCTCAGGTAGGTAGGTAGTAGGAAACTCAGTCCGTGAAAACAAAACAAACAAATTTTATTCGAACAGCTGAGAATTACTTCATTCCCAGCGTCGTTCAACTCAAATTAAAACAAATTCCTCCCAACACAAATTCCTCAGTCCTATCTCAAACCTTGGTCCAATTAGGCAAACTGCTAAAGGCCTTTCTTGGCAAATGTTCAGAAGTCACAAAAATAAATGCAAGATGTAGACGAAGCAGAAGATGAAGCAGAAGACGAAGCTACCAACATTGTTTTCCGGCAAAGCCCAAATGCTGTTGCTGGTCTGTTTTAAGCCTTATGGGAGGGGCCAATCATCTCTTGGCCCTACTCCCGAGTTGTCCTTTTTGCTTGAGCTGCTCTTGCCTTCTGGCAGCTCTTCTCATGCGTGCATTAGGAACAGGCTCCTCCTGTTCCTCTGCCTCACTAGTATCAGTCTCTGGAGGCTCTGGAGTCCGCACCTCACTTCCCGATGGTCCTGGCCTCACCTCAGCCTCATCGCTGTCTGACTCCGTTGCCAGCTCCGCAGGTTGCTGGCAGACCACAACATAAGGATTTATAAAGCAGGAGTAATACAACCAAATATATTCAACTTGCTCTTCCACGTTTGGGCAAAAAGTCGGAAGAGATTTGTTTCTGATAAACTTGGCATGCAGAGAGGTGTTCAAGCACAAGCAGTCTTGGGCTCCAGAGAAGAAAAAGCAAAGCGCTCTTATCAAATGAACTTGGCTGGTTTAGAGCAGAAATCCCCAAGGTTTGGGGAGGTCATTGGATCCTTTTGGTATCTTGAAAATCTGATTGCAAAATGTCTTCTGGAGGAGGAAATCGTCTATTTGCAAAATAGCTTACTAGGGGACATAACTAGCTCTTTATATTATATCTCATCTTTATTATTTTTAACAAATAAGATGTGTACATGTCCAATGCCCTTTCTTCCTCCTATTTCCCCCACAATAACAACTCTGTGAGGTGGGTTGGGGAGAGAGAAAGAGGCACTGGCCCAAAGTCACCCACCTTTCATGCCTAAGGTAGGACTAGAATTCACCGTCTCCTGGTGATTGGCCCAAAGTCACCCAGCCACCTTTTCATGCCTAAGGTGGGACTAGAATTCACCGTCTCCTGGTGATTGGCCCAAAGTCACCCAGCTGACTTTCATAGCTGAGGCAGGACTTGAACTCATGATCTCCCACTTTCTAGCCTGGTGCCTTAACCACTAGACCAAATTGGCTGTTACAAGGCATCAAAGCTACTTACAATTTATTTAGTCCCTTCTCTTGCCCTATTCCCCTGCTTATCACTGCCTTTTTTTTTTTTTTTGAACAAGTGGGCACAGTTCCAAACAAAGCATTGGACTGATTTCACCATCGTCTTTATGTCTTAAAATATCTTTTCGGTTTCATTCATGTCCCAGAGGCATACTTGGAAATACAGTTGAAGCAAAGAATCTGATGGTGGCCAAGCGAATGTCTATATACATACACTTGTTCCTCTGGGCACTATGTTGAGAACCCAGGTAGACCACTGATGCACAATAACCGGCATCTCAGGTTGGCATCTGTTTGGAGGGAGCTGGTATCATGGCAAGGGCATTGCTCATGCCAACTCAGGTTGCTAGACCTACAGTCCTCCCATCGCTTCCAAAAGGAAGGGTTTTTGATCAGGGACAGATGACAAGACCCTTATAAGCCCTTGTGTACCAGGGCGTTTCCATTCACTGCCTCCTCCATCTTTGTGGACATCTTCCGCTGATGAGAACTGGAAATAGAGCCCCTTTGGAAAGTGGACAGTCTCCTACGGAAATTACCTCCAGAAAAGTAATAGAGAAGCGGGTTGAAGCAACAGTTGAAGGCAGCAAGAGAGTAGGTTATCACTACGGATTTCTGCATGTAGAGACTCTTCTCACAGGAAGTCTCAGCGTTCATGAAGTAGAGGTGGACCGTGCGCTGGACATGATACGGAGTGAAGCTCACGAGGAAGACAATGGTCACAATCAGGATCATCCAGATGGCTTTCCTACGAGTGCCTTCTTTCTTATGCATGGAATTCTTCAGGAGCTTGTTTAGGATCATGGCGTAACAGATGGTGATGGTGACAAAAGGAAAGATGAAGCCCACGGACAGTGAAATGTAGTGGAGAACCATCAGTTTCCTCACATCCTTGTTCTTCGGTGGCTCAAAGCATTTGGTTATATTTTCATCAGATACCTGGACACTTTTTTGCAAAAACGGAGTGGTGGTCAGGATTACGAAGAACCAAATGCCCACGCATACGATGATGGCCTTCTTCCGGGAGATAAATTGGATATTCCAGATGGGGAAAACAATGGCAATGCAACGGAAGAAACTCATCGCCGTCATGAACAGGATGCTACAGTACAAGTTGACATACATGGCGTAAGAGCTGATCCGGCACAAAAAGTCACCAAAGAACCAGTTGCCATTATAGAGGTAATAGACCACTCGTAGGGGCAGAGTACATACAAAGAGAAGATCTGCAATGGCAAGGTTGAACATGTATATCTGGAAAGCTGTCTTCTCCTGGTAAGTCCTGATGAGGACACACAACACGAATCCATTTCCCACAAATCCCAGGATTGAGATGATGGAGTATGTCACGGGATACACCTGCCTCCGAAACTCATCAATGGTGGCATTGCAAGACATGTTTTGCGTTGTGTTTGCAGGAAAAGCCATGGGAACACACTCATCTCCTAGGAAGCAAAAAAAAGAAAAAAAGGTGGAGGGAGAGAAGATATAATACACTCAGAATGAGATTCAAATGTAAAGATGCTACCAATCAAGAAGCTCAAAAAGTGATTTCTTCTTAAATCATTGTGAGAGAAGGAACGGCAGAATCTGGGGGTGGCATGAAAAGAGGGCTCAGCCTAGAATCCTTATGTAGCCACAAGTGAAATAAGTCCGACACCACTTGAGTTCTGTAGACCCCTTATTTAATTCCAAGCAAGTGCTAACCATTAGTTGAGAAGACTGATTCAATTTAATTGAACCTTCATGGTGACGCAGTGGTTAGAATGCAGTATTGCAGTCTAACCTTTAAAGCGCTCCATGGCTTAGGGCCCGGGTACTTGCGGGACCGCCTGCTGTTACCTTATGCCTCCCACCGACCCGTATGCTCTCACAGAGAGGGTCTTCTCAGGGTGCCGTCCGCCAAGCAATGTCGGCTGGCGGCCCCCAGGGGAAGGGCCTTCTCTGTTGGAGCTCCTACCCTCTGGAACGAACTTCCCCCCGGTTTGCGCCAACTATCTGACCTTCGGACCTTTCGCCGTGAATTAAAAACTTATTTATTTATCCAAGCGGGACTGGCTTGATTTTTTAAATTTTCAAATTTTTAATTTTTAGTAATTTTATATGGGGTATTTTAGTCCGGGTCAATTTGACGGTTTTAATTTGGCCATTATTGAATATGTATTTTAATTGATATTTTAATTTTGCATATTTAATTGTTTTTAACCTTGGCTGTACACCGCCCTGAGTCCTTCGGGAGAAGGGCGGTATAAAAATTTAAATAAATAAATAAATAAATAAATAAATAAATAAACTCATTGCTCACTGCCAGTTCAATGGCTCAAGGCTGACTCAGCCTTCCATCCTTCCGAGGTTGGTAAAATGAATACCCAGATAGATAGATAGATAGATAGATAGATAGATAGATAGATAGATAGATAGATAGATTTATTTATTTAGTTAGTTAGTTAGTTAGTTAGTTAGTTAGTTAGTTAGTTATTTGTCAACGAATACAAGAAAACAAGTAACAAAACACAGACATAGACACATGAAAAATTTTTGGCACATAAAAAAAGGATATAAATTGACAAAACATAGCCATAAACACATAGAATGATTACATATAATTGGGAACAGTAGGACAGGGATGGTAGGCAAGCTGGTGCGCTTATGCACGCCCCCTTAGGGACCTCTTAAGAAACATGAAAGGCCCACGGCAGACAGTTTAAGGTAAAAGGTCTGGGGGTTAGAAAGACTTACAACAGGATCAGTAGAGCGTTCCAGACATTTACTACTCTATTGAAAAGGTCATATTTCCTACAATTAAGATTAGAGAGAATTACATTGAGTTTAAATCTATTGATGGCCCTTGCATTATTATGGTTGAAATTAAAATATTCATTTACAGGTAGAACATTTTGGTAAATAATCTTATGAATTAACCGTAGGTCGAAACGTAGACGACGTAGTTCGAGGCTTTCTAGACCTAAGATTTCAAGCCTGGTGGTATAGGGAATTTTATTTCGAGGAGAAGATTTGAGTACTCTTCTAATAAAATACCTCTGGACCCTCTCTAATGTAATGATGTCTGAAATACAGTGAGGGTTCCCTGTAGGTGAAGAGCAATCAAATATAGATTGTTGGGGGCAAGAGGCTGACTCTGTAAACCACTTAGAGAGGGTTGTAAAAGCACTGTGAAGCAGTATATCAGTCTAAATGCTATCGCTATTGATGTGTGGATCTGGTCTTCCGTGGACAATCATATTCACAAAAAGTGCAGTTCCAATAATTTCTTATTCAATTTAATGAAGACGAATTGGTACTTGATATTATGTTCAAAGATGTTTCTCTCCTAGGGTGCAAAGAAGAAACAAATTTGCTGCAAACTTCATGTGGCATCAGGAAGGGCATCCAGCCAGTAAATGCTCAGCTCTATTCGGTCACCTCAACTCTATCTGGAATAGGGAGTACAGGGTCATAAAAAAGTTTTTGTCTACTTTATATTCAAAGTAGACAAAAAAAAATATCAACGAAGCTCTTGTGATATGTATTCCTGACCTTATCTTAGTGACAAGATATTTGATGGATGAATGCAATTGTTTGCCTCTCTCCAGTAATCTGTAGCCTTCCTGGCTGCTCATACAACAGTCCCAAAGAAAATTATCAAGGCAGCCAGGGAAGATGCAAAGTACAGGTTAATCCTTGAATTGTGACCAGTTGCTAAGCAACCGCTGGAAGTCACAATCTACTTGGAAAAAGGGAATTATCAACCAGTTCTGAAGTTCTGATGAAGTTCTTTGGGTGCTTGAAAACATAACCACATTTCCAGCAGTCTGCAGTAACCCATAGTCACATGACTGTGTTTTATGATGATTTTAGTTACTTCTGCTTTTTAGCAAAACCATGCCAGTGAACATTGGGTTTGCTTAGTAACTGTGGCATTTGTTTAATGTCCACATTGTTCACTTTAGCAACTGCTAAAAAATAAAAAAAAGTCATAAAAATTTGGACAGTTGCATGATCGATCCAATTTATCAATATCAAAAACATCATCAAAAAAGGACAACAAAGAATGTTCTTTCTGCGCCAACTCAGTAAACTCAAACTGCCCAAGGAGCTGCTGATTCAGTTCTACAGAGGAATTATTGAGTCTGTCATTTGCACCTCTATAACTGTCTGGTTCAGTTCTGCAACCCAACAAGAAAAACACAGACTTCAGAGGATAATTAGAACTGCAGAAAAAATAATTGCTACCAACCTGCCTTCCATTGAGGACCTGTATACTGCACGAATCAAGAAGAGGGCCGTGAAAATATTTACAGACCTCTCGCATCCTGGACATAAACTGTTTCAACTCCTACCCTCAAAACGACACTATAGAGCACTGCGCACCAGAACAACTAGACACAAGAACAGTTTTTTCCCGAAGGCCATCACTCTGCTAAACAAATAATTCCCTCAACACTGTCAAACTATTTACTGAATCTGCACTACTATTAATCGTTTCATAGTTCCCATCACCAATCTCTTTCCACTTATGACTGTATGACTATAACTTGTTGCTGGCAATCCTTATGATTTATATTGATATATTGACCATCAATTGTGTTGTAAATGTCGTACCTTGATGAACGTATCTTTTCTTTTATGTACACTGAGAGCATATGCACCAAGACAAATTCCTTGTGTGTCCAATCACACTTGGCCAATAAAATTCTATTCTATTCTATTCTATTTATGGCCATTATCATATACGGCCATAATGGGCAGACTCTGTTATTATGGTTGTATGTCAAGGACTGTCTGTAAGAAGAAAAACCCAGTACCAGTAGCATCACTTATCCATTACTGGGGATGAAATGCACTCAGAACATCATCCAAAGACAATCTAGAGCAGAGGTCTTCAAACTTGGCAGCTTTAAGACTTGTGGACTTCAACTCCCAGAATTCTCCAGCCAGCATGGCTCCCAGAATTCTGGGAGTTGAAGTCCACGAGTCCTAAAGCTGCCAAGTTTGAAGACCTCTGATCTAGAGTAGTTCTAAAGTCTATGAAGGGTTTCCATCTAGGCTGCTTCTCAAGGCAGAGGAGGAATAGCAAGCATTAAAGTGTTAGCACCTTATCCTGATTTGTGTATCTGCCAAATAAATGAATCCGACTATTTAATTAAAAGTTCCCCTAGGCATCATCTCCTGCCTCACATTCTGCATTGTTTTCAGTGAGACTTTTAATTTATTTCTGTTGAAGACAATATAACAAGATAACCAGAAGGGGGCAATCCTGGTTAAAAAGGATTAGGCTACGTTGCTAAGTAAAAGAACTGGCGATGTCGTTCTTGGTTGGATCTCAGCGAAAAGGCAATTTGTGCAGGATTAAATGGAAAAAATGAGACTAGTTCTACAAATATATCTATCTATCTGTCTGTCTGTCTGTCTGTCTGTCTGTCTGTCTGTCTGTCTGTCTGTGTGTTTTCTGAGGTTTTCGCGGGTGTTTGTATGTAGGTCTTTGGTTATTCGGGTTTTCTCCCACGTAAAATTGGAAGTGTCTTGGCGACGTTTCGACGAAGTCTCATTCGTCATCTTCAGGCTTCAGCTTCGTGCTTCTCACACACACACGCACACACACACACACACTGTCTATATATACTGTATAGATAGATAGATAGATAGATAGATAGATATTATATAGGTCTTGGCATATTCGGGTCTTTTCCCGTGTAAGGTACATACTTATATCCGTGAAAATCTACGAAAACAAAACCTACAAAAACAAATCTATATCTGTATCTATATATATATGGTGTGATGTGCCAGACTCGAAGGATGTACATTTTTCTCTGACTTGTTAAAATCTCATGTTTGCTTTTTGGAATAATCCTCCATGGAATTGAAATGACCTTGTTTTGGGTACCCATGGAATCTAGAAAGCAGTGGTGAAATTCACATTTTTTTACTATCAGTTCTGTAGGCGTGGCTTGGTGGGCGTGGTGTGGCTTGGTGGGTGTGGCAGGGGAAGGTTACTGCAAAATCCCCATTTCCTCCCAATCAGTTGGGACTCAGGAGGCAGAGAATAGATGGAGGCAGGGCCAGTGAGAGGTGGTATTTACTGGTTCTCCGAACTACTCAAAATTTCTGCTACTGGCTCTCCAGAGCTGGTCAGAACCTGCTGAATTTCACCCCTGCTAGAAAGTGATGGTTAGATGCAGGGGTGAAATCTGAACTGTTTACTACCGGTTCACTGGCTGCGCATGTGCAGTGCGTACCATGCACCAAATGTGAGGTGTGCGTGCATGCAGTGCATGCCAAAAGGAGGCATGGGGTAAGTAGAACAGCACATGAGGTGTGTGTGTGTGAGATCAGCTGTGGTGCATGATTTTTTTTTACTTTTAAAAGCATTTTTTATAACCTATTTGCCTGAATAGGTTGTAAAAAATGTTTTTAAAAGGTTAAAAAAAAAAAGGCTCTGACGATCATGCGGCACACCTGTGATCGTCGGAGACTCTTTTTTTTTTACTTTTTAAAAACATTTTTACTATCGGTTCCAGAGAAAAAAGTTAAAAAATAAAGTAAAGCTAAAAAAGTTAAAAAAAAAAGTTCCAATGATGTGCATCGCTCATCTGATTGTCACAACTTTTTTTTTTACATTTTTTACTACCGGTTTGGGCAAACCGGATGAAACCGGGAGCATTTCACCCCTGGTTAGATGTCCTGGAACATCATCAACTGATGGAAAGTTAATTGCAGAGCCCATGTTTTGTAGCAAGAAAATCCAGGCTCTTTCCTTAGCATCTCCAGCTAAAGCCAAAAAAGATTTATGTTAAAACTCAGGAGGTGGTGTAGACAATGCCACACTGGATGAACCAATGTCCCTCATTTCCTTCCCTCTTAAATGTGCAGCTTGTAATAATAAAATAGCAGGGACGGGGTGGCTCAGGGGTTAGGATGTTGAGCTTGTTGATTAAAAGGTCGGCAGCTCAGTGGTTCGAATCCCTAGTGCCGCGTAATGGGGTGAGCTCCTGTTACTTGTTCCAGCTTCTGCCAACCTAGCAGTTTCGAAAGCACGTAAAAATGCAAGTAGAAAAAATAGGGACCACCTTTGGTGGGAAGGGAACAGCGTTCCGTGAGCCTTTGGCGTTGAATAAAAATAACAATAACAACAACAGAGTTGGAAGGGACCTTGGAGGCCTTCTAGTCCAACCCCCTGCCCAGGCAGGAAACCCTACATCATCTCAGTCAGATGGTTATCCAACATTTTCTTAAAAATTTCCAGTGTTGGAGCAGTCACAACTTCTGCAGGCAAGTCGTTCCACTTATTTATTGTTCTAACTGTCAGGAAATTTCTCCTTAGTTCTAAGTTGCTTCTTTCCTTGATCAGTTTCCACCCATTGCTTCTTGTTCTACCCTCAGGTGCTTTGGAGAACAGCCCGACTCCCACTTCTCTGTGGCAGCCCCTGAGATATTGGAACACTGCTATCATGTCTCCCCTAGTCCTTCTTTTCATTAAACTAGACATACCCAGTTCCTGCAATCGTTCTTCATATGTTTTAGCCTCCAGTCCCCTAATCATCTTTGTTGCTCTTCTCTGCACTCTTTCTAGAGTCTCAACATCTTTTTTACATCGTGGCGACCAAAACTGGATGCAATATTCCAAGTGTGGCCTTACCAAGGCATTATAAAGTGGCACTAACACTTCACGTGATCTTGATTCTATCCCTCTGTTTATGCAGCCCAGAACTGTGTTGGCTTTTTTAGCAGCTGCTGCACACTGCTGGCTCATATCTAAATGGTTGTCCACTAGGACTCCAAGATCCCTCTCACAGGTACTACTATTGAGCAAGGTACCACATATATGGTACCTGTGCATTTTGTTTTTTTTTGCCTAAATGTAGAACCTTACTTTTTTCACTGTTGAATGTCATTTTGTTAGATAGCGCCCAATGTTCAAGTCCAGCCACATGACCACAGAGATGTCTTGGACAGCGCTGGCTCTTCGGCTTTGAAACGGAGACGAGCACCGCCCCCTAGAGTCGTCAACGACTAGCACGTATGTGCGAGGGGAACCTTTACCTTTTTTAATAATAAAATCTTTATTTCAGTGGTGGGTTGCTACCGGTTCTCCCTGATTCAGGAGAGCCGTTAGCGGAGACGTTGAAGTGACAGCAAACTGGTTCGCTCTGACTGTCATCTGGGCCCTTCCGCCCACCCCTGCGCTTCATTCCATTTTTAGCCCAGCTGAAAGGCGCGGCTGTGCGGATTGCCATGCCTCAGCTATTCTGGAATTCAATGTGCTTGCGCAAAATGCAAGTTTGGTGTGCGTGAAGTGAGCCGGTGGTAATACCAGTTGGAACGTACCACTGCTTTATTTCTTTCAAAGATGCAGAAGAAATTGGAAACATAATGTCCCATTTGAAAAAAAGGAAAAACATTTTTTCACTTTGGAAAACCTCAAAGAATACATCCTAAATTGCTATATTACTTAGCAAGGAATTGAATAGTTTAATGAATAAGTTTCCAGACCATTTCAAGTAGCTGTATTGTGTGGAAAAATTGGGCATATTAAAGCTACACTTGATTATTCAGATATATCTTCACTGAAACCATTTATCCCAGTTAAGTGTATCTTCTATTTCTCAGACTCCCTCAAATCCTATTAGGGAAAGGGAAAGGGAAAGGTACCCTTCGCACATATGTACTAGTCGTTCCCAACTCTAGGGGGCAGTGCTCATCTCCATTTCAAAGCCGAAGAGCCAGCACTGTCCAAAGACATCTCCATGGTCTTGTGGCCGGCATGACTAAACACCAAAGGCGCATGGAATGCTGTTACCTTCCTACCAAAGATGGGTCCCTATTTTTCTACTTGTATTTTTTACGTGCTTTCGAACTGCTAGGTTGGCAGAAGCTGGGACAAGTAATGGGAGCTCACCCCATTACGCGGCACTAGGGATTCGAATCGCTGAACTGCCGACCTTTCGATTGACAAGCTCAATGTCTTAGCCACTGAGTCACCACATCCCAAATCCTATTACTAATTGCTAATTTCAAAAGAAATTTGGGGAAGTTTTGGTTGCTCCAGGGGTATTGGCTGCTACTGCACTGCTGCTGCTGCTGCAGCCATGAGATCTTCATTTCAATGTTCTGTGACAGTTTCCAAGCCAGTCTCACAATCCCTTGCTCCCTCTCTTACCTAGCAGGAGCCACTTACCTGCCTGATGGGACTGAAGGGAAGGGAAGGTTTCTGATATTCCCGGCCAGATTTCCAAAGGGAAACTCAATGAGAAAGCTAGCAGGAAATCAAAAGTCTCTCCTGCTCCCACTACTTTTTTTTGCCCGCCTGTGGTCATTCTGTTTCTCTGTTTAGGTAAGGAAATATCTCTGATATGATCACTCAATGAGGCACAGATTGTCTCATCTCAACTATCTGGAAGAGAGGGCACACCGGGTGTGACGTCTTGAAACTAGAGCAGGGGTCTCCAAGCTTGGGAACTTTAAGCCTGGTACACTTCAACTCCCAGAATTCTGTTCTCAAGGTTGGAGACCCCTGAACTAGAGCATGCATCCAAAGATCACCCGACATTGTTTCTTTAACAAAATATCAGCTTGCCCACACTTCCCTTTGCACCTATAAAAAGATTGTTGGGGAACCTAGCTGAAGTGCAGATGGAGGCACTGATTTAAATCCAAGGTTTGAGATAGCCATGGACAAATACCACCATGAGTCACATATAGATAGCAAGGGTCTAGGCTGTTGAAGATGGGGCCACAGTTCAAAACCTGTGGACGCAAAGCCCCTTGTGTGAAGGATCCTTGGTGCTCTCTGAGCTTGGTGGTTTTCCTGCTGAGGTTTCATTACTCAAACTATGCAAAGTGCTCTGATGGTGTTGCCTAGTTGGGTAAGGAACCGTCTGCAAGAAAACCACCAAACTCAGAGAGCTCTCCCCATTTCAACCCTAAGCTACAAATATTCCTCTTAATCAGAGCCCTTCATATACGGTCTCCAAGCCAAAAAAACATTCATATTCTACTCACATCCTTCTGAAGATTTCTGCTTTCTGAACTGAGATGAGATCCTCCAGAAAGATGTGGAAGAGCTGATAACTGGATTAAAGGTCTCCAACCCTGTTCAAAAGAGGGAGGGAGCGAGGGAGGGAGAGGGAGAGAGAGAGAGAGAGAGAAAGAGAGAAGGCAATAAATTTCTTTCAGTACGTTGGAGTCCGGGAAAGTGTTTTTTCCCCCCCGTAGAATTTCCACTTTGAGACGTTGTTAAGGAATAAGTGCTCCTAACCACATTTTTCTAAGTGCTTCCTGGAAGATTACCAAATTAAATTGCCAAAATTGATTCAAGCACAAACCTCACACCCTTCAGCTTGAAAAAAAACCCAAAAGCAACAGAAAATCTTTTAAACTTCTACGGTTTTGCAAGGATGGTCGATGGATCAGGAGCTGCACAACTTGCGTGCAAATACTCAAACAGGCATGCACACAACCGCACCAGACTCCACACTTACGTGCAAGCCTACGCAGGAACTCTGAGGCAAGCACATCCCAGGAAGAATGCAGTTACAAACAGAAAAGCACACTCACAGATTTTTCTCTTGATTTCCAGTGATTTAGGCTTGAAATACCGTATTCTTGTTGCAGTTTCCAGAAGGACACAATCATTTCATTTGGACAGTTGTCAGTTTGAGTGGCTGTTTTTAAATTGCTTTTATTATTAATACAGGTAGTCCTCAACTTACAACAGTTCCTTTAGTGACTGTTCAAAGTTACAATGGTTTTCTAATTGTGCAGTGGCAGATAGGGCAGCGCTCCAGAGGGGTAACGTCATTGCCCAGAGGATCAGTGGTTGCCCTCTCCCCTCTCAGGAAGAGCTTTATAGCTCCCTCTGCCTTAAGAAAGTTCAAAACATCCTTAAAGATCCATCTCAGCCTGGGCAACCCCTTTTTTTGAACTATTACCATCTGGCAGATGGTACAGGACAATGAAAACAAGGACAAATAGGCTGAAAAACAGCTTCTATCCCAGAGCAGTAACTATACTGAATTCTACTGTATAGTGCAATACTAATGCAATATTGGGTTTTTAATTCAATTGTATAGAATGTGAAGACTGTGTGTTTGTGTTTTATTTTTATAATGTGCACCGAAGATGGCATTTAATTTTGTTGTATGAGGTGCAATGACAATAAAGTAAACTTAACTTAATCTAACTTAACCCAACTCAATTCAACTCAACTCAACTCAACTCAACTCAACTCAACTCAACTCAACTCAACTCAACTCAACTCAACTCAACTTAACAATGGCCCTGAAAAGAAGTGACTTAGGATCATTTTTCACACTTACGACTTGTGGTCACATAATCAGAATTTGGATGCTTGGCAACTGGCTCATATTTATGATGGTTGCAATGTCTCAGGGGGGTCACGTGATCCGCTTTTGTGACCTTCTGACAAGCAAAGTTCATGGGAAATTCACTAAACAACCCACGTTACTAATTTAACAAGTGCAATGGTTCATTTAACAAATCTGGCAAGGTAATTGGCAAAATGGGTCAAACCTCACTTAACAAATGTTTCACTTAGCCACATGAATTTTGGGCTCGATTATTTGGATTGTGACTCAAGAGTTACCCATATTTATTTGAATCCTGCCTGTATTAGTAGTAATTGGTTAGCAACAGTTTGCTATTCTGCCTTGGGGAAGAATAGATGGTCAGTGCCATAACCTATCTTCCTTCCTTCCTTCCTTCCTTCCTTCCTTCCTTCCTTCCTTCCTTCCTTCCTTCCTTCCTTCCTTCTCTTTCTTTCTTTCTTTCTTTCTTTCTTTCTTTCTTTCTTTCTTTCTTTCTTTCTTTCTTTCTCAAAAGTGTGAAGGTAGCCCTCAACTTACAACCCAGATGTTTAATAACCATTCAGAATCACCACAGCTTCAGAAAGAGTGTTTTATGATCTGTAAATTACTTCTAGCTATCATAAAGTCTAGGGCTGCCCCCTATCGCATGATTACATTTGTTGGGGGGGGGCACCAGGCAACCATTTTGCAACTGGTTGCAGTATCCCATGGTCACACGACCCCAATTTGTAACTTTATTGAGTGCCTTAATTTACAACCGTTGTAATGTACAACTGAAATTCCAGTCCCAATTGTGGTCGTAAGTCAAGGATCCTTTACATAGCTACCCATTTGCATACAAAATTATACCTCTCCTCCCTGCCATTATAAAGAGGAAGCTGCAAAATAAAACTAAAAGAAGAACACCTTGAGAGCCTCCAAATACTCTTCTAGTTTTTTGCATACAAGGAGGATGTCCGGACTAATTCTAAGATAAAATGTGTCAGTCTCAAAGTTTTATACCCTTGAGGATTCAAGCATAGAAAAATTTCAGGAAGTAAATAGAATAGAATAGAATAGAATAGAATAGAATAGAATAGAATAGAATAACAGAGTTGGAAGGGATCTTGGAGGTCTTCTAGTCCAACCCCCTGCTTAGGCAGGAAACCCTACACCACTTCAGACAAATGGTTATCCAACCTCTTCTTAAAAACTTCCAGTGTTGGAGCATTCACAACTTCTGGAGGCAAGTCGTTCCACTGATTAATTCTGGACAAGATTCAGCATTCAGGTGCCAACTTTCTTTCCTTCATCAGAATTTCCTGACATTATTTTTCTGCACTTGGTGGGGAAAAGAGGTTGCCTCCCTCTGTCCCCCCACCCGCCCAGTGGTGGAATTCAATTTTTTTTTTACTACCGGTTCTATACGCATGGCTTGGTGGGCATGGCAGGGAAAGGATACTGCAAAATCCCCATTTGCTTGCAGAGAGTTGCAGGAGGCCATCGCAGCCGAAAATGGAGCTCAGGAGCCCGTTTTCACTGGCAGAGTGCTTGGGCCGCCACAGGCACCCCCGACATGAGTGACATCAAGCTGGCCACGCCCCCTGGCCATGCCCCACCCCCCAGCCTCTTGAGGTTAAACACAACTGATGTGGCTCTCAATGAAATTGAGTTTGACACCCCTACATTAGCTCAATAGAAGATTGCTTTTTCGACGTCTTTTTAGAACTGTTAAAGAAGCTGGAGGAGGAGGGGAGAGAGAGAAACTATCCTGAACTAAGTAAGTCTTCACTTACAAACCCTGTTTAGGTTTAAACTCTCCTTTTTGCACAGATTGTGCAACCTTCTAATTTAAGCCCTGCTGAATCATAAACTTCCCTTTTAACTTTTGACCAATGGGTTGTCTGGATCTAAGACTGAAGGTTTTAGAGTTGACCTCCAAAACCTCCAAACAGAACTAGCGAAATTCTGGAGAACTTCTCACATTTAATGTTGATGATAGTATGCTAGCAATAAATAAATAAAGAAAAAAGAAAATGACTTCATATTTGGCCTGACTTTAGTTTTCGACTGGTCAAAGCAGTTATCTAGGAAACCTCCCTGAAATCAGCTGTCTTTTCTGAAGAACACATTATCGCATGGTTGTTTACGTCTGCTTGTTCAACGCAGTCCTTCCATTATTACTAGCTGGCATTTGATTTTCCTGTTGATTCTAATTTAAGTAATACGTTGCCATGGCATTCTTTAAAACAAGGCAACAAGAATTCTTCTTCAATGAGAGTTTTCATACCAACAGCTCAACTTCAGATGGTCTGTGAACTTGCTGGGATTAATTTGATGATGGTGAAGGCTCCGTTCTAGAAGGCTGACCCAAGAAGTCTACTTGAGTAATTGTCCTGTCATCGTGGAGACATCGACAGTCATCCTGTTGTTTCTTGAAAGTGAAGAACAAAAAGCACAATGAAAACAGAGGTGAATAATTACATCTCAAACACGTATTTGTGTTTATGTGTGTGTTTGTTTAAAACTCTGATCACGGATGGATAGAAAAGGTGATGTAGGATTAACTACAACACTTAGAATCAGAGAATCATAAACCTGGATAAGGCCTTAGAGGTCTTCTAGTCCAGGGGTCTCCAACCTTGGCAACTTTAAGCCTGGAGGACTTCAATTCCCAGAATTCCCCAGCCAGCTTTGCTGGCTGGGGAATTCTGGGAATTGAAGTCTTCCAGGCTTAAAGTTGCCAAAGTTGGAGACCCCTGTTCTAGTCTAAGCCCCTGCCCAAGACAGTAGTCCCAGGCAAATGAAAATCCAATCTTTTCTTGAAAATCTCCAGTAGTGGAGCACCCCAAAACTCAAGGAGGCAAGCTTTTCCATTCATTAATTGCTCCCACTTAGTAAAACATCACTCTTAAGGTCAAAAATGTATCACCAAACACAAGGACAAAAGAGACTATCGGACTGTTAAAATAGTATGTAGGGAGTTAGCACCCAGCCTCTCCTAGCAAAATGAAATATTCTAGGAAATATTAAAAAGGCAGAATATTATATTTCCTTGGATGAGAAATTGAGAAACATATTTTTAGGCAGGAAACAGACTTACTTTTAATAGCCCCCACCATCTTCAATAGCCCACAGCAGATGTCCACACTTAAGAGATAAAGGTCTATTCATAGCCCTCACCCAAGATCCAAGAAAGGTAGGATTAACCCTCTCACCCATCTCACCACATGGCACCTGGGAAGATTACATCACCCAACAAGGCTCAACCAAGCTTGGGACTCAAAAATACAGCCTACAGAGTTGCCCCTGCATGGCCCCATGGGAGTCTGGCAACCAATCAGAATACAAGCTCAAATTCAAAAAGCCCAGAGAGGGCATAAAACCCAGGCACTCTCAGCATCTCTACCTTTTTTTTTTTCTTCACCCAAGATCTTCAAGGCATGTGATCCTGTCCACTGTTGCAATTTAGCCATATGGACTCCTTTGAGAGATTGCTTACGTGCAGATTAGCATGGGAAACCTCGGCTAATTGAATCACATAGGCAGAAACTTGTGTAAATCACATCAAAGCTGCAGGATGTTTACCTCTAACGATGGTGTGAAATGCATCAAAAGTTTTGTAATTAACCACAGGACATCCCTTTTCCTTTGATAAGATTCCTCTTACAAAGTTCCTTCTACACACAATTAATGTGAGATCAATTAGCATGTAGGGTCAGGATGTCACAGGATGTATTGCTATATTTGCTACATGATTGCTATATAAGTCTTTGATGTCTCAGGATGTATTTCTATGTTGCTATGTGATTGATATGCAAGTTTTTGTCTTTGATGTATGCAAGTCATTGTCTTTGATGTAAATGCCTTCTGATAAGAATCCCAATAAAAGAGAGACCCAAACTCTGTTCTGGGCACTCTCATCCCGAGGAAAACCATGTGTTTGACTCTTGATTCATGAGAGACTGCCGCAGTCCACCATTAAAACCAGGGGTGAAATCCAGCAGGTTCTGACAGGTTCTGGAGAACTGGTAGCAGAAATTTTGAGTAGTTGGGAGAACCGGCAAATGCCATCTCTGGCTGGCCCCAGAGTGGGGTGGGAATGCAGATTTTGCAATATCCTTCACCCAGGAGTGGGGAGGGAATGGGGATTTTGCAGAATCCTTTGCCCAGGAGTGGGGTGGGAATGGAGATTTTGTAGTATCCTTCGCCCAGGAGTGGGGAGGGAATGGGGATTTTGCAAAATCCTTCGCCCAGGAGTGGGGTGGGAATGGAGATTTTGCAGTATCCTTCCCTTGCCACACCCACCAAGCCACACCACACCACACCCACCAACCCACGCCCACAAAACCGGTAGTAAAAAAAAATTGGATTTCACCACTGATTAAAACCATCTTTCCAAGCATCCTCTGTGTTTCCAGTGTCTTTCTCCCCACTTGGAACTGAACCCAGAAGGATATTTCTTCCAACAAGTACCTATTCATTTACAGATATCAGAATATATGTAAAAACTATTATTAGGATTTTGAAAGGAAACACCATTTATCCAGCAGAGGCTGAGGTGTATCTGACCGGGTAAAAGGTGTTCTATTTACCATGCTACCTTTTCGTGGTCCTTGATCTTTAAACAGTTTGGAGTCTGACGATGCCTTTGACCATCTTCCAAAGACGGTCAGTCTCATGTCAAATTACCCTTTATTGATATTCCTGGAATATTTTTATTGCGAAATAAATTGATTCCCAGTGTGAAATAGTCAGCTGCCGAAATTCTTGTAGCTCCATCCTTTTCATTGCAATAAATCTTGTGAAAGAAGATTTTGTGCTGGTAAAGAATTCCAGTTTGCTTGGCAGCTGCTGCTAAAGAGCCTGACCCGTAGAATGGCCTGGCCTGGCATGTTGCCTCCAGTGTCTCACCCAGTTTTGCTGAATGTACTTCACAATGTGAGGGAGGGTCAATATTATTCCATCCATGGAGACTAATCAGTTGGAGACCGTTCCGTTAAATTGATAATTAATAATGCCCACATTTAAATTATGTTAACCTTCCGCTGCGAGCTTAAGACACATCTATTTATCTGCGCAGGACTGGACTAGAATTTTAAATTTTTAAATGTTTAAATTTTAAATCTGGTTTTAAATGGGGTTTTATTATTTATATCTCTATTTTAAATATTCGGCCTATGTAATAAGTTTTTTAAATTAATGTTTTACTCTGTATATATATATATGTTTTTTATATGGCTGGAAACCGCCCTGAGTCCCTAGGGAGATAGGGCGGTATAAAAGTGTGAATAATAAATGAATAAAATAAAATGTTAAATAAGATTTAAGCTTTGGTCTGGCTCCAATCATGTCTTCATCCAGAATCTACATACATACATTCATACATACCTCAACATTCAACCACAACTGAGCTCCAAATTTCTGCCGCCAGACAAGAGTGTTAAGGGCCTCTGTGGCTCAGACTGGTAAGACAGTCTGTTATTAACAGCAGCTGCTTGCAATTACTGCAGGTTCAAGTCCCACCAGGCCCAAGGTTGACTCAGCCTTCCATCCTTTATAAGGTAGGTAAAATGAGGAGCCAGATTGTTGGGGGCAATAAGTTGACTTTGTATATAATATAAAATGGATGAAGACTATTGCTTGACATAATGTAAGCCGCCCTGAGTCTTCGGAGAAGGGTGGGATATAAATGTAAATTTAAAAAAAGTGAACTTTGTCCTATCTTATGACCTTTCTTGCCACAGTTGTCAAGTTAATAACATGGTTGTTAAGTGGATCCGGTTTTCCCATTGACACCCAGCTGTACTTTTCCACACCGGGCCACCCCAATGAAGCTATCGAAGTGCTGTCCCGGTGTTTGGAAGCCGTATGGGTCTGGATGGGAGAAACAGGCTCAAGCTCAATCCCTCCAAGACAGAGTGGCTGTGGATGCCGGCATCCCGGTACAGTCAGCTGAGTCCACGGCTGACTGTTGGGGGCGAGTCATTGGCCCCGATGGAGAGGGTGCGCAACTTGGGCGTCCTCCTGGATGAACGGCTGTCTTTAGAAGATCATTTGACGGCCGTCTCCAGGAGAGCTTTCTACCAGGTTCGCCTGGTGCGCCAGTTGCGCCCCTTTCTAGACCGGGATGCCTTATGCACGGTCACTCACGCCCTCGTGACGTCTCGTCTGGATTACTGCAATGCTCTCTACATGGGGCTCCCCTTGAGGGGCATCCGGAGGCTTCAGTTAGTTCAGAATGCAGCTGCGCGGGTGATAGAGGGAGCCCCTCGTGGCTCCCGTGTGACACCTATCCTGCGCAGACTGCACTGGCTACCTGTGGCCTTCCGGGTGCGCTTCAAGGTTTTGGTAACCATCTTTAAAGCGCTCCATGGCATAGGGCCGGGCTACTTACGGGACCGCCTACTGCTACCGAATACCTCTCACCAACCCGTGCGCTCTCACAGAGAGGGACTCCTCAGGGTGCCGTCAGCTAGGCAGTGCCGTCTGGCGACACCCAGGGGAAGGGCCTTCTCTGTGGGGGCTCCCACCCTCTGGAACGAACTCCCCCCAGGACTTCGTCAACTTCCGGACCTCCGAACCTTCCGTCGCGAGCTTAAAACACATTTATTCATCTGCGCAGGACTGGATTAGATTTTAAATTTATACTGGTTTTAATGGGTTTTATTATTTATATTGCTTTTTAATAATTCGGCCATGTAGAATAAGTTTTTTAACTGTTATTTTAGTTTGTATTTATATGTACTTTTTTACTTGCCTGTGAACCGCCCTGAGTCCCTAGGGAGATAGGGCGGTATATAAATGTGATAAAATAAATAAATAAATAAATAAATAAATAATAATTTGCCTGTCAGAAGGTCACAAAAGGTGATCCCATGACCCCAGGACCCTGCAACCATCATAAGCACATGCCAATTGCCAAGAGTTCAAATTTTGATTATGTGGCCATTGTGATGCAACAGTCATAAGCCTTTCTTCCTGCACCAACTCAACAAGTTCTTTCTGCGCCAACTCAGTAAGCTCAAACTGCCCAAGGAGCTGCTGATTCAGTTCTACAGAGGAATTCTTGAGTCTGTCATCAGCACCTCTATAACTGCCTGGTTTGGTTCTGCAACCCAACAAGACAGACATGGACTTCAGAGGATAATTAGAACTGCAGAAAAAACAATGGCTACCAACTTGCCTTCCATTGAGGACCTGTATACTGCACGAGTCAAAAAGAGGGCCGTGGAAATATTTACAGACCCCTCACATCCTGGACATAAATTGTTTCAACTCCACCCTCAAAACAATGCTGTGTAGAGCACTGCACACCAGAACAACTAGACACAAGAACAGTTTTTTCCCGAATGCCATCACTCTGCTAAACAAATAATTCCCTCAACACTGTCAAACTATTCACTAAGTCTGCATTACTATTAATCTTCTCATCGTTCCCATCACCCATCTCCTCTCACTTATGACTGCATGACTGTAACCTTGTTGCTGGTATCCTTACTATTTATTTTGATTGTTTCCTAGTATGATTTGATTGCTTATTTGTACCCCATGATTATCACTAAGTGTTGTACTTTATGATTCTTGACGAATGTATCTTGTCTTTTTATGTACATTGAGAGCATATGCACCAAAGACAAATTCCAATCACACTTGGCCAATAAAGAATTCTATTCTGTCACTTTTTTTAAAGTACTGTTGTAACTTCAAACAGTCACTAAACAAATGTTTGTAATTCGAGAATTATTAGTAGATAAATACATTTTAATGAGGCAAGGCTGTGGATTATGAGCTTGGATTTCAGTGGAGGGTTGTTGTTTTTTGCATGATAGCAACAGCACGTAGACTTATACAGTGCTTTTACAGCCCTCTCTAATAGGTTTATAGAGCCAGCCTATTGCCCCCAACCATCTAGGTCCTCATTTTATCCACCTCGGAAGGATGGCAGGCTGAGTCAAACTTGAGCCTGGTGTGATTCGATCTGCCAAACTGCTGACCGGTGATCAGCAGAAGTAGCCTGCCGTAATAATCTCATTTCCTGGTTTTAATTAGATCACAGACTAATCTGATTGGTTCAAAAATGCTTTTCAGCTCCTAACTGTCTTCTTGGGATGTTCCTGATTAGAGCCAGAAGCACAGCAGGGGCTTTGCTAGGAGAAACTGTGTGAACATGTCCTTCTGACCAGCTGAAACAACAATCAAAACCGGAATAGCATCTTGCAGGAACAATAGAATAGAATAGAATTTTATTGGCCAAGTGTGATTGGACACACAAGGAATTTGTCTTGGTGCATATGCTCTCAGTGTACATAAAAGAAAAGATACGTTCATCAAGGTACAACATTTACAACACAATTGATGATCAATATATCAATATAAATCATAAGGATTGCCAGCAACAAGTTATAGTCATACAGTCATAAGTGGAAAGAGATTGGTGATGGGAACTATGAGACGATTAATAGTAGTGCAGATTCAGTAAATAGTCTGACAGTGTTGAGGGAATTATTTGTTTAGCAGAGTGATGGCCTTCGGGAAAAAACTGTTCTTGTGTCTATTGTGTCTACAATGCTGCCAATCTTAAGATCTTCCCAGTTACATAATAAAAACACAATCGTGTTACGGAAAGTTTAAAGACAGACCCCAAAATGTTTCACGCTCTGTTTATTTGCATAGTTTTAAATCTACCTGGCAGCTCAGAAATTTATCTAAACAGTACGTCTGTTGGCTACGTGCAATCACTATCTGCTGTTGAATTTCCTGATAACTTGATTTTGATCTCCATCATAAGAAACTCCAGCATTTCTTTGAATACGAAAGCCAGAAATGAGTAAAAGTTTTTTTAAAAACCTTTTTTAAACCAACAACACAAAACAAAACAGTGTTTGACGTAAAAACAATTCAGCGATCTTTAAAAAAAGAAAAAGAAAAAGAAACCAAATCATTGGGAAAAAATGAGAGCTAAACATAGAATAAAACTTTAAAAGGTTAGCATAGAAAATTATATATATGACTGGAATAAATTTGATGCTGAATTCCAATTTTATCTTACTTAGAAGAAACTTAATTAAAATTAAAGAACAATCTTAGGATATATTGTACTCCTACATGCATTTAACTGGAAATAAACATTAATGCCATCAGTGGGGTTCACTTTCTATGGATACAACCCCTCCCCCCAACTTTTCTAATAGAATAATTACAGGTACTCCTCACTTAACGATGGTAATTGAGACTGGCAATTCTGTTGCTAAGAGAGTCATAAGGCACAATGTCACATTCCGGGCTGACTTATGACGGCAGCTCCAGTAATCTCAGTTGCCATTGTTACAGCGAATCCAGCATGGCTGCAGCATCTTATGATTATGTGATTGCCATTTGTGACTTCCTGCTAGCTTCCCCATTGACTTTGCGGGCACTAAAGGTATGCAATAATGAATAGGAATGATAATAGCAATAGCACTTAGACTTATATAAGTCTTCACGGTGCGCTTCAGCCCTCCCACTCTAAGCGGTTTACAGATTCATCATATTGCCCCCAACAATCTGGGTCCTTATTTTATCGACCTCGGAAGGATGGAAGCAGTGGTGGGATTCAGCCAGTTCGCACCACTTCGGGAGAACCGGTTGTTAACTTTCTGAGCAGTTTGGCAAACCGGTTGTTAGAAGAAATCATTAGGGCAGAGAACCTGCTGTTAAATTACTTGAATCCCACCACTGGATGAAAGGCTGAGTCAGCCTTGAGCCAGATGAGATTCTGCTAAATTGCAGGCAGCCGGCAGGCAGCAGAAGTAGCCTGCAGTACTGCATTCTAACCACTGCGCCATAATAATATAATAATTATATGACTGCAAGATGCTGTGTCTGTCATAATTGGAAGTTGGTTGCCAGGCACCTGCATCAGGACTGTATGGTCCATGGAGACGCTGCAATGGCCACAACTTTGAGGAACGGTCATAAGTCTCCTCATACAGCAGCATTGTAGCTTCGAATGGTCACAGAACAAGAGTGTCAAGTGGGGATTTCCTGTATGCACTTAAAACAGCAGAGAAAGAAAACTGGGTGATTAAATTTTCAGCCATATCGTAATCACACTCCTCCAAACCAAAACTGCTACCAAACAAAGTGGCAGATTCTTTGGCCAGTGAAGGACAGGAGAGGTGAATTTTGGAACGCTGAAGTGACCACTAAAATAAAACGAGCAAACAAAACACAATGTCACATCTGTGTAGCTGATCAAATGAGAATAAATAGGGACACATTCATGTTTTCCCCACATCTGCTCAAATGAACGCCCAATGCAATGCACTCATGGCAAAACTGTGAGGCTCCGACAGGAGTATCTTACATTGGAAATTTTATTCTCCTGCTTGTTTACATTTTTGCTTTAACTGTGCTAGATTTATGGGGCAGATGCTGTGGGAGTTTGAAGCATTTTCGCTGCATGTCAGCATTCCTGGCATCAGAATCTAATCTCAAAACAAATTTTAAAACAAGAACAGAAAGAAAAAGTTATTTGCAGGAAATAAATCATAGTGATCAGCAAAGCTTAGCAGCTAAGTATGTCTAACCTATCAGGAAGACACTCCCCAAAATGTTTTCTGTATGCATTTATTTGCCTGGAAGAATGAGAGAAGGGAATAACCTCTAATTAGCTATTTCATAATTTAGAAACAGGAAGATACAAAGATGCAAAGCCACTGCTCCTTATGGCTAGTAGGTCATGAATTGTGTAGCAGCCAGTGGCATTTAACAGACTGGCAAACAGAATAACAGAATAACTGAGTTGGAAGGGACCTTGGAGGTCTTCTAGTCCAACCCCCCTGCTCAAGCTTCTTCTTCTTCTTGTGCCATATCTGTCATCGGACATTGGCGATCCTATTTTTATCAAAAACCGCATGAAAAAGTGATGCTGAGTTTTGTCCAAACCAATCCCTTAGATTTTGAAGCCATGATGTTCTTCTTCTGGCTGGACTTCGGTTGCCTTCCAATTTTTCCCTGGAGAGTTAGGTGAAGTATTTTTCTGGGGGTTGCATCACATGTCCAAAATATTCTAAGTTTTGCTTTTTTAATGGTTTTGCTCAAGCAGGAGAGACTATAATATTTCAGACAAATGGTTGTCCAAACTCTTCTTAAAAACCTCCAGTGATGAAGCACCTACAACATCTGAAGGCAAGTTGTTCCACTGATTAATTGTTCTCATTGACAGAAAATTTATCCTTAGTTCTAAGTTGCTTCTCTCCTTGATTAATTTCCACCCATTGCTTCTTGTTCTACCCTCAGGGGCTTTGGAGAATAGCTTGACTCCCTCTTCTTTGTGGCAACCCCTTAGATATTGGAACACTGCTATCATGTCTCCCCTAGTCCTTCTGTTCTTAAAACTAGACATACCCAATTCCTGCAACTGTTCTTCATACATTTTAGCCTTCAATTCCCCCATTTGATTTGACCCCTAACAAACATCTTAAAAGTAGTTGTGAATGTACTTATTGTCTTTAGTTGTGTTGCATCCAGTAATGTTGGTTCTGAAACAGTTTTGCCAGCACTATAATCATACAATGCTTCACAAACACTGCCTTCCTCATCATTTGCAATTTCATGCCTAATGTTGTTGATCCATAAAAATCTTTGATGTGCATTCTGGTAGTAACTGTAGCAAGTCATTTTCCAAACACTCTATCTTCTTAATTGAACATCATTAGCTACAGTAGTGGCCACAATTGTGGAAACCTTTTGGGAAAAGTGTATTTTCTAAAACTAGCTAATAACACCACTTTTTTTGGGGGGGAAGAGTACCATACAATTGTATATCAATGGAAAGATAATTTAATCAAGAATGTAATGCAATAACTTTTATGAAGGATTTTCTATTAGAATAGCAGTTACAGTATAAAGAGAAAAATGAAACACGTAGAACAAACGAGATCTACAAAAATTATCACCCTAGAAAAAATGAGATCTACAAAAATTATTACCATGTCAGTTAATACTTAGTTGGATAGATTTTCAATTGGGTTAAGGTCTGGGCTATTCCCAGGCCATTCCAGCAGTGAAACTCTTGAAACTCCCCCAAAAAGTCATTTCATTAGCCATCAAACCTCAAAAATACACTTTTCCCAAAAGGTTTCTGCAATTTTGGTCACTACTGTATTTGATCAACTGGCTCCAACAAGCAATTTATATTCATTGTCAGGATTAAAGCACAAAATAGTTTGCAAGCCAGGATTACTGACTAAAGTAATAGTTGATGGATCATTAATGTACAGTGGAAGGAAGGGATCTCGACAATGTCCTAAGTGATCACTTGGTCGGCTCCCAAGTTCCAGCTTCAAACCAATTCCCTGTTATTTAGGGCCTTTCCAATTCAACATCCAGATGTTGCTGAATTACATCCGTGAGGATGGTCAAGGATGCTAAGAGGTTATCTATCTTTGCCTAGAGATTAGATGGAAGTAGAAAGATCCAAGCAATAATATGGAATCAAAAACAATGATTCAGGATCAAACTTAAGGAATCAATTTGACTCTATTGATCTGTCTATTGATCTCATTGGGTGAACAGTTTAGTCTCTCGAATGCCTAGCTCAGGAGTCAGCAACCTGTGGCTCTGGAGCCGCATGTGGCTCTTTCATCCCTCTGCTGCGGCTCCCTGTTGCTGGTCGGCTCCACAATTGAGAGGGCTTTCAGTTAGGACAGGTAGAGGAAAAAGGATGCTGTGCTAGGAGGAGACTCTATGGTGAGGGAACCGAACTTCCGGTCAGCAGAGGAAAAAGGGTGCTGTGCTAGGAGGAGACTATGATGAGGGAACTGGACATCCGGTTGGCTCCAGGATTGAATGGGGACTTCCGTTTAGGACCTTTGTGGCTCTTTGAGTGTTTAAGGTTGCCAATCCCTGGCCTAGCTTAATTCCATCAGTCTAAAAAAGGATTTTTAAAAACGTGATTGACAAGGGATTGAAAAACAGTTTCGCATTTCAGAATGCAGGGTACTGAAACTATAGAAAACACAGTTTGGAAAGAATTAGAGATAGCAAGTAACCTTTTACATTCAATGTATTTTGACAGGGAACAGATAAATATTTTATTTAACAGCATCAAAAATTAGGAAAGCTAAGCATTGGGTAGTTTTACTAGCAGAATAAAAGATATTTTGTTAATGAATATAGTTTTACATGATACACCCTGATCTTAAACATTGTAGGCTTCTCCCATAGTATTTAAAGTATATTATGAGGAATGAATTTGCAGTTATCATGCATTTTAAGAGCTACCAACCACCATAACTAATAATTTATTTTACTAATCAAAACACAGCCAAATAAAACCAAAGACAATTAAAGCCAAGAAAGCAATTATGTCGGCTTCTACCTGCAAAAGGATCTACATTGCCAAAGGGCCATCCCCAGAGAGTAGATACTAATAAGTCAGAAATGTCAGGTAATCTGTTAGAGAAAAAATTACACAGATTCCAACTTCAGGCTTTCCATATTAGACGGATGTAGGTTGGTTTGCCTGAAAAAACTTACTGTGATGATCTCCAGTGTAAAGAGAGTTCAGTCCTTATTTCGCCTCTTTCTGTTGAGTCTACACAGGGTGGAAAGGAGGATAGACTAGGTCTGAGAAGATCAAAGAAGGTTAAATATTTATATATTTACAACTTAGCTCCTTCCTTTCATGTCTTATCACTGGCCATATTTACCTGACTCAAAGAATGCAGACAAACAAAAAAATTTATTTGCTGCCCGTCCGACCACAAGAGTTTTACCTCTCAAACAGGTCAGTCCTAGAGGAGATCAACACTAACTGCTCTTTAGAGGGCCAGATCCTGAAGATGAAACTCAAATACTTTGGCCACCTAATGAGAAGGAAGGACTCCCTGGAGAAGAGCCGAATGCTGGGAACGATTGAGGGCAAAAGAAGAAGGGGATGGCAAAGAATGAGGTGGATAATCTTTAGCATGAATTACGATCTTACAATGTCTTCCCATGGAGTGAACCAAGTCTTTTAGTTCTGCAGCTGTTAGGATGGAGTCACTGAAGCAGTCAGTGTGAGCTTAAATGGACTCCAGAGGATGGTAGAGGACAGGAAGGCCTGAAGGAACATTGTCTATGGGGTCGTGATGGGTCGGACACAATTTTGCAACCAACAGCAACAAATAAAAGAGACTTGGAGAAATGGAATTGCTCTGTTTGAAATCACAAGCCTGCTCTCATTTTTGAAATGGTTTTGATGTTTTCTCTTAATGAGCCAGTAGAAAGGGCAAATAAACATGCTATGAATAAATCCTTCTCTTTGGTCTTCACTGGAAGAAGCATCAATCATCAGAGATTAAAAAATGAGCAATTTTCAGATTAAGTATCCGGAAAAATTGATGTTTCATTTTAGGTATCATAAAGCTTTCTTTCTTGCAGATTCTGAGCATAGCTCCTTATCTCAGTGTTTCTCAACCAGAGGTGAAATCCACCAGGTTCTGACGGGTTCTGGAGAACCGGTAGCAGAAATTTTGAGCAGTTCAGAGAACCAGTAGCGGAAATTTTGAGTAGTTCAGAGAACTGGCAAATACCACCTCTAGCTGGCCCCAGAGTGGGGTGGGAATTGAGATTTTGCAATATTCTTCCCCTGCCATGCCCACCAAGCCACACCACGCCCACCAAGCCATGCCCACAAAATCGATAGTAAAAAAAACCAAATGGATTTCACCACTGTTCTCAACCTTGGCAAGCTTAAGACACGTGGATTTCAACTCCCAGAATTCCCTATAGCTATCTGGGGGTGGGGGGAATTCTGGGAGTTGAAGTCCACGTGTCTTAAACTTGCCAAGGTTGAGAAGCACTGGCTTATGTCACAATTAACTTTTATCACAGGATAAAATAACAGGCAGTAATCCCTGGGTTACAGACAAGATCCATTGATAAGTTAGTCTTCAAATTGATTTTGTAGGTAAGTCAATACAGGTTCTTATTTAGCATTAGTCAAGCAAAGGTTTGTCTTATAGTAGAGTGTCTATTTTATCTTTACCTTTAACAGATTAACAGAATTGGAAGGGACCTAATAGGTCACCTAGTCCAACCCTCTGCTCAAGCAGGAAACGCTACACGATTTCTGATATAGGACAGTTCAATCTCTTCTTGAAAGCCTCCAGGGATGAAGCTCCCACAACTTCCGAAGGCAACTTCTGCTCCATTGATTAATCGTTCTCACTGTCAGAAAATTCCTCCTCATTTCTAGGTTGAATCTCTCCTTGATCAGTTTCCATCCATTATTCTTTGTCTGGCCTTCAGGTGCTTTGGAAAACAGCTTGACCCCCTCCTCTCTGTGGCAGCCCCTCAGATATTGAAAGACTGCTATCATGTCTCCCCTGGTCCTTCTCTTCAGTAGAATAGCCATGCACAGTTCTGCAACCGTTCTTCATATGTTTTATTCTCCAGTCCCCTAATCATTCTGGTTGCTCTCCTCTGTACTTTTCCTAGAGTCTCAACATCTTTTTTGTAGTGTGGTGACCAAAACTGGATGCAGTACTCCTATTCTATTCTGTTCTGTTCTGTTCTGTTCTATTCTATTCTATTCTATTCTATTCTATTCTGTTCTGTTCTGTTCTGTTCTGTTCTGTTCTGTTCTGTTCTGTGCTGTGCTGTGCTGTGCTGTGCTGTGCTGTGCTGTGCTGTGCTGTGCTGTGCTATGCTATGCTATGCTATGCTGTTTTGTTCTATTCTATTCTATTCTATTCTATTCTATTCTATTCTATTCTATTCTATTCTATTCTATTCTATTCTATTACCTTGAAGTAGGCAGTACAGGAATAAAAAGTTTTTGTTGTTGTTGTCATAAATGGTCTTGTAACCACTCAAGTGCTTCCTCTTTCGTTGAAGCTCGCCAGCAATTGCATCAGACTTACATTTCAGAAGCATGGTTACAAAACTAGGTAAGATGAAAATGCAAGCGCAACCAAGCACTCCAAAAAACACTTAAGTCAAATATAAAGTTACACACTCAACCCCGTGTTAATGGCACAGTGATCCAACTTACAGTATCAGAAGGTGTCCTTCCTGAAGCCGATGAACTCTTGAAGCCATACAATGTTTATATGAGCGTCACAAAGTAGAGCCTACGTTTCTTACCACGAACCATTGTATTTAACTCAATTTTAAAATATAATAGGCTTTAATGGCAGTCTATTTGCAAGTACGAGTTATTTGTAAGTCAGACATTCTTAACCTGGAGACGGCCTGTACCCTTGTAAGATTGCCCATTTGAAGCTCATTCTCTGAATTGCTTAGAATTCTCACTATCATTAATCTTATATGTGCAATTCACTTTTAATAGCTTCATTAGAGCACGTAGAACACTTTTATTCTTTCTCTCCCTGCCTCTCCCTCCCTCCTTCCCTGCCTCCCCCCCTCTTCCTTTTTATACAGACATATAGCTAAAATTAAATATTGACAGCATGATCTCTAAATCACAGAAAGCAGTCTGTAAAAGTATCACCTTTTAGATTGGAAAGTTAAGAAACAGCTCTTAAGATTAGTACCACGAAGCACCATGACACACACACACAAATCAAATTAATTATCTACTGGAGTGTTAGAGTTATAAGTGTTAACACTGATAAGTTATAAGTGTTTTGAAGTTGTAAAAACCCTCATCCAATGTGGTCTCTTGAATTCACTTCATTGTATTTTACATTATTGAGCAATGCTGCTTTTAAGAAAAGCTTAACTCTAAAAGTTGTCTGAGACATATTCCAGATATATACCATATAAGAACTTGTGTATATGAGCAATGTTATTAATTAATTAATTTATTTATTTATTTTTATTTATTTATTTTGTCACAACAATATATATAGGTATCATACAAAAAGATTATATAGTATATAAACACATATATGAGTAAATATTAGGAGGTATAAGCATATATATATATATATATATATATATATACATATATATATATATATATATACATATATTTGTTTTCTGAGGTTTTCACGGGTGTTTGTATATAGGTCTTTGGTTGTTCGGGTTTTCTCCCGTGTAAAATTGGAAGTGTCTTGGCGACGTTTTTGAAGTCTCATTAAATCATCTTCAGGCTTCAGCTTCGTGCTTCTGGGAGCAATGTGTGATCGCAGCTGTTTCTTCCTTTTAACTGCTAGTGGGGGTTTGAACTGATTGGGTGGGAGCTTGGCTGTGCTCTGATTGGATGGGGGGTTTTCTGTGCTCTGATTGGCTGGGGGTGTGTCCTGTGTTGGTGGGGGCTTGGTTGTGCTCAGTCTAATCAGTCTAATCTGTCACCACCACACATCCACCCAGAAAGCACACCCAAACCCACACTGATCAGGAAGCACGACCAAGGACCAGAAGCCAGACCGCAGCTGCAACATTAGCCACTTCAAACCCCTCCAATCCATACATGCAGCAGACTGACACCCACTACGAAGATGTAGCACGACCACAAACACGAAGCCAAACAGCAGCAGTGCAGCTCACCAGCTCAAATCCCCCTGCAGCACAGATTAGACTGAGCACAACCAAGCCCCCACCAACACAGGACACATATACATATACATATACATATACATATACATATACATATATATATATATATATATATATATATATATATATATATATATATATATATATGAAGAAGAAAAGAAAAACAATAGGACAGGAACAGTAGGCACGTTTGTGCACTTATGCACTAGTTGCTCTAGTATTATTGCAATTAAGCTGGCCTGTGACCATAATGAAGATTAATTTGACAGAAGATCAGTATCAGTTTTATTGGTGTTCATGGGTGGGCTATTCAGTGTATTTTTGGCAAAGGGTGAAATCATGCCAGGCTTTCATAATTACTATTTGCAGATATGTGTTGCAATAAAGTCCACTTAAAAGAGTGACTAAGAGACTTTTTGGGAAAAAAAAAATTGGCAAGCACCCTGAGACTAAGGCTGGATCAGAAAAGGCCCTTTTGCAGGGAAATAACACAGTTGGGCAACTGGAAATATTTTTCAGCACCATCTTAGGCTAAAACCACTCTTGGATCAATCTAGGAAGGCTTATATCCAGGGTGGGCAGTGGTGGGTTTCAAATTTTTTTACTACCGGTTCTGTGGGTGTGGCTTGGTGGGTGTGGCAGGGGAAGGATACTTTGAAATCTCCATTCCCTCCCCAATCCAGGGGGAGGTTATTGCAAAATCTCCATTTCCTCCCAATCAGCTGGGACTCGGGAGGCAGAGAAGAGATGGGGGCGGGGCCAGTCAGAATTTTTACTACCAGTTTTCTTCAAACTACTCAAAATTTCTGCTACTGGTTCTCCAGAACTGATCAGAACCTCTGAAACCCACCTCTGAGGGTGTGCAACTGGGACAGAGGCTGTACATGGCTCTTGAGTTCTGGAGGCTGTTTTCTAGAACAGGGGTCTCCAACCTTGGTCCCTTTAAGACTTGTGAACTTCAACTTCCAGCGTCAGCTGGCTGAGGAACTCTGGGTGTTGAAGTCCACAAGTCTTAAAGAGACCAAGGTTGGAGACCCTGTTCTAGAAAGTAGCCATTAAAACCTGCCCAAACTAAAACAAACAATCTTGGTTTACTTCTAAAACTAACTGAAATTAGGTATACAGGTAATCCTTGACTTGCATTCACAATTTCTCTTGCTAAGCGAGACCCAAAATTTCTCTTGCTAAGCGAGACGTTTGTTAAGTGAATTTTGCCCCATTTTATGACTTTTCGTGCCCCAGTTGTTAAGTGAATCACTGCAAGTGTTAGATTAGTATCACGGTTGAATCTGTCTTCCCCACATTGGCTTTGCTTGTCAGAAGGTTGCAAGAAAATGATCACATGACCTCATCACACGACAATGGACATCAATACAAGTCAGCTTCCAAGTATCTAAATTTTGATCACATGACCATGGACCATGCTGCAATGGTCGTAAGTGTGAAAAATGGTTGTAAGTCACTCTTTTCAATGCCGCTTTAACTTTGAATGGTCACTAAGTGAACTGTTGTAAGATGAGGACTACCTGTACTTTAAAGAAGGGGTCTCCAACCTTGTCAACTTGAAGACTTGTAGACTTCAACTCCCAGAGTTCCTCAGCCAGCTGAGGAATTCTGGGAGTTGAAGTCCACAAGTCTTCAAGTTGACAAGGTTGGAGACTCCTGCTTTAAAGGATTTTGCTCCATTCCTACACAGGTAAACCTCGACTTACAACCATAACTGAGGCCCAAACCTATTTTGTCAAGTGAGTTTTGCCCCATTTTATGACTTTTCTTGTCATGTTTGCCAACCGAATCACTGCCATCATTAAATTAGTAACGTGGAATACCGCAACCGTCATAAATGTGAGTCAGCTGTCATGCATCTCCTTCCACATTCAAAATGAAAAGGCGGTAACAACTTTTGAAATTGTTTAGAAGGTGCAGCCAAAACTTTGGTACATTTCACCCAGTTTGAGGTCTGAACATCCTGTTGAGTTACGTCACCTTTGGGTGATGTAAATAAGAGTTTACAATTTACATAATGGCTGGATTCCAATAACTTGTTTAAACTGGTTGCTGAATTGACCTACTTTCTGATTTTCCACATAGAATCAGAAGCTAGTCAGATTGATCAGCCTAGCTGACTAGGTTAAAGCAAACTAAGCCACTGGATTTGTAACTTTTTTTTTTGTTTACATTTATATCCCGCCCTTCTCTGAAGACTCAGGGCAGCTTACAGTGTGTAAGGCAATAGTCTCATTCTATTTGTATATTTACAAAGTCAACTTATTGCCCCCCCAACAATCTGGGTCCTCATTTTACCTACCTTATAAAGGATGGAAGGCTGAGTCAACCTTGGACCTGGTGGGCTTGAACCTGCAGTAATTGCAGGCAGCTGTGTTTAATAACAGGCTTCTAACAGCCTGAGCCATACCACGACCTGATTAAGGCTAAAAACTAGCCAGGCTTAGCATGTTAAGCAAACTAAGTCATTAGGTTTGTAACTGATCTGGTTAAGCACATTATTGGAGCCCAGTCAATGGGTTAGCAGGAAGTATGAACCGAGCCTGTAATTTGTCAGGGATGAGCAATTAGTGGTTACCAGATGTTCATCCAGCTGTTGTCTTTAGTTTTAACCCAGTGGTCAAAAGAGGTAATTGATGAGACCTGCTGCCAGATATACTTTGCAAAGACACATTTTGTCTTTTTAAACAGAAATTGTTCCACCACCACCACCCCCCATTCCAAAAGCAACTGTTCTTACCATTAAAGAAAAGTTCCTAAAATGGAAATGAGAAAAGATTATGTAAAGCCAAACCAAACATTTAATTCAGTGATATCTATACTCGGAGGCCCTCTGTCTATGAAAAGATTATTGCTGAAATGGATCATTTTCCCATCTTGCTTCATGGAAAATATCAACCGGTAGATTTTTTTCAATTGAAAATTATAATTTTGGGCAATCATCTCCCAATGTGGAGTCCTTGGTGCTCTCTGAGCTCGGATGTTTTCTTGCAGAACTTTCATTGCCCAAATAGGCAACATCGTCAGTGTTAGATGGGAGAGGGGTTTGTGGAGAGGAGGAGGAGGAGGAGGAGAAAGAAGAAGAAGAGGAGGAGGACTGTGTGATCCTTGATTCACAGAGATATTCTCTGAGCTTTGTTGTCTTCTTGAAGATGTTTCATTACCCAACTAGGTAACCTCATCAGTGCTCAAAGGAAGTGGGATTTGCTCTCTGTTTACATATAAGACAACTGAAATATTTGCAAGAAAACCGAGTTTAGAGAGCACCAAGGAGTTTACGGTTCAACCCTGAGCTACAGATATTCTCTTCTACTGAGTTATCTATCAGGTCGATGGAGCAGCAGAAGTCTACAGGGATAGCCTTCGTTCCATGCAACTTCTCCTTTTCTTTATTGCATTATCACTGCTATTCTTATTCATGAATTTCATTCCTCATCTTTCTCCCTTCTTTTCCATCCAGTGTCTTTTTAGATGCTTGGCTTCAGCCTAAGGAATCCCTTCCAGTCATTCCTTAAGTGTTCTCCCTCTCCCCATTTAGTTGGCTGACAAAAGAAATCTTTTCTTAGAGTCTGATAAACTGATAAACTGCTTGCCGCTGAGAGGCATGTCTCACAAGCCAAACATGAAACAGACAGGATGGCTTCTGGCCCAGTGTCTAGCATGAAAAGGCATTGTCTACTGGGGCAAATGGAAAAAGATTAAAGAGATTATTTGTAGCTCGGGGTTGAAATGAAGGGTCCTGGGTGCTCCCTGAACTTGGTTGTTTTCTGGGAGATATTTCAAACTAAATAACAGACTAGGTCAGCAGTCACCAGTTTTGGTGGTCCGCAGAAAAATTATTTGCATTTTTTATCTGGCACTAAATCAGGGGTCCTCAAACTGCAGCCCCTGGGACAGATATGTGCAATGAACGTTTGTGTTGCTGCAGAATCTCCCCTTTGGGGGTCTTTTTGTGTGGGTCGGAGGGGGACAGAAATTCTGACTTGGGATCTCTTTCGGCCTACTTATGCAGGGCTTTGGGCGAAGGCTGGAGGGAAATGCCGCTGGTGGCAAAGAGCCAGAGGGCCTTGTTCCAGTGGGACTACATCACGGCCTGGAACTGGCTGACCATCTCAGCCCACTGAGCCTGCAGGTGCTGGGACCTAGCCTTGTACTCCCACAGGTCTTCCCTCTGCTTGGAAAGCCTGTGCTCCTAGTCCTCAGTGAGGTGCTTCTACTGAGCCTCCTCCTCAATCAGATCCAATTTGAACTGAGCCAGCTGTTTTCCCAACTCTTTCTCATGGTGGCTGCTTAGCTCCAACAACTGCTTCCTGTTGGGGCCCTAAAGGAGGGGAAGGCGAGGAGTAGCTGGCAGGGGAGGGGTGAGTAGAGGCTGGCGAGGTGCCCCTCGACGTGAGTACCATTGAGTTGGCCACGCCCACCCAGTCACATGACCAGCTAGTCACGCCTGCCCAGCTGGTCATTAGGTAGATCATATTAATAGTCCACGGGATTTAAAATTATGAATTTAGTGGTCCCTGAAGTCCGAAAGGTTGGTGAACCCTGGACTAGGTAACATTGACTAGCACTGATGATGTTACCTAGTTTGGGTAATGAAACATCCTCAAGAAAACAACCAAGCTCATGTTGGAAGAAATATCCATCTGGGTTCTGTTCCAAGTGGGGACAAAGACACTGGAAACATGGAGGCTGCTTGGAAAGATGGTTTAATGGTGGTCAGGATCACATGGCTTGAGTTCCTGAACAGAAAAGGGAAGGGAAGCTGTGTGCGCCCTGCCTTTATGCTTTCTCTGAGCTTTGAACTTTCTGGGGCACAGGAAGAGTATCCTGATTGGTTATCAGACTCCCAGGGGATGGGGGTCTTAGCTAGCCTTGCTGGCTGATGTAATCTTCCCAGGTGCCATGTGGTGAGTTTCTGCTGCTAGATGGGTCCTATTGTGTTGCAGATGATGGTCCATTGACAAAGGTGGGGAGAATGAGTTTCTTCCTCTGACCAATTGACAAAGTTGGGGGGAGTCAGGAAGCTGCTTTGTCTTTAAAACATGTTTCTCCATTTCTCATCCAGGGAAATATAATATTCTGCCTTTTAAATATTTTCTAAAATATTTCATTCTTCTAGGAGGGGTGTGTGTGCTAACTTCCTACATTCAGAGAGCACCAAGGACCTCTCAAAGTTGTTTTCTTCTCACTCCTTGGTTAAAAAATTAAAAATATAACACATGAACATGGGTAAAACTGAGAACAATGAAACTAAGAGTAAACTAGCTAAAACAGGCTGCAGATTGTAGCAAGGATCTTGAATGACAGTTGTGAAACTATATAAAAAAATTGACAATCCCACTGGAACATGAAGGCAGCACAAATCAGTAAAGTTGCAAAACCAAAAAACCAAAATAGGCAGCCAGATTGAGAATAAGGAAGTTTAGCCAAATGGTCAAAGTTACTGTAATGAATATTTGTAATATTTTATAATATTTGTACTGATGAAATTACAATAGTGTTTTCATTAATAAATCAGTAGTTATTGATAAATATAAAATATTTATATTTAATTTGTTGATTTTTCTTCTTTCCTTTCTTGGCTCGCATTTTTAGCTGGTTTGAGGTTGTCTCATTGGTGTGTTTTTTAAAGTTTAAAATGTCAGGGTTCCAAGTAACACCCTCCCCCCTCAATGAAATAAAAAGTAAACCAAACCAAATAAACCAAATAAAGCTATATAAAAGGACCATAATACAATTTACGCAATCTACAGTCAAACTATGAACAAGATAAGCCCATCCGTTATATAAAGATGGAAAGATACAGGTAGAAGCAGCATGCGGTTCTAAGCACCATGAAAAGAGATCTGTAAACAGTTATTAGAATTTAAATTGCCTTGGGTGTGGAATTTGTTACGATAAACCACTACCCTTGACAAGTAAATAGACACTCCCTCTTAAGTTCCTTGTTGTTCTATCAAATATTAAGGGGAATCCCCAGCGGTAGTTTTCCCCACCAACAGGTAACACTTACACAGGTAGGGGAACTAAACTGTGGAAATTCTAAAATTGCTTTTTATAATTTGTTCAGTTTTACATGTAAGGCTAGAAGAGTTGTGGGTGCTCCATCGCTGGAGGTTTTCAAAAAAAGATTAGACAACCATTTGTCTGAGATGGTAGACTTTTGCCTTGGCAGGTGATCAGACTAGATTACAGGGGTTTCCAACCTTGGCAACTTTAAACCTGGTGGATTTCAACTCCCAGGCTTAAAAGTCCCTAAGTCCTAGGATCACCAATAAGCCATATAACAAGTATAGATTCAAACAGAAAATCTAATATATAATTGGGTCTAGTAGGACTTTCTCGGTGGCTTCCCACCCATTAGAAAAACTCTGATCTGAAATGAGCATTCTCTCTGCGTAGCAGTGCTAACAATATTCCAATATTTGAGGGACTGCCACAAAGAAGAAGGGATCAACCTTTATTATTATTATTATTATTATTATTTATTAAATTTTTATACCGCCCTTCTCCCGAAGGACTCAGGGCGGTTTACAGCCATGATAAAAATAACAATAGGATACACATAAAACCATAATTTAAAAAACTTATTATACAAATGGCCGAATTAAAACATTTAGAATAAAACCCCAAATTTTAAAATGTTAAAACACTAAAACTAATTAAAATCCTATTAAAATGCTATGCCAGTCCTGTGCGAACAAACAAATAGGTCTTCAGCTCTCAGCGGAAAGTCCGAAGGTCCGGCAATTGCCGAAGTCCAGGGGGAAGTTCGTTCCAAAGGGTGGGAGCCCCCACAGATTCCTATTCTCCAAAATAGGTTATCCACAGATAACCTATTCTCCAAAGCACCTTGGCAGGTGATCAGACTAGAACAGGGGTCTCCAACCTTGGCAACTTTAAGCCTGGTAGACTCAACTCCTAGAATTCCACCAGGCTTAAAGTTGCCAAGGTTGGAGACCTCTGGACTAGAAGACCTTCAAGGTCCTTTCTAGCCCTTTGAGTCTATGATTCTAAAACAGGTAAGCATGCTTTGGGTCCCTAAGCTCAACTTTAGACTCTTCCTGTATAATGCTTTCTCACTTCCTCATATATTCTCAAGAGCTGTGATGTCAGTGGGAAAGCCTTGCCCGAAGGCAAGGTCACGGATGAATGCAGAAGAGAAAGAAGAGGATGCATCGATGTTTAAAGTCCCAAAATGTTGCAACGACTGGGTTAAGCAATTGCTGGATTAGAGCTGGATTGCACTAAAGAAATGCCCAGAGAGTCTATCTGGACAAATATATAACCTTATTATAGAATGTTCCATGATGGTTTAATTAATAAATTATTTTGTTAAATTCTTTAACTTATTAATGCATCGATACAAAAATTTATAAAATTATCTATTTTGCTTCCCCCCCCCTTCTGTGTGAACTGTCCTTCTGTTCAGTTCAGTTTTCTACTTTTGTAGAAAGCTTTCTTGCCCGTTTCTCTGTGCATAGATACTTTGTGGAAAACACATATTTTGTACACACACCCACACACCCACACCCACAGTTGCACACACACAATTCCTCAATATATTGATCATCAATTGTGTTGTAAATGTTGTACCTTGATGAGGATTGCATCACAACATTTGGAGGAATGTTGAAAGATGGCCAGCTTTCATAAATCAGCTTACGCACTGATCTGAGCATGCAAAATTTACTTGGCTACTATTAAAAAGTGAGCGTGCCCAATAAAAGGTAGAGATGCCTGCGTCAGTCTTTTCCATTCTTCCCTTCCAATTTTTCCAGGTGAACAGCTGAAAATAACACGATTTCTAACTCTGGCACAACGTATGGCTTTCTGAAGCTTTTAGGAATCACAAAACACTTTCAAAGCATCGTTGGTACCACCCAATCAGTTTGGGGCGGTTCTGTAGTCTTGAGAAGTCTTACAATGAGAAGACCAAATTGGTCTGGTCTGGTCTGAGACTTTGCCAAAGCACATGCCAAAATCTATTACAAATGTCTTTCTTCTCCAGGATGTTATCTGAAAGTAGGATCTACCCTTTTGGTTCTTGCCGATAAAAATAAATCTCATTTCAAATCTCTATTGGATCCTGCTAGATTGGTTAAATGTAAAGAATAATATTCAGGGCAGGGTTGGGAATTAATCAAACTAGACCTTCCTGGTTGAAACCAAGCATGTTTCCATTGGACAATAGTGGCTTTGCTGCAGGAGTATGCAGCAATGTTCGTTATTCCTGAAAACTGAGGATAACTTATGGCTGAAGGGTCCTTATTTCTCCATTGATCCGTATTAGGTTGATCTGCAAAAAGCAAGATCTCAACACTTTCCTTCTAATGTTCAGAGGAAAATCCTATAACGTCTCTCAAGTACCACTGAGGTGCCATCTATTCCTACCTTGATGGTCCAGTTGTTTTAGAATCTCACCCTACTTTTCTGCCTCCTTGTCAGTTTTTAGAGCAAGGGTGTCCAACCATGGCAACTTTAAGGCTTGTGGACTTCAGCTCCCAGAATGGAGTTGCTTGGGGGATATTCTAGGACCTGAAGTCCCCAAGTCCTAAAGTTGCCAAAGCTGGACACCCCGACCTTAAAGAATAGCTTTAGAACATCAGACTGAGTTCCAGAAATATTTATTTTGCAATGCACCTTCTAACACCTTCAATTATTCCTTCCTCTTCTCACCCAGTAACTCAACAAATGCTTTGTAGAAAGCGTGAATGGATCCACATAGGCAGAATGCCAAAGCGCCCAAGCTCTGTTTAAAACAGGCAAAGAGGTAAGGCTATAAGTTAAAGGTAGGCAAAAAAAAAAAAACCAAACCGGTACCAAGTTTTTGTCTTCCTTATTCGTGAGGAACATACGAATGGAGGGTTGCTGGTCAGCCTCCAGGATCCATGCCCTCTCAGATACGAAGGAGAGAAGCACTAACTCTCATTGAATTGGTAAGCAAACCTTTTGGCATCCCTGCCCACCCCCCTCATAAGGGTACAGCTTAATGCCATGCCAAATGCGACAAGGATGAGATTCCTAATATTAAGTGGATTGAGTTGAATCAAGTCATAAAGCACCGATAATGGGGTGATGTATGATTCATAACTTGTGCATTTGAAGACAGAGGAATCTCTCTCTCTCTCTCTCTCTTTCTCTCTCTCATTCAGTAAAGGAATAGTGATAATAGCAGTTACAAAAACAATTGTGCAATCAGCCTATTCATGCAAAGCCAGTTTCAGGCATTCACATGCTCCCAAAGCAAGTGCCTTCAGGTGCTTAAATTGTTCTGGACTAGAAGACAAACAAGCATCTCCCGTCTTAATGAGAAGATATCAGTTCCCGTTGCTAAAACTGCTTCCTCTTTTTTTTGGTGGGGAGGGGGGAAGATAACCCACCAATGAAAGAAGTAATAGAGAAATTCAGCTCCCAGCATAGCACCTTTCCTGTGCCAAGAAGATCCCAGTTCTTTTTCCTGCTTGTATCTACCTTGTTTCCTGCTTGTATCTACCTCGTTCATTGCGTTACTTGATGGTCATCTCAACCATCGCTGGGGCAGAAGCGTGGACCAAATAGAATTCTACTTTGGCAAAGAGAAATGCATATGAGGAAACATAACCCACCCAGCACATTCTCTCCCCAATGGATTTCTTCCAAAGATTGCAACTTAACTAAAGCCAGAAAAAGCTTTTGATTTCAGCAAAATGACTTACTTGCAAAGTATCTCTGGATAGTTGTCCCTTGAAGCTTCTCGTTCCCTTCCAAGCTAAGCAGGTGATCTTCCACCTGCAGATACCAAGTGCTACTGTGGGGAAAAATGACTTCGGTTCCAGGGGGATGGGAAAAAAAAAAAACTAGAAAGAAGGAAATCTGCCTTTCTGGGTTGATGGGAAAGACATCAGCAAAATTAGCTGGTCATCAAAAACAAGCTGCTATTTCCTCCATCCTAGTAAGAGAGAAAGTTCCGAACAGAATCAGCTAGCAGATGCAACCAGCTCCTTTTAAAAAGAAAAGCCATACAAGCCCCTCCTTATTCCCTTGGCTAGGGAGGGGCTAAGTCCTTTCAAAAAGATAACTTAGTCCTTACAGTAGTAAGAATGGGTTGCTTCATTCAGCTGCACTTTCTCCTTTGTGTTTCAACATGTTTTGGGACAAATGCAGAGTGCCTGAGTTTCTTCATATAACCTACCTGTCTTCACTTGTTGGCTGCCTAATTATATTAGGGCTGTTGTTGTAAGAGTTTGGAAATCCGGTCAAAAAGGAAGCCGCAGGTTTTTTTTTCTGTTGTAAGAGAGCTGCTCGATTGGCATGTAATTGTGTGGTGCGGTGGTTAAAGAGCTGAACAAAGGAACGGGGAGACTTACTCTAGTCTAGCCTCCCCGTGGGAACTAGGGCCCAAACTATACCTCACAAGGTTGTAGACAAAAACAGGAGAAGGAAGTGCGACCTATGCAACTTTGAATTCCTTTGAAAACCACCAGACTTGAAATTTTGGGCTTAGACAACTTAGAACTACGCCACCTTCAGTCTGACCTAAGCCTAGCACATAAAATCATCTATTACAATGTCCTACCTGTCAATGCCTACTTCAACTTCAACGGCAATAATACACGAGCACACAATAGATACAAACTCAAGGTAAACCAAAAACCTTTTCCAAAAACACCACACTACTAACCAGAGCATATAAAACATTTGCTAGACCAATTCTAGAATACAGCTCACCTGTTTGGAACCCTCACCACATCTCTGACATCAATACAATTGAACGTGTCCAGAAATATTTTACAAGAAGAGTTCTCCATTCCTCTGAAAACAACAAAATACCTTATCTCACCAGACTTGAAATCCTAGGCTTAGAAAACTTGGAACTCCGTCGCCTTCGACAAGACCTAAGTTTAACTCACAGAATCATCTATTGTAATGTCCTTCCTGTCAAAGACTACTTCAGCTTTAATTGCAATAATACAAGGGCAACCAATAGATTTAAACTTAACGTTAACCGCTTTAATCTAGATTGCAGAAAATATGACTTCTGCAACAGAATCATCAGTGCTTGGAATACTTTACCTGACTCTGTGGTCTCTTCCCATAATCCTAAAAGCTTTAACCAAAAACTTTCTACTATTTACCTCACCCCATTCCTAAGAGGCGTGCATAAGCGCACAAACGTGCCTACCGTTCCTGTCCTATTGTTTTTCTTTTCTTCTTCCTATATATGTTTATATGTTTATATACTATATAATCTTTTTGTATGATGTTGTGACAAAATAAATAAATAAAATAAAATAAATAAACCGCTCCAAACGCAATTGCAGAAAATCTGACTTCAGCAACAGAGTGGTTAATGCCTGGAATGCCCTACCTGACTCTGTGGTTTCATCCCCAAACCCCCAAAACCTGAACCTTAGACTGTCTACTATTGACCTCACCTCATTTCCAAGAGGTCTGTAAGGGGCGTGCATAAGAGCACCAGCGTGCCTACCGTCCCTGTCCTACTGTCCCCATTTATTCGTACCCATTTCCTGTGTTCATATCCATGTTTATACTTATTTCTGTTATCTTGTACATGTTTGACAAAACAAACAAACAAACAAACAAACAAACAAACAAACAAACAAACAAACAGAAGAAGGAAGCGCAACCTATGCAACTTTGAATTCCTGAACAAAAAGCAAAATATAAATCTCGCAGAGAATGTCTGGGAGTAAAAAAATATGCTTAGCTGCTTCGTAACGCCATGTGTTTTGTGCATCCTGGCAATTGGATCAATTCAGCAAAACATGATTCAGTTAAACATAGATTAATTAATCTGTTGCATGAATCCAGCCAGATAATAGTGATACTTTACAAGCAGGAACTCAGAAGCCCTCCGCATTCTTGAATATATAAAAGAAGACTGGATGTATCATATCCTACCCTTCCTAATGGGTATTTTCAGGGAAGGTAAATGATATATCCATGTCATGACATCAACACGCGGATAATGTAAAATGTGTTGTTTTGCATTTAGAATATATTCAAAATCCGATGATGCATCAGATGCTGGCATACATCTCTTATTTATTTTTATTTATTTATTTATTTGTCACAACAGTATATATAAGCAAAAGCATGAAATAATTATACGATATATAAGCATATCAGTGGTGAAATGTAAAATTTGTTACTACCGGTTCTGTGTGCATGGCGTGGCCGGGGGGTAACGTGACTGGATGGGCGTGGCCAACTTTTTTTTTTTACTTTTAAAAGCATTTTTTCTACAACCTCTTTTGCTGAAGGGTTGTAAAAATGCTTTTAAAAGGTTCCTCTGACAATTGCAGCTGAGCCGTCCGATCATCAGAGGCTTTTTTTTTAACTTTTCAAAGCATTTTTTCGGCCGAAGAAAAAATGCTTTTAAAAGTAAAAAAAAAAAGTCTGATCATCGTGCGACTCAGCTGGGCATGGCGGGGGGGGAGGGCAGGGATTTTTGCTACCGGTTCTCCGAATCACCCTCTGCCATCGCTACTGGATCAGGCGATCCAGTCCAAACCGGGAGCATTTCACCCCTGAAGCATATATATATAAGCATAAGTGTGTAATAACTATATTAATTGGATATAACGAAAGGAAACAATAGGACAGGAATGGTAGGCATGCTTGTGCTCTTATGCACACCCCTCACAGACCTCTTAGGAATGGGGTGAGGTCAATAGTAGACGGTTTTTGGTTAAAGCTTTTGGGATTTTGGGAAGAGACCACAGAGTCATACTTTTCAACCTTATCCCAGAATTCCTGTAGAGGGAGAAAGAACAGAGAGGAACAGTATAAAGGGTTGTAAAAGATGAATCTCTATATAAGCCCACTGGCTTAAAAGCCCCTAAGTCCTAATATCACCAATAAAACATATAACAAGTATAGATTCAGACAGAAAATCTAATATCTAAGGGGCGTGCATAAGTGCACAAAAGTGCCTAGCGTTCCTGTCCTATTGTTTTTCTTTCATTATATGTGTTTATATATAATGTTGTGACAAAATAAATAAATAAAATATATAATCGGGTCTAGTAGGACTTTCTCGGTGTCTACCCAACCATTAGAAAAACTCTGATCTGAAATGAGCATTCTCTTTGCATAGCAGTGCTACCAATATTCCAATATTTGAGGGTCTGCCACAAAGAAGAGGGGGTCAACCTATTCTCCAAAGCACCTTGAAAGCAGGACAAGAAACACTGGATGGAAACTAATCAAGGAGAGAAGCAACCTAGAACTAAGGAGAAATTTCCTGACAGTGAGAACAATTGATCAGTGGAACAACTTGCCTCCAGAAGTTGTGGATGCTCCAACATTGGAAGTTTTTAAGAAGAGATTGGGCAACCATTTGTCTGAAATGGTAGAAGGTTTCCTGTTTGTGCAGGGGGTTGGACCAGAAGACATCCAAGGTCCTTTCTGACTTTGTTATTCTGTCATATTGCCGGACCATCACGAGGCCTTTACAAATCTGAGACATGAACTGTATATCGCTCAATTTGTGCTATATATAATTCTAGAGGAAAGCTGAGTTGTTCTGCAGCACTTCCTCAACAGCTAAAGCAGTGGTTCTCAACCTTTATAGTGCTGCGACCACTTTAATACAATTCCCCATGATATGGCGACCCCAACCGTAAAATTATTTTTTTTAGGCAGCAATCTAAGCGCGCCTCAGCAGCCGCAGAAAAGGAAAAAAAGCGGCAAACTGTTTTTTTTTAATTTATCGCGCCTTAAGCCATATTGGCTAGCGATCTGAACTGCTTGCGATTGCCTTGAGGATGGAGGCATTAAAGCGGAGACTCCTCCCCTATTAAGTTTATCGCGCCTGAAGCCAGATTAGGCTAGCGATTGGGAGTGATTGCGGCTGGCTTGAGAGGGAGACATCAGAGCAAAGATTTCTCTCTTTTTTATTTCATCGCGCCTGAAGCCGAATTCGCGATTCTTCGACTCGCAAGAATACTTCCCATATTTCCGATGGTCTTAGGCGACCCCTGGCAAATCGTCATTCAACCCCCAATGGGGTCGCAACCCACAGGTTGAGAACCGCTGAGCTAAAGGGTGGGGCGGCTTCTCATTGGTGGAAACTGTTATTTCATCTCCCCCCTCTTCCTCTCCCTTTTCAAAACATCTGGCATCATGGCATCTTGGTTTCTTTCTTTATCAAATAATGTCTGCCTTGTTTCCCCGTGTTCTAGCATGACAAGGGAAAAAATCAGAAGGGGATCCGGTTGCACCCCAGTTTTGGCACTGCCCCCCCTGGGCAGTAGAGCAGAAGTCCTCTCCAGGAAGTGGACAAAGCCAGAAGCTTTGCAAGTGAGGTCTTTGGTCCCTCTGTAGAGGAAGAGGTTGGACTTTCAGGTTCCTCCTCCACTTACCTCCTGGCACAGATGATGATAATATTTAGTTTGGAAATGAAAGAATAGAATAGAATAGAATAGAATAGAATAGAATAGAATAGAATAGAATAGAATAGAATAGAATAGAATAATGGAATGAATAGAATAGAATAGAATAGAATAGAATAGAATAGAATAGAATAGAATAGAATAGAATAATGGAATGAAGAAGAGAAGAGAAAAGAAGAGAATAATGGAATGAAGAATAGACTAGAATAGAATAGAACAGAACAGAATAGAATAATGGAATGAATAGAATAGAATAGAATAGAAAACAGAACAGAACAGAACAGAATAGAATAGAATAGAATAGAATAGAATAGAATAGAATAGAATAGAATAGAATAGAATAGAATAGAATAGAATAGAATAGAATAGAACAGAATAGAATAGAATAATGGAATGAAGAATAGACTAGACTAGACTAGACTAGAATAGAATAGAATAGAACAGAACAGAACAGAACAGAACAGAACAGAACAGAACAGAACAGAATAGAATAGAATAATGGAATGAAGAATAGAATAGAATAGAATAGAATAGAATAGAATAGAATAGAATAGAACAGAACAGAACAGAACAGAATAATGGAATGAAGAATAGAATAGAATAGAATAGAATAGAATAGAATAGAATAGAATAGAACAGAACAGAACAGAACAGAACAGAACAGAACAGAATAGAATAATGGAATGAAGACTAGACTAGACTAGACTAGACTAGACTAGACTAGACTAGACTAGAATAGAATAGAATAATGGAATGAAGAATAGAATAGAATAGAATAGAATAGAATAGAATAAAATAGAATAGAATAATGGAATGAAGAATAGCATAGCATAGCATAGCATAGCATAGCATAGCATAGCATAGCATAGCATAGAATAGAATAGAATAGAATAGAATAGAATAGAATAGAATAGAGTAGAATAGAATAATGGGAATAGCATAGCATAGCATAGCATGGAATAATGGGAATAGAATGGAATAGAATAATGGAAATAGAATAGAATACAAATAGAATAGAATAGAATAGAATAGAATAGAATAGAATAGAATAGAATAGAATAGAATAGAATAGAATAGAATAGAATATCAAGAATCATAAGGTACAATACTTAATGATAGTCATAGGGAACAAATAAGCAATCAAATCATATTAGGAAACAGTCAATATGAATCTTAAGGATACCAGCAGCAAGGTTACAGTCACACAGTCATAAGTGGAAGGAGATGGGTGATGGGAACGATGAGAAGATTAATAGTAGTGCAGACTTAGTAAATAGTTTGATAGTGTTGAGGGAATTATTTATTTAGTAGAGCAATGGTGTTCGGGAAGGAACTGTTCTTGTGTCTAGTTGTTCTGGTATGCAGTTGTTCTATAGCGTCGTTTTGAGGGTAGGAGTTGAAACAGTTGATGTCCAGGATGTGAGGGATCTGTAAATATTTTCACAGCCCTCTTTTTGACTGGTGCAGCATAGAGGTCTTCAATGCCTGTAAGAAAACAACCAAGCTCAGAGAACACCAAAGATCCTCCCCCTCCTCCAGGGATGGGATTCAATTTTTATACTACCGGTTCTTTGGGCGTGGTTTGGTGGGTGTCGCATGGCTTGGTGGGCGTGGCAGGGGAAGGATACTGTAAAATCTCCATTTCTTCCCAATCAGCTGGGACTCGGGAGGCAGAGAATAGAATAATGGAATGAAGAAGAGAATAGAATAGAAGAGAATAATGGAATGAAGAATAGAATAGAATAGAATAGAATAGAACAGAATAGAACAGAACAGAACAGAACAGAACAGAATAGAATAATGGAATGAAGACTAGACTAGACTAGATTAGATTAGACTAGACTAGACTAGACTAGACTAGAATAGAATAGAATAGAATAGAATAATGGAATGAAGAATAGAATAGAATAGAATAGAATAGAATAGAATAGAATAATGGAATGAAGAATAGAATAGCATAGCATAGCATAGCATAGCATAGCATAGCATAGCATAGCATAGCATAGCATAGAATAGAATAGAATAGAATAGAATAATGGAATGAAGAATAGAATAGAATAGAATAGAATAATGGAAAGAAGAATAGCATAGCATAGCATAGCATAGCATAGCATAGCATAGAATAGAATAGAATAGAATAATGGAATGAAGAATAGAATAGAATAGAATAGAATAGAATAGAATAGAATAGAATAGAATAATGGAATGAAGAATAGAATAGAATAGAATAGAATAGAATAGAATAGAATAGAATAGAATAGAATAGAAAGAATAGAATTCTTTATTGGCCAAGTGTAATTGGACACACAAGGAATTTGTCTTTGGTGCATACACTCTCAGTGTATATAAAAAAAAAGATACATTCAAGAATCATAAGGTACAATACTTAATGATAGTCATAGGGAACAAATAAGCAATCAAATCATATTAGGAAACAGTCAATATGAATCTTAAGGATACCAGCAGCAAGGTTACAGTCACACAGTCATAAGTGGAAGGAGATGGGTGATGGGAACGATGAGAAGATTAATAGTAGTGCAGACTTAGTAAATAGTTTGATAGTGTTGAGGGAATTATTTATTTAGTAGAGCGATGGTGTTCGGGAAGGAACTGTTCTTGTGTCTAGTTGTTCTGGTATGCAGTTGTTCTATAGCGTCGTTTTGAGGGTAGGAGTTGAAACAGTTGATGTCCAGGGTGTGAGGGATCTGTAAATATTTTCACAGCCCTCTTTTTGACTGGTGCAGCATAGAGGTCTTCAATGCCTGTAAGAAAACAACCAAGCTCAGAGAACACCAAAGATCCTCCCCCTCCTCCAGGGATGGGATTCAATTTTTATACTACCGGTTCTTTGGGCGTGGTTTGGTGGGTGTCGCATGGCTTGGTGGGCGTGGCAGGGGAAGGATACTGTAAAATCTCCATTTCTTCCCAATCAGCTGGGACTCGGGAGGCAGAGAATAGATGGGGGTCGTGCCAGTCAGAATTTTTACTACCGGTTCTCCGAACTACTCAAAATTTCTGCTACCGGTTCTCCAGAATTGGTCAGAACCTGCTGAAACCCACCTCTGCCATCCTCCGCCTCCCCCTCCTTCATTTGGCAAGCTAATGTGACTTGTCAACATTTATGGATTATTCCCTGAGATAACTGTTTTCTTACGCTTATTAGCACTGATCCAAGAATAATTTTATAAACCTGCCTGAAATCTCATACTATTGACTCATCTCATAAAATGTCAATTGCACACTTCAGAGAGTTGTTCACTTCTGAAATTATTTACTTGTTTATTTATTCCATCACTTATGCTTTATTGCTTGAATAGATTCCAAGCAACCTCCAATAAACCCTCCAAAGAAAATAACCATCAAAGCCAAAAGCCAAAACAGAATAATAATAAAAAAATCACTTAAAATATAACTTTATCATTTAAAAATTAACTACATCAGCCCTTGAAACATAGGCAAAAGGCAGATGTGGGAAAAGGCAGATTTTTGCAGTTTTCCCAAAAAATGAAACAAAACAACAGAACACGGTAAGAAGTTTGATATGGGCGGCTAGATCTCAAGGGGGAAACTATTTTACAATACACAATAGAAATCAAATCAATAGATTCAAACAGGAATGGCTCCCTTACATAAGACATATTCTACAGCAAGGCGAGCTAAGATTGTGAATTTTGAAGAAAAGAGGGAAGTTGGTTAAGAACAAATGACTCAAATAAATGTAAGCAATAAAGTTTAAGCCAAGTAGAAACATCTAAGTAGTTGCAACTTGGGAGAAAAATAATGCAAGGAAGGAGAAGAGTGTGGTACTATGTATTTTTTTCCTTGTGCTGTAATCTTCCTTGTTCCTTGCTTCTCTTTTTTGATCTTTCATATTGGTTCAACGTTTAAACAATAATGAAGTTAAAATTAACCCATTTCACACAACTGAAACAGCTGCAGAAAAGATCTACTGCCCGGATCTTGAGGAGGCAGGGACCCGGCATTTCCCAGTCCTGGTTTAATTGCAAAAGATGGGCAGACTCTATTTGGAGAAGAGAGTCCAGAAGGAAATCTGGGTCAAAGCCATGTAAGACTTCCTAAATAACAGCTAGCACTTTGAATTCTGCTGGGAAATATATAGCCAGCTAATGCAGTGCACAGAATGCATTGTAAAATTGCGGAAACAGTTATATCTTCTTACCCATTACCAAGCCAGCAGTTGCATTTGACACTAAGGGAAGTTTTTTTGAATGATTATGAAAGGCAGCTTCAAGAATATATTGCAATAGCCTAACCACCCTGCCCCAATGGAGAATTGGATTGAAAAAATGATGGAACTGGCAGAGATGACGAAGGTGACTCCATGAATTAGGGACAAGAATGTAAACAGTTTTACAGTTATTTGGAAACCGTTTTTGGACTTTTTGCATGAAAGAGAGAGAGAGAGAAAAGAAACTTTGGGTTTTGACAATTAAGCGGGTTACTGTTATAGAAATGGCTGGTGGATCTTGACCAGTGGCATAGCTAAAAAGTTGACATTATAATTTTGCTATGTATTTGCTACACCAAATTTCTTTCTTACTATTTCTTCTTCCCCCTTCCCTCCTCTATTCACTCTATCCCCTTTTCTTTTCAATTTGTCCATTATCTTTATTTCTATTTTATATTTTAAAAATATTTAAATACACACATGCACACATACATTGCAATAGACCAGCGTGAAAACTATGAGAACACCACTTACTGTTCCCAAAACACTTTTTCAAATAACTTTAGATGTTAACATTATCACCTGAACCCTTGTGAAATGTGATAGTCTATTTTTTTTATTTATTTATTTTGTCACACAGTATATATAAGTATAAGCATGAAATAACTATACGATATATAAGCATATATATAAGCATAAGCATGAAATAACTATATGAATTGGATATAACGAAAGGAAACAATAGGACAGGAATGGTAGGCATGCTTGTGCTCTTATGCACGCCCCTTACAGACCTCTTAGGAAAGGGGTGAGGTCAATAGTAGACAGTTTTTGGTTGAAGCTTTGGGGATTTTGGGGAGAGACCACAGAGTCAGGTAGTGTATTCCAAGCATTAACAACTCTGTTACTGAAGTCATATTTTCTGCAACCAAGATTGGAGCGGTTAACATTAAGTTTAAATCTATTGTTTGCTCTAGTATTGTTGCGATTGAAGCTGAAGTAGTCTTCGACAGGAAGGACATTGTAATAGATGATTCTATGAGTTAAACTCAGGTCATGTCGAAGGCGGCGGAGTTCTAAATTTTCTAATCCCAGGATTTCAAGTCTGGTGGCATAAGGTATTTTGTTGTATTCAGAGGAGTGGAGAACTCTTCTTGTAAAATATTTCTGGACATATTCAATTGTATTGATGTCAGAAATGTGGTATGGGTTCCAACAGTCGAGCTGTATTCAAGAATTGGTCTAGCAAATGTTTTATATGCTCTGGTTAGTAGTGTAGTGTTTTTGGAGAAGAAGCTACGTAAGATTAGGTTTACAACTCTTAAAAAGTCTCATGAGATTTGGATCATCATCCACAAATTATTTAATCCTATGGATGCCAACGGAGCCCTCATTACTGCTTGGAGCCCACTGGTACCATTTTGCTGGATATATCTGATTATTAACCCCCAAGCAGGTAGGGTTTGGGGGGAAACTCCAAGGGAAGCTAAATCTCACCTGGGCTCCAGGACACATCTGCAAAACAAGCTTTGTGTCAGCCTTGAAGCCGACTGAGACCATTTTGAGGCTCAGTTGGCATCATAGTGCGTTTCCCCCTCGACCACAAGTGGTTTTGTGGCTGCCCGATCTACCAGCCTGATCTGGGAGCCTACCACCGGCTTTAACAAGCTGCTGTGGAAGACCGGATGCATTTACCTTAGCAAGCAGGGTGTGTGTGTGTCTAAGCTGTTCCGTGTCAGTGTTGATTACTTTCATTTTTGTTTTCTGTGGGTATGTTACTTGGAACCCTGGCATTTTGTGCGTGTGAAGATGGTATGCAGGTAATATGGAGGTTCACAGTCAGTCTCTTGGTTTACCAGTGCTGCGTTCTGAGCTGACTCTAATATGGGAATGCTAACAACTCTCAAGTGTATCTTACAAGGAAAAGTATAGCTGTACAGATGTGCAGCGAATTTAAATGAAGTAAATAATAAATAAATAATAAGAGTAAAACTGTAGGACTCACGGGAAAAGAAACAGCCTTTGTAATAACAAGGAAAGACATAGAAATGCACTAGGTGTGATTCTTGATACAAGAACTGGAATGCTATGAATAGAATCTCTTTTTCCTCCTCTAGAATTGTTAAAGGATGATACGGTATACTTATCACATTCTAAAAATCAAGTTTTCTCACTCACCCTAAGACCTTCCTCAGAGGAAATGCCCTATTAATAGTTTTCCTTTTCCTTAACGTTCATTTTACTGTTTTTAACACTAAAGAATTTTCTTCAACCCTGCCTTGGCGAAACTGATTTACTGTCATGACTGAATCATGGTGACATGAGTCAACATTGAGTTGAAGGCACGGACACCTTAATACGCAAAGGATACCAATTTGGATAGTACTGTTGTAGACTCCAGGGATCAATGGCTCAGTGGTTATGGATGCTGAGCTTGTTAGCTGGAAAAAGGGTTTGAGACCTGAGAACTGCACAACAGGGTGAGTTCCCGTTCCTTGCCTCAGCTTCTGCCCACCTAGAACTTAGAATAGCTTTATGGTCACTTTGAATGTATACTAATCGACATAAATTAAAATGAAATTTCGTTGCATACAGCTCTCAAGGGGTCACCAGCTCCAATATACACTATGTGATATATATATAAAACTATGCATATACTTGCATATATTATATGACCCAGAGGAGCAACAGAGTCTAGTTCGGATGTATACATGTACATGGTGAGAAAAACGAATCTTGTGAGTTTACCAAGCGGATGGCATAGGGGATAAAGCTGTTAGAGAATCTGGTAGCCCTGCTAGAAATACTTTGAAACCAATGGGAGCAACAGAAACAGACCATGAGTGGGTGTGTGGGATCTCTAACAATGCGTTGAGCTCTTAGCACAGAGCGCTTATGAGCAGTATCCTGAATAATGGGAATCGAGCTTCCTATAATCTTCTCGGCTGTCCCTACCACTCTCTGTGTGGACTTTCTATCTGAGGCACTGTTGCCACCAAACCAAGCAATGATGCAGTTTGTTTAAATGCTCTCAATCATGCCTTTGTACAAAGTGGACAGGACAGAAGGAGAAAGATGTGCTCTCCTCATCTGACACAGGAAATGCAGATGCTGGTTTGCACATTTCACTACGGAGAGACCAGTTCAGATTGTTAGTTATCTGCACCACCAGATACTTAATACTGTTGACCACCTCTACAGCTGCATCCTTGATCCTGAGTGGAGTATGAACATCCTGGCTTTTTCTGAAACCTACAATAATCTCCTAAAATCTAGCAATTTAAAAGCATGCAAATGTGAATAGATTAATAGATACCACTTTGGTGGCAAGGTAGCAGCGTTCTGTGGCCACAGGACCAACAGAAGTATCTTCAGACAATACTGGCTCCCTTGGCCAGGAAATGAAGATGAGTACCAGGCCCTAGAGTCAGACACGACTGGACAGGGAAACCTTTATTTAGACCACAATTAGGAAGAATATGGGAACAACCAAAGGCATCACAACCAATGAATAATTGCTCTTGAACAGTTGACATTTCAAGGATTGTTGTGTGAGTTGCACCTTGAGGACATCATGTGAGGAGAGGAAGTCAAGTGCCGGGAATTCCCTAGCAAGAGCAGCACTGGAAAGAAATCTCCAACATCCAGACCATTCATCATACAGATGCACAAGAGTACTTTTGAACTACAATTTCAATTCTAAATTAAGGAAGGCATGGGCTGGTCACTTCTAAAATGTTGCACTTTGCAGATTATCCAGTGGACAAGCCAACCCACCCAATTAAAAAAGGAAAAGAAACATGGTTGCAGAAGTCCAAGTTCCTTGATCTCTTGCAGTTAAAACAGACTGAGGGGCAAACAAAGACCAGATGGACCAAGATGGAGGACCAGATGGACCAAGAAACTGGCAGAACTAATTGAACTAAGAACTAAGGAGAAATTTCCTGACAGTGAGAGCAATCTATCAGTGGAATGGCTTGTCTTCAGATGTTGTGGGTGCTCCATCACTGGAGACTTTTAAGAAGAGACTGGACATCCATTTGTCTGGAATGGTATAGGGTAACCTGCTTGAGCAAAGGGTTGAACTAGAAGACCTCCAACATCCTTTCCAACTCCAATGATGATGATGAAGTAATTGGATCCCAAGAATTGTCACCATGGAACGTATCATTTCAGGCCCACTTCTTGACTGTCTGTCAATGCCTCTTACAATGCTTACACACACAATGTCTGCAGGCAGAATAAGCGGGAAAACACCACATCCAGGACACAACAGCTTAAGCCTTCTTTGGGCAGACTCAGCTGTGCAAGAAGATTAAGATACAATTGGTGTCACACAGACATGTGCTTGAGAATAGATTACTGGGCCGTCCTTACACCAGGGCAAGGAATTTGTGTGGATTTTCCCCAGATTCTTTTGGGACAATCACTTTCCCTCAAGACCAATTTGGTTTACAGCAGGGGTTTCCAACCTTGGCAACTTTAAGACTTGTGGACTTCAACTCCCAGAGTTCCTCAGACTCTGGGAGTTGAAGTCCACAAGTCTTAAAGTTGCCAAGGTTGGAGACCCCTGGTTTATAGGATTACATAGTACATAAAATTATTTGCTACAATGTCCTACCTGTCAATGACTATTTCAGCTTCAACTGCAACAATACACCAGCACACAATCGATACAAATTTAAGGTAAACAGCTCCAAACTCGATTGCAGAAAATACGACTTCAGCAACAGAGTGGTCAATGCCTACAAATGAACTACCTGACTCTGTGGTTTCTTCCCCAAACCCCCAAAACTTTAACCTTAGACTCTCTACTGTTGACCTCCCTCCATTCCTAAGTGGTCTGTAAGGGGTGTGCATAAGCGCACCAACGTGCCTACCGTCCCTGTCTTAATGTCCCCATTTATTCGTAACCATCTCATGTTTATACATTTCATGTATTCACAATCATGTTTATACTTTTATCTGTAATCTTATATATGCTTGGCAAAATAAATAAAAATAAAATAAAAAATCATTTGTCTGCTATGATACAGGGCTTCCTGTTTGAGCAGGGGATTGGTGTAGAAGACCTCTAAGGTCCCTTCCAACTCTGTTATTCTGTTAAGTAATAGAATAGAATTTATTGGCCAAGTGTGATTGGACACACAAGGAATTTGTCTTGGTGCATATGCTCTCAGTGTACATAAAAGAAAAGATACGTTCATCAAGGTACAACATTTACAACACAATTGATGATCAATATATCAATATAAATCATAAGGATTGCCAGCAACAAGTTATAGTCATACAGTCATAAGTGGAAAGAGATCGGTGATGGGAACTATGAAACGATTAATAGTAGTGCAGATTCAGTAAATAGTCTGACAGTGTTGAGGGAATTATTTGTTTAGCAGAGTGATGGCCTTCGGGAAAAAACTGTTCTTGTGTCTAGTTGTTCTGGTGTGCAGTGCTCTGTAGTGTCGTTTTGAGGGTAGGAGTTGAAACAGTTTATGTCCAGGATGCGAGGGATCTGCAAATATTTTCACGGCCCTCTTCTTGATTCGTGCAGTATATAGGTCCTCAATGGAAGGCAGGTTGGTAGCAATTGTTTTTTCTGCAGTTCTAATTATCCTCTGAAGTCTGTGTTTTTCTTGTTGGGTTGCAGAACCGAATCAGACAGTTATAGAGGTGCAACTGCTTACAACTGGGCTTTCTCAGGAAAAGCCCACCACCATCTTTGGAGAGTCACTTTAACGGTAGGTAAGTCTGACATTCACTCCAAATTCTTGTTGACAACAACAAAGACTATTTAAAAAAAACAAAACCAAACATCCCCATCTCCTTTAACTACAAGTAGTCCTCAACTTAACAACCATTCATTTAGTTATAGAATATTTATTGAATAGAATAAAGGAGTTGAAAGGGACCTTGGTGGTCCTCTAGTTCAACCCCTTGCTCAGGCAGGAAACCCTATCCCACTGAAGACAAATGGTTGTCCAATCTCTTCTTAAAAACTTTCAGTTTTGGAGTATTCCCAACTTCTGGAGGCAAGTTGTTCCACTGATTAATTGTTCTAACTGTCAGGAAATTTCTCCTTAGTTCTAAGTTCAAGCTTCTCTCCTTGATTAGTTTCCACCCATTGCTTTTGTCCTGCCCTCAGGTGCTTTGGAGAATAGTTTGACTCCCTCTTCTTTGTGGCAGCCCCTGAGATATTGGAACACTGCTATCATGTCACCCCTAGTCCTTCTTTTCATTAAATTAGACATACCCAATTCCAGCAACCGCTGTATATATGTTTTAGCCTCCAGTCCTCTAATCAACTTCGTAGTGACAGTTCAAAGTTGCAATGATGCCTACAATCAGTCCTTGCACTTATGATAGTCACACTGACTTCACCGTTGTGTGATCAAACGTTGGGCACTTGAGAACACAATTGTAGCACCCTGAGGTCATGTAAATGCTATGTGCGACCTTCCCAATGGGCTTCTGATAACTAAATCAATGGGGAAGGTGGTTTTGCTTAATGGCCACACGATTCACTTAACAATTGCAGTGAATTTACTTGACAGCCATGGCAAAAAAAAAAGGTAAATAGGGCATGATTCACTTAAAAACCACCCTGGTTAGCAATGGAAATTCTGGTCCCAATTGTGGTCAAAAGTCAAGGACTACCTGTCTTTGTTTAAATTTCTTAGTGACATTTTAGCACATTGTGTCTTTATTCTTTTAAGCCCCTCTAATTTAGTACTCTCTCAACTGATGATCTTAATTAATCCCTTTATTTGGATGAATTTGTTTCTATGCTTTTTATGATGAGTCACCCTGAAAGTTGCTGCAGAAGTAGATAAATCAATATTCAGTGAAAACTATATCCGTAGAATACCACAAAAGTCTAATTAACTGCATCTGCTACGTTAAAATATCTACTCATCTTTGTGTTTTGCAAAGAGCGCACCACCCCTTCCCACAAAGTGGCTAAACAAAGGCCTAAAATTTAGGCAACTTGAAAGCACTTGAAAAATGTAAACTTAAAGATTCTAATTGGAACAAATAGCATCATTTAGAGCATTAAATAGAAAAATCCTTGGTCCTAGACTACTACTAGAGTCTAGGAGTTGCCTATTGGGGAGATGGGTGGCATATAAATGTATTAAATAAATAAAATTAGAGAACACATCTGGTCTTAGTTATTACTGGAAATTGTTTACTGGAAAACAATGGCTCAAGTATGATGAAAGGAGCTGAAAACAACTTGATGACACTCCATCCATCCAACCAACCCACCTGCCCATCCATCCATCCATCATCCATCATCCATCCATCCATCCATTCATCATCCATCCACCCAACCATCCAATCAGCTAAATCCTAAATCCTAAAAAGCCACTGTTTGGAACAAACTGATTTAATCAGGATAAAATCCAGAAAACTGATTTTGATGTGGAGAATCTTGGCCCAGCACAGATCCTTACATTTGTTATTCCTTCATTTGTAAAGCTCTTTGTGGGATTTTCTTTCTTTACATGCCAAAGTAACCTGTTTAGCGTTGCTGTGATCATATTCCTCAGTTTGGGGACAAAGTGACAGAAGAAGATGTTCTCCTTTCAAAGGCAGAAGGACTTGGGAAGACCATAGATGGAACACAATCCTTCCATGGACATTTGCCAGAATATGGGAGACCTCGGAATCGGGTAGAAAATAAAACTCCAATGCCATTCAGACATTCAGCTGGGAGATTGGAAAAGCGATTTTGCTATCATTTGTACATTGCTGTCTCCATTTTTTTGATAAGCAGAAGTCCAGCCAGATGGTGTGGAGCAACGAACTCCTTTCCAAACTAATCTTAACTAAGCTTTTCACCCCATGAAATTAATCTTAACTCATCCAGTGCAAGATAAATGGAGAGTCTTTGCATTTTTGGAACTCAGAAATGCAAATATCTCTTTCGTGATTGAGAATGTAGTTTGGAGGCCTCAAAGAAAATTTATTTTGTGTTTCTTGGCCTTGAGATGAGAAACCGAAATCTTGGAATCTTATTTTTAATCTTGAAAAATCAGCTTTACAGGAAACTCCTCAGTTGCTAAACTTATGCCACATACAATAAATGAGCAAATGCCAAGATGTTTGGAGAGGAAAGAATGGGTGCAATACCAAGATACATGCTTTGGAATTTTTTTTAAAAAAATCTGTTGCTGTTCTTTATGGGAAATGTCAGGAAGTTTAGCAGGAAACTTCAGCCCCTCTGGAGTCTCATCAGCCTAATTTGTTCTTCAAAATGCTTTTCCTCTTCTGTGTCCTCTTTATGATTGTTCTCATAAAGCCTTTTCTTTCCCCTTTTGGTACAGATTGTTTTCATTTTTGATTGTACGGCTGTTCGTCATGGGACAGAGCATGGCTCACCTTACATGACAGCTGAAATTATCTTCTGGAAGGGATTTGAACTCGCTTTTATTTTTTTCCTCCATCTGCTCCAGGAGCCTTGATTTAGCACGATTGCTCAGCGGTTAAAGACGCTGAACTGGTCAGCTGGAATGCTGACAGTGCCCAGGTTTGAGACCTGGGCACTGTCTCACTGTCCACGCAACGGGGTGAGCTCCTGTTCCTTGCTCCAGAGCCTGCCAACCAGGGGTGGGTTCTACTTACTTTTATTACCAGTTTGCAACAGGAGAGCACAGGGTTCTGTGCATGCACAAATCATCAATTATGATGTCTGGGTGGGTGGGCAGAGCCTCCTGCCACTTTTACTACCGGTTCTATAGAACCGGACAGAACCAGGAGCAACCCATCGCTGCTGCCAACCTTGAAAGCAGGCAAATGCGAGTACATTAATAGGTACCACTTTGGTGGGAAGATAACAGTGTTCCTGTCAAGCACGAGGGAATTCAGGAGATTCAGGCAGTTCAAATAAGTATAAAGATTTATTACAAGCTTAAGCTCTCTACAAGAATCTGGTCAACTAACCATTAAGGGAAATGAACAGGAGATAAGAGAGGCATTCAAGTGGGCTGGATTTAGATCTCTTATGGGTACACAGGGACTCATGACTTATGATGCGTTTAACCCCTCCCTCAGGCTCATCTTGCTCATCTCCTACTGTTCCATGTGCTTCCAGCGTATTGTCATGCTGGCCACATGACCACAGAAATGTCTTTGGATAACATTGGTTAAGCAATAGAGATGAGTGCAGTGCTGCCCCCTAGAGTCAGAAATTGACTGGACAGGAGAAACCTTTATCTTATCTGCACGACTTCTGCTACTAAAGGGAAAAAAATGTTTTGATGTTTATTACAATGTAGTGCAATTAAAAAAAACCAATTTATTTCTACTGGTTTTCATTCAAACTAGACAACCTATGACGTGTTGGGTCATCCTTTGTCAATGTTTACTTGCCTAAAGAGATAAACAGAATGACCAAAGCTGGGTCAAAAAGCAAAGGGAGCAATTTTCGACTTGCTGCTGGCTTCTCCGTTGACTTTGCTTGGAGGAAACTACAATCACCCAACTGTGGCTCACAGTAGCTGCAATGCTACTACTTTGAGAAAACAGCTTCTCTGCAGATCCTTGAAATTTCAGTTCCACAGAAGTAACGGATGCCCGATTTTGTTTGCATTCTTTAAGTCAGACCATTGGAGGCATCTTGAGTCAAAAACTGTTGCTCTATGATGCACCGTTTTGGTTATCTGAAGGTTACAAACAGATTGGGCAGGTTTAATAAGATATAGATGAATGAAATTGAACTTGCTTTTGAAATTCCATGGAGTTGCTCCTTTTAATTTTCTTTTTAAAACAGAAGAGAATTTGGCCTGGAGCAGATGAGATTCGCAAAGCTTGGTGAATAATCTGTAATTTCCTTCCTTCCTTCCTTCCTTCCTTCCTTCCTTCCTTCCTTCCTTCCTTCCTTCCTTCCTTCCTTCCTTCCTTCCTTCCTTCCTTCCTTTTGAAAGATAAGCCAAATAACATGCCATTTTGGTAAAAATTAGTGCTGGAGCTACTTCCCTACCTCCTTAAACAACCAATTCAGTGGTGAAATCCACATTTTTTTACTCCTGGTTCTGTGGGCGTGGCTTGGTGGGCGTGATGTGGCTTGGTGGGCGTGGCAGGGGAACGATACTTCAAGATCTCCATTCTCACCCCATTCCTGCAAAATACTGCAAAATCTCCATTCCCTCCCCACTCTGGGGTCAGCCAAAGGTGGTATTTGCCGATTCTCAGAACTCCTCAAAATGTCCGCTACCACTTCTCCAGAACCTGTCAAAACCTGCTGGATTTTACCCCTGAACCAATTCTTATTAGTTTAATGGAGGGTGGTGATGGAATTACTTTAGAGAATTTACCTGGAATTATATTTCTGGTTGGAATATAATATTGTTCACATGGGTGACCAATAAGAACCAGGTAAAATATTCTCTTTCATTGTACAAGGGTGAGAACAATGGTTTGGGAATTTCACTTTCCCCTGCAGCTATTTGGAAAAAATCACTCACCCAGCATCTCTTGACTAGCATAGTTGGTGGAGAACTTCAGAAGGCTGATTGTGTCCAGCTAGGACTTAAAATGGCTCTGATTCCCACTCCAGATCTTGTATGAGCTTATGGGACCTGTGGCTGCAGTATTTGGGTCACAGGGTAGAAAAACACGGCAACATCTATGGAGGCTCTTTGAAGCCCCTTAATATGATTGATAATAGGGACACGGTGGCTCAGTGGCTGAGCTTGTCAAGTCGGCAATTCAGCGGTTCAAATACCTAGTGCCGCATAATGGGGCAAGCTCCCATTACTTGTCCCAGCTTCTGCCAACCTAGCAGTTCAAAAGCATGTAAAAAAGGCAAGTAGAAAAATAGGGACCACCTTTGGTGGGAAGGTAACACTGTTCCGTGCCCCTTTGGCATTTAGTCATGCCGGCCACATGACCACGGAGACGTCTTTGGACAGCACTGGCTCTTCGGCTTTGAAACGGAGATAAGCACCCACCCCCTAGAGTTGGGAACGACTAGCGCATATGTGCAAGGGGAACCTTTACCTTTACTTTTAATATGATTGATGCAAGTGCCTGTACTATTCCCGCATAACCTGAGCCCTTACAAAGGGTAAGGGATTGGACTGGATGACCTACAAGGTTCCTTCCATCTCTGTTAGTCCGTTAATTCTGTTAAAGCAGATCACAGTGACACCTGCAAAAGCCAACAGTGTAAGAGTACGGAAGGCTTCTAAGAACTGCTTGTCATTCATATGGCCTGGCTAGCTGGATGCCCAGATGTGTTTTACTGATTTAAAGTTTTAGATGTGTGGAGTTGTAAGAGACCAGCCGGATCATCTTGTCCCATTTCTGCATTATGTAGGGAACTTCAAAGGTGACACTTTTACCTCCCCTTCCTGCCATATCACGAAAGGACATGTATGTGGCCTTCCGGGTGCGCTTCAAGGTTCTGGTGACTATCTTCAAAGCGCTCCATGGCATAGGGCCGGGATACTTACGGGACCGTCTACTGCTACCGAATACCTCTCACCGACCCGTGCGCTCTCACAGAGAGGGACTCCTCGGGGTGCCGTCGGCCAGACAGTGCCGGCTGGCGACACCCAGGGGAAGGGCCTTCTCTGTGGGGGCCCCCACCCTCTGGAACGAGCTTCCCCCAGGACTTCGCCAACTTCCTGACCTCCGAACCTTTCGCCGCGAGCTTAAGACACATCTATTTATCTGCGCAGGACTGGACTAGATTTTAAATTTGAATTGGTTTTAATGGGGATTTTATTATTTTTATTGTCATTTTTAATTATTCGGCCATTTATAATAAGTTTTTTAATGGATGTTTTATTTGTATTTATATGTATATTTTATTCGGCTGTGAACCGCCCTGAGTCCCTAGGGAGATAGGGCGGTATAAAAATATGAAAAATAAATAAATAAATAAATAAATAAATGTGTGGTAGCCAACAAAGATATTGCTCATGTCTAAGGGGTCTTTGGTGTTCTCTGAGCTTGTTTGTTTTCTTGCAGAGAATTTATTACCTAAACTAGGTAACGTCATCAGTCCTGGATTAGCACTGATGATGTTACCTAGTAATGAACCATCTGCAAGAAAACAACCAAGCTCAGAGAGCACCAAGGACCCTACAATCTTCCGCCTCCTCCTCTCTGCAAACCCCACTCCCTTCTAGCACTGATGATGCTACTTAATTGGGTAATGAAACATCTGCAACAAAACAAAACACTAAGGACCCCTCATTTCAACCCTGAGCTACAAGTATGCTCACGTCTTCTTTGGTTGTCAACTATATACCCTTGTTAGGCTTAGAGCAGGTGTCAAACTCAAGGCCCGTAGGCCTGATGGGGTTGGATCCAGCCCACAGGGCCATCCTGGAAAATGTAAGGGGCCAGCCTGTGTCGCTTCGGCCCTGTCTACCCAATGTGAAGAGGAAACATGCCAGCAGTTTGGGGAGTGGTGTCAAGCTGGCCACACCCACCTAGCTGGCCGTGCCCACTCAGCCAGCCACACCCAGTAAGTGGCGTCAAGCTGGTCACGCCCACCTAGTCAGCCACACCCACCTGCCCCCCCTCAAGGTCAATAACCCTAACCCTAACTCTGATGTGGCCCTCAATGAAATTGAGTTTGACACCCCGGCTTACAGACTTAAAGTCCCTATTTGAAAGAACAGCCCCCAGGACTTGAATCACAGATTGGTCTATTTGCTCCTGAGTTCTAATCTATACATCATGAGCAGAACTGCTGAGTTTTGAGTTAAGGCTGTTGACCTAAGAACCCGTTACATTGAATAGATTGGGGTATCCTGTAAGGGTCATGTATTTACGTATCTGAACGTTGATTCCTTGCATTGATCATGTATATATTTTATCGCTGTATTTTCTTTCATCTATTTTATCTTGGGATTAAAATCCCATATTTTATTTTTATTTTTCATTTTGATATGGTTAGAAGACTAATCAATTATCCATCCATCCATCCACCCATCCACCCACCCACTGACCCATCCATCCATCCATCCATCCATCCATCCATCCATCCACTTATTCAGCCACCCAGTCACCAATTTATTCATCCATGCACCCACCCACCCACCCACCCACTCATCCATCCATCCATCCATCCATCCATCCATCCATCCATCCATCCATCCACTTATTCAGCCACCCAGCCACCAACTTATTCATCCATGCACCCACCCACTCACCCACCCATCCATCCAGAAACCCACCCACGCACTCATCCATCCGTCCATCCATCCATCCATCCATCCATCCACTCACCCACCCACCCATCCATCCCCTCTTTAAAACTTCCAGAGATGAAGAATGCATGTTCTGTAAAGGAAGCTATTCTATTGTTGTCACAGTCTCATCAACAAGAAGCTTTTGCTTATGGGCTCTAGAAGATTCCACAACTGCTTCTTCTGTTGAAGGAAGCTTCCGTTGAAGCTTTTCCTTCTGCTGAGACAAGTGCTTATAAACCCACCCCAACCGCAAAGGATCCGGGCAGTGTACAATGGGAAAACAATTTAGCAGAGGAAAAACATAATAACAAAATCCAATCTGAATCCCAAGATGATAATAAAATCCAATCCAAAGCTCAATCACTCATTTGGGGCCAAAAGCTCACTGCAATATTAATAATAATAATAATAATTTCACTAGTTGCAGAATCTCAATTAGGCAGAAGCCGTAAATACTGGTTTCTGGAGGACAGCATTACACAAAATTTTATAGTACCCATAGGGCTGATTTTTCTCCCTATGGGGCAGTACGCATTGCTGCAGCTCTCTTGGCTGCATACTTCACTTCTGGGGTGTCACCACAATTGAATCAAGCAAAAGAGGGAACTGATCCAATGCACAGGTACCAGAGGTTGGTTTCAGCAGGTTCAGACAGTTCTGGAGAACCGGTAGCCGAAATTTTGAGTAGTTCAGAGAACCGCTAAATACCACCTCTGACTGGCCCCTCCATCTATTCTCAGCCTCCGGAATCCCAGCTGATCAGAAGGAAATGGGGATTTTGCAATGTCCTTCCCCTGCAGTGGGGAGGGAATGGGGATTTTACAATATCCTTCCCCTGCCACGCCCACCAAGCCATGCCCACCAAGCCACGCCCACAGAACTGGTAGTAAAAAAATTTGAATCCCACCACTGAATTTTTAGGTACATAGATCAATCTACCAAACAGTGGTACCAGGAAAGGAAGTCCCATAAAGAGCAGAACCAAACTCCTCACAGCCAGCTAAACAATCATACTTGGATATCCATATCCTATTTCCTAGGAAAAACAGTTGGACTTTATGCTTGAGTGCACATCAATGTATGTGAACGTGTTAGACCAAATCTAATATTGGTGCACACAGGTGAAAAAATTGCTAATTTTTATTTTAAAATAGTCTTGTCAAGACATTCCCAGATAAGATCACCTATATCTCATCTAGGTGAACCATGCATCCTGCTTTAAAAAAGATCTTTTATACCTAGGCTCATAAGAAGAAAGAGGAGGAGGAGGAGGAGGAGGAGGAGAAGGAGAAGGAGAAGGAAAAGAAGGAGAAGGAGAAGGAGGAGAAGGAGAAGGAGAAGGAGAAGGAGAAGGAGAAAGAAGGGGCACTTTGAGACTAGCCATCAGCAAAGAGTCTATTAGTCTGTGGGAAATCAATGAAATTACAATTTTCCTTGCTAGAATTCGTATCTAGTTAAATTACAATATCACTGCATAAATATCATATAAATTCCTCCTTTTATAGATATGGGAGAGAGGCATCACTAACCACAACTGTTAAGAGTCTTAAATTATCTTTCCATGTTAGTCAATCTAGCTTCTTTGATCTTTCCAAAGAGGGACAATTTGTATTAACATTTAACTTTTTATATTTCCATCCCCTTCTCCTCCTTTCTCTTCTCCCCAGCATGTCCAATTTCACATGCACGTGCAATTTCTGTGGGAACACAATTTCCTTGTGACGCTATTTAAGTCATGTTGACCAAAAGGTCATCACTCTAAAAAAATTACATGCAAAATTTCCAATCACTGCATCGGAAGCAGCAAATCCCATTGCACAAGTATTGTGCATTATAACCACCAGCACTGTGTTTCCCAACATTCCACAATTTTCCCAAATGGAGTTGCTATGGCCTTTTTATTCTAGGACAAATGCTGGTAGTAAAAAAAACCCCAAAAAACCCCAAAACGATTACAGTAAATAAACCTGTGACATCACCATCAGAAAAGAGGAAACATGGCACAATTTGGAGAGAGAGATGGATAAGGATTTTCCCCCTATAAATTTGTTTATTGGTTCAACACTAAATATATTTAACTTCATGAATAAGATAAACCAAGTATCAAGAGTTTAAATTGCTATGCATTAAAAACTCTTCACTCAACAAATCATGTCTTTCTATCATCACCATTCCATCCCTCTTTTTTTTCATAATTTGGTTTGTTTTTTAAAAAATTCCCACTGCTTTGGAGCAGTGAATACTTTTGAGTTCCACAATCCGCAGCCTTGTTCTGGGTATAAAATATAACCTTTTGTTTATTTATTATTTATTTATTTGATTATTTGTATTCCACCTTTATTATTTTTACAAATAACTCAAAGCGGTGAGCAGGCAACACACTTCTGTTGGCCCCACAACAACAACTTGGGCTGAGAGAGTGGGACTGGCCCAAAGTTATCAAACTGGCTTCCATTGCTAAGATGGGACTTGAACTCGCAGCCTCCTTCTTTTTACCCTTTTACCTTAATCACTAGAACAAACTGTCTCTCATAATCTCACAATATAGCTTAGCATTTGGGTTGAATCCAGTCACTGCAGTTTATGGCTCAGTTCCTTGCCAAAGCCCATCAAATGTCGTGTACTCCAGGGGTCTCTGTCGTGTCCCACTCCTCCGCTGACGACCGGGTCAGGGAAATCCGAATCAGGCGTGCCTCTGCAGCTCTGCCAAAGTCCTAGCAAAGTTCTCAAGGCAGGCAGGAATAAAATAAAATAGAAATATAAATTAGAACAGAAGAGAAGAGAAGGGAAGGGAAGGGAATAGAATAGGAAATAGAAATAGGAATAGAATAAAATAGAATAGAAATAGAAATAGAAATAGAAATAGAAATATAGAATAGAATAGGAAATAGAAATAGAAATAGAAGAATAGAATAGAATAGAATAGAATAGAATAGAATAGAATAGAATAGAATAGAATAGAATAGAATAGGAAATAAAAATAGAAGAATGGAATAGAATAGGAAATAGAAATAGAATAGAATAGAATAGAATATAGAGTAGAGTAGAGTAGAATAGAGTAGAGTAGAATAGAACAGAACAGAACAGAACAGAACAGAACAGAACAGAACAGAATAGAATAACAGAGTTGGAAGGGACCTTGGAGGTCTTCTAGTCCAACCCCCTGCTTAGGCAGGAAACCCTACCCCACTTCAGACAAATGGTTATCCAACATCTTCTTAAAAACTTCCAGTGTTGGAGCACACCAAAAACTCCACAGTTCCACCCTGAGCTTCCAAAGTTGATTGGAACCACGTGTACATCTCTGACAATTTCCAATAGAGGGAAAACAGACAACGGGAAGCTTCTCACATCAATTAAGGTTATGGCATTGCAATCCCAGAGAAACTTCTCTCTGGGGAGCAATCTCAGTTCCAAGGAACTGATCAAAGTTACCTTAAAAAAGGGAGTAGTGGGAGTCTCCCCTTAAATTCCTTGACCCGAAATGAGAACTGTTAAAATAATAAACAGAACTCGTCAAATCTGGAGATGGACAGGTTGGTTTTCTTACATTGGAACTGGTATAGAGAAGACCAAACAAGATGGGCTGGAGATGGTGACGACATTTCTCTGCTTTCATTGGAAGAAGAGATTTAAGGACAGCCATGAAGCTTGGCACTCACTCCTTCCAATGTTCCCCAAATCATAATACAACTGCAGCTTTTCATGGAGAGGAAACTCTACTCTTCTTTCCCCTTCTGCCTGTTTTAATTTGAGGGCATCATGCTTCAAAAACCAGAGCATACAAAACAAAGAAGAGGGAGTCAAGTTATTCTCCAAAGCACCTGAAGGCAGGACAAGAAGCAATGGGTGGAAACTAATCAAGGAGAGAAGCAACTGTCAAGGAGAAATTTCCCGACAGTGAGAACAATTAATCAGTGGAACATCTTGCCTCCAGAAGTTGTGAATGCTCCAACATTGGAAATTTTTAAGAAAATGTTGGATAACCATTTGTCTGAAATGGTGTAGGATTTCCTGCCTGGGCAGGGGGTTGGACTAGAAGACCTCCAAGGTCCCTTCCAACTCTGTTATTATTATCATTATTATTTGCTAGACCAATTTTCGAATACAGCTCATCTGTCTGGAACCCACACTGCATATCGGACATTAATACAATTGAGCGTGTCCAGAAATATTTCACAAGAAGAGTTCTCCATTCCTCGGCTCACAACAAAATACTGTACCTTATGCCACCAGGCTTGAAATTTTGGGCTTAGAAAATTTAGAACTACGCCGCTTTCGGTATGACCTGAGCATAGCTCATAAAATCATCTGCTACAATGTCCTTCCTGTCAATGACTACTTCAGCTTCAACCACAACAATACACAAGCCCACAATAGATACAAACTTAAAGTGAACCGATCCAATCTCAATTGCAGAAAATATGACTTCAGTAACAGAGTTGTTAATGCCTGGAATGCACTACCTGACTCTGTGGTCCCATCCCCAAATCCCCAAAACTTTAACCTAAGACTGTCTACTGTTGACCTCACCCGATTCCTAAGAAGTCTGTAAGGGGTGTGCATAAGAGCACCAGCGTGCCTACCATCCCTTTCCTAATGTTCCCTTTAATTGTATTCATTTTATGTATTCAATTCATGCTTATACTTATATATATTATTTAATATGTACTCAACAAAATAAAGAAATAAAAATAAATAAATAAAAATGATTGCCACAAAAAAGTCATAAAATCTGCCTCCAAAACATAACAGCAGGCATCATGTACATTGAGGCCTACCTGTTTATGAAGGCTACAAAAAATCCATTTGGCTGCTCAGTCACTGAACTGGCTAGATGTTGACTCAATGACATTGTTGAGAGACATATCCATCTGGTTCAGTTCCAAGCCGGGAGAAAGGCCACTGGAGACAAAATGGAGGCTGGAGGCTGATTAGAAAGAGAGCCCATTTATTGATCAAGCAGAACCACCAAGCACATTTGATTCTGGGTAGCTGACCACATGGAGTTGAGAGAAGGTGGCTTTTATACTTTCTCTTGGGCTTTGCACTTGAGCTTCCTGTTCTTGTGCAAGAACATGTATTCTATTGTCTGTTGTCAGACTCCCATGGGGCCATGTGGGGTCATGTTTATCTGAGGTAAGTTTGGTTGAATATCCTTAGGAGATGGTAATGCAGTGAGCTCTGTGTCTTCTACTAGATAATCCTATTATGTCCTGGAGGGTCATGTCTTAATCACATCATCCTGGAGCTGAAGGTCTTTTGTCTTGTAGATAGGATGGCCCAGTCTTTCTTAATGGGCAACAAATATCTGCTGGGGGCAGGGAGCTGGGGCTGAGTTACTGTCTCCCTTTCTATTTCTCTTTTAGGGGAAATATAATATTCTGCCTTTTTAATATTTCCCAAAATGTTTCATTCTTCTAGGAGTGGGGTGGTGCTAACTTTGTACAACGTTATATATCAAAATCTGCATTTTTTTCCCCAAAGGAAAAAGTTTGCAATGGAAGGTAACTGGCTGGATTCACTCACACTTTCCAGAAAATTCCAGGAAGGGATGCTTCAAGCTGCTGAACGGCATATAAAAATTGACACTAATTTAAGATTATGCTGAAATTTGGAATAATCCCACTGGATTTGACCCTTCTTCAACAACCAAAAGAGAATAAGATCCATAGTAAAGCTAAATTGCGCTCAAGTGAAATCATATTATGATTGGCAGTAATGATCCAACTCAAGGGTATGTATAATATATTTTAAAAATGACCCTGATCAAGTTAGATTTCTTTTACTCTATATTTCTCTGGGTTTTTTTTGTACAGGAGAGATTGTACGTAAATCTTGTTAGCGCAACCAAGTGAACTAATTCAATGAGGCAAATGGGATCACTAAAGCATTTTCTTCTTCTTATTTCCTAAGAATCTCTCAGCACATCAGTTGATAAAAGTTTGAGGTTTTGCATGCCCAACAAACCCATCTCAGCTAGTTTGCAAGTAATAGCATTCTGGGGCCAGGAAACCTAAAGTCCAAGGCATTTACCAATTTAGGAGATTAGATTTGGAAAGTTGGGTAGAGATGTCTGCTATTCTGGAGTGCCTAAATAAATCATGTCAATGACAAAAAAATAATTGGCTAATGGAGCGACACTTTCCAGTGTCATGAACATAATGGTTTTTATGGAAGAAAATTACACAGTGAAACTTCTGCATTAAAAAAAAATACGTTTTCCCCCCCAAACCTAGTTCCTTTCCAATTTTAGGTATCCATGGCAATTCATCCATTGTCTGCTTGAATGTACACGAGAGTCTGCTGCTTGCTACATGCACCCCTTCTTTATCATACATGTATGTGGTTTTCCGCAGATGTCACTGACTGTGATAAACCAAGATAACTAAGACCAGCACAGCGGCTCTATTATCATTGGCATCTGTCAAGTCATCTTCTTTTACCAAAAACTTTAAGAACGGTTCTCAAATCACTGTCAAAAATATATATTTCTAATAATAAGGCCAAAAGTATTTGCCAGCATAATACATTGGCACAATACATAATGCATAATACACAGAGAGAATGCAAAATAATAAGGCTTTCCATGATGTTATTAAGTAACATCAATAAAAATTTAAAAAACGCACCAGATAACCCAAAACCTATGCAAATTTAACTTCCTATCACCCTCACGTGACATCTGTGTATAGGAGAGGCAGAGATTTTCAACTATCCTTTCAGAATAGAATAAAATAGGACCAAACAGTGGGTAACTATGTGAAATAGTGGATAGGCAGATAATAATGAGGAAGAGGAGGAAGACAAAGACTGGAAAACTACTAGAAATATAAAATAGATCCCTTGCCCCCTCAAGACCTAGATTTGAATAACCACAGACTTTTCCTCTTTTTGAACTAAATCACCTGAAATTACACAATTAAATTATTGAAAGCCTTAGGGAAAGAAATAAAACTGGATAATGTACTTGGTGGATAAGCTAAGTTAAAAACCAGGCAGTAAGTGGAATTCCCAATATAAAGAAATATTGAGGCTCCACATCTGGGAAGAGACAGTAAGTTAGAATCCTCATCATTATCTTTTAATGACCCTGTAATCCCTTGTGGGATGGAGTCTGGGCAACTGAATGGAGCTAGCGGAATGTTTAATGGCCAGATGCCCTTCCTGTCGCCAATGCGGAGTTTTGTTCAGCAAATATATTCTCATTGTGCCCACAGAGAGAAATATCTGCTTCTACCTAGGATCGAACTCACAGCCTCCTGATTGTGAGGTGAGAGCTCCATCTCTAGGCCACTGCACCACTTCAGACCAGTGGTGGGTTGCTCCCGGTTTGGTCCGGTTTTTGCAAACTGGTAGTAAAAGCAGCGGGAGGCTCTGCCCACCCGCCTGGACGTCATCCTGGTCAATCTGTGCATGTGCAGAAGTGCGCTCCCATTGCAAACCGGTAGTAAAGGTAAGTAGAACCCACCCCTGCTCCAGGCAGTAAGTTAGAATAGAACTAATAAAAGCCGATATTGCTAATAAATGAAAAGCCACAGTTTCTGACAGTTTGATACAAAAATACTATGAGCTTTATGAAACGAAAGAGAAGAGTGGATGAAGGGACAGATTTCCAGTGCCTAGACTGGGAAATGGCAGGTATGGGAGATGGGGGACTGGGTTGGCTGTCAAAAAATCAAAACAGCAGCTGCAATGTGCAATTGAAGACCCCACTCATTTTTATGCATGCGTGCTATTATTATTATTACTATTAATCTTCTCATCATTTTTATACACCAAGACCATATGCACCAAGACAAATTCCTTGTGTGTCCAATCACACTTGGCCAATAAAAAATTCTATTCTATTCTATTCTATTCTATTCTATTCTATTCTATTCTATTCTATTCTATTCTTCATTCCATTATTCTATTCTATTCTATTCTATTCTATTCTATTCTATTCTATTCTATTCTATTCTATTCTATTCTATTCTATTCTATTCTTCTACTCTACTCTACTCTACTCTACTCCTATTCTACTCTATTCTATTCTATTCTATTCTATTCTTCATTCCTTTATTCTTTTCTATTCTATACTACTCTACTCCACTCTACTCTACTACTCTACTCCTATTCTATTCTATTCCATTCTATTCTATTCTATTCTATTCTATTCTATTCTTCATTCCATTATTCTATTCTATTCTACTCTACTCTACTCTACTCTACTCTACTCTACTCTACTCTACTCCTATTCTATTCTATTCTATTCTATTCTATTCTATTCTATTCTATTCTATTCTATTCTATTCTATTCTATTCTATTCTATTCTATTCTATTCTATTCTATTCTATTCTATTCTATTCTATTCTAAAAGGAACAGGAATATTCTTTATTGTCCAAAGGCAATAGGACACACAAGTGCATAAGCTCTCAGTGTACATACAAACAACAAAGTGAGAAATCATAAATCATAAATCCTAAGATACAATCAAACAACAAGTGATCAGTCATAAGATACCAATAGGAGAAGGTAGTAGGAAAGAGAAGAGGATGTGAAAGATGAGAAGATGAGAAGAATAATAGCAATACAGCCCTACTGTATGGGTAAATATCTTTAGGCATAAGACAGTGCTGTGGGAATGAGGTGTTTAGCAGAGTGATGGCACAAGGGGGGAAAAAACGTATTTGTATCTAGCATTTGTCATGCAATGCCCTGTTGTAGCGTCCTGAGGGGGCAGATTTTTTTTTAAATTTCATTTTGTCACAACAGTATACACAAACATTGTCATAAGTAAATAAAACATATCATGAAGAAAATATATATATATATAAGTAAAGAATATGCATTAGCTATATTAATTTGATATAATGAAGAGAACAATAGGACAGGAACGGTAGGCACTTTTGTGCTCTTATGCACGCCCCTTATAGTCCTCTTAGGAATGGGGTGAGGTCAATAGTAGACAGTTTTTGGTTGAAGATTTTGGGATTTTGAGTAGAGACTATAGAGTCAGGTAATGAGTTCCAAGTGTTAACAACTCTGTTGCAGAAGTCATATTTTCTGCAATCAAGTTTGAAGTTGATATGTTAAGCTTGAATCTATTTTTTGCTCTTGTAGTATTGCGATTGAAGCTGAAGTAGTCTTTAACAGGAAGGATATTGCAATAGATGATTTTGTGTGTTAAATTTGCACAGTCTTGGCTACTATCTTGATTTTTTTGACCCTTTTCCTTCCACAGAAAGTCTCAGGCAATTGTGCAGATAACATTTGACATCTCTGAAGGGTATTGGTGTCCATGAAATGGAGATAATTTGTTCAGGGATAGATGTCCTGCACAGCCATGTTATGTATACACAACTGCAATCCACAGTGATGCTCCAGGATTGTAAACTGTTTTTACCGCCTTTAGCAGCTCTTACTAGAGGTGCCAGGAACCAAACGTATCTGTATAAACTGTGTTTTTTTCCTGAGCCAAGCTGTCCCCATTCCTGACACTTTGTTGTGAGTACAGATAATCCCGAACATTCGCCTGTTGATTGATTTCTGTTCTCAGATAACTTGGGTATACTATAGTATTTTGGACCAAAAAGACAAGGAGAAAAGAAGTGCAATGCTGAAGATGTTGGAGTGATGCCAAGGAAAGTCCTGCAGAAGCAGTGTTCCAATTTCTAAGGGGCTGCTACAAAGAAGAGGGGGGAGTCAATCAGTAGTGGGTTCCAATGACCTTTGCTACCGGTTCGGAACTGTGAGCCCGCATGTGCACAGAATCTTCCGCACATGTGCAGAGCATCCTTGATGACATCCAGGTGGGTGTGCAGAGCCTCCCAACTCCGCCACTATGAGTTCGCCCTGGTTCAGGCGAACCGGTAGAAATCAGTGGTGGGATTCAGCCAGTTCGCACCACTTCGGGAGAACCGGTTGTTAACTTTCTAAGCAGTTTGGCAAACTGGTTGTTGGAAGAAATCATTAGGGCAGAGAACCGGTTGTTAAATTACTTGAATCCCACCACTGGTAGAAACCCACCACTGGGGTCAACCTATTCTCCAAAGTACTTTGAAGGCAGGACAAGAAGCAATGGATGGAAACTGATCAAGGAGAGAAGCAATCTAGAAATAAGGAGAAATTTCCTGACAGTTAGAACGATTAATCAGTGGAACAACTTGCCTGCAGAAGTTGTGAATGCTCCAACACTGGAAATTTTTAAGAAAATGTTGGATAACCATCTGTCTGAAATGGTATTTTCTCCTTGAGTAGGAGGTTGGATTAGAAGACCTCCAAGGTCCCTTCCAACTCATTTATTCTGAAGAAAACACCATGTAGATTGACTTGAGCTTCTAGATAAGAGGTAGGAACTAAATCTAATTATATCTAACCCTATGTCCCTCAAAAACAAGTAAACAGCCAACCTAATTAAAAGGAAAACAACACAAGTTATGAGATTACACCAGGAAATAGGAACCATCTAACCCACATAGGATGAAAAGCACGAATTGCATAGAATGTGAATGAGTCCTAATATTCCATACCTTGGAGAAGGATTTTGTAGGTTAACAATACTAAGTACATGGGACGCCAAGCTATGCAAACTTTTTGCTAAGAAAGGAGCCATCGTGGCGTAGTGGTTAGAATGCAGTATTGCAGGCTAGCTCACTGCCAGGAGTTCGATCATGACTCAAGGTTGACTCAGACTTCCATCCCTACCAGGTCAGTAACATGAGGACTCGGATTGTTGGGGGCCAAATGCTGATTGTGTAAACATCTTAGAGAGGACTGTAAAGCACTGTGAAGTAGTATATACTCTACATCCAAGTGCTATTGCTATCACTGTTTACAGGACATAGTTGCTCATCTCAAATATGCACATTCTGTGATGCTTATTCATTGTGCTTGAGATGTGAATGGGAGTTTACTTCCCATCATACTACAACCAGCCGTTTCATCTTCCTCTTGGTGGGACAAAGGCTGAGTCCCAAATGAATTTTTAATTCTAAACAGCCGATGCAGGATTACTAGTTCTCCTATTGTGGGACAGGGTTTTCTGGAGAATTCCTTACATTAAAGCTAGGCAGAGATATAGCCTCAGTAATGATCTGCCATCTCTAGATTCAATTTATAGTTTTACAGATGTCCAGTGTGAGATAGGTCACAGTTGCTGTTGACACAAGGAATATTCCCAGGTTGCAAAATAATAAAAATTCAAGGCAATAGTAACCATCTGTTTTTTTGCAGCAAATGTTTGAAATGTAATTAATTTGAAAGAAATATTTTCCCATAAGAGAAAACTAGATTTTGCTGCTCAGGCTAAAAAAAAAACATTTTTATTTCCTTGTTTGTTTTTAATTTCCTGTTCTGAATAAATTTGTGTGGGATGGCTTTGTAAATCTCTTTGTAAATTGAATGGGACTTCTAATTAAGCCTCTATTGAGTGGCAATCCTATTAGTTCCTTCAGAATAGCCAACTATTTAGTTAATTGTCCCGCAAAATATATAAAGAATATAAAACATTTGCTAGACCAATTCTAGAATACAGCTCACCTGTTTGGAACCCTCACCACATCTCTGACATCAATACAATTGAACGTGTCCAGAAATATTTTACAAGAAGAATTCTCCAGTCCTCTGAAAACAACAAAATACCTTATCCCACCAGACTTGAAATCCTAGGCTTAGAAAACTTGGAACTCCGTCGCCTTCGACAAGACCTAAGTTTAACTCACAGAATCATCTATTGTAATGTCCTTCCTGTTAAAGACTACTTCAGCTTTAATTGCAATAATACAAGGGCAACCAATAGATTTAAACTTAATGTAAACCGCTTTAATCTAGATTGCAGAAAATATGACTTCTGCAACAGAATCATCAGTGCTTGGAATACTTTACCTGACTCTGTGGTCTCTTCCCATAATCCTAAAAGCTTTAACCAAAAACTTTCTACTATTGACCTCACCCCATTCCTAAGAGGACCATAAGGGCCGTGCATAAGCGCACAAATGTGCCTACCGTTCCTGTCCTATTGTTTTTCTTTTCTTCTTCCTATATATGTTTATATGTGTATATACTATATAATCTTTTTATATGATGTTGTGACAAAATAAATAAATAAATAAAATCCTTTAGGTCTATTTCCAACAATGTCCTAAAGGTGCTTTTTCAAAAGGCAACTGGACTTTCATTGTTTTCCTTGAAGACGTTTTGCTTCTCATCCAAGAAGCTTCTTCACTTTTGACTTCTTGGATGAGAAGCAAAACGGTCTTCAAAGGAAAAAAAGAAAGTCCAATTGCCTTTTGAAAAAGCACCTTTGGGACAACCATGACCTAGCTCAGCGGTCACCAACTGGTGGTCCTTGGACCACTGGTGGTCCATGAGAAAATTTTGATGGTCCCCAGAAAAATTATTTGCATTTTTTTATACTGTCCTAAATCAGGGGACCTCAAACTATGGCCCCTGGGCTGGATACGTGCAATGAACGTTTGTGTTGCTGCAGAGTCTCCCCCTTCGGGATCTTTTTGTGTGGGTCAGAGGGGGGCAGAAATTCCAACTTGGGGTCTGCTACAGCCTCCTGGTGTGGGGCTTTGGGCGAAGGCTGGAGGGAAGGGCCACTGGTGGCGAAGAGCCGGAGGGACTTGTTCCAGTGGGACTGCATCATGGCCTGGAATTGGCTGACCATCTCAGCCCGCTGAGCTGCCAGGCGCTGGTATCTGGCCTTGCACTCCAGCAGGTGTTCCTTCTGTTTGGAAAGCCTATGCTAGTAGTGCTCAGTGAGGTTCTGTTGCTGAGCCTCCTTCTCACTCAATCCAATTTGAACTGAACTGTTTTGCCAGCTCTTTCTTGTGGTGGCTGCTTAGCTCTAAAAACTGCTTCCTGTTGGGGCTCTGAAGAGCCCAGGCGGGCAGGCGATGAGTGGCGAGTAGAGGCTGGCAAGGTGCCCCTCGACATGAGTGACATTGAGTTGGCCACGCCCACCCAGTCACATGACCACCTTGCCACGCCCACCCAGCCAGTCATTAAGCAGATCATATTAAAATTATAAATTTAGTGGTCCCTGAGATCCGAAAGGTTGGTGATCGCTAACCTAGATGACTGAGAATATAGATATTTCCAGCAACAATTAAGCTTCCAATCAGGCATAAGTGACTGAAATCCAAACATCTTTCTGCCCATTGGATCCTTTTATGAGTATTTTCGAATTGGTGGTGTTTCATTTTTTTAAAAAAATACTGTGGTTTTTAAAAAGATTTTTGTATAGCTGCCTAGAGTTATTTGTTCAGATGAGTGGCCGTATAAATTCTCTAGTAAGCATGGCTGAACCTTTTAAAACCACTTCAGTGCGTCAAATTTGCTGCTTATTGCCTCTTAGATCCAGGGCTGCTATTCAGCAGGTTCTGACAGGTTCTGGAGAACCAGTAGTGGAAATTTTCAGTAGTTCGGAGAACCGGCAAATACCACCTCTGACTGGCCCCAGAGTTGAGTGGGAATGGAGATTTTGCAATATCCTTCCCCCAGGAGTGGGGAGGGAACGGGGATTTTGCAGAATCCTTCCCCTGCCATGCCCACCAAGCGACGCCCACCAAGCCAGTCCCACAGAACCGATAGTAAAAAAATTTAAATTCCACCACTGCTTCAATCCCTTGTTATTGTTGTGAGGATGAAAGATGCTGGATTTGATCTATAAATGGTGGCCAAAGATGGCAATGAAGACTAGTTTTCCAAGCAGAGTCTCTTTTCTCCTAAAGATATCCTTGGCAAGCAAGTTGGTTCAGGTCGGAGCCTTTTTTAAAAATCACACACACAAAAAAAAAACCCTGATTCCAGACTCCCTAACTCATGCCTTCTAGAAGGGTTTGTCCAATAGACTCGGTATGCCATACAAATTACAGAATTCTGGGATCCTAACCAGTGGTGGGTTTCAAATATTTTTACTACCTGTTCTGTGGGTGTGGCTTGGTGGATGTGGCATGGCTTGGTGGCCGTGGCAGGGGAAGGATACTGCAAAATCCCCATTCTCACCCCACTCCAGGAGAAGGTTACTGCAAAATCCCCATTTCTTCCCGATCAGCTGGGACTTGGGAGGCAGAGAATAGATGGGGGCGGGGCCAGTCAGAATTTTTACTACCGGTTCTCCGAAGTACTCAAAATTTCCGCTACCGGTTCTCCAGAATTGGTCAGAACCTGCTGAAACCACTTCTGGTCCTAACCCAACTGGACATTATTTATTTATTTATTTATTTATTTATTTATTTTTCACATTTTTATACCGCCCTTCTCCGAGGACTCAGGGCGGTGTACAGCATAGATAAAACATAAATACCAAAAAATTTAAAATACAATATTCATTAAAAATCTAATTCGATAAGCTGAGTATTTAAAATAGGTGTGTAAAATTATAAATAAATTAAACCCCTTAAAAACCCCACTAACAAACCCTCAATTAAAATTTATCGTTAGGCCAGCCCTGCTTGGTGAAAGAAAAAAGTTTTGAGCTCGCGCTTAAAGGTCCGAAGAGACCTTTACAGAGTTGAAAAAAAAAAAAGCCTGCAGTATATAGAGAGTCAAGCTATTCTGCAAAGCACCTGAAGGCAGGACAGGAAACAATGGATGGAAACTAATCAAGGAGAGAAACAACCTAGAATGAAGGAGGAATTTCCTGAGAGTGAGAACAATTAACTTGCCACCAGACATTGTGGTTCTCCAACATTGGAGATTTTTAAGAAGGGATTGGACAACCATTTGTCTGGAATGGTATAAGGTCGTCATGGCCAACCTATGGCACGCAGCACCCTCTCTATAGGCATGCAAGCTATCACCCCAGTTCAGGTCTCCTCCTGGCCAGCTGGTCTTTGAGTCTCTGCCGCAAATGCACGGGTGATGAGACGTGTGTGAGGGAATGCACATGCATGTGGGGAAGCGCATGAGAGGGGCACGCAAGCATGCACAGGGGGTGGGTCCAGTGGTGAAATGTAAAATTTGTTACTACCAGTTCTGTGGGTGTGGCATGGCCGGGGTGGGTGGGTAATGTGACTGGATGGGCGTGGCCAACTTTTTTTTTTTACTTTTAAAAGCATTTTTTCTACAACCTCTTCTGCTGAAGAGGTTGTAAAAAATGCTTTTAAAAGGTTCCTCTGACGATTGCAGCTGAGCCGTGCGATCATCAGAGGCTTTTTTAAAAAAACTTTTCAAAGCATTTTTTTGGCCGAAGAAAAAAATGCTTTTAAAAGTAAAAAAAAAAAAAAGTCTGATCATCGTGCAACTCAGCTGGGCATGGGTGCGGGGGGAGGGCAGGGATTTTTGCTACCGGTTCTCCGAACCACCCTCTGCCATCGCTACCGGATCGGGCGATCCAGTCCGAACCGGGAGCATTTCACCCCTGGGTGGGCTAAATAAATGGGGGCTGTGCATGCATTGCGTTTGGGGGGTTTGCGCATGTTCATGCTTTGGGTACTTGGTCCAGAAAATGTTAGCCATCACTGGTATAGGGTTTCCTGCTTGAATAAGAACTTGTACTAGAAAACCTGCAAGGTCCCTTCCAACTCTATTAGTATATTATTCTTCCCTCACCTCATTAACCAACCAGATGCCTGAGGGTGTGAGGGTTTGCCAGTGTCATAAATAGACGCCATAAAAAAGATCAACATTGAACTATACACAATGTGCAAAGCTAATATTAAACACCCAATATTGCTTGTGAGGACATGCTGGGCTATTTGCATGTATTTTGGGATGTTTTGTCTTGTTTTGCAGAGAAGCTCAGGGGCCTCCTTACCATGGGTGCTCTTTACCTTCGCAGTGGAACCATTGCTTGGTTTCTTTCTTTTAAGGACAACTCGCATCTACCGTGGTTTGTCCAACTCCCAATATATATAAGGAAATAACAGAAACAAATGGGGCCATTAATTATTACTATTATTATTATTATTATTATTATTATTATTATTATTATTATTATTATTATTATTATTATTATTATTATTATTATTATTATTTATTAATTATTTATTATTTATTATTTATTATTTATTATTTATTGGATTTCTAGACCGCCCTTCTCCCGAAGGACTCAGGGCGGTGTACAGCCAGAATAAAACATAAACAATGTACAATTAAAAACTAAATTAAGAAACTTATTATACAATTGGCCGAAAAATTAAAATATTTAAAATCTAAAAACCCCAGTTTAAAACATGAATAAAATTTAAAATTTAAAAATTTAAGCAATTTAAGAAAAAAACTTAAGCCAGCCCCGCGCGAATGAACAAATGTGTTTTCAATTCGCGGCGAAAGGTCCGAAGGTCAGGTATTTGGCGTAAACCAAATTAATCCTGTTTAGTTTGGCAGCAAGCAGAGTGAAACTTTAAACCGGACCACGTTCTTTAATGGGAAACCTTACTTAAAGAAGTGGAATCCATAAATGCCTTCCACGGAGGATGTACGGTTGGAGCCTGGCGCAGATTTTTTTCGGCACCTTAAAAAGGGAATTATGGTGATGACCTGGCAAACATCCTAATTACTGAGGCAGGTATCACAACAACCATTTCCTGCAGGGTGTCTTGGAATTCTGGCAGCTTTTCTTGGACTTACAACAGAAAAGGGAAAGAATAATAGCATATCTGCTAGATCAAGGAAATACAAGTTTGGATGGGACAAGAGCCATCACCAACATGTTAAGGGACATGTGGGTGGAGCCAGGAGGACATTGGGTGTGGCCAAAGCAAAAATGGGGTGTACCTAAAGATCCTATTTTTAACATCCAAATTAGCTATTGTAAACATATTCTGCGGAACTGATCCAGATGCACAGGTTGTCTTTTGCTTTCTTAAATGCCCCAGAACACAGGTAGTCCTCAATTTAGTGACCTTTAAAAGTTATAGCAGCACTGGAAAAAGTGACTTATGATCGTTTTTCACACTTACGACCACTGTGGCATCCCCATGATCACATGATCCAAATTCGGGTGTTTGGGAACTGGCATGTATTTGCGACAGTTGAGAGTTGTTTATTGAGTACATCATTTCGGCACTGGTGAGGGCAAAACCAGATCCAACTATTTCCGTGCAAACCCACATAATTAAAGTATAAAATTCTCCCTCCCCTTATTAGTGCAGGTCATGTTGTCCAACTGAGCCTCATTATATTGTTGTGAGAAAAACTGTTTCGCTTTGGCAAACACCTGCAGAAGTGTCCTTAGCTCTCACGCTCATCTTCTTGATGTCTGGAGCCTACATTCCATCTTCCCCTTCGCTCCCCCACCCCAGTTCATTGCCAACCTGAGAAGGAAAAATGGTTGTGACAGCAAAAGCATGCTTTGAATCTTGATATTGGGATCATGTGAACATCATTTGTAACCTTCTCAGTTGGCTTCTGACAAGCAAAGTCCATGAGGGAAGCCAGATAAATTCAATGACGGCATGATTTGCTTAACAATTTTAATGGTTCGCTTAACAACTGTGGGAGAAAATGGGGCGGAACTCATTTAACAAGTGTTCTTGCTTAGCAATGAAATCTTTGGACTCCGTTGTGGTCATAAGTTGAGGACAACCTGTATAACAAGGTCAATGGCAAGGTTCTAGCACCTTTCAAGCAATGCTAAACCTTACACTGGGATTAGCTGGGAGAAGAGACAGTTTTCATTGCCTTCCAGAACAGGGGTCTCCAGCTTTGGCAACTTTGAGCCTGGTGGACTTCAACTCCCAGAATTCCCCAGCCAGCTTTGCTTTTCAGAAGACCAAGAAACCAAAGGTCTTCCAGATCATAGTCGAATCATAGAAGAAGTGCCTCCTATGAAATGGCAACATGTAAGAGAAAAAATTTGGCGCATGTCCCACCTGGTGGAATAGAGAGATGATATCAGGGAAAGTGAATCCCACAACCTGGTTTTCTTTGCCACTCAGGGCTTTAAAGTTGATAACCAGCACCTTGAATTGCACACAGAAAAACACTGGAAACCAGTGCAGCTCACACAACAGCAGTGAAACAAAACGAAACGGTGGAACACCTGAAACTGTGCATATCGCCACATTCTGGAGCAGTTGTAGCCTCTGGCTAGTAGTCTCTGGCAAACCATTCCACTGATTAATTGTTCTCACTGTTATGAAGTTTCTCCTTAATTCTAGGTTGCTTCTCTCTTTGATTAGTTTCCATCCATTGTTTCTTGCCCTGCCTTCTGGTGGTTTGGAAAATAGGTTGACCCTCTCTTCTTTCTGGGAGCTTGTCAAATATTGGAATATTGCTATTATTTATTTATTTATTTATTTATTTATTTATTTATTTATTTATTTATTTATTTATTTATTTATTAAATTTTTATACCGCCCTTCTCCCGAAGGACTCAGGGCGGTGTACAGCCAAAAGATAAAAAACACAGAAATGTACAATTAAAACGACAATTTAAAACCGAGCATATTTAGAAAAAAATGGCCACATTTAAAAGTTTAAAATTTAAAATTATAAACCATATAATAATAAAACCCCAGTTAAAATTTTAAAATATTAAAAATATTATAAATATTAAAAATATTATGCCAGTCCCGCTTGAATAAATAAATGCATTTTCAGCTCACGGCGAAAGGTCCGAAGATCAGGCACTTGACGTAGTCCAGGAGGAAGTTCGTTCCAGAGCGTAGGAGTATTATGTCATCCCTAGACCTTCTTTTCACTAGACCAGGGGTCTGCAAACTTGGCTCTTTTAAGACTTGCAAAGCTGGCTGAAGAACTCTGAGAGTTGAAGTCCACAAGTCTTAAAAGAGCCAAGTTTGCAGATCCCTACACTAGACAAATCCAACTCCCACAACAGTTTTTTGTGTGTTTTAGCCTCCGGCCCTCTAATCATCTTAGTTGTTCTTCTCTGTAACCTTTCCAGAAACTTAATATCGTTTTTTTTATATTGTGGTGACCAAAACTGGATGCAGTGCTTCAGGTGTGATCTTATTAAGGCTTTATAATTGTATTACTACTTCACTAGTACTTTGTAGAAGCACAGAGAAACCAGGATCAATTTCACATTCAGCACAGCTTATCTTTGGAAGTATCTCTACAGAATTCCATCTCTTCCCAGATAATTCAGGTGACATCTAACTCCAAACAAATCCACAAAGCATTTTGCTAGCAACTCATCACAGCCAACTGATTACTCTTCCAGCCAGCCCATCCTTCTCTAAAAGGGGTTGTGTTACTTTAAAAAGGGCCTTCCAGATGGCACTCTGCAAATACAATCATTAAATTTATAACCCCCATAACCCAGAGTCCCGTGGAGATGTATATCAATGATATAATAAAACCACAGTAAAAATAAGGAAGACACCCATAAGATCAATAAATTCAGCAAAAGGAACAGGAATTCTAAACTGACAGCACCATTTCATCCTCTATGGTCTCTCTGAAACAATTCAGTTTTAACAGCTTATAAAAAGCCGACAATATGGAATCTATGTGATTTTTACTGGGAGGCTGTTCCATAGCCTAGAGTCCTTTATGTTAATAGAATAATGGAGTTGGGAGGGTCCTTGGCAGTCTTCTAGTCCACCCCCTGCTCAAGTAGGAGACTCTATAAAGGTGAAGGTAAAGGTTCCCCTCGCACATACGTGCTAGTCATTGCCGACTCTAGGGGGCACTGCTCATCTCCGTTTCAAAGCCGAAGAGCCAACGCTGTCTGAAGACGTCTCCGTGGTCATGTGGCCGGCATGACTCAACGCCAAAGGCGCACGGAACGCTCTTACCTTCCCAACAAGGTGCTCCCTATTTTTTCTACTTGCATTTTTGCGTGCTTTCGAAACTGCTAGGTTGGCAGAAGCTGGGACAAGTAACGGGAGCTCACCCCGTTACATGGCAGCATTAGGGATTCGAACCACTGAGCTGCCGACCTTTCAATCGACAAGCTCAATGTCCTAGCCCCTGAGCCACCGCGTCCCCTATAGGAGACTCTATACCAGTGGTGAAATCCAATTTTTTTTACTACTGGTTCTGTGGGAGTGGCTTGATAGCATGGTGTGGTTTGGTGGGCGTGGCTTGGTGGGCGTGGCGTGGCGGTGTGGTGTGGTGTGGCTTGGTGGGTGTGGCAGTGGAAGGATAATGCAAAGTCTCCATTCCCTCCCCACTCCTGGGGGAAGGATATTGCAAAATCTCCATTCCCTCCCCATTCTGGGGCCAGCCAGAGGTGGTATTTGCTGGTTCTCCGAACTGCTCAAAATTTCTGGTACCAGTTCTCCAGAACCTGCTGGATTTCACCCTGCTCTATAGCAATCAGAACAAATGGTTGTCCAATCTCTTCTTTTAAAAAACCCTCCACCCACAGTTTCTGGAAGCAAGTCATTCCATTGATTGATTGTTCTCACTGCCAGGAAATTTCTCCTCAGTTCTAGAGGTTCCCTCCTTGATTAGTTTCCAACCTTTGCTTCTTGTCCTGCCTTCAGGTCAACGGTTCTCAACCTGTGGGTCATGACCTCGTTGGGGGTCGAATGACGATTTGCCAGGGGTTGCCTAAGACCATCGGAAATATGGGAAGTATACTTGCGAGTCGAAGAATCGCACTCCAATGATTGATTCACAAGCCAGCTGCAGACTCTTCAAATCGCTAGCCGAATTCGGCTTAAGGTGCGATGAATTAAAAAAGAGAGAAATCTTTGCTCTGATGTCTCCCTCTCAAGCCAGCTGCAATCACTCCCAATCGCTAGCCTAGTCTGGCTTCAGGCACGATAAACTTAATAGGGGAGGAGTCTCCGCTTTAATGCCTCCGTCCTCAAGGCAATCGCAAGCAGTTCAGATCACTAGCCAATATGGCTTCAGGTGCGATAAATTCAAAAAAACAGTTTGCCGCTTCCCCCCCCCCCTTCTGTGGCTGCTGAGGCACCCTGAGATTGCTGCCTATCACTGCGATATGGTTGGGGGTCGCCACATCATGGGGAATTATATTAAAGGGGTCACAGCTCTAGAAAGGTTGAGAACCACTGCTTCAGGTGGTTTGGAAAATAGGTTGACCCCCTCTTCTTTCTGGCAGCCCCTCAGATATTGGAAGACTGCTATCATATCACTCCTAGTCCTTCTTTTCACTAGACTAGACATATCCAATTCCTGCAACCGTTCTTCCAGTCCTTTTTGTTGCTCTTCTCTGCACTCTTTCTAGAGTCTCAACATGTTGTTCCATTGTCTTTCAAGATGACATCAGAGAGGTCATGAAATGTATGGAATGTACTATTCATTAATTAATCAGTGGAACAGCTTGCTTCCAGAAATTGTGGGTTTTTTAAAAACACTGGAGGTTTTTAAAAAGAGACTGGACAGTCACTTATCTGAGATGTTATAGGTTCTCCTTCTTGAGCAGGGGCTGGACTAGTAGATCTCTAAGATCCCAGCTGCATTCTATTCTATCCCCACAAAGAGCTGCAAGGGCACAGTGGTTAGAGTGCAGCACTGCAGGCTACTTCTGCTGATCACTGCTGCCTGCAATTTGGCAGTTCGAATCTCACCAGGCTCAAGGTTGACTCAGCCTTCCATTTTTCTGAGGTGGGTAAAATGAGGACCCAGATTGTTGGGGGCAAGAGGCTGACTCGACTCTGTAAAACCACTAAGAGAGGGCTGTAAACCACTGGGAAGTGGTATATCAGCCTAAGTGCTAGTGATGTTGCTATTTGTCCCTGGATAATTCCTACAAATCTATTAACGTTTCTATCAGTCACGGCAAAGGTGGCATTTTTACCATTGTTTGTTTGCACTCTCTTGAACACTATGTTGGAGCAGGTATTAGCTGACCTCTCTGAATATCTGAGATTGATCTCCGGTCTTCTAAACAATGTTGGAATTTGAATCACACCTCTGTTTCTGCCAAGTGGAAGAAAACTATAACCACATTTCCAGGGAGAATCACATCCATATAAGGAGAGAGAACAAGGTCAGACAAACAATAGAAGCAGAGTCTATTCCAGATGGCAGAAGCCCAATGTCATTATATCATTCCTATTACCTACTGGAATCTTCTAAATTAATTCATTTATAAGTGGGACCTACAATGAAAGGATGGAGCAGGATATCAGCCACCAGGTCATGTCTTTCCCCAAATAATTGTTCCCGTTGATTTTCTACGGCACTCACCTCCGAAGACCAAGCTGTTATTTCATGCGCAGGGAGCAGGCCTAGTTAGCAAAGCCCTGTTTTGCATGCTTCATGTGCATGAAATAACAGCTTGGTCGATGTCTATGGAGATTCTCAGTCATCCACGTCAAAGGTGCTTTTTCAAAAGGCAACTGGACTTCGTTTTTCCTTGAAGACATTTCACTTTTCATTCAAGAAGCTTCAGTTCTGGAAACACCGTTGGGATAACAGTCGGTGACAGCTTCCTCGTGCTACTTTTATTGTTTTATTACTGTCAGCTAATTGGTTTACTGCTGTCTTTTAGTGCTAGGCATTGGGAATGGGTAATGTATCCTTAAGGGGACGCGGTGGCTCAGGGGCTAGGATGTTGAGCTTGTCAATCAAAAGGTCAGCAGCTCAGCGGTTCAAATCCCTAGTGCTGCCGTGTAACGGGGTGAGCTCCCGTTACTTGTCCCAGCTTCTGCCAACCTAGCAGTTTCAAAAGCACGTAAAAATGCAAGTAGAAAAAATAGGGACCACCTTTGGCGGGAAGGGAACAGCGTTCAGTGCGCCTTTGGCATTGAGTCATGCCGGCCACATGACCACGGAGACGTCTTTGGACAGCGCTGGCTCTTCGGCTTTGAAACGGAGATGACCCCCTAGAGTCAGGAACAACTAGCACGTATGTGCGAGGGGAACCTTTACCTTTACCTTTTTAATGTATCCTTGATTAAGGGCTAGCTGCTTCAACCTAGCAGCTATTAACACAGCTGCCTGCAATTACTGCAGGTTCAAGTCCCGCCAGGCCCAAGGTTGACTCAGCCTTCCATCCTTTATAAGGTAGGTAAAATGAGGACCCAGATTGTTGGGGGCAATAAGTTGACTTTGTATATAATATACAAATGGATGAAGACTATTGCTTAACATAGTGTAAGCCGCCCTGAGTCTTCGGAGAAGGGCGGGGTATAAATGCAAATTAAAAAAAAAAAACTGTCATGAAATGGGGGGGGGGGAGTTTAGGCAGGAACTAAACTTAACTTGCTAGAAATTAGTGGAATGTATTCAAAGAGTAGAACGTGGGCTGATAACACTCATAGATAACGGTCCATGCATACCAGAGAGATGAAACCATCTGGAGATGATCCTCATGTGGCACCTGAGAAGAAGGTGGATTGGACAAGACTGTCTGACCTTTGGGGGGAGGAGGGATTAATGTGGGGACTTGTATGCGTAAACCACACCTATTGTCCAGAGCTTGCTTTACTTGCGTTTGCAATCAGTTCATTCTCAGTAAAATATACCTTTCTCTACAAACAATGTAGTTGGGGGTTTTCTTTCTTGAGTTTTGAAAGGAGGCATGCCTGACAATTGGTCTTTCAATATTTTCCACAAGTTGTTAAAGATGTACAGAAATGTGCTTTTCTCCCCAGCCTTCTTCTCTTGGAGCATTTTGGAGCCATATCAATAGTTGGACCTAGTAGAAGAACTTGCTACTGTTACTGCTGATGCCTTTCCTGTTTACGTAGACTTGTGAGATGGTCCATAGTTTGAAAATGAAGTTCTCTATGTCACATCCCTTTTGTCACTGTTTATTTCAACCTCCCCCACCTGGGCTACCTCCATCTGCCTGGACTTCAGCACCTCAGGCTCTTACATCCAGGGCTGAAAATTTAGAAAATTTCATACATTGGGAGGTACCCCAAGTTGGAGAAGGCTTCTTCTGTTGCTGGAGAAATCAAATGTTTTTTATTTTATTTATTTATTTGTCGCGTACGTATTAGATAATATATATAAGCATGAATTGAATACATAAAAGGAATATATAGAGGAAACATTAGGACAGGGAGATTAGGCATGCTGGTGCTCTTATGCACGCTCCTTAGAGACCTCTTAGGAATGGGGTGAGGTCCACAGTAGCCAGTCTAAGGTTAATGTTTTGGGGGTTTGAGGAAGAAACTACAGTCAGGTAGAGCATTCCAGGCATTGACCACACTGTTTCTGAAGTCGTATTTTCTGCAATTGAGTTTGGTGCGGTTTACCTCAAGTTTGTATCTATTGTGTGCTCATGTATTGTGGTTGTCAAACAAGAAGCAAGTATAACCCCTCCCCTCCTCCATTTCCTGGAATAGCATTTTTCTGAAAAGCAGTGCCGTCATTAAGTTTTTAAAAAATAAGGGCTGGTTTTTCTGCCTCCTTTGAAGCATGAGATGCTATTTTTCATACTTCTTGCAAGAGAGACTATTATATGGGACTAGTTATTATTTAAGGGACATGGTGGCTCAGGGGCTAGGACGTTGAGCTTGTTGATCGAAAGGTCGGCAGCTCAGCTGTTCGAATCCCTAGTGCTGCTGTGTAACGGGGTGAGCTCCTGTTACTTGTCCCAGCTTCTGCCAACCTAGCAGTTTCAAAAGCATAAAAATGCAAGTAGAAAAAATAGGGACCACCTTTGGTGGGAAGGGAACAGCGTTCGGTGCGCCTTTGGTGTCTAGTCATGCCGGCCACATGACCACGGAGACGTCTTCGGACAGCGCTGGCTCTTCGGCTTTGAAACGGAGATGAGCACCGCCCCCTAGAGTCGGCAATGACTAGCACGTATGTGCGAGGGGAACCTTTACCTTTAGCTATTATTTACACATGGATGTATACATAAATTTTCTATGTATATTGTTTTACAATCTTAGGTATTGTGGAGTCCTTGGTGCTCTCTGAGCTTGGTGGTTTTCTTACAGATGTTTTATTACAGAATTAGGGAACATCATCTGATGTTGTTACCTAGTTTGGTAATGAAGCATCTGCAAGAAAACCACCAAGCTCCGAGAAATGTTTATCAGGTTTATTCATTTATTTGTTTGTTTGTTTGTTTGTCAAACATGGGCAAGATAACAAGTATAGGTATGAACATAAACATAAACAAAGGAAGTAAATACAAATAAATGGGGACAGTAGGACTGGGAAGGTAGGCACACTGGTGCGCTTATGCACGCCCCCTTTACGGACCTCTTAAGAAGGGAGTGAAGTCCACGATAAACAGTTTGAAGTTGAAATTGTGAGGGTTTGAGGCTGTAACAATGGAGTCGGGCAGAGCATTCCAGGTGTTGCTGAAATTGTATTTCCTACAATCAAATTTGAAGTGGTTTATCTTGAGTTTGTAGCGATTGTTTGCCCATGTACTATTGTGGTTAAAACTGAAGAAGTCGTTGACAGGCAAGACGTTGTAGCAGGCAATTTTATGTACTATGCTTAAATAGGACCAAAGGCGGTGCAATTCCAGATTGTCCAAGCCCAAAATTGTAAGCCTGGTGGCATAGGGAATTCTATTGTAAGTAGAGGAGTGGAGTACTCTTCCTGTGAAATACCCGCTCAATCATGTTAATGTCCGAAATACAGTCACACCCACCAAGCCACACCACACCCACCAAGCCACGCCCACAGAACCGATAGTAAAAAAAAATGGATTTCACCACTGTTCTCAATCTTGGCAAGCTAAAGACACATGGACTTCAACTCCCAGAATTCCCTATAGCTAGCTGGAGGGGTGGGAATTCTGGGAGTTGAAGTCCACGTGTCTTAAACTTGCCAAGGTTGAGAAACACTGGCTTATGTCATAAACAACTGGCCCCAGAGTGGGATGGGAATGGAGATTTTGCAATATCCTTCCCCCAGGAGTGGGGAGGGAATGGGAATTTTGCAGTATCCTTCCCCTGGAGTGGGGTGGGAATGGGGATTTTGCAGTATCCTTCCCCTGCCATGCTCACCAAGCCATGCCCACCAAGCCACACCCACAGAACCGGTAGTAAAAGAAAATTAATTTCACCACTGACTTAGATCCAGTACTGGTACTAACAATTGCATCACATATTGATTGATTAGCATGCAATGGTGGCTTATTTATTATTTAAAGATGCCAATGAGTGATTTTGAGGCAAAGAAAAATAATTTTCATTCAGAGCTAGCCTGGAACTTTCCTATTTTTTTAAAAAAAGTAGCCTAATAAACCCTCGTACATACATTGTAAGGCTAAACTGGTGATAAATTAACTGACAAAGAAAAGACAGCCCCACAATCTCATTTGGAGGCATCTGGAAATGTCTTGTTTTATCTGGTCCTCATATAACCTCATCTGAAAGAATAATATCATATTCTGCTTGACATTTTGGCTCTCTTAATAAATGCAAGTTCCCAGAATTTCATTTAAGTTGGGATTTTGGAATAGGTCTGTATTTTTCAGGAACTACATATTGACGCAGTCCAATACCAGAATATAAAATAATGCCAATACAACCAGTAACACAATGTGTAGGAGCCTGTTATTAGAACACAATAGCCTGCAATTACTGCAGGTTCAAGCCCGGCCCAAGGTTGACTCAGCCTTCCATCCTTTATAAGGTAGGTAAAATGAGGACCCAGATTGTTGGGGGGGCAATAAGTTGACTTTGTAAATATACAAATAGAATGAGACTATTGCCTTATACACTGTAAGCCGCCCTGAGTCTTCAGAGAAGGGCGGGATATAAATGTAAAAAAAATAAAAAAAATAAAAAAATTAAAAAATTAAAATCATACAGTAGCATTACCCAAACTGTGCAACAGGGAATGTTCTTTGAGATACAATTTCTTCTTTTCTTAAGAATCTTACAATTGCTTCAGTCATAAGCAATAATTAATTTATCATAATAACTTATTATTGCTGTTTTTCTTCGTGATTCTCAAGGTCTCAGGGCTTGCAAAAGTAGTACCTAATTATATAAAATTATATTATATATAATTATACATTGTTTCAAATTTAGACAATCCAATTTTTTCCTAATTCCTCCTGATAATGTACCTAGTGACTCAATAATAGTTGGCACCAGTCTCAACGTCTTCCAAATTTTTGCAGTCTCCATGGGCAAATCTTTTTTTTAAATTATTATTGAAAAAGTTTTACAAAACTTCCCCCCGCCCCCATTTTTTGGCATTTAGATCCTAAGAAATTATCGTGTATGTATCCAGATATGCAAGCAAAATGTTGGAAATGTAATTGTGATGATGCTACATATTTTCATATTTGGTGGACTTGTAAGAATATTAAGGCTTTTTGGATAAAAATTTGGTGGATTCTACAAAAAGTTCTGAAAAAGAAGATAAAGTTCCTGCCGCAATTTTTTCTGCTGGGAATTATTATGGACTGTACAGTAATTGAGACTAAACTGATTTTAAATCTAATAACAGCAGCAAGATTACTGATAGGACAGTATTGGAAGAAAAAAGAAGTACCTACAATAGGAGAATGGATATTGAAAGTTGCCAATTTGGCTGAGATGGCAAAAATCTCAGCCTTTTTGAAAGACAATACGCAAGAAAGATATTTAAATGAATGGAAAAAATGGATTGACTATATTCAAAACAGATATCAGACTAAGAGTTATCAGACTGCCTTCGAATGATTAGGATGTATTATTTTTGATTGTTTTGGGGGAGGTTAGGAATTGATGAGAATTGTAGGAGTATAATTGAGTTAGGAGAGAAAATTTTTTAGCATATGCTTGTTTTATTTTTAAATACACCTTGTGTTTGTTCTGGGAAGTCGGGGGGGGGAGGGGGGTTTGTGAAGGGAGGGGGGAGGGGGTTAGGGGGGAGGAGGGGAAAGGGGGGGGGGAAGTTTTGTAAAACCATGGGCAAATCTTGGTATTTTGTCATTTCCCCCCCTCTCCCTTATTCATTGCCTTTGACATTACCATCTTTTAGAATGGCTGCATCAATCAACCAAACATGACTGGTTTCAATGAGAGAAAATTAAGAGCCCCGGTGGCGCAGTGGTTAGAGTGCAGTACTGCAGGCTACTTCTGCTGACTGCCGGCTGCCTGCAGTTCAGACCTCACCGGCTCAAGATTGACTCAGCCGTCCATCCTTCCGAGGTCGGTAAAATGAGGACCCAGATTGTTGGGGGACAATATGCTGACTCTGTAAATCGCTTAGAGAGGGCTGTCAAGCACTGTGAAGTGGTATGTAAGTCTAAATGCTATTGCTATCCTACTTCAGACTCATTATGTCTCCCTGTGGATTTGGAGAGGTGGAGACCGCTGAACACATAGTCCTTTGATGCTCTTTTTATAGAGCTATTTGGAGGAAAAAAAAACCTTCCCAATAATCAATAGGTATCCTGGGCCATTCCGACACTGCTTATCTCCAGTGGCTGCTTAAGGATGAATAAACTGTGAATACAGCACTGGTAGTTAGATTCTGCGCAGCAGCACGCGGGGTCCATTGGAACCAGGCGATTAATCCATCGTAGCTATTTTACACAATTATTGCAGCAAATCCTTTGGCATTATCACTCTCTTGCGCTTTCATATTTCATGACTATGGAGCTCACAGTGGAAGGATTGATATTACAGGTAGTCCTTGATTTATAGCAGATCTGTGATGATCCGGAGCATGACACGAAGGCAACACAGCCAGAGAACTAGTATGAATCCCTTTATTGGCACCAACTCTGCTCCCAACGTCCCTTTTACAGCCTGGAGAAAATATCTCCCACAAACCTGCAGATACTCCAGTCCCAACACTGTGAACAGAATGACTGCAATCAATCACTTCAGCAAGGCAAGATAATGAGTCCCAAACGGGAAGAATAATCCCAGCAAGACAAGATAGGCACACAGTAGCATGGCAGTAATTCAAACAGTCAGGAGGGAATGCCAGGAATGCAAGCCACAACTCTCAACACCAGATTAATTCAGCATTTGTTCCCGACAAATGCCCCTCCCAACTGCCTCTCCTTTAAACTCCGTCCCCAGGTGTGCCTCATGAAGGGAATCAGGGCCCTTTCCTTCCTCATAAGCCACGCAACCCGCATTGCTCTCTTCTGCGTTCTTCCCTGTGTGCCCTAGTCTTGGCTAGCTCAGCCACAGTTGTGTCAGACGCCGTGAGAAGAAACAAGCCAACTTGGTTTTCTCTTCCACCCGTGACTTCGTTTATTGGGTCTGCTACAAACCGGTAGCAGATCCAGAACTGGTTTCAGTTATAGTCAAGGTCTCTCTGTATAGTCAGCACTGAGAGCTTCTGCCTCTCAGCCCCTTTTAAACATCTCGCGCTGCTCATGCCCCACCCCATGGCTGAACTGCTCCGTTGATTGGATGCCTGGCCACTCTCTCCCTCCTCATCTGACAGCCTCATCTGCCACATTATCTGCCAAATCCCGGAACTAAAACAGCTCTTCGTAACACCCAGCCCTCATCTCCCTCTATGCCAGCCGCCAGTGTGATGATCTCCTTCTCATGCTTCCCAAATGCAGATCCCTGCACCCCTCAAACAAGTCCTCAATAATTCCATGATCCAGATCTCTGTAGCATCCTGTGTCGAGCCGGAGCTGGGCTTGATACCTAGGATGAGGAGGGGTGGGCCTTAGTCTTCATCTGAACCCACTCGCCCTTTTTCTACCTGTCCCCTGCTCTGCCCAGCCCGACTTTGCCCTTCCCCAGTTTACTCTGCAACCAAAGGAGCCATTCTCCCGCTCTGTCTCAGCTGTTCATCTTCCGTCTCAGATTCAGACTCTGATGGGGGCATGACAAGATGATTTAGTGACTGTTCAAAGTTACGATGGCACTGAAAAAAGAGACTGATGACCGTTTTTTGCACTTACGACCATTGCAGCATCCCTGTGGTCATGTGATCAAAGTTCGGATACGTGGCAACTGACTCACACTTCTGACGGTTGCAGTGTCCTGGGATCATGTGATCCCCTTTTGTGACCTTCTGACCAGCAAAGTCATTGTGGAATCCAGATTCACTGAACACAACATATCTTTCTCAAGGCCGCAGCCTATGTTACCAGAGTCAGACCGGCAGGTGTGTTCTCTACAGCCCTCAAAAGTGCTCTGTTGGAGAATGTGATTTATGACACACCCTGGGAGGAGGGGGGAAACAGGGTCATAGTTGGGACGTAAATTACGTGGGGCAGAGCTGACTCCACTTGGGTATGTGCTAACATGTTGCTCCTAATAAATAAGTGGATTTCTTTTGAGTTAATTAGGGCATCCATCAGAACCCTAACAGCTGCCTCCCATCTTTATAGGATCAGTTGTTTCATCCGGATCTCAGCACAATCAGTATTTATTATCCTGGTTCAGTTTTTATTATTATTATTATTATTATTTTTGTCTCGATGATCTTTGCACAGGCATTAAAAAAAAATTCTTCCTGTTTCCTTTTTTAAAGAGATTTTCTTAAGTTGCTGCAATGTTGCTGTTGTTTAACTGCCCTACAGTATCTTCCAATAAATGCCCAGGGAACCTGTAATTTCATTTCAAGTTCCAAGTCTGGATGACTACACATAAATTCCATGTTTGGAAATAGCTCTTCTTTCTGATATTCTTAGAGGTCGTGATCTAATCATTAATCCAATTTTTTTCTCCTTTACAATTTGTTTTTCTTGTCCTTCTGTCTTCCGTGGAAAATATAGTTTGTCAAATCATTACAAAGGTATAAAAGGTATATTCCTTGGCATGAGTTTTCTGTTGGCCGGCCAAAGTTATCACAGTCCATCTGAGTCCAAAAAACTGTTCTTATAGTCTCTCAAATTATTAGTACTATCTGTGAGTTGATGACTGTAAGTCATTTAGGAAAAGTAGGGATTTTCCTTAATCACTTGCAATGCTGTAGTCTGTACTTATTTTTTTTCTTTATTTCACTGTATATCTCATATTTCCATATTTCATGGCGTATCCCATATTTCCAATATATTTCCCATATTTCCAGTATTATAATACTGCTGAAGTACTAGAAGTTTGCTTGCTGTTTATAATTTTAGGCTCTTTGAATTAAAAAGATGGGATGGGTTTTTTTTAACTTGGTTCATAAAATGGTAGATATGTTTTTCCCCATCTTTCTTTAGCATCCTTATCTGCATTATGAAGCTGATAGTGAAACAGTTTGAAAGATTTCATTTGTTCATACTTTTTATGATCTGTCTTGGTGGGAGGGAATTCATATGCCTTCTTGTTATTTATCCAAGCTCGAAACCAATCAAGGAGAGATTCAGCCTAGAAATAAGGAGACATTTTCTGACAGTGAGAGCAATCAACCCATGGAACAGTAGTTGCCTTCAGAAGTTGTGGGAGCTTCATCACTGGAGGCTTTCAAGAAGAGACATATGTCTGCCATATGTCAGAAATGGTGTAGGGTCTCCTGCTTGGGCGGGGGTTGGACTAGATGGCCTACAAGGTCCCTTCCAACTCTTAATCTGGAATCTAATCTAAACATGCAGAGATTTGCATTTCTTTCTTTTGAATTTTTTTTAAGTTTATCAACAAATGATTGGTCTTTGATTCCACACGTTTTAAAGTTGCTGAGGTTGAGAAACAATATGATAAATTATCACCAGCATAGCTCTCAAACATCACTGGACACACAAGCCTCTCATTCCATAGAAAGTATGCATGCTTCTCCTTTTCCTCCATCTTCCTCTTTCTCCTCCTCCTCTTCACTTCCTCCTTCTCTTCTTCCCCCCTCTTCTCCTTCTTCTCCTCCGTCTTCCTCTTTCTCCTCCTCTTCTTCCCTTCCTCTTCTTCTTCCCCTCCTCTTCTCCTTCTTCTCCTTCTTCTCCTCCATCTTCTTCTTCTCCTCCTTTTCTTCCCTTCCTCCTCCTCTTCTTCCTCCTCCTCTTCTCCTCTTCTTCTTCCTCCTCCTTCTCTTCTTCCCCTCCTCCTCTTCCTCCTCCTCCTCTTTCTCCTCTTCCTCCTCCTCCTCTCCTTCTCCTCTTCCTCCTCCTCTTCTTCTTCCCCCCTCTTCTCCTTCTTCTCCTCCGTCTTCCTCTTTCTCCTCCTCTTCTTCCCTTCCTCTTCTTCTTCCTCCTCCCCCTTCTCCTCCTCCTCCTCCTCCTCTTCTCCTTCTTCTCCTCCATCTTCTTCTTTATCCTCCTTTTCTTCCCTTCCTCCTCCTCTTCTTCCCCCTTCTCTTCTCCTTCATCTTCCTCTTTCTCCTCCTCTTCTTCCCCTCTCCTCCTCTTCCTCCTCCTCCTCTCCTTCTCCTTTTCCTTCTCCTCTTCCTTCCTCTTCTCCTTCTTCTCCTCCGTCTTCCTCTTTCTCCTCCTCTTCTTCCCTTCCTCTTCTTCTTCCTCCTCCCCCTTCTCCTCCTCCTCCTCCTCCTCTTCTTCTCCTTCTTCTCCTTCTTCTCCTCCATCTTCTTCTTTCTCCTCCTTTTCTTCCCTTCCTCCTCCTCTTCTTCCCCCTCCTCTTTTCCTTCTCCTCCATCTTCTTCTTTCTCCTCCTCTTCTTCCCCCTCTCCTCTTTCTCCTCTTCCTCCTCCTCCTCTCCTTCTCCTCTTCCTCCTCCTCCTCCTCCCTCTCCTTCTCCCCCTCCTCCCCCTTCTTCCAGAAACTTTTGCAAAATCCAAAGACATAGCTCAGTAGAAGTAGAAGCAAAGCTGAATAAGAATTGTTGAAAAAAAAATGCTATGAAAATATTTGGAATGGCAACTGGTGCAGAAAAGATATATATATTTGTAGATAAGTATTTCTGGACATGAGTACTTTTCATGGCCAGTCAAAATAGAAAGCATGACCCAGAAAGTTTCTCGCAACCTTCTCAATTTGGCTTTGATTTTGTTTTTGAAAGAAAAGAAATTAAGAATGTGCAAGAAAGGACTGATTGCTTAGAGGAACTATCTTCTTAAACAATTATATAATAAACAGACTGTCTGCATAATTGTACTTATTAGGTGTGGAAATGTCACCTACTGGTTATAGCTACACTTGAGCTACAATTTTGTTCTGCAACTTTTTATAAAGTAAACACACTTCAGATATGAAAACTCATCCCCAGTTATGGTAAAATTATACTTCTTTTTGTATTTTCAAATGCAATTTAACTCCTCCTCCTCAATCATTCCTCCTCCTCCTCCTCCTCCTCCTCCTCCTCCTCCTCCTCCTCCTCCTCCTCCTCCTCCCTTGAGTGCACATTTAAGGCAAAGTTACACCCAGTGTGTATGGTAGAGAAATTGGGCATACAAGTGTAGCATGGCAGGAAAATTGCTGCCAAAAATGATTTCCTTTTGGCAACTTTGCATGATAAATGTAAGGAGAAATAGGGGCAGGAAATACATACAATTCTTTTATACATCATTTAAAAAATACCCCTATCCAATACAGAAACGGTAGAAATTGAACTTGATTGACTAAAGCAGGAATATTAAGTGGATCCAAAATGAATCTATTTACTCTAGATATGATAAGAGGAATGGGCAATTATTTCAGGCCTGAGGGATGTTAACCGTTTATGCCAGCGGTGAAATTAAAAAATTTCCCCTACCGGTTCTGTGGGCGTGGCTTGTTGGGGGAGGTCATGTGACTGGGTGGGTGTGGCCAGCTCAACATTACTCACGTCAAGGGGTTCCTCACCGGCTCCTCCCCTCCTAGCTACTCCTTGTCGTAAATGGCAGGAAAATGGGGTGGGGAACATTCCTGCCTACCATCCTTCCCTCAGTCTGTGCTGAGTTTGAGGAATGGATGACAGGCAGGAAAATCCCCTTCCCCATTTTCCTGCCTTTCACAAAAATGGCTCCATTCCAGCTGCTCTCCACCCCCCTCCCCCTCCCTCCTGGGGACTACCTTAAAAGGGACAGGCTGCAGCAGCTCCGTTGTGAATGGAGGGAGAAAAGTTAGCATTCTCTCTGCTGCATTAAACATTGAATTCTATGGAATATCAAGTGGCTGGAAGAGATGAGCAGCAACTGGTCAGGCATGGATGGGGCCAAGGAGGGGTAATTATTAGCAGTTTGGCGAATTGATGCCCATAATCCCTAGCAGTTTGCCCGAACCGGTCTGAACCGGTAGGAGATCACCCCGGGTTAATGCCTTTGAGAATAACAAGGAAGCAGAAAGGTTTTGTGTGGAACATGGCTGAAATATTCAAATCTTTTAGGAGGCATTTAACTAAAACAGGCGCCAATGCCCCTGTTTTTACTTCTTAGGTTATACAAGAAAGCAAATATCAAAAAAACCCCAGAATAATTGTACTGTCACTGCTGAATTTCAGTGGCACATTGTAGGATGGAGAAGTTCCAAGAGCTGTAAACAGGCGCCAGATATGCTTTGGGTCATTCAGAGTTTGAATCATCCAGATCAGAAGATGCTTCCTGTACTTCATGTGCTCATTTTGAGAAGAAAGGTTCGTAGAGTTCCCGGTCATTGTGGATCATAGGAAAAAGGGATAACATGATGAGAAATCTCATTTTCTATCTGTACGCCAGACAAAAATAAACAATGCATAAATAGTTATTGTCCTCTCTTGTCAGACGTGCCTCCTTTGAAAACTCAAGAAAGAAAAACCCCAACTCCATGGTTTGTAGAGAAAGGTATCTTTTACTAAGAATGAACTGAATGCAACGAAGTAAAGCAAGTTCTGAATAGCAGGCGTGTCTTACACATACATGTCCCCACCTAAATTCCACCTCCCTCCAAAGGTCAGACAGTTTGAGTCCAATCCATTTCTCCCTCCAGCTTCACGTGGAGGTCATGCACCAACCGTTGGCTGCGAGGGTTATCAGCCCGCTCCTGAGGTTTTGAATTCATCTGTTTCGATTCTGGATTTGTCTCCTCTCCCCTCCACCTGTGACAGCCGAAGCAGCTGGCCCATAATTAAAGATACAGTACCCCTTTTCAATGCCTAGCACTAAAGACAGAAATAAACCAATTAACTGAGCAATAAAACAATAGAAGCAGCATGCGCAGGCTGACATCTCTCTTCTGTGACATCCTGAGCATGACCTTGCTTAGTCTTAGATAGCTTAAGACATAAAACTGTGGCTCTAATGGTGGTTTACTCCTGGCCAGGGGTGGGCTTCAGATCCTTTAGCAATGGGTTTACTGCCCTGTTGCTGGGTAGGCATGGCCACGGTGGGTGTGGAGGGGGTGTCTTTTGCCCTCCCCAGGCTCTGGGGGTTTTCCTTGAGCCTCCAGGAGGGCAAAAATTGCTTCCCCTGGGGGTCTGGAGGCCCTCTGAGGCCAGAAACCTCCCTTGCGCATTCGTGGCAGAGCTGAACTGGGGTGATGGCTCGCGTGTCCACAGAAAGGGTGCTGCATGACATCTCTGGCATGCATGCCATAGGTTCGCCATCACGGGTATAGGGTCTCTTGCTTGAGCAGGGGGTCGGACTAGATGACCTCCAAGGTTCCTTCCAACTCTGTTATTCTACTCTATTCTAAAACAAATCAGTACCAGGGGTGAAATGCTACCAGTTAGGTCAGGTTCTAGCGAACCGGTAGTAATAAAAGCTACTGGTTCGGGCGAACAGGTAGTAAAAAAAAAATGCTACCTGTTCGGCCAAACTGTTATTTCTGACGATCAGCTGTGCCGCACAATTTATATTCGCTAGAAAGCAGGAAATCCTGCTTCTTAAGCCTTCTTTTTCAGCACTGCGCGGTAGCGCCTGCAGTGCACATGTGCGCAAAGTACGCATTTGGTGCACAATGTACATGCCTGCATGCAGCAAACTGATAGCAGACCTTGGAGGATTTCACCACTAATCAGTACCAATAGTAATTTGTGCCTGGGGTGCAATTGTTCTGTCCCCCTCGTCTCAGTCCGAGCGATGACTTAATTAGCTGGCACTATCAGCTCTGGCAGCAAACTAGCGAGCGTCTGCCAAGTGTCTCTGTTATCTCCCTTGATGCTGATGAGTCAACAAACAGTACTTCAGCTCTAGTCAAGCAGTTGATTTGCCTGCTACAAAGAGGCATAGCAGCCCTATCCTGTGGGGTGTGGTTCCATGACTCAGCACTTCCTAGGTCTGCCCCACCCCTGCTTCTGTTGTTCCCGCCTCTCCTGCCTACGAAACCTAGGGTCCAGCCAGGCCTGATTGCCATTAGATGGGTCTGGAGGCATGGCCTGGGGGCGGGAACAGTCAGGGGACGGAGGCCTCGTTATTTCCTCCACTTGGCCTGCCTCTGGCTCCTGGAGCTGAGCCAGGGAAGCCGGTGCTCCCGAGGTAAGTCCTGATGGCCCTTCCCCCTCACTTTCCAAGTCACTTTCTGGCAGGGGGTCCGGCTCGGGGGGCGCAGACACAACAGCAATCTCAAAAAATCCAGAGCGTCACTTGAACCCCATCAGCATTGACTAAATCCCTAACAGTCCGTTGCGAAAGGCAGCTTCACTTGGAACACCTTACAACTTGCAAGAATATATCGAACGCCATCAAACATCCACATCTGCCTATATCAAGTGGCATCGATAAGTGGATCAAAAATGCCAAATCCATCCAGTCTAAAAAACTGGCATATTGAACGTCCAACTATAAGAATGAAAAGCCAGTTGGGTGATTAAGATAATTTTTTGCCTATTGTTGAGGAAGAATAAAGTTTGAAATAATTTGGTTGAGTTAGCTGAGCCTGGCATCAGTTGAGCCTGGCATCAACTGACCATCACTTGCTGGTCCTGTTTTTCCTCCTACAATAGTAAAGTTCCTTCTTTGAGAATACGTTTCATTTCCTCTTTACAAATACCTGCACGGGTTTTTGCTACATTTATAGGTAGTCCTCGATTTATGACCACAATTGAGCCCAATATTTCTGTTAAATGAAACATTTATTGAGTTTTTGCCCCATTGACTTGCCATGGGTGTTAAGTGAGTCACTGCAGTTTTTAAGTTAGGGTTGTGGTCCTCCAGCAGCCTGCGGACCTGGCAGCAGAGTCGGACAGTGAGGAGGCTGGGGAGGAGAATGGGCCGGTCCTGGAGTCAGGGGAAGGCCCAGACAAGGGCACTGCATCAGAAGCAGAGATGGGGCCAGGGCCATCTGGGAGCAATGCGCAGACTCTGTAGCCTCCAGAGGCAGACAACAGAGAGGCAGAGGAACAGGAGGAGCCTGTTCCTAGTGCACACATGAAAAGAGCTGCCAGAAAGCAAGAGCAGCTGAAGCAAAAAGGACAACTTGGGAGTAAGGCCAGGAGATGATTGGCCCCTTCCATAAGGCTTAAAAGAGCAACAACAAGCCGTTGGGTTCTTTGTAGAATAGCAACGTTGATTCCAGTGCTTCTTGTCAGTGTCTCTTGAACTTTGTGGGATTTTTGCCAAGAAAAGCCTTTGGCAGGTTGCCAAAAACAACAAAAGTTGGTGATAAGGCCGAAGGACTGTTTATGAAGAGTTTGTTTTGGACTAAGCTGAGAATAAATTAATTCTCAGTTGTTTTAATAAAATAAGTTTGTTCAGGACTGAATTGTGTTTGGTAATCACTACTTGGGCCTCGGTCACAACAGTTAGTAACACGGTTGTTAAATGAATCTGGCTTCTATGTTGACTTTGCTTGTCACCGAAAGGGTCGCCAAAACGTGACCCTGGGAAACTGCAACCGTCATAAATATGAGTCAGTTTCCAAGCCTCTGAATTTTGATCACATGACAAGGGGAAAAGGCCGCAACGGTCATAAATGTGAAACACGATCATCACTCACTTTTTTTCAATCCCATTGTAACTTTGAACAGTCACTAAATGAACTGTTGTAATTTGAGGATCACCAGCATAGCTCTCACACATCACTGGACACACAAGCCTCTCATTCCATAGAAAATATGCATGCTTCTCCTTTTCCTCCATCTTCCTCTTTCTCCTCCTCCTCTTCCCTTCCTCCTTCTCTTCTTCTCCCTCCTCTTCTCCTTCTTCTCTTCTGTCTTCCTCTTTCTCCTCCTCTTCTTCCCTTCCTCTTCTTCTTCCCCTCCTCTTCTCCTTCTTCTCCTTCTTCTCCTCCATCTTCTTCTTTATCCTCCTTTTCTTCCCTTCCTCCTCCTCTTCTTCCCCCTTCTCTTCTCCTTCATCTTCCTCTTTCTCCTCCTCTTCCTCCTCCTCCTCTCCTTCTCCTTTTCCTTCTCCTCTTCCTCCGCCTCTTCCTCCTCCTCCTTCTCCCTCTCCTTCTTCTCCTCCTCCCCCCCTCCTCCCCCTTCTTCCAGAAACTTTTGCAAAATCCAAAGACATAGCTCAGTAGAAGTAGAAGCAAAGCTGAATAAGAATCGTTGAAAAAAAAATGCTATGAAAATATTTGGAATGGCAACTGGTGCAGAAAAGATATATATATTTGTAGATAAGTATTTCTGGACATGAGTACTTTTCATGGCCAGTCAAAATAGAAAGCATGACCCAGAAAGTTTCTCGCAACCTTCTCAATTTGGCTTTGGTTTTGTTTTTGAAGGAAAAGAAATTAAGAATGTGCAAGAAAGGACTGATTGCTTAGAGGAACCATCTTCTTAAACAATTATATAATAAACAGACTGTCTGCATAATTGTACTTATTAGGTGTGGAAATGTCACCTACTGGTTATAGCTACACTTGAGCTACAATTTTGTTCTGCAACTTTTTATAAAGTAAACACACTTCAGATATGAAAACTCATCCCCAGTTATGGTAAAATTATACTTCTTTTTGTATTTTCAAATGCAATTTAACTCCTCCTCCTCAATCATTCCTCCTCCTCCTCCTCCTCCTCCTCCCTTGAGTGCACATTTTAGGCAAACTTACACCCAGTGTGTACGGTAGAGAAATTGGGCATACAAGTGTAGCATGGCAGGAAAATTGCTGCCAAAAATGATTTCCTTTTGGCAACTTTGCATGATAAATGTAAGGAGAAATAGGGGCAGGAAATACATACAATTTTTTTGTACATCATTTAAAAAATACCCCTATCCAATACAGAAACGGTAGAAATTGAACTTGATTGACTAAAGCAGGAATATTAAGTGGATCCAAAATGAATCTATTTACTCTAGATATGATAAGAGGAATGGACAATTATTTCAGGCCTGAGGGATGTTAACCATTTATGCCAGTGGTGAAATTAAAAAATTTTCCCTACCGGTTCTGTGGGTGTGGCTTGTTGGGGAGGTCATGTGACTGGGTGGGTGTGGCCAGCTCGACACCACTCACATCGAGGGGCTCCTCACCGGTCCCTCCCCTCCCAGCCATTCCTTGTCGTAAATGGCAGGAAAATGGGGAGGGGAACATTCCTGCCTACCATCCTTCCCTCACTCTGTGCTGAGTTTGAGGAATGGATGACAGGCAGGAAAATCCCCTTCCCCATTTTCCGGCCTTTCACAAAAACGGCTCCATTCCAGCTGTTCTCCACCCCCATCCCCATCCCTCCTGGGGACTACCTTAAAAGAGAGACGCTGCAGCAGCTCCATTGTGAATGGAGGGAGAAAAGTTAGCATTCTCTCTGCTGCATTTAACATTGAATTCTGTGGAATATCAAGTGGCTGGAAGAGATGAGCAACAACTGGTCAGGCGTGGGTGGGGCCAAGGAGGGGTAATTATTACCAGTTCGGGGAACTGATGCCCATAATCCCTAGCAGTTTGCCCGAACTGGTCTGAACCAGTAGGATTTCACCCCTGGTTTATGCCTTTGAGAATAACAAGGAACCAGACGGGTTTTAGGTGTGGAACATGGCCGAAGTATTCAAATCTTTTAGGAGGCATTTAACTAAAACAGGCACCAATGCCCCTGTTTTCACTTCTTAGGTTATACAAGAAAGCAAATATCAAAAAAACCAGAATAATTGCACTGCCACTGCTGAATTTCAGTGGCACATTGTAGGATGGAGAAGTTCCAAGAGCTGTAAACAGGCGCCAGATATGCTTTGGGTCATTCAGAGTTTGAAGCATCCAGATCAGAAGATGCTTCCTGTACTTCATGTGCTCATTTTGAGAAGAAAAGTTCTTAGAGTTTCCAGTCATTGTGGATCATAGGAAAAAAGTGTTATCCTTTTTTCCTTGATGAGAAATCTCATTTTCTATCTGTACGCCAGACAAAAATAAACAATGCATAAATAATTATTGTTCTCTCTTGTCAGATGTGCCTCCTTTCAAAACTCAAGAAAGAAAAACCCCAATTCCATTGTTTGTGCAGAAAGGTATCTTTTACTAAGAATGAACTGAATGCAACGAAGTAAAGCAAGTTCTGAATAGCAGGCGTGTCTTATACATACATGTCCCCACATAAATTCCACCTCCCTCCAAAGGTCAGACAGTTTGAGTCCAATCCATTTCTCCCTCCAGCGTCACGTGGAGGTCATCTTCAAATGATGTCACTTCTCTGCTATGCACGAACCATTGGCTGCGAGGGTTATCAGCCCGCTCCTGAGGTTTTGAATTCACCTCTTTCGATTCTGGATTCATCTCCTCTCCTGTCCATCTATGACAGCCGAAGCAGCTGGCCCATAATTAAAGATACAGTACCCCTTTTCCAATGCCTAGCACTAAAGACAGCAATAAACCAATTAACTGAGCAATAAAACCTCTCCTGCAGGCTGCACTGGCTCCGGGTGGTCTTTCGGGTGCAATTCAAGGTGTTGGTTACCACCTTTAAAGCGCTCCATAGCTTAGGACCGGGCTATTTACGGGACCGCTACTGCCACAAACAGCCTGCCTTTGACCTGTGCGCTCCCACAGGGAGGGCCTCCTTGGGGTGCCGTCGGTGAAAAAATGTCGACTGGCGACCCCCAGGGGTAGGGCCTTCTCTGTGGGGGCTCCTGCCCTCTGGAATGAGCTGCCTCCGGAGCTTCGCCAACTCCCCGACCTTCGGACCTTCCGCCGTGAGCTGAAGACTCTTATTTCATCAAGCTGGGCTAGCCTGAATAAGTAATTTTAAATGGGGTTTTAGTTTTTGTATTGTTTAGTTTTTTTAATATTTTGGCCACTATTTATATACATTTTAGTCTGTTTTTAATGTGTATTTAGTGTATTTTTAATTGGCTGAGAACTGCCCTGAGTCCTTCGGGAGAAGGGCGGTATAAAAATGCAATAAATAAATAAATAAATAAATAAATAAATAAATAAATAAATAAATAAATGCAGCATGCACAGGCTGACATCTCTCTTCTGTGACATCCTGAGCATGACCTTGCTTAGTCTTAGATAGCCTAAGACATAAAACTGTACCGTGGCTCTAATGGTGGGTTTACCCCTTGTCAAGGGTGGGCTTCAGATCCTTTAACAATGGGTTCACTGCCCTGTTGCTGGGTGAGCATGGCCATGGTGGGCGTGGCCTAGTTGGCTGCTTGCACCATGGTGGAGGGAGTGTCTTTTGCCCTCCCCAGGCAAAATACCTTCTTCAAAAACTTTGGCAAAGCTGTTTGTGCAACACATCTACAGACTTCACGGAGTTCCCAAACACATAATTTCAGATTGAGGGGTTCAATTCACTTCTCAATTTTGGAAATTTTCTGGTACTATAGAAAAATTTAAAATAACTTAAAGTTCAGCTTTAAGATCTACATGTTTTCCTAACATCTTTTATAGTCACATGAGTATTTTCCCCCAAAATTCTTTTGCTTTGGCACAAGTTCCCCATAGATGATGACATGTGCCAGATTTTTGGTTACATTTCCAACATTTATTAGACATATTTTTGAACATTTTGGCTAACCTAGCAGGTGGTAAATGCCATCTATAAAACATTTTAGAATAGAATAGAATTTTATTGGCCAAGTGTGATTGGACACACAAGGAATTTGTCTTGGTGCATATGCTCTCAGTGTACATAAAAGAAAAGATACGTTCATCAAGGTACAACATCTACAACACAATTGATGGTCAATATATCAATATAAATCATAAGGATTGCCAGCAACAAGTTATAGTCATACAGTCATAAGTGGAAAGAGATTGGTGATGGGAACGATGAAACGATTAATAGTAGTGCAGATTCAGTAAATAGTCTGACAGTGTTGAGGGAATTATTTGTTTAGCAGAGTGATGGCCTTCGGGAAAAAACTGTTCTTGTGTCTAGTTGTTCTGGTGTGCAGTGCTCTATAGCGTCGTTTTGAGGGTAGGAGTTGAAACAGTTTATGTCCAGGATGCGAGGGATCTGCAAATATTTTCACGGCCCTCTTCTTGATTCGTGCAGTATACAGGTCCTCAATGGAAGGCAGGTTGGTAGCAATTATTTTTTCTGCAGTTCTAATTATCCTCTGAAGTCTGTGTTTTTCTTGTTGGGTTGCAGAACCGAACCAGACAGTTATAGAGGTGCAAATTTATATAGGTTTTCTTTATAAGAAGTTGCCGTTGTTAATTTATAATTTCTTTCTCGTATATTTTGCCATTTCTCTAATTCTATATTATATCCAAATATAATTGCCCACTTTATCATTGTTTCTTTTACTTGTTCATCCTCCATCTTCACATTTAATAGAATGTTACGGTATATACTTTATTAATCAGTTTTTCAGTAAACTCCAACGCCAATCATCCTATCTTGTCTGTTGATGTCCTTCAAATGCTTTAGACTTCAATCATCCAAAGACTTTTAAGATCTTGACGTTATGTCCCTTTATATCCATGCATAAAGGCATGATCTATGCCTTTATGAGTGCTGGGGAAATAATAAATTTGAAAGCCAAATCCCCTCTGCCTTCTTATGATACTTCTGTTATTTCTGAAGCGTGCATATTTCTCATTAACTATATTTTTAACTTCTGTAGAAACCAGAGTTAAAATCTCCTCTGTTTCTTATGATATTTCTGTAATTTCTGAAGAAGTCATATCAAGTCATTATTTCCTATATGGTTGCCAACTATTTCTACTTGGCATCACCAAGGGTGAGAAAACTCTAATCTTGATCTAGATTAGAGATACTTGATCATTATAAAAAAGAAGAATTATTTTCTTATTCTTCTAGATATATTTTTGGAGAACTTTGAACATCAAAAGTAAATATATAAAACGCCGATGTAGTTTTGGATAAATCCAGCCAGTATAATCAACTTTCTAGATTTATTCTGGGCAGGAATTGTCAATCCAGCAACTTCCAAATGGGATGGACAATATCAGCACATACATCTGTTCTGACCTAGGCTTCCCCAGCATCACAAAACCAAGTCCTTGTCCCGACAAAAAAACCTTTTATTTAATTTACAGTAAATTTCTCTCCAGCAAGTCTTTCAAGATAATTCACAATTACTGACCTTTATCAGGCTTGGAGAGTGGCCAGGCCGATATCTTTCAGATGCCACAATGCTTGGCAAGAATGCAGTAATGAACTAATTGACTCCTGCAAACTCCACTCCCCTTTTGCTCCTCTTTTATTCCCTCTGGGAGGGGCCATTCATCATCCACCTGTGGCCTTACTCCCAAGTCAACCTTGTTCTTTAGCTGTTCCTCTGTAGAAACTCTCATGTGCACACTGGAAACACGCCCAGCTGTCTGCCTCACTGATATCTGACTAAGGCAGTTGATAACTGGCATTTGGCCCCCCCTCTGTGCCTCCCACGCAGAGCCCTCATCAGAGCCTTCCCCAGACTCCAGGACTGGCAGTGTTCCTCCCTCAACTTCCTCACTGTCCAAATCTCTACCAGCTGGCCATTGGCGCCACATCATCTTTGGGAGGGCAGGAATTGTATTCACCATAGCAAAAGAAGTTTTATGAAACATTCTTCTAGGATGTTGAGGTATCAAAAGTTGGGAAAACCAGGAAAATAAGAACGACTGTATCCTTTAGCGATTTGTAGTAACCCTACTGGAGGAAGGAGTGTCAGAATCTGGGGATGGCATTAAAAGAGGTATTAGCCTAGGATCCCTACATAGCCACAAGTGGACTAAATCCAACCATCCTTCAGTTTAACTGTAGCTTCACATGTGGATTTTTCACGCCTTACACATACGAACAGTTACAATGTCAGTTTTAAAAATGGGGCTGTGGAACAAGTCTCTGGACTTTAAAGAACTTCACATTTGATGATTCATGAATGGGAAGTGGTTAAACTAGACTTATGTTATTCAGCATCCAGATCACCATGCTGCAAAAGGAGCTTGGTTTTTTCTCTCTCTCAATCACTCTTCTTCTTCTTAATGTTGCAATATCAGTCTTATTTTGCTGCATTTCTAGCCACCTTGGAAGCCATCCTCCCAAAAATATTGTAGCATCAAATGGTGGACATGTGCAGCATAGAACAATAGGGTGGGAAGAGACCTTGAGGTCTTCTAGTCCAACCCCTGCTCAAGCAGGAGACCTCTTTCATTTCAGACAAATGCTTGTCCAATCCAATCTCTTCTTAAACCTCCATTGATGAAGCTCCCACAACATCTGGAGGCCATTCCACTGGTTAATTTTTCTCACTCAGGAAATTCTCCTTGGTTCCAGGTTGATCTCTCTTTGGTAAGCTTCCACTCATTGCTTCTTGTCAGTGTCTCTTGAACTTTGTCGGATTTTCGCCAAGAATAGCCTTTGGCAGGTTGCCAAAAACAACAAAAGTTGGTGATAAGGCCGAAGGACTGTTTATGAAGAGTTTGTTTTGGACTAAGCTGAGAATAAATTAATTCTCAGTTGTTTTAATAAAATAAGTTTGTTCAGGACTGAATTGTGTTTGGTAATCACTACTTGGGCCTCGGTCACAACAGTTAGTAACACGGTTGTTAAATGAATCTGGCTTCTATGTTGACTTTGCTTGTCACCGAAAGGGTCGCCAAAACGTGACCCTGGGAAACTGCAACCGTCATAAATATGAGTCAGTTTCCAAGCCTCTGAATTTTGATCACATGACAAGGGGAAAAGGCCGCAACGGTCATAAATGTGAAACACGATCATCACTCACTTTTTTTCAATCCCATTGTAACTTTGAACAGTCACTAAATGAACTGTTGTAATTTGAGGATTACCTGTATTACAATTTAACAAACTTTATTTGACTTAGTGGAACACAGCCAAGGGCTCCTCACAGTTCCACAATATCTCAATATCCAAACTAGGGCCCATTGCCAATTTCCATGATCATTTTGTGGACAAAGTTCCTTTTAGCTACTCGTAGGTATTTTTTTTTCCTAATATTTACTAGCATTTCCTAATATTTACATATAATTTACATATAATTTTTTTTGGATGAGGATAAGTAATTCCCAACACATACTTCAGATGTTTATCTCATTAGCTATATTTTAAACTTCTGTACAAATAAAGATAAAATCTCCTTTGGCCTTTTAGGATATTCTTGTTATTTCCGAAGAACCCATGGCTATCTACAACATGGAGATAATGTTTATTTATTTATTTTATTTTTATTTTATTTTATTTATTTATTTGTCACAACAGTATATATAAGCATAAGCAAGAAATAACTATACGATATATAAGCATATATATAAGCATAAGCATGAAATAACTATATGAATTGGATACAATCAAAGGGAACATTAGGACAGGAACAGTAGGCACGCTGGTGCTCTTATGCACGCCCCTTACAGACCTCTTAGGAATGGGGTGAGGTCAATAGTAGACAGTTTTTGGTTAAAGCTTTGGGGATTTTGGGAAGAGACCACAGAGTCTGGTAGTGCATTCCAGGCATTAACAACTCTGTTACTGAAGTCATATTTTCTGCAATCAAGATTGGAGCGGTTCACATTAAACTTAAATCTATTGTGTGCTCGTGTATTGTTGTGATTGAAGCTGAAGTAGTCTTCAACAGGAATGACATTGTAACATATGATTCTATGAGTTAAACTCAAGTCATGTCGAAGGCAGCAAAGTGGTTACTGTGATGATCCAGGCACGGAAGCAACACAGCCAGAACAAATTACTGCCCCCTTATCGCTCCAAATTTTCTCCAAAAGTCCCACCATTCAATGGAAGTCCAGAAGCCAATCTTTACATGCTCCTCTGATAGTTCCTGGCTGCTATTAGTCCAGAGGAGCAGCGCACTACTGACAGCAGCCACAATTCAGGGAATTGGGTTCCAAGGAGACCTCATCACAGGAAGAGTTCACTGCGACTGTCAATGCCAAGCAGCTTTTGAAAAATTGAAACGGCTATTTGCAGCTGAACCTATCTTAAAACACCCCGACATGGATTTTCCTTTTGTGGTACAAGCAGACGCTAGTGATGTAGCAGTCGGAGCCATTTTGCTCCAAGACAATGCTGATGGTAAACTCCAACCTTGTGCTTTCACTTCCCGGAAATTGACTGAGACTGAAAGGAGATGGGCTATTTAGGAAAAGGAAGCTTTTGCGGTTCACTGGGCTCTTCGCACATGGAGACAATTCTTAGAGGGATCTAACCATCCTTTCGAAGTTTGGACTGATCACAAAAACTTGGAAGCCCTAAAAACTCCCAGAAGACTTTCGCCTAAACAAGGCCGCTAGGCTCAATATTTTAACCGTTTTAACTTTACTTTACGTTATATTTCTGGGGGAAAGAACTTTTTGGCAGATGCTCTTTCACGACTGCCCCAATACAATAGTGCTCGTTCCAAGGTGGTATGCCCAATACTCCCCATTCAACAATTAGTAGCTCCTGCTATAACCCGAAGCCATACTAAAACCGAGACATCACTACCAGATGAATTAACTAAGTTATTAAAAGAGGCCTTGAACACAGACGACTGGTTCTTGGCTCATTCACATGAATGCACGCTCCGTGTTGGACTAGCTTGGGTTGGGGCAAAGCTATATGTTCCTGCATCACTCAGAGAAACCATACTACAACGATGCCATGATGCTAAAATGGCAGGACATTTTGGATTTGTGAAAATATTGCACCTCCTTAAAAGAAAATTTTGGTGGCCAGAACTTAAAAAGGACATTGAATCTTATATAGCAAGTTGCCCTGTTTGTGCATCAGCTACAAGACCACCAGGAAAGCCTCCTGGTTTGCTTCAAACAGTAGCCCGGCCAGGAGCCCCATGGAAAAAAATATCCATGGATTTCATAGTGGAGTTACCCGAAAGTGCGGGCAATACAGTAATCTGGGTAGTTACAGACCTGTTCTCCAAACAAGTCCACTTCATCCCATGTTCCAAAATACCTTCTTCAAAAACTTTGGCAAAGCTGTTTGTGCAACACATCTACAGACTTCACGGAGTTCCCAAACACATAATTTCAGATTGAGGGGTTCAATTCACTTCTCAATTTTGGAAATTTTCTGGTACTATAGAAAAATTTAAAATAACTTAAAGTTCAGCTTTAAGATCTACATGTTTTCCTAACATCTTTTCTAGTCACATGAGTATTTTCCCCCAAAATTCTTTTGCTTTGGCACAAGTTCCCCATAGATGATGACATGTGCCAGATTTTTGGTTACATTTCCAACATTTATTAGACATATTTTTGAACATTTTGGCTAACCTAGCAGGTGGTAAATGCCATCTATAAAACATTTTAGAATAGAATAGAATTTTATTGGCCAAGTGTGATTGGACACACAAGGAATTTGTCTTGGTGCATATGCTCTCAGTGTACATAAAAGAAAAGATACGTTCATCAAGGTACAACATTTACAACACAATTGATGGTCAATATATCAATATAAATCATAAGGATTGCCAGCAACAAGTTATAGTCATACAGTCATAAGTGGAAAGAGATTGGTGATGGGAACTATGAAACGATTAATAGTAGTGCAGATTCAGTAAATAGTCTGACAGTGTTGAGGGAATTATTTGTTTAGCAGAGTGATGGCCTTCGGGAAAAACTGTTCTTGTGTCTAGTTGTTCTGGTGTGCAGTGCTCTATAGCTGCTTTTGAGGGTAGGAGTTGAAACAGTTTATGTCCAGGATGCGAGGGATCTGCAAATATTTTCACGGCCCTCTTCTTGATTCGTGCAGTATACAGGTCCTCAATGGAAGGCAGGTTGGTAGCAATTATTTTTTCTGCAGTTCTAATTATCCTCTGAAGTCTGTGTTTTTCTTGTTGGGTTGCAGAACCGAACCAGACAGTTATAGAGGTGCAAATTTATATAGGTTTTCTTTATAAGAAGTTGCCGTTGTTAATTTATAATTTCTTTCTCGTATATGTTGCCATTTCTCTAATTCTATATTATATCCAAATATCATTGCCCACTTTATCATTGTTTCTTTTACTTGTTCATCCTCCATCTTCACATTTAATAGAATGTTACGGTATATACTTTATTAATCAGTTTTTCAGTAAACTCCAACGCCAATCATCCTATCTTGTCTGTTGATGTCCTTCAAATGCTTTAGACTTCAATCATCCAAAGACTTTTAAGATCTTGACGTTATGTCCCTTTATATCCATGCATAAAGGCATGATCTATGCCTTTATGAGTGCTGGGGAAATAATAAATTTGAAAGCCAAATCCCCTCTGCCTTCTTATGATACTTCTGTTATTTCTGAAGCGTGCATATTTCTCATTAACTATATTTTTAACTTCTGTAGAAACCAGAGTTAAAATCTCCTCTGTTTCTTATGATATTTCTGTAATTTCTGAAGAAGTCATATCAAGTCACTATTCTTTCCTACATGGTTGCCAACTATTTCTACTTGGCATCACCAAGGGTGAGAAAACTCTAATCTTGATCTAGATTAGAGATACTTGATCATTATAAAAAAGAAGAATTATTTTCTTATTCTTCTAGATATATTTTTGGAGATCTTTGAACATCAAAAGTAAATATATAAAACGCCGATGTAGTTTTGGATAAATCCAGCCAGTATAATCAACTTTCTAGATTTATTCTGGGCAGGAATTGTCAATCCAGCAACTCCCAAATGGGATGGACTATATCAGCACATACATCTGTTCTGACCTAGGCTTCCCCAGCATCACAAAACCAAGTCCTTGTCCCGACAAAAAAACCTTTTATTTAATTTACAGTAAATTTCTCTCCAGCAAGTCTTTCAAGATAATTCACAATTACTGACCTTTATCAGGCTTGGAGAGTGGCCAGGCCGATATCTTTCAGATGCCACAATGCTTGGCAAGAATGCAGTAATGAACTAATTGACTCCTGCAAACTCCACTCCCCTTTTGCTCCTCTTTTATTCCCTCTGGGAGGGGCCATTCATCATCCACCTGTGGCCTTACTCCCAAGTCAACCCTTGTTCTTTAGCTGTTCCCTTCGTGTAGAAACTCTGCGCATGTGCACACTGGAAACACGCTCCAGCTGTTCGTCTGCCTCACTGATATCTGACTCCGAAGGCAGTTGATAACTGGCATTTGGCCCTGGCCCCCTCTGTGCCTCCGACGCAGAGCCCTCATCAGAGCCTTCCCCAGACTCCAGGACTGGCCCGTGTTCCTCCCCAACTTCCTCACTGTCCAAATCTGCTACCAGCTCCGTTGGCCATTGGCGGGCCACAACATCATCTTTGGGAGGGCAGGAATTGTATTCACCACATAGCAAAAGAAGTTTTTAAGGAAACATTCTTCTAGGATGTTGAGGTATCAAAAGTTGGGAAAACCAGGGAAAATAAGAACGACTGTGGCGACTTCCTTAGCGATTTGTAGTAACCCTACTGGAGGGGAAGGAGTGTCAGAATCTGGGGATGGCATTAAAAGAGGTATTAGCCTAGGATCCCTACATAGCCACAAGTGGACTAAATCCAACCATCCTTCAGTTTAACTGTAGCTTCACATGTGGATTTTTCACGCCTTACACATACGAACAGTTACAATGTCAGTTTTAAAAATGGGGCTGTGGAACAAGTCTCTGGACTTTTAAAGAACTTCACATTTGATGATTCATGAATGGGAAGTGGTTGTAAAACTAGACTTATGTTATTCAGCATCCAGATCACCATGCTGCAAAAGGGAGCTTTGTTTTTTTTTTCTCTCTCTCAATCACTCTTCTTCTTCTTAATGTTGCAATATCAGTCTTATTTTGCTGCATTTCTAGCCACCTTGGAAGCCATCCTCCCAAAAATATTGTAGCATCAAATGGTGGACATGTGCAGCATAGAACAATAGGGTGGGAAGAGACCTTGGAGGTCTTCTAGTCCAACCCCCTGCTCAAGCAGGAGACCCTCTTTCATTTCAGACAAATGCTTGTCCAATCCAATCTCTTCTTAAAACCCTCCATTGATGAAGCTCCCACAACATCTGGAGGCAAGCCATTCCACTGGTTAATTTTTCTCACTCTCAGGAAATTTCTCCTTGGTTCCAGGTTGGATCTCTCTTTGGTAAGCTTCCACTCATTGCTTCTTGTCCTGCCCTCAGGTACTTTAGACAATAGGTTGTCTTCTTCTTCTTCTTCTCCTCCTCCTCCTCCTCCTCCTCCTCCTCCTCCTCCTCCTCCTCCTCCTCCTCCTCCTCCTCCTCCTTCTTCTCTGTGATAGCCCCTTAAGTGCTGGAGGACTGGCATCATTTCATTCCTAGTCCCTAGGTCAGGGGTCTGCAACCTTAAACACTCAAAGAGCCACTTGAACCCGTTTCCCACAGAAAAGAAAACACAGGGAGCCACAAAACCTGGGTGGGTGTGGCCAACTCGATGTCACTCACTCCCACCCAGTCACATGACACCCTGCAGCCATGCCAAGCCATGTTTTGTGGCTCCCAGTGTTTTCTGTGGGAAATGTGTATCTCTCTGTGTGTGTCTCTTTCTCTGTCTCTCATCTCTCATCTCTCTCAGGCCAGGTGAGGAGTGACTGGAAGGGGAGGATGAGGGGTGGGGGCAGTCAGTGGAGGGTTCAGCCGATAGGGAGCCACAGCAGGCGGACGAAACAGCTGCTCTGGAGCAATAGGTAGACAGGTGGAACTTCCACTCTAGATCTTTCTTGGCAAAACCCCGTGAGAGGAACAAAGAGGGCAGAGTTACTTTTTCTGTCAAGATTTCTTTCTTTAAAAAAAAAAGCACAATTTAAACAATGCCACCGGACATCTAAAAGAATTACAAAACACAGATGAAGTCACCCATAATCTATTTTGTAGATTATGTTTCACGATAGCTTTCTGTGGGGCCAGGCCCGTGAGCATGTCTTGCACAGACCTGAAACTCTACCCTACCGTAATTTTTTTGTGGTTTTCCCCTGAATCTAAAAATCTGAAATGCAAATTTGGACACAATGAAATTTCCATTTGTGCCATCTCAAAGATGCCCAACTAGATAAGCATTAAAATGTAAAGTAAGGGGAGATAGGTTGGTCTAGTGGTTAAGGCTTCAGGCTAGAAACTGGGAAGCATTGGGTTCTAATCTCATCTTTGGGATGAAAGATGGCTGGGAGACTTGGGCCAATCACCAGGAGACTGGGAGTTCTAGTCCCGCTTTAGATATGAAAGTCAGTTGGGTGACTTTGGACCACTAGTGGGTTTCTCTTACCTTCGCTACCGGTTTGGAACTGTGAGTGAGCATGCACTCGCTTTGCTCACGCATGATGCTTCTGTGCATGTGCAGAGTGTCCATGATGACATCTGGGCGGGTGGGTGGAGCCTCCCGCTGCCGCCGCTACCAGTTCTCCTGAACCAGGGCCAACTGGTAGAAACCCACCAGTGCTTTGGACCAGTTATTCTCTCTCATCCCAACATAACTGACAGGGTTATTATTGTGGGAAAATAGGAGGGGGAAGGAGTATCAGGTATGTTGGCTGCCTTGAGTTGTTTGTAAAAATAATAATGGTGGAATAAAAATAAAAAAAACAAATGAGAGTCTATTTGTGATTCTGGAGAGGTAGAAATGGCAGAAGATCTTTTTCTGCATTAATGTTTTTGCAGGGCCACTCATATCAGACATATCCTCCTTCTGATCAGCAGCTATCCTGGTCCTTCAGAGTTGACCAATGCCCAGGTGTTGCTCATAGATGAACAGCTTTTTATCACAGCACATGTGGCTAGAACAGGGGTCTCCAATCTTAGCATCTTTAAGCCTGGAGGACTTCAACTCCCAGAGTTCCCGAGCCTGCAAAGCTGGCTGAGGAACTCTGGTAGTTGAAGTCCACAAGTCTTAAAGTTGCCAACGTTGGAGACCCCTGGGCTAGAATTTGCTCAGCTACAGGACCTTGATTGGCCCAGTTCCTGCTATACAAATGTATTCTATGTAATCCTGGATACAGTAGAACTTCTGGTCACGAATGCTTCTGACCACGACCAAATCGGGTTCCGACCAAAAAATTCACAATTTTTTTCCCCGTGGCCAATTTCCCCTTTCACACCCCCTTTTTTTTGTAAGTACCAAATTTCCAAAATTAGATTTAGGTCGCGACTAAATCAGATTGCGACCAAAGTTATGGAAGGAATTATGGTCATGATCAGAGGTTCTACTGTACAGTAGTGCCTTGGTACTCATCGTTAATTGGTTCTGGGAGGCACAATGAGTACAAAAAATGCTAGGTATTAAACAAATTTTTCCCATAAGGAATAAAGTATTGATTAATTCCTACATTATAATGAGTGGTGGGCTGCAACCAGTTTAACAACTGGTTTTGTGAGCGCAGCATTCAAAATACAGCAATTTGAAGCTCAGCTGCTTACTTTCTACGGCAGCCCCAGTAAGTAGAACAGCGGAGGCACAGAAATAAGCTGTGCCAGCCAAATCAGCTGAGCCCAAAAGAAGGAAATATAGGACAGGATATGGCAGGGGTGGGTAGGCGGGGCCAGGTGATTGTCGGAACTACCCGTTTTCTAGAACCGGTCCGAACTGGCAGCAGCCCACCACTGATTATAATGTAGCCAAAAGGCAGTCAACACCAACGAATGTGTTGAGTACTAAACAAATGATGAGTACTGGGACAAAATTTTCATATCAAAATGCCTTGAGTTCCAAATTCAATAAGTTTCAAAGCAGTTGAGTACCAAGTTATCACTGAATTACCAATTTAGGGATAATTTTACAGATTGTCACATTTTTTTTTATTTGCATTTATATCCCGCCCTTCTCCGAAGACTCAGGGAGGCTTACACTATGTTAAGCAATAGTCTTCATCCATTTGTATATTATATACAAAGTCAACTTATTGCCCCCAACAATCTGGGTCCTCATTTTACCTACCTTATAAAGAATGAAAGGTTAAGTCAACCTTGGGCCTGGTGGGATTTGAACCTGCAGTAATTGCAAGCAGCTGTGTTAATAACAGACTGTCTTAGCAGTCTGAGCCACCAGAGGCCTCTATTTGACATAAATTGTAGATACCATCACATTTTTATAATGTTAGACGTTATCTATCTTGTACAATTTTAGATACTACTTTAAAACTTAGGCGTCTATCGCTCCTTGTGGACTTCACACACAGATTCTAGTCAGAATTTATAAAGGTATTTTAATTTTGTCTTAAAATTTTTTTTATTGTCTCTTGAGATAAAAATGAAGCTTTGATTTTAGGCTTTGTTGATTAGGATTACTTTGTTGTTATATAAATCTCTTGAAATATCTAGAGCTATAAAGCAAAAGGTTGAAGAGCTTCTAAGAAAAATTACTTTTTAAAGGGAAGAAAGGGGTAGTATTAGTCTGAACACTGATGCCAGCTAGATCTAGAGAAAACACAAGAGGGAGCCATATATCTTTCAGGGAATGATGATGATGATGATGATGTTTCAAAGCAATCACATTAAATCAGTCAGAAAAGATTTCCCAGCACTGTCTTTCAAAGCAAAGGTGGGGGGGGGGGCGACGGCAGAAAACTGAGTGATGATGCAAAATATTACTGTCATACCATCCCACTTCCTTACCTGGAAACAACCTAGCTCTGTGTTTGCACAGACATGCCCAAGCACTCATAAGTGTGCAAATAATCCACCCTCTGTGCCAAAATCTGATGGCTCAGCAAAATTTTGCAAATTCAAATTGAGTTTCTATTTTGTTGTTTATATTCTGCTTCTAATAGCAATAGAACTAATATACTGCTTCACAGTGCATTACAGCCCTCGCTAAACAGTTTTACAAAGTCAGCTTATTGCCCTCAACAATCTGGGGCTTCATTTGACCGACCTCAGAAGAATGGAAGGATGAGTCAACCTTGAGTCAGTCAGGATCGAACTGCTGGCAGCGGGCAGAGCCAGCCTGCAATACTGCATTCTAACCATTGTGCAAAGGAAGGAAGGAAGGAAGGAAGGAAGGAAGGAAGGAAGGAAGGAAGGAAGAAAGGGGAATAGCAACAACACTAGCACTTAGACTTATATACTTCTTTACAGTGTTTTACAGCCCACTCTAAGAGACAGCATTTTGCCCCCAACAATCTGGGTCCTCATTTTAGCAACCTCAGATGGATGGAAGGCTAAGTCAACCTTGGAGGATAGCTGGAGGAAGAAGAAAAGGGATGTAATTTGGGAAAAGACGCTCCACTTACTGTTTGTCCTCAACCAGGACCAGGAGCTTGGGATAAACCAGGAGCACAGATATCAAAAATCAAACCAGGAAGCTGAAACATGAAGGATCAATTCAGGGTTTCAGAGAACCCCAGGGAGACATTGATGACTGTTGATAGACCAACAGAACCCAAACCCTTTACATAATTGATTTCTGCTGTTTCATGGAGTTGGAAAAACAAACCAGAAAACCAGAGAAGTGGCCCTCTTCCCTACTTTCCATCAAAAATAAAAATCTAAGATTCCTCTTTTCTAAAAGAACCGCCAAACAAAATGTAAGCTCATTGAGAATTAGACGGAAAAAAACCTGTGTTTTGTATTGGAAGAAAATCTCTAGGAAATTGAAGGACAAATTTTAGCATAGGGTTTATCTAACTAAACCAGGCACATCACTAGAAGCTAAAATCGTAAGACTACATCCAGTGGTGGGATTCAAATAATTGAACAACTGGTTCTCTGCCCTAATGGCTGGGTGGGTGGGCATGGCCAGGGTGTGTGACAGGCAGCTTTCCTCCTGCAGCCCCCTGGGAGGAAAAATGGGCCACGGGAGGGGTGGGGATGCTCACCCCTGCACCCTGTTTTGGACCTAGTAGGCCTCCCTGCTGCCTCCTGAGAGCAAAAACGGGCCGCGGGGGAGGGCCACACAGCACTCCCCCCCGCACCCTGTTTTGGGCCTAGTAGGCCTCCCTGCACTTACCTGAGAGCCAAAACGTGGGGACTCCTGGAAGGGGCGGGCAGGGAGGGACAAGAACGGGAGGGGCCAGGCAGCAATTTAACCACCAGTTCGCGCGAACTGGCTCAAACCGTCTGAATCCCACCATTGACTACGTCTGATCTACTTTGGCCATGCTATGTATGAAAATTCATTGGAGAAGGCAATGACGCTAGGAATGCTTAGTGGAACAAGAAGAAGGGGCGAGCAAAGAACTTGCCGACTTGATAATATCAAATCTGATATAAAAATGAACATCCAATAACTGAAAGAAGCTGCCTACAAATCAGGGATGTCAAACTCGATTTCATTGAGGGCCTCATCAAGATTGTGTTTGACCTCGGAGGGCCGGGGTGGGTTGGCTGGGATTGGCATGGCAGCTCATCACTCGTGTTGGGGGCACCTGTGGTGACCCAAATACTCCGCCAGCGAAAACGGGCTCCCCAGCTCTGTTTTCAGCTGCAATGGCCTCCTGCAACCCTCCGCCAGTGAAAACAGAGCTCGGGAAAGCTGCACGCGGCCTTCCCGAGCTCCGTTTTTGCTGGCAGAGGCACCGCAAGCCAGTCCTTCGCTGTTTCCAGGGCATCCCCGCGGACCAGATCTAAGCACCCCACGGGCCGTATCCACCCCCGGAGCCTTGAATTGGACACCCCTGCTACACGCCAACAGTTGGACACGACTGAATGGTTAAAATAACAAGAATTAATCTAACATTCTGGTGACCTGCTGAATAAACTGTTTGTTTACCATCCGTGAAGAAACTTCTATAATTTCTTAAGCCGCGGAGGACTCATAAACCACTATGCTGTTTTCCCCAAATGCAGGGGAGAAGGATGAGTGAGCGGTACACACAAATAGGTCACTTTGCATGAGAAAATGGATGGAAAAATCCCAGGGACCCAGTATCTCCCTCGTTTACGCTCAGCTGCTTCAATCTTGCATCCTGGTTGCAATGCATAAGGGTGCAATGGCATAGCCAGCTCAAAGGATCCAACCTATAGCCTTGAAGTGGCTTTTTCCTTAGTAAAAAGGAAACATTCTCTTACCACATCTCTGACATTACTACTATCGAACGCGTCCAGAAATATTTTACTAGAAGAGTTCTTCGCTCCGCCGAAAACAACAAAATACCTTATATCACCAGGCTTGAATCCTGGGATTAGAAAATTTAGAACTCTGCCGACTCCGACATGATCTGTGTTTAACACACAGAGTCATCTATTGTAATATCCTTCCTGTAAAAGACTACTTCAGCTTCAGTCGCAACAATACAAGAGCAAACAATAGATTTAAACTTAATGTCAACTGCTTCAAACTTGATTGCAGAAAATATGACTTTTGTAACAGAGTTGTTAACGCTTGGAACTCACTACCTGACTCTATAGTCTCTACTCAAACCCCCCAAATCTTCAACCAAAAACTGTCTACTATTGACCTCACCCCATTCCTAAGAGGACAATAAGGGGCGTGCATAAGAGCACAAAAGTGCCTACCGTTCCTGTCCTATTGTTCCCTTCATTATAGTATTATATGCATACTTTTACTTATACTTTTACTTATATATACTTTTTCTCTCATGATGGGTTATTGTTTATGTTGATGATTGTATATACTGTTGTGACAAAATGAAATAATAATAATAATAATAATAAAAAAGAAACTTCTATTATAACGAGCTTTGTGAAAGGCGGTCAAGAAAATACAGTTTCTGGAAGCTTAAAGAGGGTGTTCTTTTTGGGTTAAGTCCGCCATCTAGTGGCCCTATTAGGTTGTGAGGCATTTCACCACAAAAGGTAAAAGGGTAAAAGGTTCCCCTCGCACATATGTGCTAGTCGTTCCCAACTCTAGGGAAACCAAAGAGCCAGCACTGTCTGAAGATGTCTCTGTGGTCAGGTGGCTGAGATTTGTGTATTCCACTAGGGAGGTACATCAAAGAATGCAGCAGAAGTTGGCTTATACAGTAATTTGCATGGCATTAGCATATTTCAAAATTCATCAGATTTATATCACTTTTCTTGGGTTTGGGATAATATTGGATGGTTTAAGGCTCAAAACTGGGCATTTTAGATATTTGAAGCTGGGGAACTTTCCCCTGAGATAATTAAGTGCTCTCTCATCACCAAATATCCCTCTAAATGTGAAAGGCGCACGGAACGCTGTTACCTTCCCACCAAAGGTGGTCCCTATTTTTCTATTTGCATTTTTTTTAACATGCTTTTGAACTGCTCGGTTGGCAGAAGCTGGGAAAAGTAACAGGAGCTCACCCCGTTAAGCAGCGCAACACAAAGGTCTTGGCTACTGACATCCCTTATATGCTATGTCCTGGACAGAAGGGAGTGAACTGCCGATAATAATTGTACCCAGGTTTGCATTCAGGCTTGGAAAATTTGAGTTACACACATTTGCATTAAAATCCAAGCTAATCTCTTTCCAATTGCTACGCTAACAATCGCTTCATGAAATTCCTAGTCACCCTGTCTACCGATGGCGAGTGGTACTAGAGGACGTAATTTAGGAACAGCTGGTCATTCAACAGCTGGTCGTTCTGAGCCACCAGGGCCTCTGGTGGCTCAGACTGCTAAGACAGTCTGTTATTAACAGCAGCTGCTTGCAATTACTGCAGGTTCAAGTCCCACCAGGCCCAAGGTTGACTCAGCCTTCCATCCTTTATAAGGTATGTAAAATGAGGACCCAGATTGTTGGGGGCAATAAAAGTTGACTTTGTATATGATATACAAATGGATGAAGACTATTGCTTGACATAGTGTAAGCCGCCTTGAGTCTTCGGAGAAGGGCGGGATATAAATGCAAATAAAACAACAACGGTCTATCCTTATACTGTGCTAAGGTGGCTCTCTGTATTGTTTAAGCATTTTTATATTCAGTACAGTAGGTTTAAAGACGACCTATTAAAGTACAGTTTAAAGACAACCTTTTACCCTGTTCTCTCATCTGCACACAGCTAAATTAGGGCATCGTTTAATCGTTTGAAGACACCAACCGAGGAGGTTATTTGAAAAACCAGCTGGACAAAACTTGAAAGCCCCTTTAGAAAAAGAAGAGAGGAGGAGGAGGAGGCCGAACCATGGAGTGAGTAATATTTGTGATACCTCTGGGTGGATATAGTAAGTGGGGGGGGGGGGGAGAGATGAAAAACAGATGCTGGAGGCAGCTGTGAAAAGCAAACATTATTTGAGTGAAAAGGGGGGATGTTAAAAGAATGCCACATGCTTTCCATTTTCACCAGGCTGTTTAAGGTGTTCCCTTCGTGTCAAATTTATGGGCAAGGCAACACATCCTCTTGCACGTTAAGGAAGGCCAAATAAAATGTAAGAATTCTGCACGCAGGATAGGCTAGAAAATGCCCATTGCATTTTCAACTTACAACCGCAATTGAGCTCAGCGTTTCTGTTGCTAAGCAAGACGCTTGTTAAAGGTGTAGTGCCCTATTTTATTTTACTTTTTTTGGCCACCGTGGTTAAGCAAATCACTGCATTGTTAAGTGAACCAGGGGGTCATTAAGCGAATCTGGCTTCCCACATTGGCTTTGCTTGTCACACTGGGAAAGTTGTGGATAATGATGACATGACTCTGGAACAGGGCAACCGTCATAAATACATGCCAGTTCCAAACACCTGAATGTTGATCCTGTGACTTTGGGAAAGCTGCAATGGCCATAAGTGTGAGACCTGGCGATGACTTTTCTCAGTGCTGTTGTAACTCTGAACAATGGCTAAATGAATGCTTGAATGGTGAAGACTACAAGGACGTGATGGTTCAGTGGCTAAGATGCTGAGCTTGTCGATCGAAAGGGCGGCAGTTCAGTGGTTCGAATCCCTAACACCGCGTAACGGAGTGAGCTCCCGTTACTTGTCCCAGCTTCTGCCAACCTAGAAGTTCGAAAGCACATAAAAAATGCAAGTAGAAAAATAGGGACCACTTTTGGTGGAAAGGTAACAGCGTTTTGTGCGTCTTGGGCATTGAGTCATGCCGGTCACATGACCACGGAGACGTCTTCGGACAGCGCTGGCTCTTTGGCTTTGAAACGGAAATGAGCACTGCCCCCTAGAGTTGGGAATGTCTAGCACATATCTGCGAGGGGGACCTTTACCTTTACCTATTGTGAAGACTACCTCGACACACAGATGAAATAGACTTTGCAGATGCTGGATTAGAGTAAAAAGAAGAGAAACAACAGCCATATGTTTTATTCTTTTCCTAAGACTATGAGGAAGGGAAAAGTAGTCAGTTTTGCCTCTTTAAGAGCATGAATTTTGGCTGCATCCTTTGGAAGGCTTTACTGTAGGAGCAATCCCTTGAAGAAGGAGCAGCTGGACATGGCACCAGCAGTTAGGGGATGCCCACTTGTTTCTGAGTCCAGGTAAGGCCAATTATGAAGCTTCTGGTGCTGGTTGGTTGGGCCTTGTAGGAAAGTTATGACCTTCTCACTTGTTCATCAGGCAATCAGAGAGTTTATTTATTTATTTATTTATTTTATTTAATTTTTATACTGCCCTTCTCCCGAAGGACTCAGGGCGGTGTACAGGCAAAAGTAAAACAACACAATATACAGATTAAAATACCATTTAAAAACTTATCAAATTAGCCTGAGATTAAAAATTTTCCATACTAAAAACCCCATTTAAAATTAATAAAATTTCCCCTTAAAACTAATTTAAGCCAGCCCCGAGCGGATAAAAAGATGTGTTTTTAGTTCGCGACGAAATGTCCGGAGGTCAGGTATTTGACGTAAACCCGGGGGAAGCTTATTCCAGAGTGTGGGCGGCCCCACAGAGAAGGCCCTTCCCCTGGGGGCCGCCAGCCGGCATTGTTTGGTGGACGGCACCCTGAGAAGTCCCTCTCTATGGGAGTGTACGGGTCGGTGGGAGGCATGTGGTAGCAGCAGGCGGTCCCGTAAGTACCCAGGTCCTAAGCCATGGAGCGCTTTAAAGGTCATAACCAACACCTTAAAGTGCACTCGGAAAGCCACAGGCAGCCAGTGCAGCCTGCGCAGGATCGGTGTTACATGGGAGCTACGTGTAGCTCCCTCTATAACCCGCGCAGCTGCATTCTGGACTAACTGAAGCCTCCGAGCGCACTTCAAGGGGAGCCCCATGTAGAGAGCATTACAGTAATCCAAGCGAGAGGTAACGAGCGCATGAGTGACCGTGCATAAGGCATCCCGATCAAGGAAGGGGCGCAACTGCCGGACCAGGCGAACCTGGTGGAAGGCCCCCCTGGAGACGGCCGTCAAATGATCTTCAAACGACAGCCGATCGTCCAGGAGGACACCTAAGTTGCGCACCCTATCCTTTGGGGCCAATAACTCGCCACCAACAGCCAGCCGCGGCTGCAGCTGACTGAATCGGGGTGCCGGCATCCACAGCCACTCCGTCTTGGAGGGATTAAGCTTGAGCCTGTTTCTCCCCATCCAGACCCGTACGGCTTCCAAACACCGGGACAGCACTTCAACAACTTCATTGGGGTGGTCCGGGGTGGAAAAGTACAGCTGGGTGTCATCAGCGTACTGCTGGTATCTCACCCCGAAACCACTGATGATCTCACCCAACGGCTTCATGTAGATGTTGAACAGAAGGGGCGAGAGGATCGACCCCTGAGGGACCCCACAAGTGAGGCCCCTCGCGGTCGACCTCTGCCCCCCTGTCAACACCGTCTGCGACCGGTCAGAGAGATAGGAGGAGAACCACCGATATACGGTGCCTCCCACTCCCAATCCCCCCAACCGGCGCAGCAAGATACCATGGTCGATGGTATCGAACGCCGCTGAGAGGTCTAATAGGACCAGGGCAGAGGAATAACCCCTGTCCCGAGCCCTCCAGAGATCATCCACCAATGCGACCAAAGCTGTCTCCGTGCTGTATCCGGGTCGGAAGCCGGACTGGAACGGGTCTAGATAGACGTCTTCATCCAGGTATTGAGGTAGCTGTCGCGCCACGGCACTCTCTACAACCTTCGCAACAAAGCGAAGGTTGGAGACTGGACGATAATTACCCAAAACAGCTGGGTCCAGGGAGGGCTTCTTAAGGAGGGGTCTCACCACCGCCTCTTTCAAGGCGGCAGGGAAAACCCCTTCCAACAAAGAAGCGTTGATAATCCTCTGAAGCCAGCCTCGTGTCACCTCCTGAGTGGCCAGTACCAGCCAGGAAGGGCACGGGTCCAGTAAACATGTCGTGCCGTGAAGCCTCCCCAACAACCTGTCCACGTCCTCGGGAGCCACAGGGTCAAACTCATCCCAAATGGACTCAACAAGACGTGCCTCCTCTCCCTCGCTTGGATCATCCCAAATTCGATCCAGACCGTCCCTCAGCTGAGCGATTTTATCGTATAGATAACCGCTAAACTCCTCGGCTCGTCCCTGCAAAGGGTCATCCCGCACCTCCTGATGTAGGAGAGAGCGGGTGACCCGAAACAGGGCGGCCGGGCGGTTATCTGCCGATGCAATGAGGGTGGAGGCGTAGGAATGCCTCGCTTCCCTCATTGCCACTAGGTAGGTCCTAGAATAGGACCTAACTAGTGTCCGATCAGTTTCGGAGCGACTGGACCTCCAGGTGCTCTCCAGGCGTCTTCTCCGGCATTTCATCTCCCTCAGCCCCTCGGAGAACCAAGGGGCCGGTCGAGATCTACGCCGGGTCAGAGGCCGCAAAGGCGCGACACGGTCCAAGGCCCCGGCCACGGCCTGTTCCCAGGCCACGACCAGTTCCTCAGTCGTGCCGTGGGCCAGTTCCTCAGGGAATGGCCCAAGCTCCGTCAGGAACCTCTCGGGGTCCATCAGGCGCCTGGGACGGAACCACCGTATAGGCTCCGTCTCCCTGCGGTGGTGAATGGCGGTTCGGAAGTCTAGGCAAAGGAGAAAATGATCCGACCATGACATTGGTTCCGTTACTAAATCATCTAATACCAGATCATTTAACCACTGTCCAGAGATATAAAGCAGATCCAGTGTGCCTCCCCCCGTGTGCGTAGGGCCATCATTTACTCGAATCAGGTCCAAGGCCGTCATGGAAGCCAAGAACTCCTGAGCTGCCGTCGATGACGAGCCAGCTGATGGCAGGTTGAAATCCCCCATGACAATAAGTCTGGGGGTCTCAACCGCCACAGCAGCAAGTACCTCCAACAGCTCAGGCAGGGCTGTGGTCACGCAGCAAGGAGCCAGGTACGCGATCACCAAGCCCAACTGATTCCTATAGCCCCACCGCACATAAAGGGATTCACAACCGGCAATCTGAGGAATAGTGGCCTCCCTCGGCTCTAGATCCTCCTTGATAACAACCGCCACCCCCCCACCCCTACCTTGGACCCTCGGCTGATGAAATGCTCGGAAACCTGGAGGGCACATCTCAACCAGGGGGACCCCCCCCTCTGGGCCCAACCAGGTTTCCGTAATACCCATAAGGTCCGCGGACTCCCCCTGAATAAGGTCGCAAATCAGAGGAGCCTTATTAACCACGGACCGGGCATTACATAACATCAGCTGAAGATCCAAGCTCTGAGGATCACGACCACCCGAGGAACGGGTAGGGACTGAGGGGCCGGAGCACGTGTTCAGACATCGAACGCGTGCTCCCACAACTCGGTACGGCCCCTCCCCCCCGCCATATCTGGAAGTTGGCCTTCCTTTGCAAGCACAAGAACGTCCTTATCTTTGCTCGGATCAAACTTGACTATTTTGTCAATGCTGATTTTATAAAGAGAAGATTCCAAACGAACATTTGTTTGGGAAGGAAGGGGTGACAAATTGGATCATGGCTAAGGAGAGCAACCCATTTTGATAAGGAGGATTCTAAAAACCACTGTGTGTAAGTATATGTTTGTATGTGTGTGTATGTACATACACACAAACACACACACACACACACACACACACACACATAGAGTGAGAGAGAGGGAACATCAGAGTTTGGAAGAGACCTTGGAGGACTTCTAGCCCAACCCTCTTCTCATGCAGGAGACCCTATATCCAGTGGTGGGATTCAAATAATTTAACAACCAGTTCTCTGCCCTAATGATATCTTCCAACAACCAGTTCACCAAACTGCTCAGAAAGTTAACAACCAGTTCTCCCGAAGTGGTGCGAACTGGCTGAATCCCACCACTGCCTATATCGTTCCAGACAAATGGCTGTCCAGACTCTTCTTGAAAGCTTCCAGTGATGGAGCATCCACAACTTCTGAAGGCCAACTTTTTCACTGGTTGATCGTTCTCACTGTCAGGAAGTTTC